>NC_051066.1:4145448-4820448 GCF_004664715.2 Peromyscus leucopus
TACAAAGGACCCAAAGTTAGGATTCTATGGGTTTTCTAATATTTTTTAAGTTTTTATTTTTGATTTTAAAATCCTTATGTGCGTTTGCGTGTGTGTTTTATGTGCACCATATATGTGGCAGCCCTCAGATGCTAGAAGGCTGGCCAGAGTCCCTGGAAACTGTAGTTACAGGTGAGCTGCATGATTTGGGGGCTGGAAATAAAACCCAGGTCCTACCCAGGTCCTCAAGCACTGAGCCATCACTCCAGTCCCGATTTTAGTGTTTAAATCATAGATGTAAGATTTCTGCTTAATTCAAGTATATAGATAGATGATAGATAGACAGATAGATGTTTGAAATATATATATTTCATGTTGTAAATATATATATATATTTCATGTTGTAAATGATTTTATGGCATTGTAAGCAACAAAATGTCAATGCTGTGAATCTTCCATATCTTTTATTCTTTAAAAGCATTAGTAATATATACTATTACTCATATTTCAGACACACTGCTTGGAATAAATTCTAACCAGACATAGGAATTGTTTCATTAATGCTCTTAAGAATAAATGCTTTGATCTCTGTAAAAGAAAGTTTCCCAATTACTAGGTTTATGAAAATTTAAAGTTCATTTCCCCAAACTATTACTTTCTCTGGCCACTTTATTATGAGGCATGGTAGCCACTAGCCACATTGGCCTTTAAATTCAAATCAATTAAATGCAACTGATATAAAACTGCAGTTCCTCACTGGCACTGGCCATGTTGTAAGTGCTAGAGCAGCCGTGTTTGGTCAGCTTGGTTACAGGACATGTCCTTCATCCCAGGAAATCCCACTGAGCCGTGCTTAGATGGTCAACTGAGGAAGCTGAGGAGCATGGAGGAGTCAGCATTGACACACATAGACTTAATTTTATGTTACACTATAAAATATCTTTTTGTGCCAGACAGCAGTGGCACACGCCTTTAATCCCAACACTTGGGAGGCAGAGGCAGGTGGATCTCTATGAGTTCAAGGCCAGCCTGGTCTACAGAGTGAGATCCAGGACAGGCACCAAAACTACACAGAGAAAACTTGTCTCGAAAAACCAAATGTATATATTTGTCAATTAAATGTTTTGTCACAGTCTTGTCTTTGAGACCACTATAAAATCTTTTTTAAAATTGTATTTTATACTATTAATGAATCCTCTTTGTAGTCATTTACTTATTTTTTGTTTTCAATACATCCCAACTGCAGTGTCCTCTCTCTCCACTCCTCCCATTTCCCCACCACCACCACAACGTCCCTTCTCTTCCAGATCCACTTCTCCTCTGTAACACCAATCTTAAAAGGTCTTATTAATAAAAACAAACCCGGGAGCCAAGTATTGGGGTGAATTCCGAAAGCAGAACAAGCCACAGCTAACCTCACCTGGACAACTTCTCAGCTGATTCTGTTTCCTCAGACTGGAAGCCTCTGAGTCCTCATCCGAATGGATCTCAGCTGAACTGCTACAAAAAGCTTTTAAAAGCTTAAAGGCCTAAAAGCGTCTAGTTCCTGGTCCTCATGCCTTGTATACCTTTCTGCTTTCCTCCATCACTTCCTTGGATTAAAGGAATGTGTCACCATGCCTGGCTGTTTCCAGTGTGGCCTTGAACTCACAGAGATCTGGATGGATCTCTGCCTCCAGAATGCTAGCATTAAAGGCATGTGCTACCACTGCCCAACCTCTATGTTTAATATAGTGGCTGTTCTGTTCTCTGACCTCCATATAAGTTTATTGGGGTGCACAATATATCAACCACACTACTCCATCTCTCTTCAGAAAAGAGCAGACCTCCCAGGAATATCCACCAAACATGGCATAGCAAGATTAATAAGACTGGGCACAACCCTAGTACCAAGGCTGGGCAAGACACCCCCACACTCGCTGTTAGGAGTCCCACAAAAACATCAAGTTAACAACTATGATAGATGCTGTAGTTTGTTTTTTTAAAGTAGAGAAAGAACTCAAAGACATCTATAATGCATCTCAGTGCAGAAAATCTATAAATTTTTACTGTTTTCAAATTTTTATAATAATCCCATAGCAGTTATTTCAGTGATGAACTTTACCCCCATGTTTCCAAACCCTATATTTTCATAGAAATACCCTTTCTTTTGATTACCTACACTAATATATTAAATCCCCATAGCACTGAATATAAAGGTGAGGATTGTGATCACACTCACAAACTGAAATGCATATATCTATGCTGTGTGCACAGAAGCATGTGGTGTAATGTCAAGTGTCCAGGCCATTGGCCAGGATTATGTACGGAGAGAATGGAGAACACAATTCATCCAGAAGCCAATAAAGCAAAGGTTTCAAACAAATTTCTGTAATAGTAGTTCTCTTAAATATGTCTGAAGTTTAGGAAACATGGCACCAAAAAGATTTTCAACTGCTTAATGATAAAATTGTAATATGATATGAGACTATGAAGGGATTTTAGCAAAACTAATTTATTATTTTTGTTCCTGTAGTGGTTTTAGTTAATTTGGTTGGTTGATTATGTTTATGAGACTGATTCTCACCGTGTAGTCCTGGATAGACTTGAAAACAAGATCCTCCTGCCTCACTTCTGAAGTGCTATACTGTACTATTATTATTATTAATTGTTGTTTCAAGACAAGGCTTGGAGAGGAACAACCTAGGGAGGGTGAGGGTGTTACCACCTGTTTAGACAGAGCGTCATTGCCAGGACCATTGATTAAGTCCAACACAACAATCTGGTATACGAGACGGTAATTTCTGCCTCTAAGAATATTCTAATAGCTCTGTCTGACCTGGAGCTGGCTATGTAGACCAGGACGGCCTTGAACTCACAGAGGTCTGCCTTCCTCTGACTCCCAAGTGCTTGTGTTAAAGGCATGCGCCACTACAACTGGCTCATTATTATTTTTTAAAATTCCATGTGTATGGGTATTTTGCCTGCTTGTATGTTTGGGTACCATTGTGTACAGAGAACAGATGAGGGTGTAGGGTCACTGACCTGGAGTCAGAGGTGTGAGCTGCCAGCTGTGTGCTGGGAACTGAACCTTTGTCCTCTGGAAGATCTACCAATGTTCTTAACTGCAGAGCCATCTCTCCAGTCCAGTGTACCTCTTTTAAAATGTTGCAATACACAAGCTCAATGTTGGTCTTAATGAGGTTACAGTGGTTTTTTCTGTACAAGGTCAGCATGCTTTCTGACTTTACAATCACACTTTCCTATCGTGGTGTTTGTTTCTTGTTTTACAGATTCAGGCCCAACAGTTGTCTGAAGGACAAAGCTCATTTTCATTTGTGTATTTGGAAGTTGTGTCAAAGCATTTTTCAAAATCAGAAAAAAAGCCGATCATCTATGACAATGGCTCTCTCTTCATTCACACTGACAAGCCTGTGTACACTCCACAGCAGCCCGGTAGAGTATCTGATTCTTTTTTCAGGGGAGAATTGACATAAATATGTGGAACTTTTAACATCTGGAATTGAGTGGAGACCTGTTTCTACTTTACTCAAGAGAAACTCAAATCCTAACGACTTTCATACTCTCAAATAGCATTTTCATTTTTAATTTATAAAGAAAGTGCTAAATAAATAACATAACCAATGATTACTTTAGCTTCCCTGCTAGAGAAATTATCAAAAATACAGAAGATATAATTGCAATTATGATTTTGGCACTGAGAAATGATTTATCTTAAAATATTGTTTGTAGAACATTCTTGGATTCACTAGCTAGTCCTCAAGTTGGAAAAAGAAATCCAAATGAAGAGGGTTAGATGTCTGTCAGAGTTAAAGTACATCACAGGGATGCCTAGATGCCAACTGTCTGAGGTCAGCCACCTAAGAAAGTGTCTGTTAAGCATAGTTTCTTTTTTAAAAAAGTTTTTTTTTCTTTTTTTCCGAGACAGGGTTTCTCTGTGTAGCTTTGCGCCTTTTCCTGGAACTCACTTGGTAGTCCAGGCTGGCCTCGAACTCACAGAGATCCGCCTGCCTCTGCCTCCCGAGTGCTGGGATTAAAGGCGTGCGCCACCACCGCCCGGCAAAAAGATTTGTTTTTTTTTTATGCTATGTGCATTGGTCTTTTGCCTGCATATATGTCTGTGTGAGGGTGTCAGATCTCCTGGAACTGGAGTTACAGACATTTGTTAATTGCCATGTGGGTGCTGGGAATTGAACCCAGGTCCTCTGGAAGAACAGCCAGTGCTCTTAACTACTGAGCCATCTCTCCAGCCTAAGCATGGTTTCAAACTTACACTTTTACTGTTGAGGGAGTGGCAGGAAAGACACTGTGATTGAGGAAAGACATAGAAAAATGTCAACATTGCTTGTAAAACCTTATGTCTTCACCCACCACTTGCCATCTCTCTACAATTAGAGATGGATTATGCAAGATGTGCATGTGTTGGGAGGAAGCTGGGATGTTTTATTCATGGCACTTAGGGGTGCCATGCAGAGGCAGGCAAAACTGTTTTGTTTTTTAACCTTGTGCACAGCAGAGACCTTCTAGTTTTGGTGGACGCTGGTGATGTCCATAGTGAGGTGCAACAGGGCCATAATAATCTTCACATTCAGCACTTGTTCCATTGGCTTGGAAAGGAAAGACCTAGTGAGGATGTTGCCACCAGCTTAGACAGCCAGAAATGTTGATCTGACTCCAACAAGACGATGTGGTATACAAGATGGTAATTTCTGCCCATAAGAACATTCTAAAGTTCTTTATTCTATTGATGTATTTAATGTGAAGATACTTGAAGGATATTTAGCATAAGCATATATGAATAAAGACTTAAGTCTCCAAGGCTCTAGGATAAAGGACCTTAGACTTTTGTCGAGAGTCCTTCAGTTTTGTGCAGCCTGTGTCCCGCCCTCTTCCTCAGCCCCCTTATCTACCATGCCCTCTCCACTGTGGCCTCATCATACTGACCTCAGTTCAGTTGCTCTTCCCGCCATTCTCATCCTCATGGAGGTGGGTACAAGGTGCTGTTACCTGTGCATAGTGCATTTTTAACCTCTCCTTTCCTCAGTAACTGCTGCTGGTGCCCTCCGTTTACACGAATCCCTCACAGGGCCCTGCCATTACAGCTTGCCCTGCCACCCCACTCACATTTCCACACTCTCTTCCTCTCTCTGTCTCCTCTCCCTCTGCCAGTGCTAGGGATAAAAACCTGGGGCCTCCTGCATCCTGGGCAAGTGCTCCATCACTGAGGCACATCCTCAACCACTCTTCTGTACTCTCAAAAGCCAAAGGAGTGTGCTTTGCAGCACCCTGTGCTCCTGGAAATTTACATAACTGTACTTCTCCTCTCCTACAGAACATTAGAAAACATCCACATCTGACCTGCTTCACAACTCTTATTTCACTGTCTAGCACAAAGAACGCGTTTCAATTAAGTCGTGGCTTCGATATACAGATTTTATTGATCTTGCCTCTGATACACTATGATTAATATTATAAGTTAACTAAAAATTAGGTTAAAAACTATGCAAATAATAATCACTGAAATCATAATGATAATGTAAACATTTGTTACTTCTGTGCTGAGTCATGTGGAGATGCTTTTTCATGTCTGTGGGTGTCACTGTGAGGCAACACTAATTTTTCTGTTTACCAATTGGGTTTAACGGCCAAGCTAACTCTAGAACAGGGAAGGAAAAGCATCAAGACAAGATGCTACAGCTTTGAACTTCAGAACTTGTGATCTTAGCTTTTGCCACATGCTGCTAACAGTTCCTTCTTGACAACTGGACAGGGAAGGCAGATTTGTGCACAGACAGGAGGGAGCCATGAGGTGGGTGACAGCATGGGAGGAAAGAGGGCACAGAACGCGGGCGACTTGTTGACCATATTGGATTTACCTTGTTACCTTGGTAAACAGGTTCTAACGGACTTCTTTGTAGCGCTTGCACAACACTGGCCAAGAGCCAAAATGGTGTTGGGCTTACAGCACTGTCCTAATTTTCGTGTGTGGATCAAGACTCGGCTGTGAAAGGAAGAAAACGCGTCCCTGTGTCCCTGCTGCGTGAGCTCTGCCGGCGTGTTCAGTTAGGAAGCAGACAGTGCAGCTCAGGCAACCGCAGTTCCGAGACACCCTCACGGACATCCTGCTCCGCTGCATCTTTCAGTCTTTCCGCTGTCTGTTCATACCGTGCCCTGATCTCTGGAGTCGGGTTGTGTTGTAGCTGTACCGTTCCGTGCTGGGCACCCCATGGTCACGTGCTCTCTGTATTTTGAGTTGTTGTGAATCTCTGGAGTCGACATACCAACCCAGATGGGGGAATCATACCTAGATAAAGAGCTGTAGGTGGTGGTCGCCAAGAGAGGGGAGTTGGTTTTATCCAGCGATGAGCCCCCACAGCTGATCCAGTCCCGAGTCGTCAACCTAAACACATGCACATAGGCGCAACACTGAATGAATGTGTGCATATGTGTGCATGTGTGAATATAGCAATAACAGGGATGCAGTTATAACACTTATGCATGTAATTCTAAAAACAACGTGAAGTTAGAAAGTCCTGAAACAAAGACAAGGAAGATATTTTAAGGGATCAAATTCAAACTTGTAGAGATTAAAACCTACAATGGCAGAGATGAAAATACATCAAATGTTCCACTAATTTTTTTTTGAGATGCGGTTTCTCTGTGTAACAGCCCCTGGCTGTCCTGGAACCCACTCTGTAGACCAGCATGACCTTGAACTCACACAGATCCTCCTGTCTCTGCCTCCCAAGTGCTGGGATTAAATGCATTTGCCACCACCACCCGGCTCTGTGTACCTATTTTTAAAGTGAATAAAAATAAGTAAGAAAATAAAAAATTAATCGGCTTTGATATACATACAAAATTTAAGAAGTAGAAGGTCTTGTAGGGCATAGCGGTGCATGTCTATAATTCCAAAACTGGGAGGCTGATGACGGAGGGTTGTGAGTCACAGGCTAACCTGGGCTACTTAGCAAGAAAACAAAGTGATGTAATTCTGTGACAGAGTGCTTGCCTAGAATGTTCAAGGACCAGCAGTTCTGGGATGTTGCCACTATTGTTTTTTTGTTTGCTTGTTTTTGTTTTTGAGACAGGGTTTTTCTGTGTAGTTTTGGTGCCTGTTCTGGATCTTGCTCTGTAGACCAGGCTGGCCTCGAACTCACAGAGATCTGCCTGGCTCTGCCTCCCCAGTGCTGAGATTAAAGGTGTGTGCCACCACCGCCCGGCTGCAACTGTGCTTTTATTGAGGAGAGAACAATCACAGGACCTGGTGAAACAAATGTAATAAAATCTCCTGACCACAGTGACTTCCTGGAAGAGCTAATTTGGAGCCTTGCTAGTTTTCTTAAGTGGGAGAGGGTGTGTTATCCGAACCAAACACCAATTTGCCGTTCAACTCTTCAGCCCTAATGTAAGGCAGTATTGTAAACTTTCATATAAGCTACAGTAGATCTCACTCTTTTGATATTATGAAATTCCTGATGAATGATGGCTAATTACAGAAATAACTAATTTTATGCATACACATGTTCCCAGTAGTTGTACATAAGTATTTTCATAAAGTGAACTATCTTGTTCACTAGAAGTAACTCATGAGTATTTGCTTTAAAATGAAAGAATCATTGGTAATATATATGTTTATCAACAACTTTCTTTTAAATATGTTTTTATCTATAGGTTATATATGATTTTTAATAAGACTTTTCTCACTGAAGATGTTTTTTAAAATGTATTATTTTATTAATCTTTGAGAATGTCACCCAATATATTTTAAATCATTTTCACCCTGAAGGTGTTTGTTTCAATAATTAGCATAGCCTTTGTTTAACAAGGTTTTTGACACTATCACTTATTCCTGCAGTAAAGGTTGGTGTCTATTCGCTGGATGAAGAGTTAAAGCCAGTCACAAAGGAAACTGTCTTAACTCTCATAGTAAGTATTCACTTGGTATTCACATGATGCTTCCCTCACAGACGTATAGACTGAGCAGGGTTGTTCTCAGGGGAGAAAGCTTTCTTGAAGGGAGAACAGGAACGCAGTCTTCATAAGCGCTTGCTTGCTGTTCTGCTTTTCCATGCAGAGTTGAAGCAGGCAGCCCCCCTCTCCACACAGTGTCTTCTCCTTGCAGCCCTAGCCTCCGGAACGTGGGACAAGCCAAGTCTCCCTTCTTTAAGAAATTACCTGGTCCCAGATATTCTTTTATAACAACAAAAGAGCAGCTAAGATGGGCAGTTTCTCTTGTTTCCCTAAAGGACCCTGAAGGATCAGAAGTTGACACAGTACAAGGAAGCAACCATACTGGAATCGTCTCTTTTCCTGACTTCAAGATTCCTTCTAATCCTAAGTATGTAAAAATGTTTGTTAATAAGTTATTTTCTGAAAAACACACCTGGAACTTGTGGTTGTGAGGCGGAGAAGTAGTTAAGAGGAGCCACTTACTGCTGACAAAGACAGCACACGTGTGGCTATGTGTATCTAAAGGATACTAGAAGTCAGGCCCACTTCTCAGCCAAACAGAAATGAATCCCAGATACCAGAGCATTGCCTAACATGCCAGAAGTCTCACATATCCAGGACCGAGGAGAGAGGATCACTTCCATCTAGGAATACCAGCCAGCTTCAGTAGATAGCAAAACCCTGTTTCAATAAATGAAAACACACACACACACACACACACACACACACACACAGAGAGAGAGAGAGAGAGAGAGAGAGAGAGAGAGAGAGAGAGAGAGAGAAACAGAGACAGAGACAGAGACAGAGACACAGAGAGAGAAGAGACAGAGACACACACACAGAGAAAGAGTTCCCAAAATTTCTCACCCATTCTTTTTATATAGAGAACAATATATTTAGAAGAGAAGAAAACTTTAAGTAGTCCTTTTTTCTTTTCCAACCTAACAGAGTGTCCATTTAAGGGAAGCAAGGGCTTGGGTTATAGCTTATTGGAAGAGCACTTGTGCAGAGATTTGGGTTTAATCAAAATGTGTGTGTGTGTGTGTGTGTGTGTGTGTGTGTGTGTGTGTGTGTGTGTAGGAAATTTTGTTCTGTTTGGCCTCATATGCAAGGATTTAAGACCATGTTCATACAGACGTTGATGAAATACATATTTAATGAGCACCCCTGGTGTGTGTAAATCTCAGAAAGACAGCAAGCTGCCAAATAGAAACCAAGCGTCACAATCCCTGCTCTCACGGAACACAGAGCAGGATGCCTAAGACAAGGGCAGCGATAAATAGCTACCACATAAATTTAAAGTAGAACCACTTTATAGTTTCTCCTCTGTCCTCTCTAGGGGAGTTTGTATTTAGCTCATTTTGAAAACATTTTTCCTAAAAATGTAGGCTGAAGTTGTGAGGTTGAAATAACCTGGATGATGTAAAGTTATACAATTTCTTAAAATGCCATAGGTTTCCTAGTACAGAATTGACTTTGTTATATTATTATGATTCGTATTTCCCAGACTTGACCTCATGCCCGCTGTCCCATGGTGGATTATTGGGATCCATCATGACCACACTCTCCCGTCTGAGGAGCATGCCAGCTATTGTCCTCTTTGCACAGAACACATTCTCCTTTCTAGCTCTCTTCTTTGGGACGTGGGAAAATGATACTTTGCATAAAAAACTTCTCTGGATACAATGTAATGTCCACTTTACTCTGGACTTCCATGTCCTGTGTATTTTTTTTATCTCCATGTCTCCATTCATTATTTATTCATTCACACCCCACCCACAATAGACTCTCAACTCCTCAAGGGCAAACCCCTTGTCTATAGTGTTCATCTTATCTCAGCAATTCAACAGCATAGGTACTTTGTCAAGTACTTGTGGAGCTGCTGATAACAGTCATGATAAGCATGATATTCACCTCCATTGATCACATCACTTCTCTGCATGGTAGGTATTATTTTTCTTATTTCCCAAGTGAGATGCAGTAACTTGCCTGACTCAAACCTGCTAGAAAAAAACATGTGAAAATCTGAATTGGCGTGAACTGTTCATTGTAAAGTCTGCGTTCTTCTGTCTTGTTCATCTTTCTATCTCAGTATAGTACTCACTAATTTTTTTTTTTGCGTGTTTGTTTTTTGGTTTTGGTTTTTGAAGACAGGGTTTCTCTGTGTAGCTCTCGCTGTCCTAGAACTCACACTATAGTCCAGGCTGGCCTTGACCTCAGAGATCCGCCTGCCTCTGCCTCCTGAGTGCTGGGATTAAAGGGTGAGCCACCACCACCCAGCTTCACTAAATATTTTTGGATGAAGATTGTTGAACAGGTTATTTTACTCTTTAAACAGCCATGCTTTGTTTTCTAATACAATTTTGCTCATATGAGGTATAAATTTCATCACTAGCATGCCATCTTTCCAGAAACATTATTATCAATTTTTACTATATTGTGACTTTAACTTATATATTCCTGGATAAGTAAATTCTGAAATTGTCATCAGTTCTCCAAACAAAATTACTATATTAAAGTAAAATATGTAGGAAAAGAATATAATATGAAAAACTAATTGTTAAACAATTTCTTTTATTTTCTAAATGTTCAATTATGTCTTTATTGTTCAAAAATCTTTCCTCCAAACTTTAACTTAGGGTGTGTGTGTGTGTACGCTCATATGTATATATTCTTTCCTCCTCAAGATAGAAATTACTAGATTTCCTCTTGATAAATTAAAACTATTTGGTACCATCTATGATTTCAAACATCTGGCTTCCACAGATATGGCAGATGGATGATTAAGGCTAAATATAGAGAAGATGCTTCAACAAATGGAACTACATACATTGACATTAAAGAACATGGTAATCTTCGATCTAAAACTTATTTATAAAAAGTTAGGTCTTTCCCAGTAATTCTTTTCAGTAATGTAGCTGAGGCAAATTAGTTCCAGGTGGGGATGAGGGCCAGGGTGATGGGAAGACCTGGTTGGGCATAGGGCTGGGGAGTCAGTGCTTATTGGAGGTTGTTAGAGGGCCACAATGATGTAGAAGAGAATACTGTCATGGGACTGTTCTAGAAAGACTTAATGCCTTCCCTGCCCCCTTCTGTCTCTCACAGATAAAGTTTACAAAATAACTCTCATGCCAAAAAGTGATCTGCAACACGAAGTAGAAAATCAAGGTACTCTAACAATTAGGTGGCTGTTTGGGTGTCTGGGGTCAGCTTGCCTGTTAGTCCCGAGGAAGGCAGCCAGCCTTTGTAGGTTCATGTTCTTCCTAAGAGAAGTGGTAGAGTTCCCCAGGGAGCCTGGCTCATGGAGGATCTTTCTAGGCTTATAATTTTAGGAAAAATAAAGAGTTACTGACAAGTCAAGTAGTTAAGTCAATAAATGATGAACTCTAAGCTGAGCAGAGTGTAATGGGTGATGATATTGCAGGGACAAGACCTATTTAAGTGATATAACAGTAGTATGACACTGAACACTCTTCCCCCATTCCATTCTCTCCCTCACAGATGAAGCACTAGGTGTGATTCTCCAGCCAGAAAATTACCTGGAACAAAAAATAAATGAACAAGGTACTCCACAAGCTGTAAACCACTGCGATTATAGCAAAGACCAAAGGGCATAAGACACGGGGTTTCCCTAGTTAAAATACAGCAGCTGGGGAAAATGATGCATGTGGAGATTTAGTTCATCCCTCAAAACTGTTCCATCAGGTAAAGTCAGGATATTCTTGGCCATATCCTTAACCTGAGAAAAACAGTTCTTTATTGTTTTCATGCCTAAAACTATCTAAAATATTTGTTTTCCCCAAATACATCTGGTGAGGGAGTCCTATGATGGTAGAGAAAATAACCCTTGAGATTCCTAAGCCTAAGGTGTTATGGCTGTTGGTGATAAGGACACGTGTATTTACATCATTTCAGCTTCTACATACAAACACCCAGTGCTAAAGAAGTGTTGCTATGACGGAGCCATGTATAATTATCATGAAACCTGTGAGCAACGAGCTGCCCGTGTGAAAATCGGCCCACGCTGCCTCAGTGCCTTCACCCACTGCTGCACCATGGCAGACCAGATCAGAAGCGACTCCTCCTTTAAACGCATCGCCTTGGCGATCCCCCAAGATAACTATGGAACCTTGCTAAATCTGGGTAAGTTTGTGCAAATTAAGTTCTCTAAGAAAAACAGTTTTCAAGTCCTAGTTATGATTAAGAGTTGAAAGGAAGATAACTTGTAATGCCCAGAGGAAAAGCCCATAGTGTTTTGAGGAGTGGAAACACTGTAGAACAGGCCAGAGAGCACTAATCCAGTCCATTCTGCAGACACAAAGAGTGTTCATCCCAAGTCTCACACAAGAACCTGAGTTAAATATCTCCAGTCACCCTCTGGATGACAAAATGTGATAAGTCTGTCACATTACAGTCACCAAAAGTTGAAATCTTATTTCAGCATTAGCATTATTAGATGTTTCAGGATTAAAGAACTTCCTTAATGTTCCCAAAACTTTAAGGACTCTCATTTATATATTGTTGTTAAAAAAACAAACAAGCAGAAAGATGCCTTCTGATTTCACTCTGATTGTTTTTCTTTTTAAATTATTTCTTTTATTTGGGAGATTATGATATAATCACATCATTTCCCCCTTTCCTTTGCTCCCTCCAAAACTGTCCGTATACCCCTCCTTGCTCTCTTTCAAATTCATGCCCTCTTTTTTCATTATTTGTTATTAAACTTACATGTGTATATATGTCCACACATGTGGACAAAGATGTTGGGTGTCTTCCTCAATTACTCCCTATTTCACGTTTTTGAGACATGGTCTCTCACTGAACCTGGGGCTCCCTGATTTTGCTAGGTCACCTGGATGGCGGCCTCCACGGATCTTTGTGTTCCTGCCTCTCCAGTGCTGGGAATGCAGATGTGCACTGCTGTGCCCCACATTTGCATAGGTGTTAGGAATCCAAACGCAGGTCCTTAAGCTTGTGCACCAAACCCTTTACCCACTGAGTGTCTCCAGCTATTAGTTTCTCTAACTTAAAGACGGCTTTTAAAAGAGAGAGCATTTATGGGTTGTTTATGGTCATAAAATGCAAGTTTAGGCCCATAGACTTCTATTCTGTGACTAATGTTCTTTAAAGTATGTGGGGGACCCGCTCCCACTTTTACCCCAGGGTACTCTTGATGAGGGAGGAGTGATAAATATTTAGATAGAAGGATGAAGGGAGAGAAACAGAAACACAGAATAGCTCTGGGAGGACCTGGGTCAATACCCAACAGCCCCTTCTGTCTCTTCTAAAGGGATTTTTGTTTTGTTGTTTTTTTTTTCATTTTTATTTATTAAGAAATTTTCTACTCACTCCACATACTATCCACAGATACCCCTCCTCCCTCATCCCTCTTCCCACCCCCCAGCCCTCTAAATCAAGGTCTCCCATGGGGAGTCAGCAGAGCCCAGCACACTGAGCCTAAGCAGGTCCAAGCCCCTTCCCACTGCACCAAGGCTGTACAAAGTGTCACACCACAGGCACTGGATTCCAGAAGCCTGCCCATAGACCAGGGACAGATCCCGATCCCCCTGCTTGGGTGCCCCCCAAACAGTTTGAGTCAAACAACCATCTTCCATATCCAGAGGGCCTAGTCCAGTCCCATGGGGGCTCCACAGCCACCAGTCCACAGTTCATGGACTTCCACTAGTGTGGCTAGTCATCTCTGCATGTCCTCCCATCATGATCTCAACGTCCCTCACATGCAGTATCTCTCCTCTCATCAATTGGATTCCCGGAGCTCAGCCTGGTGCCTGGCTGTGGATCTCTATATCTGCCTCCATCAGTCACTAGACAAAGGCTCTATGATGACAGCTAGGTTATTTGCTAGGCTAGTCACCAAAGTAGACCGATCCAGGCACCCTCTGGACCACTGCCAGCAGACCAAGGTGGGGTCAACCTTGTGGATTCCTGAGAGCCTCCCCAACATCCTGCCTCTTCCTATTGCCATGATGTCCTCATCCATTACGGTATCTCCCTCCCTGCCCTCCCATTCTGTCCCTGTTCCAGTTTGACCCTCCTATTTCCCTATGTTCTGATCCCAGACTCCTCGCCCTCTGCCACCCCCCACCCAGTCCACTCGTGTAGATCTCATCTACTTCTCCTTCACAGGGTCATCCATGTGTTCCTCCTAGGGTCTTTCCCTGTTAGCTAGCCTCTCTGGAGTTGTGGGTTGCAGTCTGGCCATCCCTTCCCTCACATTTAGTATCCACTTATGAGTGAGTACATACTATGTTTGTCCTTCTGAGTCTGGGTTACGTCACTCAAGATGATATTTTCTAGTTCCATCCATGAAAATTTCATGATATCATTGTTTTTTACTACTGAGTAGTACTCCATTGTGTATATGTGTCATATTTTCTTTATCCTTTCTTCAGTTGAAGGGCATCTAGGTTGTTTCCAGGTTCTTGCTATTACGAATAATGCTGATATGAACATAGTTGAACATGTGTCCTTGTGGTATGATAGAGCATTCCTTGGGTATATTCCCAAGAGTGGTATAACTGGGTCTTGGGGAAGACTTACTCCCTATTTTCTGAGAAACAGCCATACTGATTTCCAGAGTGGCTGTACAAGTTTGCATTCCCACCAACAGTGGAGGAGTGTTCCCCTTGCTCCACATCCTCTCCAACATAAGCTGTCTTTAGTGTTTTTGATCTTAGCCATTCTGACAAGTGTAAGATGGTATCTCTGAGTTGTTTTGATTTGCATTTCCATGATGACTAAGGATGTTGAGCAATTCCTTATATGCATTTCAGCCATTTGAGATTCTTCTGTTGAGAATTCTCTGTTAAGCTCTGTAGCCCATTTTTTTTAATTGGATTGTTCAGTATTTTGATGTCTAGCTTTTTGAGTTCTTTATATATTTTGGAGATCAGCCCTCTGCCAGATGTGGGGTTGGTGAAGATCTTTTCCCATTATGTAGACTGTCATTTGGTCTTATTGACCATGTCCCTGAACGGATTTTTAAAGGAATGCCAAGGGGTAGAGCAAAAGACTTGCCCCCAGCTCATCCAATGCAGACCCTTCCAATCACCTGGTAACCACACACATGGTCAAGCAATCCTCTAATGCAGCCCTGCTGGGTAAAGCAAGCTCAGATCTTACTAGGAAACTGTGAGCCTTCACAAAAGTTTAGTGTGATTTTTTTTTCAATTTTAATACAAATTCCATGAAAATTTTACTTAGAAAATGAGTTGACTATCTGACTGTATTGAATATCTAATTGTTAACAAACCAGAAGGAAATAATAAATTATATTACAGAGAAAAAATACTGTTAAATAATTGTCATCATAATAAGAAAGTAGCTCTATTGTAAAATCCTTCTGATTGAGGCGATGGTGGCACACAACTTTAATCCCAGCAGAGGCAGGAGGACCTCTGTGTGTTCAAAGACAGACTGGTCTACAAAGCAAGTTCCAGAACAGTCAGGGCTACACAGAGAAACTCTGTTTCAAAAAACCATAAATAAATAAATAAACAAATTTAAAGCACAAATAAATAAAATAAAATCCTTCTGATCAACCTCCTCTCATATCTGATACTGCAATCAAGATTAGTTCAGGGATCACTTAGCTGAGAGGAAATCTTATCAGGAAAGAGAACCCAGTTCTAGAACCTTGGACAGTGGTCTGGACGCTGATACAAGCTATGACCTTGAAGAAAGGACCTAAGCTGAAAAATGGGGTAAGACTTATATCTAACGTGCTGTTGTACAATAAAACATCGCTGTCCCAACACACTAACAAGGCTGTTGTATCAGGTGAAATCATGATGTGAAAATACCAAGAACTCAGCTCCCAGTCACAGGACCTGGGATCTCAGGCTTGAGCTGCTGCAGCCAAATGGCAATCACATGAAAATGACATGTAAAGAATAGACAGACGGGGGCTGGAGAGATGGCTCAGTGGTTAAGAGCACTGGCTGCTCTTCCAGAGGTCCTGAGTTCAATTCCCAGCAACCACATGGTGGCTCACAACCATCTGAGATCTGGTGCCCTCTTCTGGCATGCAGGCAGAACACTGTATACATAATAAATAAATCTTTAAAAAAAAAAAAAGTATATAAAAAAAAAAAGAATAGATAGACGAGCAGTGCCGAATTCACTGCCCAGCCATCGATTCCTTGCTTGTGTTCCAGGGAAGTATTCTTCCACATAAATAGACAAACAGACAGACAAACAGCAGAAACAGAAACAGCTCTCAGTTGCTATGGAACCTGAGTAAATGAGGACTGTCTGCATTTAATTACAGTAGTGATTTCTAGGTTACAACTGAAGTTGATGACTTGCCAATAACTTAAAGATTTTTTAAAACAAATCTCATAGGCAGGTGGATCTCTAGAGTTTGAGGCCAGCTTGGTATACACAGTCTGTTCACAGGCTGCTGGGAGCTGTATAGTGAAACCCAGTCTTAAAAAATAAAGCAAGTATCTCATTTAAACAATATCTTTTTAAAAAAGAAAACAACTTGGTTCTTTAAGAAATAAAAAAAATTAAAAAATCTCTTGGTTTTCTGAATAACTTCCTAAATGTTCTCTTGTCCTTTCCTCAGATTTTCAAGCTTAATCTGTCTCCATACTGGAATATGCTCAACGTTACTTCCTGCAAGATAAAGTAGTTGAAGATTACACATAGTTTTTGCTGGAAACTAATGGACAAAACCAAACTTCATTCCTACAGCATTGAAATCCTTCCATTGTAACTTTACAGTGAGGAACCTTGGCGGCATGGAAGCCTTTTCCATAACTATAATTTACCAGTCTGTCTCACAAGTGAGACCAAGGCAATAAAACATATCACCAGAACAGTTTAGTAATCCTCCCCTCCTTACTATCGGGTGTTGAGGTGTGTTGACCCAAAAGAGGGTGCTCACAGCACTGTCCTGCCACAAAAAATGCCGACATTCTGCCCAGGGAGAGCTGAAGACTCGACAGCACATGCTGCTGTGTGCCACCAAGCTGCCCAGATGCCCACATGTCCATAACTCTACATTAAATCATCATGAGTGATCAGTTATGCCAGCAGAACATGGGAGCCTCTAAAATGATACTGTGCTTATAAATATGTATCATAATCAGAATATTTAATTCAATAAAATACTATTACCCATGTTGAGAAGTTTTCAGTAATGAAATTTTCCCATGTTGTTTATATCTTATCTATTTATTTTTCTTGGCCAATTTTCTATACTAGGCAATTTATTTCTATTTTTCCCCATTTTCATTTCTATTTTCTCTGCAATTATTTACATCAGGATCAACTCTTTTTATGAAACGTTTATTTTAAGACCGATTCATTTGTTTGTTTTTTCATTTAATTTTTGCCTTTTAGAGACTATAATTGTTAGTTGTTTTAATTTCTTGACCATAATAATTTAATGAATACAGCCTGGGGTGTATAGATATTAGCATCTTCAGGGTTTGGTGCGATGGAGTGTCTGTTAGTGGTAAGAGCCAGCTGACAAAAGCTCTTGGTTTAATCCCTAGCGCTAATAAATAAATTCAAGATTTAATCTTGCACCATTTTGATTATAGCATGTTTTCTACATGTAGTGTTACCCATTGTCTGTTTTAGTGTATTTATTTCCCACAGAATGTACATTATAAATTTGAAGCAACATTGAAAGTGTATTTCTTGTAGCAGTGAGAACAAAGAACACAAAAGTAAATGCAATCAATTGAGTTAAATTCCTTTAGTATCAGAATTCTTTGTGGAATGAAGTCATGCATTGTAGATAATATCTTGGGATGGTTCCTACTGAAAGAGAATTAAAAATAAAAGTTGATGCTCAAAAATGTTTTGCTTCCTGGTAATGGTAGGTATTCTTCCACACATAAATGATCTCAAAGTGTAAGGGCAGCTATCATATGAAAATGCTAGCCCATCAATGCATGTGCATCAAAGTACCTGCTGTTATAAGTGATTCTTTCAGTAAAATAGGTAGCATTAGTATGCTTCTCTAACAAGGAAGACCCTGCCAAACTATCTAGAGAAGCAGTTACCTGTTTTTGTTGCATAGTAAGCTGAACTCATATAATTTTAATAACTTTTTCACTTTCTCATTCTTCCCTTTTGGGCTAGAGCAGAAATAAAATACCATAATTTTTAATATATTTTTCCAAACTCTCTGTGTACTACTTGGAAACAAATGAGTGGATGCTTTCTGTCACACATTTCATGGCATAAAGCACATAACATCAGGGCCTGCTGTGATCAGGCAGGAAAGCAGTAGGGCCTTTCTGTTGTCTAGACAGTCCCTGGTAGACTCTAGCTGACCACAATTAATAAGTCTCCTAGAGTCACTCTCTCCCGGTGACCCTCAGTAGAAGGTAACACTTCATACTAAGACGCTCAAATTATCCAACATGAATCCCCGCAGTGTTGTCTGTCTTTCCCTCTTCTCTTCTCCCCTTGAAGTGATAGCATTCTCCTTCAAAACTGGGTATATTTTATATCATCTCACCCTCCTTCCCTTCTCTAGGGCAGTCAGCATCCCTCTCTCAACCTCAAAGTTAAAAGCAGTCACTTTAGGGGTTGGGGATTTAGTTCAGTGGTAGACCTGGGTTCGGTCCTCAGCTTTGAAAAATAAAAAAGCAGTCACTTTATAGGACATATGCATTACGCACTTACTGTGTCCAAATTGTAGCAGGAAGCACCTGCTCTGTAAGTATGAGGATCTAAGTTTAAATCTTTAGCATCCATGTGGTTTTGTGTTGTTTTGTTTCTTGTTGTTCTTGTTATTATTGTTTTTAAAGCCAGTGTGGTAGTTTGAATGAAAATGGCCCCCATGGAGTGACACTGTTTAGGAGGTATGGCCTGGTTGGAGGACGTGTGTCACTGGAGGTGGGCTTTAAGGTTTCAGTTGACCAGATGTAGAACTCTCATCTACTTCTCCAGCATCATGTCTGCCTGCATGCCACCATGTTTCCTGCCATGACGATAATAATCTAAGCCTCTGAACTGTAAGTCTGTCCCAATGAAATGTTTCCTTATAATTGCTGTGGTCATGGTTTCTCTTCACAGCAATAGAAACCCTAACTAAGACAACCAGACATCTTATGCTTGCCTGTGATCCCAGTATTAGGTGGTGTGGCAGATCCCACTGTCCAGCCAGCCTCATGGAATGGCAAGCTTCCAGTTCAATGAAAGGCTCTGCCTCAACGCAACAAGGGAGTACACAATAGAAAGAATCCAACACCCTACTCTGTCCTACATATGTATGTACATGAGCAGGTGCACCCCCACACTCTGCATACATGCATCACACACATATACATGCACCCCCAAAAAAATTGCACAAGAAAGTAAACAGCAGATAGAAGAGATAGCATACAAAAGGGAGAAAATCTTTGTCATCCATTAATCTCTCAGTGAATTATTAGTCAGAATGTATAAAGAATTGGAAAACTAAATGCCAAATAAACGATCCAACCAATAAAGGGGTAAATGAGTTGGATGCAGTTTTAAAAAAAAGTATAGTTGTTGGGCGGCGGTGGCGGCGGCAGCGGCGGCGGCGGCGGCGGCGGCGGCGGCGGCGCATGCTCGCCTTTAATCCCAGCACTCGGGAGGCAGAGGCAGGCGGATCTCTGTGAGTTCAAGGCCAGCCTGGGCTACAGAGTGAGTTCTAGGAAAGGCGCAAAGCTTCACAGAGAAGCCCTGTCTCGAAAAAAAAAAAAAAGCCAAAAAATACTTGAAAACATGTTCTTTACTGCTGTGTGACTTCTTTAAGAGTCACAAACAAATATCTCTTCACCTGGATAGAGTATCTAAGACAGGTCAAAGAAACAATTCTACTCAAGTCTAGCTTGACGAACCTAAGAGTTCATTGGGGTTACAGGAGAATTGGGTGATTTGGGGGCAACTGAATTGCCAAAAGATGCACCCTAATGTGGGTAAAGAATCAAGAAAGCTGGATCCTGGAATTTCCTGCCGAATTTCCAGGCAGCTTCACTAAGATCCCTTCTCCTCTAGCAATTGTATACTGCTCACACAAACTCAGGAAGGGGTCCTGTGAGCATGGTAACTCTGGTGCTTTCTGAGCACAGTTTCATGAGCTTCCTGAGCCTTATGAGTTTCCTTCAGTATTGAGTCTTATGAAGCCCCTACTCGTTTTCAGAACGGTTCAATTTGGAGGAAATGGTTACATTAGCTATTAGAGAAATAGAAATCAAAACAACATAGAGATTCCATTTCACCAGTCAGAGTGGTTATCATCAAGAAAAATTCTGGGGAGGGTGTAGGGGAAAGGAAATCAGTATCAAGGTTTCTCAAAAAACTAAAAATAAAACAGCCATATGATGACCCATACCAACCCAAAACGTCAAAGTCAGCATATGAGAGAGATAGCTGCAAATTCATGTTTTTATAGCAATATTAACAACAGTTGATTTAAAGGATTGTCCTAAGTGCCCAGCACTGGATGAAGGATAAAGATAATGCAGTATATGGACACAATGGAGTTTTATTCAGTCATAAAGAAAATAAAATTGGAAAATAAAATAACTCAGTGGTTAAGAGCATACACTGTTTTTGCAGAGGATCCAAGTTTTGTTCCCAGCACCCATGTGGAAGCTCACAACCATCTGTAACTCCAGCTCCAGGCGATCTATGCCCCTCTGGGTTCTGAGAGCACCATCACTCACATATGCACATAGCTACACACACACACACACACACACACACACACACACTTAAAAAACAAACCTTTAAAAAAAGAAAACAAAGTTACATCATTTGCAGAAAAATGGATGAAACTGGAGGTCAACATGTTAAATGAAATAAGCCAGTCTCAGAAAAACAAAACTGTTTTCTGTAACATATTGAGTCCAGTGTCTTAATTACTTTTTTATCACTGTGACAAAACACCATGCCCAAGACACCTTATAAAAGAAATCATTTAATTTGGGGAATCGTGATTCCAGGGGATTAGAGTCCATGACTGTCATGGTGAGGAGTATAGCAGCAAGAAGGCAGGCATGGTCCTGGAGAAGGAGCTGAGAGCTCACATCTGAGTGTGAGCTTTTGAAAACCCAAGCCCACTCCTGATGGCACACCTCCTCCAACAAGGCCACACCTCCTAATCCTTCTCAAACAGTTCCATCAGCTTGGAACCAAGGATTCAAATATGTAGGGAAAACACTCATACATATAAAATTTAAAAACAGCCTTATGGTGCTGGGCATAACAGTATACCCCTGTAATCCTAACCTCCCAATAGGTGGAGGCAGGGGGACCACAAATTCAAGGCCTGTCTGGGCTACATAGACAGTTCCAGGCCAACATTATGATCTTGAATGGACTCTGCCTCCAGCTGGAGGGGTGTCCTTGTCTCTTCCCTGAAGAGTTAATCTGCTGGGCAGGTCAAGGTGCTGGCTCAGTGAGCATCCTTAGAAAAATGGGTTCACTTTAAAATAATTTTGTTTTCCTTCCCAGAATTCCTGCCCTACCCATACCCCACCCCACCCACAAGTGCAGTCCCTACAAGTGGTCATGAGCTTTAGCTTTCTTGCCTTTCTGAGTCCCAATTCAGAGAGATTTAATTATTCCCTTTTTTTCTCTTCTATCTTTTCTTGTGGATGCTAGACAGACCCTACATACGCTTTCCCTGTTACCTTGGGCTTCCTCACTGTTCTCTGTAGCCCCCTCCTCACCACTGCCTGCCGCCTGCTGTCAGAAACAGCACGGCAATTTTCTCTCTCTCCTCCAGCAGCTTCGAGATTTACAGCCTGCCTTCTCTGGCTTTTTTGTTTGTTTTTCTTTTAAACTGTAATTGTTGTTAAGCTTCCATTTGAATATGTTTTTAAATTATTTTATCAATGAGACTAAAAACACCAAAGGGGACTCCAATATTCCTGGTATAATATGATGGTTCCTCCTGGACTCCCCAAGATTTACGACAGTGCTTCCATTTCTGTCTTGTATAATATTAGAAGGACCAGCCTTAATATTATACATCCCAGGAGCTCAGGAGAGAAACTATGAATGGCAAGGACTATTTTCGGGGAAATAGAATCTCAGCACACCGAGCTCTTAGTCCAGTCATTTATTCTTCCAAAACTTCTTCCTTCGGTACCCTGGGAGTCCCGGTATATATACACCTACAATCAGTAATCTCTTGGCAGTGCAAAGCCAGGCTTCCAGGGTCAAACAGAGGGGTGATAAAAACCACAAAGAGGATCAATAATTGTTAGTTATCATTTGCAACCCAAAAGGGAAGTGACTAATGGGGAAGTGAATTAACTAAAGGCTAAATTCAGGTAATATCTAAGAAGAGGGCTCTTATGTGCTCAACTAGAGTCTTAAATGTGATTGGTAGAAAATGTTAAGAATCTATAAGTTGCTAGGTCAATGGGAGAAAATAATACTGTCTTCTTTTTTCCTGTGGCTCCTATCTGTCTAAGCTATCTGCCATTTTCCTGCAGGGTGGGGGAAAGTGTGCTCGGTCACTAGGCAACCTGTGTACAGCTAGATGCCTCTGGTGATAGTTAAAAGGGGACCTGGAACTAGAGGTAAGATTTGGGAAAGGAGGAAGTTAAGCTTAATTGGCATATCTGCCAGGCTTTCTCAAACGGGTAGTCTGAATGCTTAAGTCTGTTCTTAGAGAATACAGAGGTATCTCTGTTAAGGTACTTTCCTCCATCTGGGGATGGACCTGGCTGGATGCTGCTAATGATAATTACAGGGAGGCTTGAACTGGGGTTCTGGCTGAGCATAGCTGTCAGCACAGAAAGTTATCTAAATATTCCTAGAAGTGGGTAGGTAAGGAGTTAGAGGTCTATAAAGTTAGTAAGGCTGTAAGAAAGGAGGGTCCGAGCTAAATTGTGTAAAGCTATTACTTAACATTCACCTGACCTAGGCGGTGTCTCTTTGTGGAATTTACCTTAAATCAGGAGACTTGCATGTGAACTGTTATTACTGCTAGTCCTTGAAAGTGGCTAAGGGAGATATCTGATTCCGGAGGAGGCCTTTCCTGAGGCTGTTCTCCAAATTCCTGGAATGTGTATGTCCAGAGAGTGATCAGTCCACACTAAGAAGGGGAAAGTCAACTGGGAAAACTATGAAGGCACACATGATTATCATAACAGAAGACAGCTGATATATAACAAGCCAAGTAACACCAAAAGCTCCTTGGAATTTGGCTTCCTCTGAAGGAATTCCTTGATCTCTTCAGGTAGTGACTTTGCTATAACCAGCTGAGTTCTTATGATATATTCCTGTGGCCCACAGCATTTCTTCACCCCTAAACAGTCTTGTCAGAAATTTTTTTAAAAATGCCTTGGGATGAGGTTCTCTGGTTGAGCACTTGCCTAGAACACTAGAAGGCTATGTGGTCAAGGCCAGTACTGAAAAAAATACTTCTCAGGATGATTGTCTCCACCACCCCAGCTGCTCTGCTGTTTCCCTCCTGTTGCAAGGTTGGGGAAGTAAATTCTGAAATGCCACACTTGAGAATGTCAGAGCTTAGGACCTAAGTCGCTCAGGCTCTGGTAATAGGATGAACTCTAGCAGTGGGGTCGCCAGGATCCTCACCACTGTCACTCTGCTCCTTCTTGGTGATAATTTAAGTTCACGAGCATGCATCGTCTCCCTGTAGCTGGAAGTTTGAGACCTGCTCCAGAAGGGCTGGTCTGTGGCCGCTGTGCCTGTGAAACGGAGCTTACACAGCTTCAATTACCCAAACAAGTGGCACAGCTACTATCATTCTCACCAGGAATGACAGTATTTCCTGTCACCATTGGTCTGAAAACTGTCTGGACTGGACTGACACCAGTGACCTGCTCCTCCAACTGTCTTATACCACTTTTTCAGGACAGTGTTGATCAGGGATTTTCATGTGTCTGGGTCAGCTACACCCTGTTTGGTTTGGTTCACAACTCAAACAGTGGTTTAATTATTGTTCTCCTGCCCCAGGTCAGATATGCACAAATGTCCAAGGCATTGCTTGCATAAGAACGTTCATGTCAACTCAGGCAACTTTGTTAATCTGTCTTTGCTATAAGACCCCTGCTTCAAACACTGAAAATCTGACGCTGGCACAGTTAAGCATTCTTAAGTTACTATTGTGGATGAGGGCTGGTGGGTCATTGTTCTTTCTGTTGTAGATGAGGGTTGATGGGTCATTGTTCTTTCTGTTGTGGATGAGGGTTGATGGGTCATTCTTCTCTCTGTTGTAGATGAGGGTTGATGGGTCATTCCATTTGCAGTTTACCTCAGAGGACTGCTTGCCTAGTAATCTGTGGAGCACACCCTGGCTGGCTGGCCTTTGGATGAAACAAGAAAGACAAGCTGACCTCTGGGAGAGTAACATTTCCAGATTGAGGCAGCAAGGGTCAACGTTTTCCTGATATCTAGAGAAGGAAATCCAGGCTCCTTAACATAGAATTCCAGGGTGCACATGGTTTGCCTCAAGCTTGCCCTCCAGTATCTCCTCTGACACACTTCTTTCAATGAAGTCAGCCATTGGGCAGCAATTCTAAGTGTGGAGTGTCTTTTGGGCACTACGATAAGTTCTAGTTTTGCTATCCACTATACATGCTGGACCTGTGCCTATTCTCCTGGCACCTAAGAGTCAGGAAGGAAAAAACAAACAAGATAACAATTATGAAATGCATCAGTCTGATCACCATCCGCACTATTAATCCATCTGGAAACTTGATCTTGCGTGTAGGCCATCTGTGCAGTTGAGTCAGGCTGCAGGAAACCTACGAGCAACAGCGTCAAGCTTCCTTGCCTGTACGGCTTATGTCTAGTCCATGGTGGCTCATTTCTAGTATCAGAGATACTGGGAACATCATGGTATTTGGAAGATCACAGATCTGCTCTAATAAGGGTCAGTATCTGATCCAGTTAGAAAAGGATCATCTCCTGAGCAGCCACCCCACCCTCTCCAGACCTGAGATATTCTGTATCAAAATCAGGAGACTAGACCATCCTGTATTCCTTAGGTTAAGTTGCTTCTTTAGAAGTGCAGCCTGAGACAAGGATCCATTCCCAAGAGAACCCCTAAGCAGTTAGCAAAAGACAATACAGCAGGAGAAGCTAAGTGATGATCATCCAATCACCTGAGGCCTACCCTCATGCTGCTCTCTTGGGGGCCTCTGGGGCATTAAAGTACTACTTGGGGCAAGGAAGCTACCCTGTCATATACTCAGAACAAGTCTGTTACCAGTACAGGGAGAACTCAGAGAGAAGATGTAACTTCAAGTGCATTTCTAGGGGCTGTCTACCATGGCTGAGTTGATTTACATGGAGGAGGGTGTATGTAAGCAACTCCAGCAGTGTCTGCAGGCTGAGTCTACTGGCCAGGAAAGAGGGCCTGGCCATGGAAGAATGTACCACACCCAGAGAACATGCAACTTTGAGCAGCCGCTGACATTTCTTAGCTGAACCAGCTTTGAAACATTGTTTCTGGAGACTAGCTGTTGGGTGTCTCCTTTCTTTCCATTTTACATGTCAAAATCAAGTTTCCCTGCTTGGAATTCCCAAACTAACTGCAGATGGTAAAAGGTTACAATGTAAATATTGAGTCTTCCCTTCTGTTCCTCACTAATAATTAACTGGAAGACAAATTTAACCAAATTTAAGATGAGTTCACACAAAAAGAGGGCAGTGTGAAGAGATGTTGTATTGATGGTTACACAGCCCACCCCTGTCATAAAGACTTTAAGTGTAATCTGCGGACATATTAAATGTTCCCAGGTTGCAGCTGATCATAATCATTTGTTTGCTTGGAAAGCTCATCCATAGTATGTCTTCTGTTGGCTACCATAGCTTCACCACAGCTAACAACAGTCTGAGAAATAAAAACATATTGTTGTTTAAGAAATATTCATAATTTGTTGTGGTGATATTTTGTTTGTGATCTAACAAATAAAGCTTGCCAGAGTGCAAAGCCAGCCACTAGCTAGCCATAGAGGCCAGGCAGTGGTGGCACATGCCTTTAATCCCAGAACTTTGGAGACAGAGGCAGACAGATCTCTGTGAGCTCAAAGCTACCCTGGACTGCAAAAGATTGATCCAGTCTAAAAGAGAAACAGAGCCAGGTAGTGGTGGCACATACCTTTAATCCCAGCACTAGGGATGTGGAGACAGGAAGTGATATGGCTGGGTAGAGAGAGGAGTATAAAGAGGGAGGAGACAGGAGATGAGGGCTCTTTCAAGCTGATAATTTGGTAGAGGTAAGAACTAGTTAGTGGTTGGCTGCTACCTCTCCTAGGACTTGACAATTAACCCAAATTTTCTTTTCATGATCCCCTAAAGATGCCTTCACCCACAGACAGCCGGAAGTAAATTTAAGAACAGGACACCCACAACTCCAAGAGAGAGTGGGTGGTTTTTGGTCCTTCAAATGGGTTATGGATATTTGTTATTGTTTAGGGTGGTTGGTTACAAATTGTATTGGTAATGGTCAGGAAAAATTCTGAACAAAGGAGATTAGATTCAGAATTCTTGTTTGAACAAAAAAGAAAAAGAAAAAAAGAGGATACAAATATGGTAGGATAAAAGGGTAGATTATTGAATCTACTCTGAAAAGGGAGGATACAAATATGATAGCATATAAGGATAGATTATTGAATCTACTCTGAAAGGGAGGATATAGATGTGATAGGATAAAAGGGTAGATTATTGCTGGGTGGTGGTGGTGTGTACCTTTAATCCCAGCACTCGGGAGGCAGAGCCAGGTGGATCTCTGTGAGTTTGAGGCCAGCCTGGTCTACAGAGTGAGATCCAGGACAGGAACCAAAACTAAATGGAGAATCCTTGTCTTGAAAAACTCCCCCACAAAAAGGGGTAGATAATTGAATCTACTCTGAAAAAGAAAAAAAATGGGGATATAGATATGATAAGATAGAAAGATAGATTATTGAATCTACCAAAAAAGCAACTACTAGTTTTAAATATTTTATATTGACATGGATCATTGTATGTTGATACAAAATTATTTGTTAGAACATATGGTACATACATTTCTAATCTTGTTCAAGGTGTTGTACCTATGCAACTCATTTAACAATGTAATGCAAATTTCTAGTCCTTGAAAGTTATTATTACAAACTAATTAGGATATTAAGAATTTCAGGTTAGTAGTTAGTCATTACAATCAAATTTGCAGTCATATTAGGTATGTTTTCAAGGTCAAACAGATATATTTTAGATAGACAAGTCATCTTCAAACACTTCAGAGATCTAAAGAATATGGGATTTAAGATGTTTTAATAACATAGGTTCTTTTTTTTAAATGACAATAAGACAAATCTTGTAGACGAAATTCTAGATGGTCTTGCTAAATAAGAAACACAGAGCCAAATACAGAGTTAAAAGCCCAAGAGATCCAAGCACTAGTGAAGAGCCAAGACCACCTTATCTTACCACTCACTACCATCCTTCCCCTGAGAGAGAGACCTTCCTCCTGTGTGTCTTGTGTTTTATTGCTTTCCTGTTCTGCCTTCTCATTGGCTCTAAGCCCAGCCACATGACTTGCTCATCACTGCCTGTCTATACGGACCTCCTGGTCTCTATGGTTGGTACTGGGATTAAAGACTGGGTGACCACACTGTGTCCTTGATCACATAGAGACTCTGCCTGCCACGTGATCAGATTAAGAGCATGGGCTACCACTACCTGACTTCTATTTCTGGCTTGCTAATGACCTCTGATCTCCAGGAAAACTTCATTTATTAACATACAAATAAAATCACATTTCAGCACAATTAAAATATCACCACAAAGTCTACTCCTGGTAGCACCAATCTACTTCAGAGAAGATAATGAGCATCGAAGAAATTCCATATGAAGTTTACTTTCTTTGTGGCAAGTTAGCCACTGGGCAAGAAAATGCCCTTGCCTTAACTGCTGACAGTGTGCTGTCCAAATGAGACAAGCAGGACACAAAAGAAAGGACTGCCAAACTTTGCCAAGACAAAGTAGGACAGCCCTTCAGAAAATCCTGCTTCACAGATAAGTCTGTCAGATATGCTAGGCCTGTAGGACAAAGATGGATGGCCCAACATTGCAGAGGAAACTTGGGTGACTGTCCAGGTAGCCAGCTGTTTCTGTCATTTCTCACATTTTTTTCAAAATCGCTTGCTTGTACTTCCTGCTTACTCAGTTAATATTATTTCTTTCTCGGGTCTCTGAGGGAGTTGAAGACTAGATAGTTACAGTTTCCCTTTTTTTTTACCAGACTCAGAAAAGAAACTCACAAAAGAGGTGTAAAGTGTATAAGTTTGAGAGACATCAAAAGATAGTTTTTGGTTGGTAATACAAGTAAGGATAGAAACACTTTGGACTCACCAAAACAGGATAAATAATGGAGTATTTTCTCTGAATTTGTCAAGTGTTAATAGACTAGACATTACTATATTAATTATATATTAGTTATAACCTTCTTTTTAATTTTAGACAAAAAAGGGGAAATGTGATATTTTGTTTGTGATCTAACAAATAAGGCTTGTCTGAAGATCAGAGTGCAAAGCCAGCCACAAGTTAGCCATAGAGGCCAGGCAGTGGTGGCACATGCCTTTAATCCCAGCACTAGGGAGGTGAAGACAGGAAGTGATATGGCTGGGTGGAGAGAGGAGTATAAGGAGGGAGGAGGGAGGAGGTGGGTGCTCTTTCATGCTGAGAATTGGGTAGAGGTTAGAACTAGTGGCTGGCTGCTCTGCTTCTCCGATCTTTCAGCATTTACCCCAATATCTGGCTCCAGGTTTTTAATAAGACCAGTTAGAATTCATGTTACAATTTGAGTTGATTCTAAGTAAAACAATATTAAGATCATATTAAGATATTACACAATTTTACTGTTTAAACAGGTATGTCACCTCTGTCCCTAAGGCATTCTGTGACACTGCACAAACACACTGACTCAGGCTTATGGACACACACAACTGTCCACTGTGCACGTGGCTTCCTGACAGAAGTTCTACACATTGTTCTGGCCAAGTTATCTCCAGAACCTAAATTCCCAAACTTAGCTATAGGTGTTTATCTCATTCATCTCATGCCTTTCATATGTGAAGGGGTTTTTTTTTTTTGGTATATTTTATACTTTTGGATTAAAATGTGACAGGCTATCACAGATGATGTGAGACAAGTATACATATAAGTAATGAGAAGTGTTAAATGAAGAATCAACTTCTCCTTTAGGGTCATCATAAAGAAGTGAAAATGCACTCGGGAGGCAGAGCCAGGCGGATCTCTGTGAGTTCGAGGCCAGCCTGGGCTACCAAGTGAGTTCCAGGAAAGGCGCAAAGCTACACAGAGAAACCCTGTCTCGAAAAACCAAAAAAAAAAAAAAAAAAAAAAGAAGTGAAAATGTCTAAGTGAGGTAGATAAAAATCTGAATACAAAATATATATGCTATATCATAGATTGCTTTTAGTACTTTGCTTTGTACTTGAAGCAAACAAACTTTATTTCAACACATTTGTGAATAATGTTTAAAGAAAATTAGAGAAATTTCACATCCAATCATGCAAATATATATATATATATGGAGAACACGATGTATTTATCAAGAGAAATGAAAATTATTGGTAAAAAGTTACATTTTCAGTACAAATCTAAATACAATTATAAATATTAATGATATCTTGTAATGTTTTCTACAAGCCACTAGGTCCAGAGTCCACCTGATGGATACTCTCTTGTCTTCTGTGCCTTTGTTGCTAGTAGGTTTCTGAGCTTTTAGTCTTTCACTAGTGGCAGTTGTCCAGAGTGGAAGAACAGTAGAGGTCAGAGGTCAATGTTGGTGATTTATAGGAAGCATGATCCAGCTCTTACAAAGACATTGGCTGCAGGTATAATAAGTAGGTGCGACTCCCAGTTTTCCAGGAATGAGTGCTGGTTTTAAAAGTTAGCTATATTCTAGAAGACATTATTGCAAAAAAAAAAAAAAAAAAGGATATTGCAAAAAGATGTCTTTTCATATTTTTGATGAAATAAATCACTTCTTATTGCCTTAAAGGGAGACTATTACATCTTACCTCAAGCATTAAAAGATTAACTTGGAGGAAATACATTCCAGCCCGTGGCTTTTCTGGATATTGCTGCTGAAGATTGCTCAAAAACATGTTGACTTCTCTCTGTGTAACTCTGTTTATCTGCTGTCACTCTTTCCAACTTTCTCTGCTCATGGGATCATGTCTTTACATTAGGTATAATGCTAAACTAATCATGTCAATCAGCATTCAATCAGCTGCTCCTGCCAGCAGGAATTGCTTTATCTTTTAGTCTAGCTTTCATGGAGCTGTCCAGATAGTGTCCTGTAGCATGGGGTCTCGACTGAGAAGAAGAAGGTTATATGAAGTTGGTAAGGGGAGAGAGAATAAGCATTTGTGAGGCTTAGCACTTACTTTAGGAGAAAAGAGTCCATTGAAGTTCTGCAGGTGGCCGGAGAGATGGCTCAGAGGTTAATAACACTGGTTGTTGCTCTTCCAGAGGACCCAGGTTCAATTCCTAGCACACATGGCATGGCAGTAGCCATTGGGGCATCCTCCTCTAGCTCTTCCAGCAACAAGCATGTACATCATACACAGACACACATGCAGGCAAAACATTATACTCATAAAATAAAAATAATTTTTAAAAATTATACACACACACACATAATATTTGGCATGTGTATGTTTAAAAACCCTTTGCAACAGAAAGAAACTGGAAACGTGGGAGAGGTAACATGCTAGAAAGAGCAATCCAAAGAGTTTTGTGCATCCTCTGTGGTTTCCAGATGAGGGGTACCACATCTGGGCATGCCCTTGAAGACAACAAAGCAGACTCCATCCCCTGGGGACCGAAGGGACTGGGTCTCAGAGGTTACCTTGGGAAGGCGTTGCTCCCAGTCACTGGCTGGATCAGATAAATTTCTACTTGCTTTGGGACTATATTAATTTCCTACAAGCAGGTGACACTTCCATAATAGACTTGCAGGAGGGTGTGTCCATTTAAGTCTATTTTCAGACAGAGGCAGATCTCTGCTATAAGTTCAAGGCCATCCTGGTCTACAAATTGAGTTTTAGACCAACCAAGGCATTTAGCAGAACCCCATCACAAAAAATTAAATTAAATTTGGCTTACAAAGCAGCTATTCTTTAAGATTTTAAAGTATACTTGGAAATTAAAACTAGATGGGTAAAAAGTATGCATCTATTAGTGATAGGGTGGATGTAAGAGACTTTCATGAGCAATATCTTTTGAGAAAAGTGTGCTGGTGTACAAGTTACGGCAATGTCATACAGTATAAACTCGGTGGTCTAAATTAACAACAGACATTATCTTCACAGTGGCTTCTCTGGGTGAGCATGACTTCAAGTCTCTTACGAAGTTGCAGTTTATTAGCCAGGCAAATCTAAATAGCATCTAAAAGGAAGACTGGAGCTGTGGGATTCCGGGGCAGCTTGCTCACATGGCTCTGAGCAGGAGACGTTGGTGTGTGGGTATGCGCGTATGTGTGCATGTGTGTGCGCATGTGCGTGTATATGGGCATGTTCGTGTTACTCATGAGCATGTGTGTACATGGACTGGTTGAGGCAGAGTCAGGCATGGATTCTTATGCTCGAATGGCAAGTCCTTTATCAACTGAGCCGTCCTAGCGTGGGGTTCCTGAATCCTCATTTCATGGAGTCTGGCTCCTCCCAGAACATGCAGTCCATGAATGGACAATGCAGGAACAGCAATGTAACTATGACCTAACCTCACAAGTCACACATCTGTACTTTTGTCACAGCCAAATGGGCCCAAGCCTGATGCCTTGGGAAGGGGCCACACATGTGTGTGACACTTGGGAGGCAAGGACCAGTAGGGATGTCTCTGAGGCTGGCTACTACATCAAGCCAACGGATGAGTAACAAGACACTACAATTAGATGAAAGAACTAATAATGAGCAACATAAGATCATGAGAAAAAAGTGTGCATCCATGCAACCAAAGAGGTGAATGGGCCGAGCATGCGTCACTGGAAAGTCAAAAGCATTCTGAGAGGGCCCAGTGAGTCAATGAACCCACAGGAAGTAGGGAGGGTTAAGTGCCCTTCTCTTGTTCTGCTTGGAACTCTCATTTCTTATGAGGAAACTATGCTCAGACATTAACACTTGATTCTCTCAGAAATTATTTCCACCTCTCTCCAGCCTCCTGACTGGAAACACCCTCCTATTCTGAGTGATAAGACCTCCAGTTCCTTTTGGGATGTCTCATGCCAACCCACCACTCCAGTGACATGTAGTGCTGTAAGCAACAGCTTTCCTTATCATTCCTGAATCACCATTTGGGGGTTAAATATAAATCCATCTACAGTTGTTTTGTACTACGTGTTTATATAATTGTTAACTACGTGCCGGTAGGCAATGACATTGTCTTGTGTGCTCTTAAACTTACATAAATGTCATTAGGGTTTTTGGTCATTTTGCAACATGGCCCATGCAGCACTGCATCTGTTAAATGAATATCTCAATGACTTATTATCATTCTATTCTATTAGGTTGCAGCCTTATTTTTGGTATTACAAATAATGTCTTAAGGAACACTCCAATGCCAGTCTCCTCAGAAAATGTGTGAAGGTTTTCATAAGGGTACACTAGAGAGTTTCCTTTCAGCATCCCTTCCACTGTGCTGCTATATGTGCTGAGCTCTTGGTGAGGTGCAGGAATACTAAAGTCTTGAGTGTGGACAGTGATACGCTCTGTGAAGGAACAAATGGTGTTAGAGGGGCTGGTTCCCATTGTCCAAGCCATTCCGGAGAGGAAACGTGGCTGTTCTCTTATCTGTGTTTGTTTATGGGAGAGGTTTTAACTTGCTATAAAGTTGGGGTATCTTGAGCACAAGGAGAAAAGAAACTGGTAACTCAGCTTGCCATCACTGCAGCAAATCCCTGACACAATCAATTCACAAACAGAAAAGGTTTGTTTGGGCTCATTGTTTGAGGTAGGGCATTGCTTTCCGGCTGGGGTGCAGGGGGCGGGCAGTTCATCGTGGTGGAAAAGAGTGAAGGAGAAGAACCATGCTGCTCATGACAGGAGAAACAGACACAGAGATGCAGCAGGCTTACTCACAGGTGTACCCCAAACAACCTGGAGATGTCCCGCTAGGCCCAACTTTTTAAGGGTTCCATGGGGAAGCTGGGGCAAGAGAATTAAAAATTCCAGGATGGCCGCGGAACATAACACGATTCTCAAGTCTCAATTTAGAATAATTCAGTTCTAAGCAGCTGCTTCTGTTACTGTGTAGGATAGCCTGGTCTCACAAAACAACAGAGAAACAAAAGTTCCCCAACCTCCAAGAAACACCACCCTGAGGAACATGATGTTTTATTTTTCTTAGCATTACAAAATACTTCTTGTTATTCTTTATTCATTTTGTTGTCTGACAATAGCATACATTTAATCACTGTATTCCGGTTACCCCCAGCTCAGCCTCTTGTGTTCCCGTCTAGTCCCTACCAGTTCCTCTCCAGGGTCACAACTTTTGGTTTGGTTTTGTGACCCACTTAGTTTAAGCAGGACTACGGGGAACAAGGTTCTGGCAATAGCCGTCTGGGGGATACTTTAGGTGAAAACCATAGCAGGTGAGTTTGTCTTAGTCTGACCTATAAAAAACTTACTTCATCTTGAATTTGCTTAAGTTGGTAAAAGGAAGCCACAAGAATGGAAGACCAGGAACACTTGAAGGAAACTGCTTAGTGGTTTACATCACCGGCCTATGAACCCCGGGTCAGCGATCCCAGAGCTCCCCTGCAGCTTTCTCAGCGGGACTTCGGGGTGCACGTGAAGGGAAAGGGTAGTTAGGCAGACTGCCCCACTCCTGGGGTGACTCCGCTCTGTGTACACTGAGCACGTCGCTATGAAACCTGGTGAACATTCTTCAAACTGAATGTATTTTAATACAATTCAAATACACATACGCACTACACCAAGGCAACTGAATAATAAGAGATATTCTGCTTTATGGTTTCCCAACGGGAAATAGTTTGTACTCCCAGGTCCCCTTGCACATAGTTGTTGGGGGGAAGCGCTTAGGAAGACGGCGAGTATGCTGGGGTCTTCAGTACCGGTAGAGGTATTCGTATATTCCCCGTATTTCTGAAGACATGTCTGTGTGGTTATAAATAAATTAAGAATAATGGTATTGAGGCATGGGATTGGATTTGAGACCAAAATCACGCTGAAGGGCAATGGCAAGCCCCTGAGGCGGACCACCACTGTAAATAAAACTTTCGCCATTGTCAAGGCTCCATTTAGAATGATTTAGCTTTAGGGGAGATAGCCTTCTTTCTCTGGTCGCCCTCAGACTGCATAAACTCCATGGGGCAGGGATGGGCCACGCCGGCTCTTCTGTGCTGGCCAGGCTGCGGGTGAAGGGGCCAGGCTGCGGGCACGGAGGCCAGGCTGTGGGCATGGAGGCCAGGCTGCGGGCACGGAGGCCAGGCTGCAGGTGAGGAGGCCAGGCTGAAGGTGAGGAGGCCAGGCTGCGGGCGAGGAGGGCAGCGGTGTGGTGAGCTGAACTTCTAACAACAACGCACAAAATACTGGGATTCTATAATTTAGAACCCATTAATAGTTCCTCCCTACAAGTTATTAGGCTTTGAAAAACATACAATAAGACCCTTTTTTTTTAATTCATGAAAAGGAAGTTTGTGGTTCATGTTAATAGTTGATTTCTAGACCTTTTTCTCTTTACTCAATAAATGTGAAATCACTACGGAAAGAGTGTTCACTTGAATGACACACCCTCCAGGAGCCCCTTCATGTCATATCTCTTAATTAGCAACCAAGAAAGGGGATGTGGGTACAGGAGAACTGAGAAGGACCCAGGTCATGAGAGGCTCTGAGGACCAGATGTCTTACTTAGGTGTCCTGTTACTGTGACGAACACCAACACCACGGCAAAAGCAACTTGTGAAGGGCGTGTTTCTGCTTTCATTTCCGCATCACAGTCCATCACTGCAGGAGGGCAGGGTGAGAGCTGAGGCAGGAACCTGGAGGCAGGAGCTGAGACAGAGGCCATGGAGGGTGCTGCTTGCTAGCTTGCTCCCCATGGCTTGCTCCGCCTGTTTTTTTGTTTAGTTCATTTACCACCTGCCCAGGTATGACCCTGCACACAATGGCTGGGCCCTCCCACATCAATCATATATCAAGAAAATGCCCACAGGCTTGCCTACCAGCCAGTCTAGTGGGGGTGTTTCTCAACTGAACTTCCCTTTTCCCAAATGACTCTAGTTGGTGTCAAGTTGACATAAAAACTAGCCAGCACGCTAGGCAAAGCCATCTGGACCCCAGGAGCCAGGTGATGGTTGCAGGAGGTTCAGTGACCCTCAGGGTTTCTAGCAGAGCTGAGCATCTGCTCAGGGCTACAAAGAGAAACCCTGTCTCAAAAATTAAAAAAAGAAAAAGGAAGGAGGAGGAGGAGAAGGAGAAGAAAGGAAGGAAGGAAGGAAGGAAGGAAGGAAGGAAGGAAGGAAGGAAGGAAGGAAGAGAGAGAGAGAGAGAAAGAAAGAAAGAAAGAAAATGCAATATTTGTACAAAATAAAAGTAAACCACCCACTCTCCTATTCCACACACAACATCAATTACTTGTTCAAAGGTCACAAACCATGAAGGAAACCTGTCTTTGAGCTACATTTAGAAGACATCTAGATTTAAACAGCTCCGGTTAACCAGTCGAGACTGAATTGCTGAGAATTGTCATTCTTCAAACATTCTCTACAAGAGTGGTTTAAAACAGCTCCTTAGGATTTGCCCTTATACCACAAAAAGTGTGCACCTCCTCCCACTTGAAACAGAGCAGCTACTCAGTAGGTCAGCTGGGCAGCCTCCCATGCTCTCAGGTTTTGGTTCCCGAAAATGATGGCAGAAGTGCTGTTTGTTTTAACTTGACCGGTCTTTTGCAACCCAGCTTAATCATTTTACAGGTTTTCTTTGGAAATGAATGAGCCAGATAGTTGAATAATAATGGTAGGTTTTTTCCATTTCAATGATATGAATAAAAGAAATACTGGTAATAAAATCATGTATACAATTTTTCTTTCTTTTAACAGATTCAGTATCAAAGTACTGCTAACTAGAACCTTACTAATTTAAAGTAAGGGATACCATTGCCAGTGTGATCAAACACTCTGACTTATAGGACTGTTTAGATATCTCTTCATCAGCATCATCAACATCATTATCATTATTATAGATAGGTCTCATGTTGCTCAGGCTGGTCTCAAACTCACTAATGGCTGAGGATGACCTATAGTTTCCGATCCTCTTGCCTCTACCTCCTGAGTGTTGTGATTACAGATGTGCATGACCCCACCTGATATTCATGTGAGGCTGGGGCTCAACGTAGGCCTTGAGCATGCTCAGTAGGCTCTCCACCAACTGAAATACACCTCCAGCTCCCAGTCATTTCTTTTGTTATCTTGAAATCCAATACATATCATACAGTAACATACAAATGAATACTAACTAATGGAAAATGTAAATAGCATTTTCTAATGAACATAAAATATAAAAATAAATTTAATTAAAAATCTAAAAATAATCTTTTGCTTAATTTTACTTAATTATAAATGAGTTATGAAAATCAACTGTTATGAGGTAGAGTTGCACATGCTTCTAATCCCAGTATTTGGGAGGCAGAGGAAGGTGGATCTCTGTAAGTTTAAGGGCCTGGTCTACAGTGAAATCCAGGACTGCCACAGCTATATAGAGAGACCTTGTCTCCAAAAACCAAAAACTGTTTTAAAAAAAGAAGAAAATCAACTGTCATGGGAAATACTACTCATCTCTATTCATATTGAGCTCTTGTACTAAACTATTAAAATCCTCACTGAAAAGCATGAATGTTTAAAATAAAATATTCTATGATTGAATGAAAATTTTGGAAGAGTGAAACGTGGATTCATAGATACACAAGCCCTCTTAAACACGAAGTCTGGGGCTGGAGAGATGGCTCAGTGGTTAAGAGCACTGACTGCTCTTCCAGAGGTCCTGAGTTCAATTCCCAGGAACCACATGGTGGCTCACAACCATCTGTAATGAGATCTGGTGCCCTCTTCTGGCCTGCAGTCATACATGCTGTATACATAATAAATAAATCTAAAAAAAAAAAAAAAAAAAAAAAAGACTGTAAAAAAAAAAAAAAAACCACTAAGTCTGATTGGTTAGGGAATAACATGAGCATCTCTGCTGGGTTTCTAGGCAGTCACAATGTTTTTTTTCCATCTCATGCCCTGTTTCTTCTCTATACTGGAATGGACCAGGGGCTCTAGTTCTTGGACCATCTCTGCAGACCTACATAACCCTTGGCTATAACCAGTACCAAGGATGGTACTGCCACTTCTCTAGGTCAGATTCATCCTATCTATCTATCTATCATTTATTTATTTATTTATTTGGTTTTTCTAGACAGAGCTTCTCCATGTAGCCCTGGCTTTCCTGGTTCTCACTCTGTAGACCAGGCTGGCCTGGAACTCAGATCTGCCTGCCTCCACCTCATGAGACCTGAAATTAAAGGCTCAGTCAAACTCATTCTAAAACCATCCATTTTAAATGAAATCCAGGTGAGTCTTCCGTCAGTCTCAGAAACAAATGACACCTGCCAGAATCAAGTTTGAAAGTGGCTGGGTGTCAGAACAGAGGACCTGGCTGAGAGAAGGAAAGCCAGAGGTAAAGCCACTCCTGGCTCCCAGCGCTGAGCCTTCCTGCACACTGGCAAGCGCCCAGATTAGGACCCTTTGACTTGTATTCACAAAAATAAATTCCTGGGTCTAAGTTGATGTTAAACACCCCTGCCTTTATTACTGGACCTGACAATATGTTAAAATATGTTTTGTGTAGATACATCTTCTTGTGCCCATTTCTGATTTTCGCTTTCTCACTTAGAGATCTTTCTCTCTGGCATTAATAATTAACCAGAGAACTAATTTACCCACACTCTTCAGATTCAGTTTACTTAAAAGAAAAGTAGCTACAAGAAGGTTGTGCCCATGGTTTTTGCCACTTCCAGCCATGGGCTTTTGGGGAACACTTTGCTTTTTAATTTTCCTGGACAGAACTTGGGGACAGGAACAAACGTAAGTAGAACAAGTCATCTTCACTTTTCTGGTCGTCGTAGTTGCAGTGAGTGAAAAGGAGACTCGGGGTCGTGTTAATTCGACAATACCTGTCCCCTCCTGAAACAATAAATGGCTAGTCTCAGCAGCCCATGAGAGAGCCATGGACCCATCTGGATTTGGTGAGCAGCTAACAACACAACTGTCCCTGTGGGACTGTTATCTGTAAAAATGACAGAGATGATTATTCATTTTCCTAGTCAGCAAAAAGTGCACAGTAAAACCAAGATAGTCAATTTCTTGGCATTTATTACCTACTTGTCCTTGGTGCTTAGTTTGAGCTTTTCTTGGTCTGAGTACAGTTAAGCCAGAGTAACTTGAATATGGTGGTCTTATAAAAGCAATTGCTAACAATCATAATTTTATTTTAATTAGTGATGTGTAAGATTGCTTTATAGTGGGTCAGGAAGCATTCCCACTAACTTACGGTTGTAACTACTTCCACATTCATGAACCAGTTTGTCATAATTCTATTGTCACTAGAGTCTTGCCCTTTTACATAGTGTCGTCATGTACAAGTATCTTAGAATGGAAGTTAACTGAACATTATCTCACTGAACCTATTCTTTTCCTTTTCTTCTTTCTTTTAAGATGAGGTTTCACCATGTTGTCTAGGATGATCTCAGATCACATGACCACGTGAACCTCTGCCTTCAGCCCCCCGGCTAGCTGGTACTATGGGCATCTGCTACTATGCAGAGCCTGCTCAGTCCACATATGACGGGAAATCCAGGCAGGAGAAGTGACTAGCCAAAGGTCACATTGCTAAGGACAGAGGATTTTTATTGTGGTCTCCTGTTTATCACTTCAGTTGCTCCCAGAACTGTCAGAAATGCATCTGTAGAAATTCAAGTGTAGGGCTGGGCATGGTGGCGCACGCCTTTAATCCCAGCACTCGGGAGGCAGAGGCAGGCGGATCTCTGTGAGTTCGAGGCTAGCCTGGGCTACCAAGTGAGTTCCAGGAAAAGGCACAAAGCTACATAAAAAAAACCCTGTCTTGAAAAACCAAAAAAAAAAAAAAAAAAAAAAAAAAAAAAAAAAAAAAAAAAAAAAGGAAGAAAGAAAGAAAGAAAGAAAGAAAGAAAGAAAGAAAGAAAGAAAGAGAGAGAGAAATTCAAGTGTAAAGGACTAATGCCATAAGCTTGCCATACATGTCTGCTCTGAGATGTTATTGCAAGGCCACAGTCACCCCACTACCTTAGCTACTTTTATATATTCCTTTTTGACAGATAAGCAGTTGAAGTTCAGGGACATCAAGATTAAACTCCAGAACCTGGGCCCTCATGATTCTTGTCCAGGAGTATTCAGGATCTTCCTGCTCTACTGCACTGGTCCACACTATGGCAGGATTTCCTCTCTCTGAGAACATGAGGACCCTCATACTAGTTAGCTTTCTTGCCACTATGACAAAATACTGGACAGCAGCAACTTAAAAGAGGAATTTACTTTGCTCAGATGTCAGAAAGGGCGGCAGACCGGGCAGCTCCTGTGGGCAGCTCAGAAGTGGAGAGAGAATGCTTGCCCAGCTCCCTGCCCCCACTTTGCATGTGATCCCTTGGCCTATGGGACATTGTCATTATCCACATTCAGGGTATGTGGATGGCATTCCTTAGTGAACCCTCCCTGAAAACATCATGGGCACAACTAGCCGGATGTATTTCCTAAGCTCTGAGGCATTTTCCAGTGCAAGACAGAAGACAATCAAGCCAACCATCACGCCACCTACTTTGTGATAGGTTCTGAGGGCAGAAGACAGTTCCTGGAGCTTGCATTCTAGTTGAAGAAGTGGATAATGGATGAATGAATGAATGAATGAATGAATGAATGAATGAATCAGTGAAAGAGTGAATGAGAAGGACAGACAGTTTTAGCAGTGTGGACAGAACAGGAGAGTACAGAAACCGAAGGCCACCGGCTAAGGCTGTGGATGGAAAAGGCTCTCTCACAAAGGTGATAAGCAGATAGAGCCTGGAGGAAATGTCTGCAGAAAAAAACAGAAACAACCCATGTAATATCCCTGTCTCTGTGCAAGCTCAACGGCCTGAGCTCCTTAGAGTGAAGAAAAAATACACAGGATTCTTGGCATGCACAGACTGTGTAGCCAATACATCAATACATCAATACAGACCAAAGTCTAAATGAAGGGAAATTCCACAGCCAGCATTAGAAATATGTATTTATTTGTGTATGGGGGTAGGCATGCACATTACACAGCAGACATGGGGAGGTCAAAGAACCCCTTCCTAGAGTCAGTTCTCTCCTTCAAACTCCGGCCCTCAGTCTTGGTGGCTTTGTATTTCAATTACTGTCTTTCTAAACCAACCTCTTAGCTGTTGCTTAGGTTTAATTACAACCTGTTCCTTCCCAGAAAACGTGTGTTTTCTACATAATAAATTTTGACTTTCAAAATATAATTTTAATTTGAATTTTTTTTTAACACAAGGTTTCTCTGTGTAACAGCCCTGGCTGTCCTGGAACTCCCTCTGTAGACCAGACTGGCCTCAAACTCAGAGAAACACCTGCCTCTGCCTCCTGAGTGCTGGGGTAAAAGGCATGTGCCACCACTGCCCAGCTTAAAATATGTTTTTAAAATTAATCTTGAGTGAAATAAAAAATATCAGAAGTGTAAGAAAATCTGCAAAGGTAGTGAGCCTTTTCTTTTCCTATTTCAACAGCTATGTTATTTCAGCACCCAAAATCTTTCGGGTGGCCGCATCTGAAAATGTTGTAATTCAAGCTCATGGCTATACTGAAGCATTTGATGCGACAATCTCTATAAGAAGCTATCCTGATAAAAAAATTACCTACTCTTCAGGCTATGTTAATTTATCTCCGGAAAATAAGTTCCAAAACTCAGCAATGTTAACAGTAAGTAATTATCCTTCGTTTTCTTTATGTATTTTTGGCAAAATTTGTGCAAAGCTTGAACACTGATAAAATTATAGTCATTAATATTGTTCTACAGCTGTGTGATTATGAGATGGTTAACAGATATTATTAGTGATGAGTGAAACAGAAAACTCTGAACAGAAAAATTACATTTGCTTTTTTGAGCCAAGTGTGCCCATGCCCACATCCTTAAAAAAATATTCTCTACAAAAAAACATTTGGAGATGAACTGAAAATACTTTTGAGGTGAAAATTAGGAAAGGAGAGATATTAATTGAATGTGCATATGGGCGCTTGTTGAATATTTGTTAAACCTCACTGTTCTCAAATTGTACATACAGTTGCTATGGATTGTTGACTACTGTAGCCAACAACTCTCACTGAAAATACACAATGAATAAAAAGAACAAACTGATTAAGAAACTGCCTTTCATTGAGACATTTTGGTTCAGATTGGTTAGAAGCATGATTTCAACTTTTTTATTTTTTAAGCATGTTTATTGTGGATACTGATGGGTTTCATCAAGACAAATTCTTTTAAGTGTGTAATGTGCTGTGACTATATTTATCCTCCTCAGCCCCACCTCATCCACTCTCCCTTTTCTCCCCCTTCCATTATCTTGCTTCCTGCTTGGGGCTCCCACTTTTTTTATGACAAAGAACTCTTGAGGAGAGAGGGATAAGAGCATCAGGTAGAAATAGAGAGATAGAAATACTCTTTATTTCTATTATTAGGGGATATTAATGACCAGTGATTGTTAGTTCCTGTTATCTTTTGGTGGTAGTGTGTGTGTGTGTGTGTGTGTGTGTGTGTGTGTGTGTGTGTGTGTGTGTTTCTCTTCTTTGGGATTTACTGCTGTGTGATTATCTATTGCCTGCATTTTAATGGGCGTATGTGACTTCCTTAGGTTAGAATTTTTCTTCTAGTGCTTTCTGTAGGGCTGGATTTGTGGATAAGTATTGTTTAAAACTGGTTTTGTCTTGGAATGTCATGTTCACTCTGTCTATGGTGATTGAAAGTTTTGCTGGGTATATTAGTCTAAGCAGGCATCCATGGTCTCTTAGTGTCTGCATTACATCTGTCCAGGTCCTTCTGGCCTTCAAAGTCTCCATTGAGAAATCGGGTGTTATTCTGATGGGTTTGCCTTTATAAGTTACTTGACCTTTTTCCTTTGCTGCTCTTAGTATTCTTTCTTTATTCTGTAGGTTTAGTTGTTTAATTATTATGTAGTGAGGGGACTTTTTGGGGGTCTAGTCTGTTTAATGTTCTATAGGCTTCTTGTATCTTCATAGGTATTTCCTTCTTTAGGCTGTGAAAGTTTTCTTCTATGATCTTGTTGAATATATTTTCTGTGCCTTTGATTCGGTTTCTCCTTCTTCTATCCCTATTATTCTTAGATTTGGCCTTTTCATGGTATCCCAGATTTCCTGGATGTTTTGTGTTATGATATTTTGGCCTTGGTATTTTCTTTGACTGATGAATCTATTTCCTCTATTGTATCCTCTATACCAGAGATTCTCTCTTCCATCTCTTGTATTCTGTTGGTTTCCTGCTCATTTACTCAGATTTTCTATTTCCAGCATTCCCTCTGTTTGTGTCTTCTTCATTGTTTCTATTTCCCTTTGCCAGTCTTGAACTGTTTCCCTCACATGTTTAATTGCTTTTTCATGGTTTTCTTGGCTTTCTTTAAGTGACTTATTGATTTCTTCCATTATTTTATTTGTCTTTTCCTCTATTTTTTTATTGATTTCTTCCAATTTTTTGTTTGTCTTTTTCCAATTTCATTTTTCACTTTTTCTTGAAAGACCTCTAGCATCCTTATGATACTATTCTTAAGGTTGCTTTATTCTGCTTCTTCTACATTGTGGCGTTCAGGTCTTGCTGTTGGAGGAGGGCTAGGTTCTGGTGATGCCGTATTGCTCTTTATGTTGTTGCATGTAATTTTGCCTTGACGTGTGCCCATCTCCTCCTCTAATAGGTATAAGAGGTACCTGTGTCTGAGGTGTTGCTATTGGACCACTCTGTGCTTGTGGTGTCTGTGTCTCAGGGGCCCCCTCTGAATCTAAACTTAGTTCTTGGTCTAATTGGAGCAAGCAGATTCTGTGTCTCAGGGAGCTGCCCTTGGGTCAACCCAAGCTTGTTGATTCTGTGACTCACAGAGCCACTCTTGGTCTTATCAGGGTTCTTGGTCCAGTCAGAGCTGACAGATTCTGTGTCTCAGGAAGCCTCTCTTGGTCCAATGAGAGGTGGCAGATTCTATGTCTCAGAAAGCCACTCTTGGTCTAATGAGATGTGGCAGATTCCCTGTCTCAGGAGGTTACTCTTGTTCTAATAAGAGCTCTTTGTCCAGTGAGAGCTGGTGGTTTGGCTTCCATGCCTCAGGAAGTAGCTGGGGTCTCAGGCAGATGGGTATGGGGGCAGGATGTGTAGATTGCAGGGTCTCTTGGTGCAATGTGAGCTCTTGGTCCAATGAGAGCTGGTGGTTTGGCTTCCATGCCTCAGGAAGTGGCTGGGGTCTCAGGCAGATGGGTATGGAGGCAGGATGTGTAGATTGCAGGGTCTGGTGGGGGGTCTTGGTGAGGGGGGCCTTACCCAGGTGCCCTGCCTGCTGGCTGGCAACTGGGACAGAGTTCAGGTGAGTTTATTTTTTACCCTTACAAAAAGAGAACAAAAAAGCTGAGAAGGAAAGATCTGAAAAGCTTTTAGTTTTTTAGAAAGAGACATTACTAAGTTTTCCCTAAGACTTATGTTCTCTAAATTTTGGCTTCGTGGTCAAATAGAAACTAATTCTGATGGTACAACATTTTCATATAGTGGCAGCATAGTGAAAAGTTTTATTTCATCTGCATCTGTCTCAGGGAAAATTCTTTCCTCTGCCACTCAGGACTTAGAATTAAGCTGTCTACAGGCCGAAAGCTTCCACAGGAATCTTTTTCTGCTCACTTTTCTCATCTTTGATAGATTTTTCTCTGATTCTTCCCCAGGAGTTTGCTCTCATAGCCCCATAGTTGGAAATCAAGGACATAGTTCCTTTGTTTTGTTGCTTATCTTATCCTAAGTTTTTCCTTATACTATATTTCTACCTTCTACCTTATATTTTTTCCTTCTTACCCTAAATTTTTCCTAATTTTTATAGATGAAAATTAAGAGAAAGAAAAAAAGGAAGAAACCTAGATAGAGAGAAATATACACTGCAGTCTTACTTTTCAACTTCAGCGTTCCACTGTCTAACTTTCACTCCTGAGAATAAAATACCCTCACCTTTATAACTCATTATCAGGCATGCCCCCTTACACCCATAATGCTCCCTAACCTTCCTTTTGCCAAGTCCCTGTTCCTGGTGCCATTTGTGGGAGACTGGCTCCCACTTTTTTTATGACAGGGAACTCTTGAGGAGAGAGGGATAAGAGATTGAGGTAGAAGGATAGAGGGGAAAGAAGCAGATAGAAACACAGGATAGCCTTGGGAGGGCCTGGATCAATATACACTGGCCCCTCCTGTCTCTTCTAAAGGGATATTTATAGGAATGCCAAGGGATGGAACAAAAGACCTCCCCTAGCTCAGCCAAGTGTAGACCCTTCCAAACACCTAGTAACCACACACGTGGTCAAACAATCCTCTAATACAATCCTGCTGGGTAAAGCAAACTCAGATCTTACTAGAAAACCTTTGTGGCAAGTGCCCACAGACTCCCTTCTAGTTCTTTATGGTGTGTGTGTGTGTGTGTGTGTGTGTGTGTGTGTGTGTGTGTGTGTACAATCTTATGGCATGTGTGTACAATGAGAGAAAATGTGCACTCTTGGTTTTCTGAGTCTGGTTTATTTTCCTTACTATAGAGACCTCCAGTTGCATCCATTTCCCAGCAGCTTTGTCTTTTGTGGTTGACTAAAACTCCAACATGCATATACACTGCATTTTCTGTACCCACTCACCTGCTGATGGACAAGCAGACTGTCTCTATAGCTTGGGTATTGTAAATAGTGCAATGATAAAGATGAATGTGCAAGCATCTCTGACCACATTGATATCCCTCCTGGTATATACCCAAATGCTACAGCTGGTCCAGAGGCAGCTCTATTTTTATGAACTTCCACACTGATTTTGTAGTGGCTGCCCCAGTTTACATTCTCTCTAGCAATATATAAAAGTTCTGTTTCCCTGCATCTTCACCAACATTTCTTGTTTTTGTTACCATTTTCGATGATAGCTGTTCCTACTGGAATGAGATGGAATATCAGTTTCATTGGCCTTTTCAGATGGCTAAGGATGTGATCAGATTTTCATATGTCCATCAGTCATCTGTGCTTTGTTGCTTATGAACTGTGTGATCATTTCATTAGCCAATTTATTGCTTAGGTTGTCTTGAATTCTTTATTGTAGATTTAACTCTCCATCAAATGCATAGCAAAAAAAATTCTTCTGTTATGTACACCACGTTTTTCACTTGTTTCCTTTGTTGTACAGGAAAAATTAAATATTTTTTCAATCATGTTTGTTAGTTCTGGGTATTATAATTTCCTGAACTGTTGGTTCAGGGGGTCCTTGCCTGTGCTCACATCTTCAAGAGTCTTCCTACACTTTCTTGTAACAGCTTCAATAATTTCTGGTCTTGTTCGTCTTTGTCAGTAAGATGTGTTTCTTGCAGTCAACAAATAGATAGGTTTCATGTTTAAGATCAATCTGCTACACTGTGTCTTTTGATTGGAGAATTGAGACTATTGACATCCAGAGTTATTATTGAAAGGTGTATTAATTCTATTTTTTTGTAGTATTTGGTGCTTTCTATTCCTTAATTGAGTATTATTATTCTAGTGTGGCTTATTCCTTCCTGTGGCTTCATGGATATGTTTATCTTTCTCTTCATTGTGGTATCTGTGATGCTGGTGTGTGGCCATAAGTTTATTGTTAGAAGATTTTCTTTCCTCTTTAATTTTGAGGGATATCTTTGCTGGATATCTTAATCTGGTTTGCCAACTGTCTCTAACAGCTGAAAATACTTTGTTCCATGCTCTCTTGGCATTTGGAGTTTCTGTTGAAAATTTGCTGTTACTCTGATGTGTTCTGTTTTTAAAAATGATTCTGTGTTTCTCACTTGCAGCTTTCAATATTTTTTCCTTGTTCTGGGTACTTAGTGTTTAACTGTATTATGATGTGGAGAGGATCTTTTCTGATCTACTGTATTTGGAATATTAAATATCTCCTGTATCAAGAGGGGGTCCTCTTTCTCTAGATTTGGAAATTGCTCCATCCTGATTTTATTGAATATGTTTTTCTCTGCCTTAGCTTGAACTCTTCTATGCTCCTGAACTACAGAAGTTTTTTCCATGGTGTCCCCTAATGGTGTATGTTCTGTTCACGTATTATTGTTGTTTAATTACAGACATCGTCTAGCTGCTCTAAGTTATCTGTATTGCCTTTAGGCCACGTTGTTCACTTGATACACTCTATTGGAAGGGCTTTCCTCTGAATTTTTAAATTCATCTTATTAAGGTTTTCATTTCTAAAATTTCAATTTGACTTTTTTACTATTTTAATTGAATTCCCTTTCACATTTTCTATTGGCATCCTCATTTCATTCAGATTTTTTAATTCTCTTTTAATTCATTCAGGAATTTATTCATGTACTCTTTGAGTTCATTGAATATTCTTTTAATTATTATTTTAAATTCTTTGGGATTTCATTTAATTCACATTCATTGGAACTTATTGTGGCTTGGTAATTTTGGGAGGAGTCATGTTGTGATTTTTTATGTTTCTATTGTTATTTCAATTGGATTTGAGCATCTGGGATTAGGTCATTGGTTGTTTTTTGTTTGTTTGTTTTTTAATCACCTGTATTGTTTTTTCAGTTAAAATATTTCCCCTGTTCAAGTGGGACTAAGGTGTAGTAGGGTTAGTTGTCGTTCTTCCAACTCTAGACTCAGGGGCTAAACTCTCAGCCCACACACTCAGGGGACCAGGCACAATCTCTATTATTACTCCAAGAGTAGACTTCTAACTGCAGAAGTAACCACAACTGATAAGTAGGCCTGCTATGAAAATACAGTAAGAATGAATTAAAAACAATCACCCTTTCAATTCCAGTAACTTCAGGACAATAAAGGATCAAAGACAGCACAGTGTGACTTAGGTATTAGCTATTAAGAGTAGGAATGGAAGGAAATAGGAAGTTAAGTAACTGAAGTAAAATTAGCTATTAGCATCAAAACAATAAAGAAAAATGGGGAGAAAGCTAAATGGGACCAATAAAGAAGAGAGGAAATGAAGTTGTCCCAGTGAAAGGTTTGGAATAGAAACAAAAAAGAGTCAGAAAAATGTAACCACTCACCCTGAAGCAACTGAATCACCAGAAGGCCAAGGCATGGAGAGTGCCTGTGCACTCTGGGAGAACAATGCAATACAAAGTGGTCTATGAAATTAAATGTAGGTACTAAGTAACATCTGTCCCTAGTGGTCACTTGTCTCAGTACAAGTCTAGACTGTCTGGATAAAACCACATGTGTGTGTTCAGGCACAGACTGTATTTATGTGGTCATGCACATGTTCAGGGGTGCAGAGTGTTCGCTGTGGTCCACACGGGTGCAGGATGTCTATGCCGTCACCCTCCAGGGTGGACTCTGTCTCTGTGTTGTTGGCTGTGTTTCGTTGACAGTTTAACTTGGTCTCCTCTCGTAACGGCTGGACCTTTGTGTTGTTAGGTTTCCTGGGTTGATCCTTGTATCATTTGCCCCCAACCAGAGGTGTGGTTTTAGGGTAGGCAGGAGTACAATAATGAGAGGCGGTCTCTGAGTACTAGAAAGGGCCATTGTGATCTCTCCGTCGGCAAACACACCAGCACTTTTGTCACTGTTCTGCAGAACCGGTAAGTCTCACTCTTCTCTAAGGCTCAGACCACACCTCAACACTAGAGGTATTCTACAGCATGCCAGAGCCCAGATCAGTCCTGATACTGCCCGGCTCCTCAGGTCTGCTCTACTGGGAGGAGCTTTGCCCATACAGACACCCTGCTGCTGCTCCCATCAATCCCCAAGAGAGATCCCAGCACTCATGGTACCTGATACTGTATTAGACCCTGTCTGGTTGGACTGCAGATCTGCTCAGTAATTCTCCCATTGGTGTACTTTTTGAGTCTCAGAGGGGAGGGGCTGTTGTTTGTTTTCTTTTAGACTGTGGCCTTCCCCCCCACACTCCTGTGTGTGTGTGTGTGTGTGTGTGTGTGTGTGTGTACAGGTAACCATGCACTTACTTGTGGAGGCCAGAGGACAAGTTCAGTTATGGTTCTTTGGTTGCCATCTGCCTTATTTCTTATGACAGAGTCTCTCACTGGCCTGGAATTCACCAGGTAGACAAGGCCGGCCAGGGGGCAGGCCCCAGGGATCTGTCTGTCTCCACCTCCCAGGTTCTGGGATTGCAAGTACTGGCCACACACCCAGCCTTTTTGTAACTTGGGTTTTGGGTTCTTGAACTCAGGACCTTGTACTTGCAAGGCAAGTACTTTACCAATGGAGCTATCTTTCCAGCCCCTTTTCAGAGTTCTTATAGCAAACAAAAATGTTCCATTGCTGACAGCAAAGTTTTCATCATGACGTCGGACAATGAAAGGCTTGGGCAACATTAATTTGCTCTTCTAGCTCTTGTGCCATTCTGTTGCTTTTGTTTACTTGCTGGTTGACTTGGTTTATTTTGAGACAGTGTTTCACTATGCAGCCCAGGGTGCCCTTGAACCTGTGGTCTTTCGCTTCGGTGTCTAGAGTGCTAGGCTATACCACTTTCTAATGATGTAATATGCAGAATCGTTTTTTGGTTCTAATGAGATTTCAGGGTTTTGCAGTGTGCTTTATAACCTTAGAAGTACACCCTTCTGTTATTGTTCTTACAGATACAGCCCAGCCAGCTGCCTGGAGAACAGGACCCCGTCTCACATGTGTATCTAGAAGTCGTGTCAAAGCATTTTTCAAAATCGAAAAAAATGCCAATAACCTATGACAATGGATTTCTCTTCATCCACACAGACAAACCCGTTTACACTCCAGACCAATCAGGTAGCGGGCAGAGCGCTCCTTTGTGGGGAAACTGATGCGGTATTTTAGACTTTTTGACACATGGAATTGAATGGAGACTGATTTCTACTCTGAAAAAAAAAAATAACAAGATCAAAACCAGCCCTCAGCTCCTAATGACTTTTATAGTTTTCAAATAGCATTTGATTTTTAATTTATAAAGAAATTTCTAAGTAGATTGAAAAATCCAAAATTACATCTGCTGCTTTATCAGTTATTTCCGAGTAGATAAAAAAGCTTCCCAAACATTGTAAAAATGTTGTTAGAACTTACTCATTAAATAAATAGATTTTATTTCAAATAAAATTTAGACAAAGGAGAAATACTTATGATAGAGCCATGTTCATAACAAATGCAGAGTCGGGACTGAATTCTCAACTGGGAAACAACACCCAACAAGGGGAGACCAGATGTCTCAGAAGACATAAGCAACACCATGGGAGTGTGTGGATACTAATATTCAAAGGCCGTTTGTCTAGGGAAGTGTCTGTCAAAACAATGCCACCTGTTACAGAGGGGAGGGCCTAGAGCCTATGGTTGAGGAAAGCCCTGATTTACCTCATAAAATTCCTTCATCTCTCCTTCTTGCCATCATTGACTCTAAAGAGACGATCTGTAGAGACGTGTATGTGGAAAGAGGAAGCAATGAGATTTCATTAATAATATTGACGGGGAAGGACAGAAAGCTTCATTGAAAAGGATCAGCGAGCTTTATTGAAAAGCATTACACAGTATGCTAATGTTGGTGGTTGGTGGTGATGTCAATGGTGATGTGGAGTAGAAAGCCTGCTATAATTGTCTCAGGCAGGAAAAGCCTAGAGAGAGTGAAGATGTCACTACCAGGATCGTATGAGCTCTTGACGGAGAGAAGATGACTGGGGGTGGGGGTGACTGAGATGGTTCAGCACTGGCAGCCATAAGTTGGCTCACAACTGTCTGTAACTCTAGTCCCAAGAGATCCATCGCCCTCTTCTGGCCTCTGCAGGCACAGCATGCACACAGTACACATACATTCAGGCAAAACACCCACACACCTAAAATTTTTTGAAGGCTGAAAAAAAAAAAAGGTAATGATGACTTTTTAAAAGAAAAACCATAGTCTCTACCCATACAGATTGGGTCTTTTTCAGCTTAATCATACCTAGAAACAAGTGTAACTTCACCTTGCCCTCCTATCCTAGAGGATGCTTTGGGAAATGGGTACCATTCACACTACCTACCACATCCGGTCATCAGACTTGTATAGCAAGTCTAGAGCCCCGAGCCCAGGACCTTCCTGGCTGTTAGAGCTTCCCTTGGGAGTGGCCTTATTTTTTCCTATCAGGACTTGACTGATAAGAAGATAAGGTGCTTTCACTTAATCTAGTCGTAAAGGAAAATGAAAGAACTTTTTTCTCCTTTGGTGGCAGATAGCAAACTAGAGTAGTTTGAATGCAGTCTCTGGAGCCATACCGATTGGGTCAAATCCAAGCCTGGGCTATTCCTGACTATGTGATCATGTGTGAATTAGACTCTCACAGCCCCATTCCTCATCTGATAAAAAAAAAAAAGATAATAATACAATTCCCTCATAGAACTGTACCAATTATTGATGTAGGCGGGTCCTTCCCATGATGGGGGAGGTGATACCCCTGGGCAAATGGCCATGATTTTATAAGAGCAGGGTAGCTGGCTAGCCAGGAAGAACAAGCCAGTAAGCAGTGCTCCTCCGTGGTCCCTTCAGTTCCTGCCTTCAGGTTCCTGCCTGGAGTTCCTGCCCTGACTTTGCTCGGTGATGGAGTGTGACCTGAGAATTGTAAGCTGAAATAAACTCTCCCCGCAACCCAAGTTGCTTTTGGTCATAGTATTTTACCCCTGTTGGATTTTGTAAGTAGAATACATACTGTCTGAACTAAATTTCCAGTTTTCAATTAACTCTGATAAAGACAACATCTGATACTCTCATCTAACTATAAAGTAGCTACTTGATAAATAGTACAGATACAAATTATTATACACTATGGATGTGTTCCCAAAGATTGTCTACAAATATATATATATTGAACTGTAAATTAAATTCAATACAAGTAGCTCCTTAAATGAATCTCAGAGGATTCTCTTTCTTTTGAATATATATTTTCATTTATGGATTGTGCATATAGCCTTTTAAATGAAAATCCTCTCATTAAGGATGGTTGTGAAAAATTTAAAAACCATAGGGCCTAATCCCAGCTATATGAGAGGCTGAGGCAGGAGTATTATGAGTTTAACGACAGAGTAGGCTTCAGGGTGAGTTCAAGGCCAGACTAATCAATTTTTAGTGAAATTCTGACTGAAAATAAAAAGTGAAAGAATAAAGTAAATAAATAAATGAAATATTGAAACGTGCTTGTTTGTTGGAGCTTCTGATGATGTCACACGTTTTCACAGTGAAAATCAGAGTCTATTCGCTGAATGACGACTTGAAGCCAGCCAAAAGGGAGACTGTCTTAACTTTCATAGTAAGTATTTTATTTCTGTAAATAACACTTTAACGTTTTTATTAAGGAATCTCCCTCCACAATCCCACCCCCACACTACACTAAATCATTTGATGTCATAAAAGCAGTTATTAAATGCTTAGTGTGAATGTACATTATAGATTTACATCTGTGTGGCAGACACATAGAAAGCCCAGACAAGCTAACTTAACACTGGGAAGGATACTGATCTAAACCATCGAAATCCATCCTCTGTACTACTTACTTTTTAAAAGCATGCCCATCGAGAAGTAATTGACAGGGCTGGAGAGCTAGCTCATTAGTTAAGAGCACTTGTTGTTCTTGCAGAGGACCCAGGTTCAATTCCCAGCACCCACACAGAGGCTCACCACTCCCTCAGACACCAGACACACATATGGTACACAGACGGACATACAGGTGAAACATTTATACATAAAAAATAATAAAATAAATCTAAGAAAGAATCACTTGACTGTCTGTGATATATAAAACTTACATAAACTTGTATGGTTTTACTTGTTTTTAAGGAACTTAGATTTTAGTGACTAATATACTAATATGCTCAGCATTTACCAGCCAATAAACTCACAGATCATATACAGCAGATGATGTGAAACCAATTCCATGGTTTTACCTATCACAAATTTATAATAAATTCCCAGAGACATTTTTGTGGGGAAATGATTACTGCAATTGGTCAGCTGCTCACTTATTAACAGTGGTTAACAGTCCTACAAATGATGTATAGACACTTTTTCCCATTCCCAAACAAATTTAGAATGCACATATAAAGGAGTGTGTATTAGAGAACAAAACTGTGCTAGAATATATGCCGAAATGTGCATTAATGACTTAAGAATTCTGGAGGAAAACACAGTATGAGTGAACCTGATGGGTGATAAATTTCTTCTCTGGAATGGAAAAGGTAAGGAAAACCTTGAGTTAGGTCATAATGAAAGGAACTGTCATGGGTTCTTTGAAATAATGAAAGCTCTCCCTGTAGGAACTAGCATGAGTTAATCTATGGAAGCAGGAAAAAAATTAATGTCTTAGTTAGGGTTTCTATTGCTGTGATGAAACACCATGACCAAAGCAACTTGAGGAGGAAGGAGTTTGTTTGGCTTACACTTCCACATCATGATCCAACACTGAAGGAAATCAGGACAGAAACTCAAGCAGAGCAGGAACCTGGAGGCAGGAGCTGATGCAGAGGTCATGGAGGGGGCTGCCTACTGGCTTGCTCATCATGGCTTGCTCAGCCTGCTTTCTTATAGAACCCAGAACCACCTGCCCAGGGATGGCACCACCCACAATGGGCTGGGCCCTTGCACATCAATCATTAATTAAGAAATTGCCCTATGGGCTTGCCTACAGCCAGATCTTATGGAGGAGTTTTCTCAGCTGAGGTTCCCTCCTCTCTGATGACTCTAGCTTGTGTCAAGTTGACATAAAACTAGCCAGCACAATGAGACTAATGTAGACACAAACAAGCATAGTAAATAACTGGCTGACTGACAAAGCCTGGGAGAGATGTCAGCGCTAACGTTCTCATTTCTACTGGAGAATAAGGGGTTAAGGGACATGAATTCTTTATCCTACTTGGCTGTACTTGAACTTGGGTGAAGCTGAATCCTGGAACCACATGCAAAAGAAATGGATGCCAGTCATCAGTGAAAGAGCTTCCTGGGGGTGGAGAGCTGAGCCCAGAGCCACAAGGAAGCAGGATGTAGGAAGCACCCTGAGCAAAGAATTTGAGAAAGGTCCATCATTACTGATGATGGGATGAAGAACAGCCAGGAAGACACTTACCTGTAAATCTGTGAGGATCATTCCTGTTCAAACAGGCCTTTGTAAGTTTTCCAATTTGTTGAGTTTTAAAGTTAGACTCACCAGGAACTCCATGATTAGTTCAAACAAAGTCCAAAGTCACTGACCCAAAAACAATGCCACTTATGGAGAAGATTTATGAGAACTTTCAATATGTGTAACCATTCTAAGGGTTGTATCAGGGCTAGTATGTGTGTGTGTGTGTGTGTGTGTGTGTGTGTGTGTGTGTGTGTGTGTGTAATAGTTTGTTAATCCCAAAGATCAGAGGGAAAAGACCATGGCCATATTAATCAAAGAAAGCAATTAATTAAAACAAACTTTTGTATTCATGTGTCCAGGCTGCCTGGATATGAGGAAGACAAGGCTTTTATAGCTCGTGGGTAGGAGGTTTCTAAATGGGGATTTGGTGGGCAAAATAGGCAGGGTTACAGGAGCAGAACATAAGCACAACAAATTAGTCCTAACGACCTCCTAGAACAAAGACATGGTTGTAATGTGGGCATAACAAGGGAGTCATAGGTGGTCATGGAACTGTTGGCAACAAAGGTAGGACTGCAAGACGGTTATAAACAACTCTTTGAAACAGAAATGATTGTCACTCCTGGAGCAGGCAGTCCAGAACCATTTGTAGTTAAGGTTACAGGTGGGGCACAGCCCAATCCTTGAGAAACAGAGATTTAATCATAAACAGGAATGAACCTCGTTTGTCTTTACATAAGATGGCTTTTAAACCTAAGATAGAGGCAGGCTGGTTCTTCAGTTTAACAGAAGAAAAGTTTTTTTAAAACACCAAATGAGGAGTTTTGCTTTCATCCAGTATGTTATTAAAGCCTTTTTTGAGGTGGAGTCTCACTGTGTAGTCCTGGCTGGCCTTGAGTTCACAATCTTCCTTTCCCTCCCACTGGAGTGACAGGTGTAGACCTGTTTGGACTTGCATTTCTCTTAATGTACAGTGTAGACAGTGAAGAGAGATGGGGAGGATCTAAATAGTGGGAGGGACCCATGAACCATGGCTACCTTTCATAATCTTTGATTGAATTTCGTCCTCATGAAGGCTGATGCCTGTTTGGGAAATGTTTTTTGCAGATCAAAGATTATATTGCAGTCAGAAACTTTAAATGTGGTCTCTGTGCTTTGAAAGCTGCTAGGGTTTCACTGTGTCTTTCTAAAATGCATGTGGTAAAGCTTAATTCTCAGTGTGACAATGTTGGGGATTCGGGGGGGGGGGGGGGCAGGAGGACCTTACCCCTGTGAATGAATTCCAGGCGTTCCCACAGGACTGAGTCCCTGGGACAGTGGCTGGAGGTGAAATGCCTCTTGCAGAATCTGCTCACTAGTCCACTTTCTTACGTGAGCTGAAGGACAGACATCCCTACCCACCCAATGCCATTGCCATGCTCTTGGACTTAACAGCCTCCAAAGTCACAATCGTAAATAAATCTCCATCTCTTGTAAACTACCTGTCACAGATACTCTTTTATAGCCACAGAAAGTGAACTAAGGTACGATGTCTGTTTCTATTCAAAGGATCCCGAAGGATCAGAAGTTGACATTGTAGAAGAAAATGATTATACCGGAATTATCTCTTTTCCTGACTTCAAGATTCCATCTAATCCTAAGTAAGTAAAAAATATTTGTTATTAAACAAATTTTCTCTAAAAAGCACATCTGGAACTTCTGGGGAAGGAGATACACACAATCAAGCAGAGCCACCTAGTGTTGGTAGAGCGCCACAGACGTGAACTTGGAGAATCTTCAGTCTGGTGAGGATTTTTTTTTTTTTTTTTTTCCTGCTAGGGAAAGAAAAACATTCTCACTGCTGGATCCAGCATAGCCCACCGCCTTCCCAGATACTCAGGAGACTGGGGCAGGAGGATCCCAGGGATTCATTGTCAGCTTGGGAAACAGATCTCTCTCTCTCTCTCTCTCTCTCTCTCTCTCTCTCTCTCTCTCTCTCTCTCTCTCTCATACACACACACACACACACACACACACACACACACACACGAACACTCAATGCTACCACGTATTTGTATATTTGAATTACATTGGAAGTGAGCAGTGCAATGTAACGCAAATCCTAAATGGTCTTTAATAAAAACCTGGAGCCAGATATGGGATAAAAGATCAGAGAGACAAAGGAACAAGCCACAGCTACTTCTCACCTCCATGAATCCTCTAACTGAATGTTTCTGAACTCCCAGCTGAAATGGGTCCAGCCAAAAAGGGCTTTCAGCCCAAAAGGGCTTTAGTTCCTGTCTCCTCACGCCTTGTATACCTGTCTCTGCCCAGCCAGACCACTTCCTTCCTAGTGCTGGGATTGAAGGTGTGTGTGCTTCCCAAATACTGGTAGCAAAGGCATGAGGTCTCACGTGCTGGGATTAAAGGCAAGTGACTCCCAAGTACTGGGATTAAAGGAGTGTGCCACCACTGCCTGGCTCTGTTTCTCCCATAGACTAAATCAATCTCATGTAATCCAGGGTGACTTTGAACTCACAGAGATCCAGATGGATCTCTGCCTCCCAAGTGCTAGGATTAAAGGTGTGTGCCACCACTGCCTGGCCTCTATGTTGAATCTAGTGGCTTGTTCTGTTCTCTGATCTTCAGGCAAATTATATTAGAGTACACAACATATCACCACATGCATTACAGAGATGGGGACTCCATCCTTGCTTCCAAGGGAGAGCAGTGTAGCATGTATAAGACAAGAGCATCTACAAACAGCTACTACTGTACATCAACCAACCATTCTATGGTCCTTTCCCCCATGCTCTCTGAAAAGGAGTTTAGAGTAGATGCATTATTCTAAGGTTTTGATATTGAAACTGGGGAGTTTCAATACATTGGATAATTTTTAAGTTGTGTAGTCTCTTGAAAATATCCTGTGCTCTACAGGACAGGATTGAGCCGTCACTGCTGTCATCTCTCAGATGTGTGCCATTTGCTCCAGGCAGGTTACGCATCCCTAGGAGACTGCCGACTCCTATCTCACCACCTCTGTACCTTAGCACGCGTCTCCTCTGCTTTGAGCATGCTTCACCTTGTCTCCCATGCTGAGCTTCACCTCGTCGTCAGGGCAAAAGTTAGCCTTTGCCAAGACACTGTTCCTGGGTGTGCTCTAACACAGCTCCCCCACCTATTTTCTTTGTGATCCTTTTCTCCACATCTTTCTTTATTTATTTTCTTGTTTCTTGAGTTTTGCTGTTTGCTTGTTTTTGAGGCAGGATCTCACTGTTCCTCAGCTTGGCCTGGAATTCATTCTCCACCCCAGACTGGCCTCCAAGCCCTGGTAATCCTCCTGTCTCAGTCTCCTGCCAGTGCTGGGATAACAGGCAGGACCTCCTAGCTGCCACACTCTGGCCTTGTAGTTTCCAGTTGATTAGGAACTCCCTGAGGGCAAGTCCTTGCCTGGACTGCTTGTTGCGTCTCAGCAGTCATTAGGATATGTGTCTGATAGATATCCTTTGAACTGACGCTGCTGCTGCTGGTAATATACACAATACGGACATCAACAGTATATGTTCATCTCACAAATGAGGCTAAGTGACTTGGTCTCATCCAACCTGCTAGTATAGAGAAACACTAGGAATCAGACATACACGGAATAATGTGAAGACTGTGACTCGTGTTTTTCATTTTTTATTCTTTATTGCTTAATCTAGTACTCAGTAAGTATTTTAGGATGGAGGTTATTAGCCAAGTAAGTCATTTTCCTATTTAGATAAGCCATACTTCATTTCCAATGATTATTTATGTGAGGCATAAACTTTGTCATTCATATAAGTTTGGGCTATACATCACATGTTTCTAGAGACATCACTATGGATTTTCTAATATATTATAGATTGTAATGTCATATTAGTGTCATTAAACTCAAGGATTAAGTAAATTCTGAAGTTATTATATCAGCCCTTTAAATCAAACACAATGACTTATTAAGATAAAATACATGGAAAAATAATACAGTATGTGAGAATATAATTAATAAATAATTTATATTATCAAAAGAAAAATACCCAACTATTTCTGTTTATTGCTTTAAAATCTCCCACAAAATATTTACTTAGTCTACACATGTCTATATGTATTCTAACATCTTTAAATGGGAATTAATTAAATTCCCTATGTCAAAATTAGAACTATTTAATGACATCTATGCTTTTAAATATTTTGCTTCCACAGATATGGTGTATGGACAATTAAAGCTAAATATAAGAAGGATTTTTCAACGACTGGAACCGCATACTTTGAAATTAAAGAATATGGTAAACTTTAATATTATTATCATAACTAAGAGGGTTATTGCAGTGCCTTTGGAATGTCAGCAGGGGTGAGGGCAGAGAGACCGTAATGGTGCTTTGAATGACTAGCACTGAAGTCTCAATTGTGCTATCAACCTTATGAAGCCAACCAATCCTCCTTCATGACAGAGCTGGGAGCTATGTGATCCCTCAAGGTGCTTGGCTTGTTAAAGTCTTTTCTAGAATTATAGTCTTAGGATAAACAAATTATTAGAGATAAAGTGAGTAGAGTCTGATAAGATTCGTTTAGAAATTGAACATACTCATATTTTGAAATCGGCCATATCATTGGATAATAATATGACTATTTCTCCATTTCTTGTAGTAGTTTACCTGAGTATCTATGTGCTATGTGATCAATTAGCAATCAAAACAACCCTCCACAGACATGCTAGCACCAGAGCTTAGAACATTAAATACTGGATGTATTTTATCTACTAATGAAAGAGAGATGCTAAATAAACCCTCACTTTCCTTTCCTATTTTCAATTTAATAAACACTCATTAAATAAACACTATGTTTAAGACTTACAAGAAAGATAAGAGGAAGAAAGAGAGACACAGACCCAGAGACAGAGAAGCCGAGAGACAGAAACAAAGAAAGTCCTTCTGTTTTTAAGGATCTTCCACTCCACCAGAGGAAATAATCTGTTGTCCATAATACACACTATAATCAAAATATAAACCAAGTGATTTGGTACCTCAAGCCTAAATTCATTCTGATTTGGAGAGAGGGAGAGCTTATCAGAGAAATCATTGTTGTGGTTGTTGATGATGATGGGGATGATAATGATGGTGATAATGATGATGATGAGGATGATGATGGGGATGATGGGGATGATGATGGGGATGATGGGGATGATGATGGGGATGATGGTGATGATGATGGTGGTGGCAATGCTTTATTAGTGCTACCTGTTGTCCAACTAGAAAGTCTGGCTGCCTGCCGTGTTTTAAAGGTCAAATGGTAACACCATCTCTTCATTTCTGTTTCCAGTCTTGCCACGTTTCTCTGTTTCAATAGAGCCAGAAAGTAACTTCATTGGTTATAAGAACTTTAAGAGCTTTGAAATCACTGTAAAAGCTAGGTAAGAACATGCCTTTCTCAGGTTAGCTACATTTAAGTTCTGGTTCTTGCTCTCAGAGTTGTCCTAAAGTGACCTGTGACTTACTGTGTTCCATGACTTTGGGGATGGACTGAGACATCACGCTGACTGCTCTATTTATCTATCCTGACCTCATCTTAGAAGGCAGAAAAAAATGGCCTCAAGATTGAAGCTCAGTGTGTGCATTCATCAGTTGCCTGTCTCAGCTAGGGTTTCTGTTGCTGGGAAGAGACACCATGACCATAGCAACTCTTATAAAGGAAAACATTTAATTGGGGTGGTGGCTTACAGTTTCAGAGGTTCAGTCTGTTATCATCTGGGTGGGGAACATGATGGCATGCAGATCAACATGGTGCTGGAGCTGAGAGTTCTACATCTTGCAGGCAACAGGAAGTCAACTGAGACACTGGGCAGTATCCAGAGCATAGGAAACTTCAAAGCCCACCCCATAGTGCCACACTTCCTCCAACAAGGCCACACCCACTCCAACAAAGCTACACCTCCTAATAGTGCCATTCTCTATGAGATCATGGGGACAAGTCCAATCAAATCACCACACAGCACAATTTAGGGTATGCAGACTAATAAGGCTTCACTTATTATCTCATCTCTAAGATGGTATTTCAATTAATTCTATGAAAATCATACATGTGCATACCATGTCTACAATATCTTTTAATCATATTCACCCCCAATCTTTCTCATTGCTCTGGACAAACTGGGAAGACAAATCCCACTTCTGCTTTCTGGACAGCCACATGCTCCTGTCTCTATGAATTCCACCCTCCTTCCTTGCCACAGTGGATACTGCCTTTTTAAGTCATGAAGCCTTAAACTACTCCCCCCCCCCACTGGTGGCCCAGAGGTCAATGTGTTGATCAGGCTGACCTTGAACTCAGAATGCTAGGATAAAAAGCCATATTTTTCTTGCTGTGGCCTTCTAAGGGTGAACTACAATAGTTGGTGGAAGTATACCATGTGCCTTATATAATTTTAAATTGTTAGATATTTTTATCAGAGTCATCTATTATAACGATGTTAGGGATACAACTTTCTGGTCTTGCTTGACAGATATTTTTATAATAAAGTGGTCCCTGAAGCTGAAGTGTACATCTTCTTTGGGTTGAGAGAAGACATCAAAGAGGATCAGAAGGAGATGATGCGGAGAGCAATGCAAGTCACCACGGTAAGTCGTTTGCTGAGACCTGGAGACTGCTGAGGGAGGAGTCACTGCGAGCCCTCCTGCCCGATCCCACATTCTGTACAGGTATGGGGAGTGAGGTCAGATAAATTCCCCCTCCAAACCCCAGTGCAAGCTGCCTATGGACATGGGCCATACCGGCAATCCCTGGGCATGATTGAGAGACCCCACATCAACAAGTGAAGTGGAAGAGCAATCCAGCATGATACTTAAGTCAACCTTCACGTATACATGCACCCACCCTTGCCTGTGCATTCACACATATACAAAAAAAGTGTATGCACACATGTTCATAAGCAAACACAATATAACACACATGCGTGCAAAACGGGAACAAAGAAAATAAACACACGGCCCTTTCTTTGGCACCAGCCTCCCATCAGCTAATACCATGCCATCTCGTCCCTCCTCAATTTTGCGTAGTTCCTTTTGCCTCCAACTTCGCTCCTTCCCTCTAGGCCTTCCTGTGTCCGCTGAGCTGATTCCTTCTCATTCGTTAGTTTTCAACACTGGAGCCTTTTCTTTGGTCCAAGCCCCTGGCCACCAAACACAGTTAGCCAGCCATTCTATGTGTTCCTGTTAATCCCAACAGTGAGAATAAGACCACTACCACAATTTGAGCCAAATTTGAAGCAAGCTTGATTTTTATTGGTGTGTGCCCAAGAGCTGGCCAGCGACTGCCTCCTAAGTCTTGTTAAAGAGAACAGCCCGGAATCCATTTCTTGGGCCCCTTTAAAGAAGTAAAATCATGAATAGTTTTATAGTAGGGAGACAATGGGACAATCAGGAGATAAAAAAAAAAAACTTAAAAATAAAAACATAGTGTGGTCACCTGCCCTGTGATTAGGGAGTGGTTAGGAAGGGTCAGGGAGGGTCAGGGTATTCTACAGAACAAACCAAGGTCATGGGTTGGGAAGGTCAGGTTCCAGGAAAGACAGAGCAGCCTCAACTCTCACAGTAAGTAGAAACTTAATTTTAAAAATACCGCAGAATGACTCCTGCCTTCAAAATGGAGTCAGGCAGGTTCGTCACTCCCAGGCCTCAGGTCTCATTAAAGCATATTTTATGCTTTCTTCAGTGTGGCTTTCAACTGAGTGGGGGCAGGGCATTTAACACAATGGGACGTTTAACAATGCCCAGAATCATTTTTGATTGTTCAAAACTGAGGCTGCTTTCTGGCATTGAGCAGCTGGAGGCAGGGATGCCCCTTCAGTGCACAGGACCCACACGATGTGTAGGCACTGTGCTAAGATCTTTCAATATGGCACCCACACAATGTGTAGATATGGGTGAAATCTGTCCAGGGTTAAGGGCTGACTGTTACAGGAACTGAGACCGAGCCCTGGTCCCTTTTCTCTTATTTAATGTTCTCTGCACACACACAGACGACCTGAGGCCTTGTCTCTTCTGTATACATTTTAACACTCATTCATTTTGCATTTTGCATGATCAAGCATTTAGCTTCTGTTTTTGAAAAGATGGTCTTATTTATTCAATATGTAAATTAAGAATCTTTAAAATCAAGATTCTACTTTAGGCACTGAGACTTGAAGGAAATAAAGACAAGGGATGTAGCTCAATGATAAGGCACATGCTTATCACGCATAAGGTACTAGGTTCAATCCCCAGCATCAATCAATCAAGCTAAATCAGACAAAAATGCCTGCTTCCATGTCAAACCATTTTCAAATAAGGACAAAATAAAAAACAAAACATAAGAAAAATAATATTTTTCATAATTCAATAATATAATTAATAAATAAATACGATAAAAACAAACTTCACGTTTCTTTACATATTGCATACTATATTATCAACTGGTACCCAAAAGACCATGCGGCCAAAACCCTTCCACATCTATAATTCTGCACAAACTCATTAGAAAACAGCATGCTGGCTGTCACTGTGGGTTCAGACACTCATTTTACTTGTGACAATAATATGTGGCTTCTGTAATTTGCCTTCAATTTAGAGGCTAGCAAAAGCAGACTTGGAGGTTTTCCTTCTCCGTTCACTATTTTGACTCTTCCTTTTGCTCCTTTTGAAAAGCTGGTCAATGGAGTTGCCCATGTCACATTTGATTCTGAAACAGCAGTTAAAGAACTGTCATACGAAAGTCTAGAAGAGCTAAATGACAAGTACCTTTACATTGCTGTAACGGTCACAGAAACTTCCGGTAAGTGTGTGTGTGTGTGTGTGTACAACATTCTTTTGGTATAGATTTAGACATCATATCAGTGGTGTAAGTGATCTCTAAGGTTCCTCTGTATTTTATTTTCTTTCATAGTTAAATTCTACCTTTCCTTTTTATGCCATTAAAAATGGATAGCGCTCTGCTCTGCTGCAGGTCCGGACTCCCTGTCAGCAGCAGCACAAAGGCAGATTGACATGTGACATGTGCCAGTAGCTCTACAGCCGTTTTACTTGTGCATCTGGCACCCGTCTCACCTTCCTAGAGCCAAAATAAAATGAGTTATGTGTGTAAAACTGTTTGCTAAGGTACGGAGTAAGTGCAAATCACCGTCGTTATCATCATCGTCATCCTGGCCTCCTTCCCTGCATTGCCTGTATAGTCACAGTATTGATCTCACATGGTTATGCTGAGGCTCAAACAGCCATTTCCCACAGAGCACCTAAAGAGCGCCGATCACACACCTGACGCCCCTGGAGCCTAGTTTTCCCCCTCCTCTCCCAGCTTCTTCTTCACAGCGTCATCCTTCCATGTCTTTAGCATGTTTAATTTACTTATGACGTGTGGCTCTCAAATCCCCTCCAGCGGTTGTTGTTCTGGGACAGGCTGTCACTCCGTAGCACAGGCTAGCCTCAAACCTACAGCAATCCTACCGTCTCGGTCTCCTATGTGCTGGGATTGCTAGCATGTGTCCTTACACCTTGGCTCTCATGGCTTTTAATAGCTATTAATTACTACCACAAGCAGAGTCCAACTGTCTTCTAGTGTGTGTTTATACCTACTGTGGTTTTATATTTCAGGTTCATATCAAAGCCCCAACTGACTCTGAATAAGTAATTTAACCAGACTAAATCTTTTTTCTTTAAAATAATAATCTTCAGTGATTCCTAAGGCACCCTTCACCCACTGAAATTTGTCCGTCTCTGGTAGCAGAATAGAGAATTGAAATAATTAGGTTATTGAATTCCATGCATTGCTGGAGGCCCCGGAGCTGCTAAGAATGCTGGTGACATCATACTCTGTAACGTGGCTTTTGTTTTCAATATGATAGTAATGTGTCCTCCTCACATTTGTTTCTCAATTTGTTTCGAATAAACTCAATTTAAGCAATAGTTATGAGGTATTCAAAAGGTGTTTATAAATGTACAGGATCACACATGAGATAAGTGTCAATGCCACACACAAGTGGCTTAAAATTAGTATCAGATGTGCAAAAAGGCAGTTAACCAGGGGCCTGCACAAGAATCCCGCATGTGCTCTAACAAGAGCCCCATGCTACTGGTCCCCCAGAGACCACCAAGAGACCAAATCCGATGCAAAAGCAAAGAGGCTTTTTATTGCGAGTTATCTCAGGACTCTCCGTCCATCTGACACAGCCGCAGAGCAGGAGAGACCCCAAGCAGCAATGGGGCAGGGTTTTTAAAGTAAGGGGGGGCCTGGGGTCTACAGACTGCATAGCAACAGACTCAGGATTGGTTTATGCGAGTGGCAATCATGTTAGTAACATTTCATTGGCTAGGGTTAGTCAGGAGTTACAGTTATCCATTCGGGGACAGGCCTGAACAAGTCCCAGGCTTTGTCCTTGACTCCATGCTGCCATGGAGGCTGGCAGGCCTCACAGTACTGACTGTGGGGGCTGACTCAGTGGCCCAGGCTCTGTCCCTGACTCATGCACGTAGCTCTAAGTTGGTGAGGGGTCCCAGACAGTAGACAACTGACTGAACCTAGAGCAGTCAGAGTACGTGCAGAAAGGGAGCTACTGCAAGGACTGTGTCTTTTGTTCATGGCCCTCCCAGAAACTGCTTGCTCAAGTCTCAGGAAACTGAAATGGAGGCCTGATCTCTGAGAGAAAGCTGAGCATACTGGTATGGCATCTGCTTGGTCCTTTCATAAGGAGGCAGGCTTCCGGATAATTGTACTGTAACCAGCAACAGAGTCATAAAGATGACTAGTCTTGAAGAAAAGGTGGGAGTTGGTGGTAGACGGGGTAGGACAGGGTTCCCTCCACAGAGACTCCAGAGAAAGGAGGGCAGGGAGTAAAAGCCTGCTCCTCGAGGACCCCACTGTCTGGTCTGGCTGCAAGGGAGAGGTAGGGATAGAATGCTAGAAAGCAGGCTGAGGAAACTAGAGGGTTTGTATTATCCTTAATATTATTTCATTTTAAGCTGCAGGGTAGTCCTATTGTGCTCTTCAAGTAGGCTTTTCTCAGTATCCAGGTGTCTGGTTCTTCTCCACTCTCTCCACCTGTTGAGGCTCAGCCTCTGGGTTCCCGCTGTCTCCCTGCTCCTTTGAACACATTCAACTGAACCTCCAGCCACTGCTGAAAGGCGCTATTGTCCTTCAAATCCCCCAGTCTGGACATCTTACAGGGAGCTGCCTACATAGGCTTCAGAAACCCCTGCTTCTCGTCTGCATTCAGGAAGCGCAGCCCAGTTACAGTTGGCCAGTGAATGAAGGCAGGAATGGGTTGAGGGGATGAATAAGTCTGTGGCACACAGACCAGTCAGGCGTCCTACAGACCACCATCAGCTCTCCCGAAACTTTAACACAGCACCTGCCGCCTTTGTAGGTGGATTTTCAGAAGAGGCGGAAGTCCCTGGCATCAAATATGTCCTCTTTCCCTACACGCTGAATTTGGTTGCCACTCCTCTTTTCCTGAAGCCTGGGATTCCATTTTCCATCCAGGTAGGTGGGGCTGAAGGAGGCGGAGAGCAACAAAGGCCATTTCAGAGTTGTTCTGATTTGAGACACGATGGAATTGTTCTGGCACACAGGTCCAGGTTAAGGATTCACTTGAGCAGTTGGTAGGAGAGGTCCCAGTAATTCTGACGGCTCAGACAGTTGATGTGAATCAAGAGACATCGGACCTGGAGCCCCAGAGAAGCTTCACTCGTGCGGCCGACGGAGCAGCTTCGTTTGTGGTGAATCTGCCATCTGAAGTGACCGCGCTCAAGTTTCTCGTGAGCTAAATGTTCTTGCTGTATTTCCCAGCACAGTGTGTGCTTCTGACTGTGTGGTTTGGCTGGTGTTCAGACCAGACGTGGCTGATTTTTATCCATGAGTCCAGAGAATAATTCCATAGTTTTTCACCCAAAATGAAAGGAGTACCCGAAACAATTTGCTAATGTAGTGTGAATGGTCCTGGGAGGTGGAAGGGGGAGGCTGTCGATTTGCGTGTGTGTGTGTGTGTGTGTGTGTGTGTGTGTGTGTGTGTGTGTGTGGTTTGGAAATTAACTATTTCCCTTTATACCAAAAAGATTACATCAGCATTCAGAAGAGTCAGTGTAGACACAACAGTGGAGACCAATGATCAGAAAAAACTCTTCCACCACACACGTATTTTATCTTCCCAGGGTCACTGGGGGTCAGATGTGAAAGCCCCTCTTCTCCCTGGACATTAACTACTCAGATTAGAGCTCACTTCACTGTCTTCTCTCCCAGTAAACGTGTTTAAGTTCCCAGATAAGACCCGAGTGGGCTGGTAACTGGGGGTCGCTGGCTGAAGCTTACATTCACTGGCATCTATGGAACCTTGTTAGGATACCCCCAGCGCATGGGCTAGGAACCCTCCCCCTGCCTGAAAGCGGGTATCGCTGCCCCCTGAGTTTATGAGCACTCGGTGTTTCGGCTTCCCACTGAAACTGGGCCAGACAGCCACTATGATATGCATTCGTAACTCCTGTACTCCAGTCCAGGCGAGTTACAGCTGCCTCTCTGTCATCCTCCAGATCATCTCCTCCCCTAGAAGTCTCCAGTTCATCAGGCTATTTCAGGAAGTGCGCCCATTCCTGCTTTGGAACGACCTTCTCTTGGCTTCACCTGGCTCTTCCACACAGCCCACCCTCCCCTCAGTATTTTCCATAGACTTCCTAAAGTTACTTGATAGCCCAACTATACAAACACTGGAATAATCTAGATGTTTCTTCTCTTTAGCAACCGGCACAGGGAAATTTAAGAATCTGAAAAATCAAAAGATTTAAAAAATATATTTTACAGAAACTTACACACAGTCCATGTGGGCTTTCGAAATTTTCCTTTCCAGGTTAAAACTGATGCCTCGGAACTTCCAGAAGAATATCAAGCCAGCAAAGAGTATCAAGCAATCGCATACTCATCTCTCAGCCAAAGTTACATTTATATTGCTTGGACTGAAAACTACAAGCCCATGCTTGTGGGAGAATTTCTGAATATTATTGTTACCCCCAAGAGTCCATATATTGACAAAATAACTCACTATAATTACTTGGTAAGTACAATGATGAGAGATTCCCACCCAATCCCCAACCCAGAACATTGTCCTTTTGACGGACAAGTATGGTAATGACTTTCACATTTGTATTCCCAAGCATGATCAAACACGTCACCTACAGCTTTTCAAAACACCGAGGCAGGGCATGAATCTCATGATGATTTCAAAGGGAGACAGAGAGGTGACCAGACAAAACACCCACGAAGTTAAAAGATTGTGATTTGAACTGAGGAGTCCTGGTTTCCTATCCAGTGATTCCATCCAAGACAGATGATCTCATTATGCCGCCTCATTCCATTGCACAGCCAACGATTACTTATCTATACCTAATTCAAGTATGTGTGTTTCACTGACGTGACAGGGAACCCAGGTCCTGCTGGTAAGAACTGAGTCACATTATCCTGTTTCTAGATGCGTTAGCTAAGCTGGTACAGTCTCAGAAAGAAGGATCAAAACATGCCTACCAGTTGCTAAGGAGATGGACGACTTTGTCCAGTGCCTCAGGGCAAACAGGTGGTGATTTTTCCAACAATGCACTCTACTTACTCAACTTTTGGGTTTTGGTTTTTTTACGTCAACAAGAAAAGAAGGTTTTAGTAAGCTTAAGATTTCAAGCAGGCCTAGTTTCAGATAGAGCTCTCTAATTTCCTGTTATGTGGTTCTGAACTAAAATCAGTATGGCACTCATAGCTGGCTCCTGAGTCTCAGTGGTGTGTGTGTGTGTGTGTGTTCACATGTGCATGAGAGCATCTGTGCAGATGCATGTGTGTATACATGTGAAAGCGTGAAGCTGACAAGTACCTTCCTCCATCCCTCTCCTCTCTGTTTATCAGGGTCTCTCCCTGAACCCAGAACTTATTGACCAGCTTATCTTACTACCCAGTTTGCACCTAGGGATCCTGTTTAGCCCTGAGTGCTAGGATCCCTGGCAACTACACCCACATTTACGTGGACTCCGGGTTTGAACTCTGGTCCTCAGCCTTGTGAGCCAAGCGCTTCACCTCTCGAGCCTCAGCGTCTTCCGTGGAGATGAATATCCCTGTTTCACCACTGTGTTGTGAGAATTAAAGAGGTTTAGTCAACTCGAAACACCCCACACACAGTAGGAACACATGGGCTAATTTTCCTCTCTTTCAATGTAATTTTTGCTCCAGCTCCAAACTGCATCCTGGAGCATAGGTTCCATTTCTGGTTGTTTTTTTTTTTTTTTTTTAATTGTTGCTGTTGCCATGTAATTTCAGATTTTATCCAAGGGCAAAATTGTACAGTATGGCACAAAAGAGAAACTTCTCCATTCAACTTATCAAAGCATAAACATCCCAGTGACACAGAACATGGTTCCTTCAGCCCGACTCCTGGTCTATTACATTGTCACAGGAGAGCAGACGGCAGAATTGGTGGCCGACTCAGTCTGGATAAACATTGAGGAGAAGTGTGGCAACCAGCTCCAGGTGAGACACGCAGCCTCCACGTCGCAGCCTCCACGTCGCAGATCCTCTTGTGGGCGAAGGAGGTGAGCCAAAGCAGTTGCTTTTGATTGGTTTTATCAGATACAAATGATCTTATTTTTTAGGTTCATCTGTCTCCAGATGCAGACATCTATTCTCCAGGCCAAACTGTGTCCCTGGATATGGTGACCAAAGCAGACTCATGGGTCGCACTAGCAGCAGTGGACAGTGCTGTGTATGGAGTCCAGCAAAGAGCCAAAAGACCCATGCAAAGAGTTAAGTCCACTTGCGGGGTGACCGGGGGTGGGGGGTGGGGGGTGGTTTGGTGTGGTACAAAGTGTGGCCACCTGGGGCAGGTTGTGGGGGGAGTTAAAGGAGCCCCGGCCTGCTTTTCTACACTCAGCAGAGTTCTTATAAAGCCGTCCTCATATTTGTCCCTAAAGCACAGGTCAGCTATCCTTTTGGCTCCTCCAAATATAGACGCAAGAGCCACATGCAGCTGAGACTATGGGAGCAGCTGGGACTATGGGAGCAGCCAGGACTAAGGGAGCAGCCGGAACTATGAGAGCAGCCAGGACTATGGGAGCAGCTGGGACTATGGGAGTAGTCGGGACTAAGGGAGCAGCCGGAACTAAGGGAACAGCCGAAACTAAGGGAGCAGCTGGGACTAAGGGAGCAGCCGGGACTAAGGGAGCAGCCAGGACTAAGGGAGCAGCCAGGACTATGGGAGCAGCCGGGACTATGGGAGTAGCCGGGACTAAGGGAGCAGCCGGGACTATGGGAGTAGCCGGGACTAAGGGAGCAGTTGGACTCATCACTTGAGAGTTTGAGGATGTGGGTCAGTGGGTCAGAGGAGGTCATCACAGAGAAGCACAACAGAACTCTGGGAAGAAACCAGGAAATCGCTGAGTTCGTTTGCGTGCTTGTTTGAATTCTCACATAAATCCGCACTGCAGGCAAATTTGGAAATGTCCAGGTTCCACAAGTTCCCATCTAGTTCACCACATTCAGATATTATCTAGGCTTTGGTTTCTTTGGGGAGGCAGAAAGAACCAAGAAGCTATGAAGTTAAAAACATTTAGAGAAGAAAGGATATTTCTTGAGTCAAAATTAAAGCCAGAATAAACCACCTAGTGTTTTCCCACTTAGAATCCAGAGTTTTTCCCTAAAACAAGAATCAATGCTTTCTGTTAATACATTCCCTCATATTTTCCACACTGATTTATGTGAGTATATATGTATATATGTATATATACTCCATATATATTCATGCATTCTATATAGTATATGCTCTGGGACAATTCCTAAGATTCTCCTCATCAATGCTAGTTGCTTAAGTCTTCATTCTTGGTTGATTTTAAATAGGAAGGTTTTTATAAATACACCTGAAGGAATGAGTTGAGAAATGTGGTCCTTGGTCATTAAGGGTGCCCCATGTGTTTCACAGATTTGTTGACGTTGCGTAATCACTAATTCCTTCACTCCTTTGGAGGAATAAGCTGAGTGTTTCGCCTTTCTGGACAGGTGTTTCAAGCTTTTGATAAGAGCGATCTGGGCTGTGGGGCAGGAGGCGGCCGGAACAATGCAGATGTATTCAACCTAGCCGGACTCACGTTCCTCACCAACGCAAATGCAGATGACTCCCAACACCACGGTAAAACACTCAGCATCTTTATTACTGAGATGTACCTCCAGCCCTCACTTTTACCTAAGACTGCCGCGAGTCTGCAAGCCTCCTTAAGCCATTCATCGTGGGCTTGTATCTGGGAAGGAGCAGATGAGCAGACCCCTAGAGCACACCAGCCAGCTTTCTAGCCGACCAGAGAGCTCCAAGTTCTGTGAGACCCTATCTCAAAAAGTAAGGTGGAAGCTGGAGAGATGGTTCAATGGTTAAGAGCACTGGCTGCTTTTTCAGAGGACCTGGGTTCAATTCCCAGCACCCACATGGTAGCACAATCATCTGCTACCCCAGTTCCAGGGAACCTGATGTCCTTTCCTGGTCTCTACAGGCACCAAGCATGCACACAGTACACATACATACATACATGCAGGCAAAACATACAGAGGTATCAAATGCATACATACATACATAAAGGTGGAAAGTAATGGAAGAAAACACCTGACATTGACCTTTGACCTCCACATGGAGCTTCACACACACCAGCATGCACATGTACATGCTCACATGGTACACACACATACACACACACACAAACACACATACACACACACAAATTTAAGTTGTTATCACAGCCCATTAAGAACCAGCTTCCAAGCTGGCCAGTGGTGGTGCACACCCTTAATCCCAGCACTCAGGAGGCAGAGGCAGGTGGATCTCTGTGAGTTCGAGGCCAGCCTGGTCTACAGAGTGAGTTCCAGGAAAGGCGCAAAGCTACACAGAGAAACCCTGTCTCGAAAAACCAAAAAAAAAAAAGAAGAAGAAGAAGAAGAAGAAGAAGAAGAAGAAGAAGAAGAAGAAGAAGAAGAAGAAGAAGCAGCTTCCAGGTTGCAGACAGGGCTCAAAGGGAGAGTCCACAGCACAGCACAAACCGAGGCTTTTTATCTGAGGGGGTTAGGGAAAATCATCTCGCAGTCTCTCTTGATGGTTCATTTCTTTATTCTCTCATCTTGTTCTCATCAGGCTGCTCTCTTGTTGCTCTGGCTCCCTCATGTCTTGGTTAACTTTTTCAGGCAGTATAAGAATTCTCATTATCCAAGAACACGTGCCGCCCACATGGGGCTACAGAGTCAAATTATCTCCCTTAGCCTTAGCTAGTCAGAATATATTTTCACAAATTGAAGTCAGGAATGGGTGCAAGGAATTAATCATTTGCCAGCTAGTGATAATTGGGCTGTCTTTGTATTTACAACCTAGCCAGGCAGTACAGCTATGTGTCCTTGAAAATTGGAAATGTTTATCTAAACATTAGCAAGGCACCTGGTCTAATCTAAAGCTCTTTTGAAGCTTTCTTTCTCCTATTGATGTACAGAAACCTGTGACTTCATAACTCAGCATAAAGATTGAAGGAATTTGAGCCAGCCTGTCTCCTGGACACAAATGTTTTCCTAAATCATAAAGCTGAGCTATGATCTAAAGCAGGTCCTAAGTGTCTCACAGGTCTCATGGAATAATACGCCTTAGTTATGAAACATATCCCAGTAATAGTTTTATTCATGAAAACTCTGTGTCAATTAGACAATACAGCTTTAAGGAGTACCTATCTTCTTGACAATCCACAGATATAAATACCCAGTAGATCAAGATGTATTCATGAGATAGACACACTACAATACAGGTAGTGGGGGACTCCCCACACCATATACATAGTAGCAGCAAGCATGCAGGGACACAACAGAAGCACAATGCATTCTGCAGTCTTTATTCTCCCAAGCCTTTCTTAAGGGAGACATACCCATCAGAGAGTTTTTCTTCTGGTGGGCTGATACCCAGACTTCAATTGCCACCTGCTGCTCCTCTGACATGGCCACTGGCTGCCAGCAAGGTGTTTTGTTGGCTTTCAAGGTAAAATACAACTTCTTTAGTGTAGTACTCAAAGCCTCCCACAATTTTCTCACTGGCCTTTCCAACTCTTTCTCACCCTGCTCTTCCTTGGAGATTGTCTTCTCCTTATAAGCCTGTTTAAGCTTGAATAAGAATTACCCCCGGGTGCCATGATGCTATCTGCAAACCCCAGCCACTCAGGAGGCTGAGGCAGGGGTACTGAGTTTGAGACCAGCCCTGTATTAAAAGCAAATAAATCACTTCCTCTGCAGAGTCCCTTCTCTGTACAGAATTAGCCATGGCCTCCTCCATTACTGCAGAGGATTTTATAGAAACTACATCTGTTTATACTCTAGGTGTGAAGACCCCTCAGGTTACACAATCCAATTTACCATTGACTTCTATGGTCCTGTTATGTTGTAACTATTAAACCACACAACTGCATGCCCTTATACCTATATGTCTTGACTCACCTCTGGTGCCATGAGCTCTTTGATAGCAGGCATCATATGGCAATGACCTTCTTTCTGTGGTTTTAAAATGTTCACAATTCTAGTTGGTACCATGATATTCATCCTCATATTTAAAATAATATAGCTCAAAAAAAAGAGAAAGAAATAGGGGCCAGCAAGGTGGCACAGTGGGAACCAGTGTTTGCAAATCCTAATGACCTGACTTCGGTCTTTGGAACCCACACTGTGGAAGGAGAGAAGCAGCTGCTGCAAGCTGTCCTCTGACCTCCACATGCACACTTGCATGTGAGCACACACACACACATACACACAAACAAGTAAATAAACATTTAACAAAATTAGAAGAGAAAAAGGTAATTCAACAAAAATCTAGCTCCTGCTAAATGTAATCAATGGATCCAAAAAGCAGCCATATTCAAAACCAAGATCATAAAACAAACCAGATTACATGATGCTATATCTTTGATGAGTCATGTCATATTCAAAGGTATAACACACAGAGCCTAATCTAGTTTTTTTTTAATTTATTCTTTTCTCATAAAATACATCCTGACTATAGCATCCCCTCTCTCTGCTCCTCACAATTCTCCCTTCCACCTCGCCTCCCTCCAGATCCTTCAGAAAAGAGCAGGCCTCCATGTGGTATCACCCAAACCCAGCATAGCAAGATGCAATAAGATTAGCCACAAACCCTCATATCAAGGTTGGGCAAGGCAGTCAGTAGGAGGAAAAGGGCCCCAAGAGCAGGCAAAGGAGTCAGAGACACCCCTGCTCCAACTGTTGGGAGTCCCACAAGAGCACCAGACTACACAATCACACATATATGCAGAGAGCCAAGTGCAATACCATTCCAGGAAGCCTAATCTGAACCAGGCTCGTGGTGCAGACTTGTTAAATAAATCACTGGGGGTGTTTCGGATACTCCCATGAAACTTATTTTTTCGATTTTATGTTCTTTCTCCTGTTTCCTATGTCTCTGTCTTTTTCTAAACAGATGAATCATGTAAAGAAATTCTCAGGCCTAAAAGAGACCTGGAGCTCCTACAGCAGACAATACAAGAACAAGGTACTCTTAAGTCTCTTGTGCTCCTGAAACATTACAATCATATTGAAAGGAAAACCTTGTAGAACCTCCCCCAGTGGTGGATGAGTGAAATGAGTGAAAAAAGAGGTGTGTAGAGGTCTAGATCACCCTTCAGAAGGTTTAATCCAAATAAAGCTGGTATTTCTTTGGCTATAATCTCAGAGACTGTCTTTATTGCTTGTATCATGACAGCTGGAAACACAGCTCAGTGTAGAGTTCGCCCAGCATCCACAGGCCCTGGGTTCAATACCCAGTACTTGGAGTAAAAAGAAGTCATTTCTATCTCTAAAAACTAAAAAAGCTGACTTCTATTTGCCACAGTATTTCCTCTCTACAAACTTCATCTAATAATTAAAATCATGTTCTTTGATTTTATTCTGGCATAGTCCATGACAAGAACCCTATTTTTTAAATATGTATTTAACAGTTAGTAGCACTTAGAGCAATGTTTCTCAACCTGTGAGTTGTGACCACTTCACAGTTACCACCTAAGACTATTGGAAAACACAGATATTTTCAAGCAAAGCTACAGTCATGAAGCAGCAATGAAAGTAATTTATGGTTGGGGGTCACCACAGCATGAGGAACTGTGTTAAAGGGTCGCAGCACTAGGAAGGTTGAGGACCACTGACTTAGATGATTATCTTTATAAAGCATAGCTAATGAAAATTATTTAAGCCAGGTGTGGTGGTGCACACCTTTAGTCCCAGCACTTGGGAGGCAGAGACAGGTGGATCTCTGAGTTTGAGGCCAGCCTACAGGGCTACACAGAGAAACCCTATCTAAGTCACAGAGAAATTATCTAAGTCAGTGGTTCTCAACCTTCCTAATGCTGCAACCCTTTAACACAGTTCCTCACGTTGTGGTGACCCCCAACCATAAAACTATCTTCATTGCTACTTCATAACTGTAGTTTTGCTACTGTTATGAGCTGTAATGAATATATTTGTGTTCTCCAATAGTCTTAGCTGATAACTGTGAAGGGGTCACAACTCCCAGGTCAAGAAACACTGCTCTAAGTGCTATTAACTATTAAATATATTTTTTAAAAAACTGAAAATTATTTAAAAGGTTATTATAATAATTAACCATCTTTTGGTAATAAAATTTTACTTATTTGTTTTAATAAATTATTTACACGTAAACATGTAAAGAACATGGACTAGGAAGGGTCATATCTAGACAAGTTCATCAATTTTGATGCTTTTTCTATGAGAGTACTTACAAGAAAAGATAATACCCTCAGTGAAGGTCTACAAACTGTGTCAGAAAAGTGTTAGAAAAAGTAGGATCTATGGTTACTATATAATAACAATAGCCATCTTCAAATATGTCAAAGTCTCTTGGATATTTAATTTGCTTTACTCAAAAGGTGTTTGAAGTCTTTCAAAAGTTAGTATTTGGCGTAGTTGCCGGACGCCCTTCACCGATCAGCACCTGCTGAGGTCACATTCTCCCTGGAGAAGTTCAGAGGAGAGGCTGGCCAGTCAGCAAGCTGTGGCTGCTGTAGTGAGGGGTTATGTGATGTTAAGAAACAAATATCCCCTGGGAGTTCTAAATCTGAGATGTTATGATTGTGCATGATAAAGGCTTGGGTCACCATTTCAGCTGCTAAATACAAGCACCGAGTGCCAAGGAAATGCTGTCTGGATGGAGCCCGGCGTAATGACCATGAAACCTGTGCACAGCGAGTTGCCCGGGTCACTGTAGGGCCAAACTGCGTCAGAGCCTTCAACGAGTGTTGTACCATCGCAAACAAGATCCGACAAGAAAGCTTCCATAAACCTATGCCGTTGGGGAGGATGCGTAAGTATGAGTTTTTCTGCCAGAATCCTATCTGATATGGGGGGTTTTGTGTAAATTAATGCTGCTAAAGAAGACAGCTTAGCTGCTTTGGAAAAATCGAAAGTAGGAAGGATGACTCATACATATCAAAACACTTCTTTACTCCTGGGGATTTAGAGTGGTATGTTCCCAGTCAAGCCTTGTTGTTTGTTTTTTCATTTTGGGAGCCTGCCAACCAGCTCCCAAATAAATTACACATGGAGGCTTATTCTTAATTTTAAATGCCCGGCTTTAGCTTGGCTTGTTTCTTGCCAGCGTTTCTTAACTTTAATTTATCCCATCTACCTTTTGCCTCTGGGCTTTTACCTTTCTGTTTCTGTATACCATTTTTTTCCTTCTTACTCCATGTCTGGCTGTGTAGCTGGGTGGCTGGGTGTGGCTGGGTGGCTGGGTGGCTGGGTGGCTGGGTGGCTGGGTGGCTGGGTGGCTGGGTGGCTGGGTGGCTGGCCCCTAAAGTCCTCCTCCTTCTCTCACTCCTAGATCTCTCTTCTCCCAGATTTCTCCTCTTTATCCTCTCTGCCTGCCAGCCCCGCCTATCCTTTCTCCTGCCTTGCTATTGGCTGTTCAGTTCTTTATTAGACCATCAGATATTTTAGACAGGCACAGTAACACAGCTTCACAGAGTTAAACAAATGCAACATAAACAAAAGTAATACACCTTAAAATAATATTCCCCAACAAAGCCTGGGTCCTGAAATTTAAAGCCCACTCATTCCCAAAGCTTGAATGATGATTTACCCCATGAGCCTTAAGCAGGAGCCTTAGATTGCATAACCCCAATATACCCTTGAATACTAAAATTCTATGGTTCTGGTATATTATGACCATTGAAAATGAAGTTTGTGTTTACACTGACCGAGTATAGCAAAAGACTTCTAAACTGAGCAAAACGTTTTAGAAGCCTTATTTCAGTTTCAGCCAACGATGTTTTTTAGAATTTGTAAAACTTTCTATGTTTTCAAAACTTTTAAGATCTTCATTTATGCGTCATCTTTAGGAAAAGAAAAGAAACCAAAGCAAAATGGCATCCCCACTTTCTGGTCAGTTTTGCTTAGCTGTGTATCTTGAGTTGTCTGTCTCCACTGATACATCCTATAAGACATAAGTGACATTGCAATAAAAAAATCCATGCTATTTGGGATAATTTTACCATAACCACTCATTCAAGCACCATTCTAACAATCGAGTGCACACATTTTTTTCCCTGCCCAGTTTTTCAACTGGTATCTTCCAGTTGGCTTCAGTTGCATGGCACCCACTTGTCCATCCCCACGGCCCCCCGAGTCCCATATGTGCAGCCACCAGTCTTCAAGGCCACCAGGCTGCAGGGGCTCCTCTGCTTGCCCTGACTTGTGAGTGGCCTCCAGGTAGGGAACTGGAGAGAACGGAGCTAGCTCCTCTCAGGGATCCCAGGCCCGCGCTGCTTATGCAGATGTCTGGGAACTGTTGTTTCTGAAATTGTATCTAGTTTTCTAAGTTTCTGAGTCTTGGTGGTAAATTCACAGTCCTCTATTAATGCATCTTGGATGGAAGCAGACATTCCATTCATTTTATTAAGGGAAATGCAAATTACCAATTAAGTCAGAGATCGCAAAAAGCTTCCATGTTTTCTGATATAAACCTAATTGCCAAAATCACCAAATTGCAAATAACTCTTTAGGCTTGCTGATGTTTTGTGCAATCTCAGAAAGACCAGTCCTCGGCCGTGTCTTCGCTGTCCTGCCAGTGTTGTTAGCAGATGCATTCTGCAGTTCTAACGTCGTTTGAAATCATTAAAGACGGTGCCTTACTGACCTTTGAGAAAACAACTAAGTCATAGGTGGATGGTTTTAGTTAAAACTTCACCTGGAAGCAGAATTTATATTGGTTTCTATAACTAAAATAAATTATAACTAAATATATTTTCCCCTAGACATAAAGACCCTGTTACCAGCAATGAAAGCAGATATTCGAAGCTACTTTCCAGAGAGCTGGCTGTGGGAAGTTCATCATGTTCCCAAAAGGTATCTTTGATGTTCCTCTGGAACTGCCCCAAATCTGGATACTACTATTTTCCCTTTAATTAAGATAATGCCACTATTAGGTTAAATTTTGTTTTGTTTTCTCATTTTGTTTAGGGTATTTTGTCTGAGAATTGAGTCCAGGGCAACATCAACTATCAGTAAAGAGGGGTGCTACTCTATTTAGTTCATCTTTAATATGCATTTACTGCCCATGTGCTATATGCCGTATTGGGCAACTATTTTCAACATAAAAGTACCTGTATATAAAACAAACAGATGAAACAAAAATGGAGTTGTATTTGGTTAAACTCTTTATTAGAGTTTTAATTTTAACGAGAAGTCTCCCTGTAGCAGCTGGGACTGGAAACAATGATGGAAACCCTGAGCCCCACCTCCTCGTTCCCGGCCGCTGCCGCTGCCGCTGCCCCTGGCCTTGCACTGGTGCCTAGCCCCGGGGCCCTGCACATCTGCTCCTCCTTGCCCTGCACGGCTTTCTTGTGCACGGTTGTCCAGTGTTCCACCCTACATTGCCCCTCCTTCAGCACTTCCGGTAAAACAGCCCAGTACTATCCCACACCAGAATGTGACTGGATCGATTACTAGTCCCAATTACCCCTGTTGCAGGGATCACATGGTATTTCAGTAGGCTGTCTCCTTACCCATCTCCTTCTTTAAAAAGTCAATACCTCCAAAGCAAAACGTGATTCCAGATCTCTGTTATATCCAGGACTGGATGTAGAGACATAAACATGAATGTGCTGACTGGACCCTTTGAATGCCACCTTGGTGCAGTGGTTATACTGACATGGAACTCATGTCTAATATCTACATAACTGTCTTCCACTGCACTGTAAACCGGTGGACAGCAGGACCACAGCTTACAAACACCATGTACTTGGTACTTGGTATCATATCTAATAAAGAACCAGTAGGCCATGGCTACAATAAATACACAGGCTTACTCTTTGCTGGTAGGTTTAGTACACTGATTGGTTACAAGCGGGGTCACAGTTAATTACCTTGCCCCCATATTTTAGAACATGACAACAGGGGATGTGTTTTTTTTTGTACTATATGCTCTGACAGGGCAATATTGCAAAGGTGTTTGAATATGATAAGATAAAAAGGTCAATTTTTGAATCTACTTTTAAAAAGAAACTACTTGTTTTATATAGGATAAGTAATGAAATTTTTTTTGTCTGAATTTATCAAACGTTACTGGACTGGACATTGTTAATATACATATAATGGAGTTTTTATCTGAATCTGTCAAATGTTAATGGACTAGACATTGTTAATGTAATCTTGACTGTGTATATTGTATATACTTATTGGATATAATTTTTCTTGTATTAGTTATAAGCTTTTTTTAATTTTAGACAAAAAAGGGGAAATGTGGTGGCATTGTGTTCCCCAAAATATTGTGCACCCTAATAAACTTATCTGGGGTCAGAGACAGAACAGCCACTAGATACAAAGGCTAGAAAATGGTGGCACTCACACCTTTAATCCTTGCATTCCAGAGGCAAAAATCCATGTATTCAAGAATACAGCCAAGCATGGTGACTCATCGCGCCTTTAATCCCAGAAAGCCAGCCTTTAATCCCAGGGAGTGGTGGTAGAAAGCAGAAAGGTATATAAGGTGTGAGGACCAGAAACTAGAAGTATTTGGCCTGGTTAAGCATTTGGCTGGTTAAGCTTTTAGGTTTTGAGCAGCACAGTTCAGCTGAGATCCATTCGGATATGAGGACACAGAGGCTTCCAGTCTGAGGAAACAAGATTGGTTGAGAAGTTGGCCAGATGAAGTTAGCTGTGGCTTGTTCTATCTCTTTGATCTTCCAGTGTTCACCCCAATAACTGGCCTCAGGTTTGATTTTATTAGTAAGAACTTTTAAAATTCATGATACAGGTGTTCTTCTCCCTCCCATCTTCACGCCACAGGTGCAATGTCTGCAGACCTGAGATGGGTGGGGTAGATGCTGAACGTAACTATCTGGATTAGTTTTTCCCTAATAGCTGGCATGACGCTGTCAACTCTAATGTTTCACTGTAGTTGAATATTGTATGTGTTTCTCTTCCTGGTAAACACAACCTAAACGAGGAGGGGTTCATTATGGCTCACAGTTCTGGTGTTCAGTCCATTGCCGTGGGGAAGTCTTGGAGGCACGAGCTTGAGGCACTGATGATTAGGAAGCAAGAATAGCAAATGCCCCTGTTCAGCCAACTTCTCCTCCTTGTGCAAGCCAGGACTCAAGCCTAGGGAATGGCAATGCCCTTTTTCTGTTGGTTTTGTTTGGTTGGTTGGTTGGTTTTTGGTTTTCTGAGACAGGGTTTCTCTGTGTAGCCCTGGCTGTCCTGGAACTCACTCTGTAAAACCAGACTGGCCTTGAACTCACAGAGATCCGCCTGCCTCTGCCTCCTTGGTGCTGGGATTAAAGGCGTGCGCCGCCACTGACAGCCCTGCCCACTTTTATGGTGGATCTTCACTCCTCAATTAACCCAATCAAGAAAATGGCCCACAGACATAGGTAGAGGATAGCCTAATCAAGACAACCCTTCCTGGGTACACCCAGAGGCTTGTCTTCTGCTTAGATCTTGTCAAGCTGGTGGTATTAACCATCACAAATATCAACGATTGAACTTACAGAAGCCAGATGCAGGTTGTGCTGCCCGACTCACTCACTACCTGGGAGGTCCAAGGCATTGGCATTTCAGACAGCGGTAAGAAACCCTGAGTCACATGTCCATCTCGGGAGGGATTGCTAGCCAAGACGTAATTCTTTGTTATTGTAAATTCCACTTGCTCGGGATATAAGAGGCAAATTTTTAATTTTCTTTCTTCCCAAAAGACTTCAATGTACCTACACCTTTGAAGCTATTGAATTTCTTCTGTTCTTCTACGAGCTGCCAGTTATAGTTCTGGATCAAACACCTCCTTTCCTTCACTTTTGACAGCAAGTGGGAGCTTGAGGAGAGTTAGAAATAAATCTGTGTCCTCCCTCTTCAGCTGATGTCCCTTGGAAGTGACTTAACACAGATGATGTATAAACAACCACGGGATAACTTTCATTTGTTTAGTAATTTTGTTTTACAAAGTCTTAGTCTCCATAATCAAAACTTTATAGCCATTCAATGGACTCAACAATAAATATCTAAAAAGATTTGGTACTCTAGTTAACACACATTCTCGTATTTTAAATAGAATTAAATATTTGGCAAACAAATGAAATTTTTTTTTTTTTTTTTTTTTTTTTTTTTGGTTTTTTGAGACAGGGTTTCTCTGTGTAGCTTTGCGCCTTTCCTGGAGCTCACTTGGTAGCCCAGGCTGGCCTCGAACTCACAGAGATCCACCTGGCTCTGCCTCCCGAGTGCTAGGATTAAAGGCGTGCGCCACCAACGCCCGGCCCTGAAATATTTTTAAAGAAAGAGAATGTGACACATTTTAGTACCAATAAAGTATAATAAGAATTCCCTAATATGACCATACCTTGCTTTTCCTTTGGACTGAAGGTATATGTGTTGCTGATACACTCAAGGCAAAAGTGTTCAAAGACATCTTTCTGGAAATGAACATACCATATTCTGTTGTAAGAGGGGAACAGATCCAATTGAAAGGAACCGTTTACAATTACAGGACTTCAGGGACAATGGTGAGTAGTGCTTTATGGTATGTTAGAATAAAAGAGAGAAAAGAAATATTCTCTAGTTGTCTGAGAATGTCATTAAAATACCCCCCAACACACACACACACACATACACACACACACACACACACCTCCAATAAGCACATGCATTGAGTGTTGTCCTAGAAGTCACTTTGGTATGTGGAGGGGTAAGGAAGGGAGGAAGGGATAGAACAAGGTCATGTGGTGCCAGTCTGAAGAACAAAGCCCAGAAGGTGGCTATGGTACTGTGAAATTCAGAGAAACGGGAGTTCACATGTGGTTCATCTGAGTGCCTCAGTTCCCCGGATGCTAACCATCGTATCCTGTGCTTCATTTTGCTATCCCTGCTCATCCTCTCTTTGTCTATCTTGTCGTCCTCTCTGAAGGACGTCCTTCTGGTTTTCAACACCTCACTGTCAAGCCATAGCCTCCTTGCCATTTTGCTAACTACTTATTGCCAATACTTCCGTAGCACGTCTGAACCCCATAGAAACCCCCAGTGCACTGATTGACTAAAACCTTTTCTATTATCCTCCAGACCGCTGATGTCTTTATTCTCCTCTTTGTACAAGCTACTCATGATATACAACCACACTGTCTAAAATTACGTCAGCTCTCATGAACCTCCCTCACTGGGGATTAAACGGTGAAACACTCCGACCATGGGGAACCTTCCCATTTGTCTTTTCTGTGTGGTGTACCTCTACATCTAACCATACTGTGGGCTGGTAGGTTTCGTCACAATCACAAGACATTAGAGAGGGCCCAGCACTGTCCACAAATCTAACTATGTTTTTAAATTTCTAGTTTTAGTCTTAGGACTGAGCATTTCAGCGGTCCCTCACCCAAACTTTGTACATACTTACTCTCTAACATTTTTAAAGAAACTCTGCATTCCATTGGCACACTTTCAAACTGGCACATAAAATTTTTCATCTAAGTTTTTAAAAGATGCCAATCTATAACTTTTTAAATAGTTTTAAATATTTAAAAATTACATCAGTAGTTGAAATAAGACTGTTACATCATTTAAATGTGTATAGTGGAAACTAAATAGCAAAGTAATCTATTTTTAAATAATCAAATAAGTTCTTATATCACTTCTTTTTCTCTTTTAACTAACTCAGTTTTATTCTACTCACTTAGACTTTATGATTTTGCTTGAATTTCTTTCTCTTGGTCTTCCTGTCATATTTTGATGCAAATGTATTTATAAACAACAAAAATCTTTTTGATCTCCTCATTTTAAGATTCTAAGGAGAAACTAATTTAGTATTCAGCTATCATTACAAATACTACTAGTATATAACGGATAAAAAAGCATGTTACAAATTTTTACAAATAAAACAGTATGTTACAAATTGTTAAAGTTACTAAGAGGGGTGGGTGGAGAGATGGCTCCGTGTGGACTGCTCTTCCGGAGACTGATTCCACGACCCAGAAGCCAAGTGGGGAGGGTCACAGCACCTGAGACTCCAGCTCTCTGGACTCTGCAGGCATCTGCATTCAACTGTGTACACACACACACACACACACACACACACACACACACACACACATGCACAGATACACATAATCAAAGCTAAAATAAACCTTTAAAAATAGAATTGTATTAAGAAAAGAAAATGCTTTCTGTTAGTCTACTAACTATGGCTATCTATTCCTAGAAATAACAGTGGGCTCAGCATAAATTCCATTCTAAATAAATTACAATCATTTTTATCAATAAAAAATTTGAGAAAATAAAAATAAAAATATTGTCAACTTTATTATCCTTATATCAACATATTTTATTACTTTAAACACTGGAGTTTGTGTTCAGATTATTTGTTTTAGATAATTGCCCTATATCCTATATGCCCAAGCCTAGTTTACACCATCAGCACAGACAACCAGAGTCATTGTGATACACGGTGATACAACTGACCAAGCCTAGTTTACACCATCAGCACAGACAACCAGAGACGTTGTGATACACGGTGATACAACTGACCAAGCCTAGTTTACACCATCACCACAGACAACCAGAGATGTTGTGATACACGGTGATACAATTGAAATATGAAGGTTATGATATTACCAGTTGTATATAATCTTTAACTTACCAATACTTCAATATATCAAAACAAGTACATCATGATAGTTCACGGCTAACACTTACTAATTCCCTTTCCTTTTAAAAGTAATTAATTGTCCTGTGCCCTGATGGCTAGTATTTTGGATCTAATCTGAGACCTTGTTAACTGAAGTTATATGAAGATTCTGGGTTTTGTTCTGTTCCTCTGAAGAGTATTTAGGTTTGTTTACATGTTTTAGCAGGCGATTAGATGGATATCATCCCAGACTCTCGAGTCCCTGTTCAGTTCTTTTGGCCTAGCTGGGATCCTTAGAATCTGTACTGTGTGTAGGTCAAGGCTCAGCAGGCTTTGAGTCAAGAACACACACAGATCTCCAGTGTCTTCACTTCTCAGCTGCGGTGACTTCCTCACGCTCTGTCCTCTGGTTCCCCGGCCAGCAAGGTGGAAAGTCTCTACTTGAGATTTAGACTCAACTCAAAACACTAATGGAACTCACCCTTAGTTAGAGAGAGAGAGAGAGAGAGAGAGAGAGAGAGAGAGAGAGAGATCTCCATCCTGGCACCATTCCCTTCTCCAAGTGATCCTTTCCCTTCAGGCTGTCTTTTGCTTAAATGTGTTGTCTGGAGTTCATAGTTGGTCTTAGCCTCATGGCAATCACGGAAATCAGAATTACTGCTGCAGGTAGCTTTTTACCCATATTGCCCCATCAGGTTCAAAAGTTCTTTCCTAATTCCAACTTACTGCAAGGGCTTATTGTAGTTTTTATTGTTTGCATTAGGGCTTTTTGTTTGGCTTAGTTTGGCTGTTTTGTTCAGAGATAGAGTCTCTGAAGCATGATCCTAATTAGTCTTATTAAATAAAAACCCAGAGTCAGATATTAGGGTAGAAGCTGAAAGATCAGGGAAGCAGAGCAGCAGCCACTAGAGACTTCTTATCTCTATGAATCCTCAGACCGAATGGGGCCAAGATTCTGTCTCCACCCACCTCATATTCCTGTCTCCAACTTCCAGTGCTGGGTCAAAGGGGTGAGCCTCCCAAACACTGGGATTAAAGGCTTGTGCCACCACCGCCTGGCCTCTATGGTTAACTAGTGTCAGAACACAAACAAAACATCACACAACAGTTCTCACTATGTAGTCCAGGCTAGCCTGGAGCTGTCTGTATAGCCCAGCCTATCAGGCTAGCCTGGGGCTGTCTGCATAGCCCAGCCTGTCAGGCTAGCCTGGGGATGTCTGCATAGCCCAGGCTAGCCTCAAAGTTAGGGTCTTCCTGGGCCAGCCTCTCCAGTGCTGGCATCAGAGCCTCATGGCAGCATGCCCAGCTGTTATGGGATTTTACAATGAACTTGTGTTGAATGTTCCCCTGCCCCACATCTGCTATGCTGGAGAATCCTTGACCCATCATCTCCTCTAGCTCCTCCCCCATCAACCATGGTTGGCACTGTTCCAAAAATGTGCCCAAAGAGCAGAAGGAACTTTACATTTCGAGGAAATCCTACAAAATTAGCTATTGAATATCTGCATTTTCTCCTGCTTATCTGCTTGATTCTGGAATTAATGGATTTTATTCTTTGGGCATAGTTCTTGATTCTACTGGTTCACCAAACTGATAGTGAAAATATATTCACTCTTTGAGCCAGAAATCAATGGATACTGTTACCAGAAAGTGAGAGGACTCACACAATCTGTTTCCACAGCACATCTCCTAAGAGGAGAGCCCAAGTTTAAATCCATGTCTTTCTCGAGCGTGTTTTACTGTAGAACAAAACACAAGTGTGCACAAGTGGGAAGATCAGAGATTAGGAATGGAAGACTGGTGTGTATTGGGTAAGCCTTTGAATGAGCTGAGGTGCAGTTTTCTATCGTTCCTCACACTGTCGTTTATTGTGAGTCACAGGCTGAGGTAAAGGTAAGACTCCAAACAGCTAAGCCCAAGGCTCCTGCTGCCCAAAACACAGACTGTGGAGAGGACAAAACAGTCACACCATAGCAGCAGGAACAAAGGATGGCAGCAGCTGTGGCATAATAGAGTGAGCAGTGCTCTAAGAAAGAGACAGCCACTCTAGCACTGAGTTTTCCGTCACCCCGTGACACTGCTGTGACCCACAGCAGCTTGTGTGTGCCTGAAGGAAACCTGAAATGAGCCTCCTGCCATGCCTTGAAGCCAGAGGGCTTAGTCTGACATTGCCAACAATCCAGGGGAGTTCGTGTCCAGACCAGCATAGTTTAGGATATACTTAGAGTGGTTTTTGTTTGTTTGTTTGTTTTTTCATCGAATGTGGCTTAAACAATGAGGTGTTCTGATACAGTTCTTCACCTGCTGTGTTTCAGTTCTGTGTTAAAATGTCTACTGTGGACGGAATCTGTGTGTCAGGGGGCTCAGCTGTTAGCGATCAGGCCTCCAAGTACTCCAGATGTGTGCGCCAGAGGATCGAGGGCTCCTCCAGTCACTTGGTGACCTTCAGCCTGCTTCCTCTGGAAATTGGACTCCACCCCATCAACTTCTCGCTAGAGACTTCATTTGGAAGAGAAATCTTAGTGAAAACATTACGGGTGGTGGTAAGGAAAATGTGGTTTTTTTAAATTGTTCTGTTTCTGGGGGAAATGCCATCAACAATTTGTGTCAATAATTATGTTTGGGGTCAGAGCAAAGGAAAGAAATGATGATGTAATCAGAACACAATAACAGTCAGCAATCTGACAGAAACTCTCCCACATTTTTGGTGCTATTCTTGTAATTTATACATTAATCTGAAATTATGCTTAAAGTTATTGAGCAGAAGAATAACACTTGCTTACTGTAGAAAATAAGAATAGCAAAAATCTACCAAGAAAAATAACCAATAAACCCACAAGCCCAGAGATTCCCAAGTTTTGCTATTTGGTGCACACCCTCTGGGTCATCCCTGCCACCTCACTAATTCAGAAAGTGTATCTTGAAACCCATGTGCAAGATGTCAGGCTAGATACCAGATACAAAGCAGTAATAGACAGTATACATGCATCAAAGACCCCACAGTGTAGAGGTTTCCCACTTTATAAATGAATTTGCAGCTCAAACCATGGAAGCAATCCCTGAGTATTGTTGATCCTGCCACCTGTTGAGTGTTCTCCTACCACTGAGATTCTACAATTCTGTTTTGCTAATTGAGAATGAAACACTGTTCTTGTTAAGGGTCATGCTAGCTAACAACCTCTCAGGCCTTCCGAAGCCTTCATTCTTTGGGTTCTGTTTTGCTCTATGCCATTAACTTCAGCAAACGTGTATTCAGCTGGCACGGTGACTTATATCTGTAATCCCAACTACTCAGGAGGCTAAGGCAAGTCTGAGGTCACCATGGACAACTTAATGAGTCCTTGTTGAAAAGAAAAGCTGATTCCTTTTGTGCCATCCTGAGTATCTCTGTTTCACGCTTAGAGCTGGAGCAGACTTCTTGGTTTTTCAGTCCTGGCTCCAAGCTTCCTAACAGCATTACTTGGGATAAGTTTCTGATCTCTTCACCGGATTCCTCATCTGTCACTGGGAGCAGTGATAGCACCTTCCTCATAGAGGTTTGTAGAGACTTAATGAGTTAATATACACAGTGTTTAGACCAATTACCCGACCTAGAAGAGCATCCATTAAAGTGTTCACTCTGATCAATATTCAACAGCCAAAATCTTTTCATTGCCTGCATGAATGTAAGTATTTATATCAGGTTTGCCTTTTCAAAAAAAAATTTTTTTTTCTTTTAAGTGGTCTGGAGAAACTTGATCCAAGGATTTAATGTCTTAGAAATGCAATCATGCTCTTAACGAAATGTTTTCTTCTTCCACTTTAGCCAGAAGGGGTCAAAAGAGAAAACTATGCTGGCGTTACGCTGGACCCTAGAGGAATTTATGGTAGGAAAAAATATTTTGATTTTTATGTGTTGTATTTCAGAAATAGAAACTAAAGTGTAATTTTAATGTAACTTAAAATGCCACTTTTCAGAGTGCTCAGTGTGCAGAATCAGCAACGTCCACTTGTTACAGCAGTGCCCTCTCTGGCTGTGAACCCTGTGGTTGGGGCTCAGCTGACCTCTTAACTACACTCACTGAGCATTACAACACAAACACATTGCAACAGTGTATCAGGCTTTTTCTTTTTGGGCCAACCAGCTCTCAAATCATGACATGGAGATTTATTAATACTTATGACCGCTCGGCCTTAGCTTAGGCTCGTTTCTTGCTAGCTCTTATAACTTAACCTGTTTCTCCTCTACATTTTGCCTCGGGGCTTTTTACCTTTCTTTTCTTCTGTGTGTCCTACTTTCACTGCGTCTCATGTCTGGCTGGCGGCTGCCTGGCCTCTGGCCCCCGCACGTCCCCGTCTTTCCCCCTTGTTCTCTCCTCCTTCTTCTCTCCTCTCTTCTATTTATTCTCTCTGCCCGAAAGCCCCACCTGTCCCTCTCCTGCCTAGCTACTGACCATTCAGCTTTTTTATTAGATCAATCAGGTGCCTTAGGCAGGCAAGGTGAAACAAATGCAACACATCTTTACATAGTTAAACAAATGCAGCACAAACAAATGTGACACTCCTTTACACAATTAAAGTAACATTCCACATCAATGTAACACATCTTTGCCTAGTTAAACTAATATTCCATAACATTTCCCCCTTTTTGTCTAAATAAAAAGGGTTTTAACCTTAACATAGTAAGACTATATACAACAAGAACAATTATCAAGCAAGAATTATATCTACAATATCCAGTCCATTTATATTTGGCAAATTCAGAGAAAATACTCCATTATTTATCCTGCTTTGGTGAGTCCAAAGTTTTGTACCTAATTTACCTTCTATCATAACTAAGGAAAACTATAACTAGCTAGTGCTCAACTTCATCAAAGACCCCAGAAGGATATTACATTACTTGAATAACAGGAAGTGCAGTGCAAATCACTTCCAAAGCTATAGAAACAACAGAGACATCTGCTGCCTGGACAGTCACCCAAGGTTCCTCTGCAATGTTGGGGCATCCATCTTCAGCCTACATGTCTAGAATATCTGACAGGCTTTTCTATAAAGCAGGAATTTTGAAGGACTGTCCACCTTGTTTTGGTAAAGTTCAACAGTCTTTTCTCTTTGAATCCTGCTTGTCCAGTTTACACAGCATACTATCAGCAGTCGAGGCAAGAGAAGTTTCTTTGCCCAGTGGCTAACTTTGACACAATGAAAGCAAACCCCATATGGAATTTCTTTGAAGCCCATCATCTCTGAAGTAAATTGGTGCTGCCAGGAGCATACATGTCTCACTGTCATGAAAACTCTTAGGTTATTAAACATCTTAATATTAAACATTAAAAATACCATGTTCAGTAGGTCTTTGAGGTGTTTGAAGACAATCTACCTATCTAAATATATCTGTTTAACCTTGAAAACATACCTAATATGACTACAAGTTTGATTATTATAGATGACTATCTACTAACCTGCATTTCTTAATTATACATTACATTTTTAAATGAGCTGCAGAAGCACAATACCCCAAATAATAGTAGAAACATACATACAGTATAACAAAAATAACTTTAAATTTGTATCAATATACCAAAGTCCATACCAGTGTAAAATACTTGAGGTTAATAGTTGTCTTTTTATCCCATATTTTTATATCCCCTCTAACCCACCAAATGACCAAACATCCATTACCCACCAAAATTACCAAAAACCATCCACCCCACCTCTGGGAATGTGGGCACTGTGTTCTCTAGATTGTTTTCTTGCTGTGTACAGGCAAAGGTATCTTTAGGAAAACCTGAGAAAATTGAAATAATGGTCAAGTCCTGGGAAAACTAGCTATAACATTTGTTATCCAGTCTCTATGCAATGGGAAAGCACAAGGCTTATCTGAAATCCTGGCTAGAATAGTCTGTGATCCAGCCTTGGATCCTTGAAGCCAGCAGCCTTGAACTGTTCTGCAACAGAGGCACTCTGAGAGGCTGGATCACCTGGGCCACCTATTTTCATTATGTCTGGTCCCCTTGCTCTGAAAACACACAAACATTCGAAGGCTGTGTGTGTGTGTGTGTGTGTGTGTGTGTGTGTGTGTGTGTGTGTGTGTGTATGTATAGTATATATATATATATATATATTATACATATATACATATATATATATATACACACACACACAAGTATGGACTGTGGGTTGTATACAAGACAGCCAAAGTTTTTTTTTTTTTTTTTTTTTTTTTTGGTTTTTCGAGACAGGGTTTCTCTGTGTAGCTTTGCGCCTTTCCTGGAACTCACTTGGTAGCCCAGGCTGGCCTCGAACTCACAGAGATCCGCCTGCCTCTGCCTCCCGAGTGCTGGGATTAAAGGTGTGCGCCACCACCGCCCGGCTCAGCCAAAGTTTTTTTATGTTTATACATAAGCCAGCCAAAGATGATGTTTTGTTGTTTTTATGTTTGAGCAGGTAAAATATACATCACCTGTCTTGTTTTTCTAGGTTTATTTCTTTATGCCTGTAACAAGGATTTTCAGTGGTCTTCTCTGATCAAATCTGATCTCTATTAACTTTGAACAAATCCACACCCTTTTGTGGAAACAAAAGCATAACCTCTTCCCCAAAGCAATACATTTTTTGAATTCCATTTCAAAGTTAAGGCATTCCTAAAGTATTTAGGCTGGTTTAATTCAGTCAGCAGTCCTTCTTACAATCTCATGCCTCTCAGCAGTGGTCATTCACTCAACAACATTCAAAAAATTCAAAGTTAACACAACACCACACAGGACAGACTTCCTGTATATTTTTCATCTTATATGGCTTATTCTTTTTTATATTACTTTACTCTTTTTTTAAAGACTTTATTATTTATAAACTACTTTTTCTATGACTGTCTATACCCTTTTCTTTTCTTTCTTAAGCCTATGCACATTTTAACACACTGTAACCTGTTAGAGATTTTTTTCATCTGGACCTCTCTTTACTGTTATCTCCAGCCCTTTTCTGACCCCATGAGCCAAACCTTAAACTTCTAAGTGATAGCTAGGACCTCTGCATGGCTAGGGCAGCTGCCTCCACTCCCTTCTTGGGTCCAAGAATGCCAAGCCTAAACCCATGGCCCCAGTCCAGAGCTGCATTGTCTAGGAACTACGTTCAACCACCCCAGCTCTAGGAAGTTGGTGCCCTGCACTGTGGCAAACATTTTTACTTAGTTTAGTGTACTGGCTTCTTCCTTCCTTCCTTCCTTCCTTCCTTCCTTCCTTCCTTCCTTCCTTCCTTCCTTTCCTTTTCTTTTCTTTTTTCTTCTTCAGCTATCTCAGGCCCTATGTGGAAATGTGGGCTTCATGTTCTTTTTTTTTGGGGGGGGGGGGTTCAAGACAGGGTTTCTCTGTGTAGTTTTGGTACCTGTCCTGGATCTAACTCTGTAGACCAGGCTGGCCTCGAACTCACAGAGATCTGCCTGGCTCTGCCTCCCAAGTGCTGGGATTAAAGGCATGAGTCACCGCCACTGGCGGGCCCCATGTTCTAATACCAAATGTATCAGGATTTTTCTTTTTGGGCCACCAACCAGCTTCTAAATCATGACACAAAGACTTATTATTAGTTATGAATGCTCAGCCTTAGCTTAGGCTCATTTCTTGCTAGCTCTTATAAATTGTTTCTTGTAGCTAGAGTTTTCTTGCCTTGCCCACAGTCAACACAATTCTTTGTCACCCGCCAGTCCCACAGCCGCTCAGACCCAACCAAGTAAACACAGAGACTTATATTGCTTACAAACTGTATGGCCATGGCAGGCTTCTTGCTAACTGTTCTTATAGCTTAAATTAACCCATTTCCATAAATCTATACCTTGCCACATGGCTTGTGGCTTACCAGCATCTTCACAAGCTGCTTGTCATGGCGGCGGCTGGCAGTGTCTCCCTTCCTCTCAGCCTTCTATTTCCCAGAATTCTCCTCTCTCCTTGTCCCGCCTATACTTCCTGCCTGGCCACAGGCCGATCAGTGTTTTATTTATACAGAACAATATCCACAGCAGTTTCTCTCTTCATCTGTGTTTTACCTCTAGGCTTTTTATCTTTCTTTCCTTCTGTGTGTCCTGCTTTCACTGCTTCTCATGTCTGGCTGGAAGCTGCCTGGCTTCTGGCCTCGAGCATGTCCTTCTCTTTCTCCTCATACTCTCCTCCTTCTTCTCCTCTTTACTCCCATTTGTTCTCTCTCTCTGCCCACCAGCCCCCCCCCATCCCTCTCCTGCCTACCTATTAGCCATTCAGTGTTTTATTAGTCAGGCAAGGTGAAACAAATGCAACAATCTTTACATAGTTAAACAAATGCAGCACTGTAACTGAGTGTTGCAACTCCAGGGGAAAGGTATCCTGACTGCTCGCGGAGCCAGGCGACACCTTGAGCTGCTAGGACAGCTCTGGCAGCTGGAGCTGCAATGGGACCGCTCGGCTCTGGAGGGAAAGGTATCCTGACTCTCCGGGAGTCAGGCTATACCTTGAGTTGGAGTGTGGTGGAGGATGGTAGTAGGATATAGCAAACCTGCTCCTCTCCTGGAGAGCAGCTACAGCTGAGCTTTGCTCAGCCCCCATTTATAGGGGCTCCCCAGCAGAGCTCTGCTTCTTCTCTGGCCCAAGATGTTGCTTCTTTTACCGCATTCTGCTAAAGGGAAAAGCCCTGTAGAAATATAACAATCTCCTCTGGCTCACTGAAAAGTTGTTCCCTGTTCAGCTCCGCCTTGCTCAGTCCCCTAAGGGACGTCTCAGCAAGGTTCTTCTGTTTAGCTCTGCCTTCTCAGCTCCCTAAGGGAACGTCTCTGCAAGGTTTATTCTGCTCAGTCCACTACGGAACATCTTAGCAAGGTTCTTCTCTGTGCCAGCGAATGAAGATCTTCACACCCAAGACTCTTTTGAGAAAGACACTTATTTGGGAAGGAGGAGTCCAGGAGAATGGCTGCCCCTACCAGGGTGGGAAAGAAGAGCTGACAACTGACCAGGCAGGGGGTTTATATAGGATTTCTTAAGGGCAGAGTTGCTCCAGGGAGAAGATTTTCTATCCAGGGATTGGTTAGTTTTTCCTGCTCAGGGATTGGTTAGTTTCATTGGTCGGGGCAGAGATGGCCCTGATTTCAGAGCCAAACTGTGTTTCTTTCACTGGCCTTTCTTAGCTTTTTGGCTCTAATTCTAAGGCCAGAGCATATTTCTTTCACTGGCTCTGATTCTAGGTACAACGTGTGTTTCTTTGGCACTGGTTTCAGATGAGGGCATGTTTCTTTGGTTCTGGGTTCAGAGATAAAGTGTTTCTTTCACTGGCTCTGGTCGCAGATCTAGGCTGTGTTTCTTTTGCTGGCTCTGGGCTCCAGGGTCAAGTCGGGTTTCTTTAGCTGGCCCCTTTTTCCTATAAGTACAAACAAACATAACACATCTTCACATCACTAACAAAGGCAGCAGAAACAGATGTAACACACCCTTACACAGTTAAAGTAGTATTCTGCAACATAAACAAATGTAACACATCTTTGCCTAGTTAAAGTAACAGACCGCAACACAACAGGACTCACCCCTCACTGGATTCTCCACTCATCCTCACAATAACACGGTATTTTACCACAGAAGCCTCTGTCCAAAAAAAACACCCAACAGCTAGCCATGTTGCAATTACTTTGCAAGCACCCTTTGAAACACCACAGTAACACAGTCTCTTAGAAAATCCTTCTTCACTGCTCTGTGTCTCTTCTTTTCCTTCAGTGGAGAATCTTCTCAAAGCAAGAACTTTTCAAGAAAACATTTGCAAACTGACTCCTGGCTAGGTCCAGGTGTGCTTCCAAAAGAACCAGCTCCAAGGCGGGGTGGTGGTGGCGCACGCCTTTTAATCCCAGCACTTGGGAGGCAGAGCCAGGCGGATCTCTGTGAGTTCAAGGCCAGCCTGGGCTACCAAGTGAGCTCCAGGAAAGGCGCAAAGCTACACAGAGAAACCCTGTCTCGAAAAAACCAAAAAAAAAAAAAAAAAAAAAACCAGCTCCACTAACAACTGTTTCCAGACAGACAGACTGCTACGGCCCTTGTTAAACTGTTACACTATCAATGTATTCAGGTTCTTTGTCTGCATCATTTTTACCCCCTCAAAAACGCCTTTGAAAACATCATTACCTCTGTAACTAAGGAGTAAACACAACATAGAAAGGCTGTCTTGCTTAGTGTCACATGCATACCCTCAAACTCCATGCCCTGTCACCCTTACTTCAAGCTTCCTGAACGCCTTCACTGACTGATTCTAATGCAACATCTTCAGGTTCTATCAAGGGTTAAATAACAGAGAAGTTTCTTGAGGAACATTCTTGTATCTTTGCCAAAGCCATGCAGCTCATCCATGAGATCTCAGAATTCGTGCATAGCATCTTCATCTTGCCAGGGACTCTGCTGAGTGCTAGAGCTGGACCCGCACTACAGTGCCTTGGTGAGCCCTGCAGTAATCCTTCCTGCGCCTGGACCTCGGCACTACCACCTGTACTATCCCTGCACAAAACTGAAACAATAAAAATAGACCTTGTATGCAGGACTCACTCCTGTGAGAACAACAACGCAATGTGGCCCTGCCCTTAGCTGGCTTAGTGGACACTTGGCTCTCTGTCAGTACAGTGGTAAACAGAATCGTGTTTGAGGGCAATGCATATTTTAATAAGATTTTTGTTTACTCTTTGAAATTGTCACACGTGTCTACAATGTATCTTGATCATAGCTAGTCTCTACTACCCAACTTAACTCAGCATATCTCCCTCCCAATTTCATGTCCTTTTTTAAAAAATTTTAATTTACTTGATTACTTTTTTTTAAAATCCCACTAAGTCCAATTAGTGCTACCTACCCATATATTCATGGGTATGAGGTCATCAGTGTATGGGCAACCTACCAGTGTCTATCTCCCTAAAGAAAACTGACTCAGCTAGTGGTGGCGCACACCTTTAATCCCAGCATTTGGGAGGCAGAGCCAGGCGGATCTCTGGGTTGAAGGCCAGCCTGGTCTACAGAGCGAGTTCCAGGACAGCCAGGGCTACACAGAGAAACCCTGCCTTGAAAAACCAAAAAAAAAGGCTGGGGGAGCTGACTCTCCCTTAGTAGCCATCTATTGCCAATAGCTCCTCAGGGAGGGGTAGACCTGTTATGTGACAAAACCTTACCTGGGTAACTCAACACACACACACACACACACACACACACACACACACACACACACACACACACTTACTCATCCACCGTAGGGAACCCACAACAGACCAAAGTACAGATACCACCAAAGTACAGCTTGTTGAACCAATGAGTTTCATTGTCGTTACTTACAGGAATGTGGGTGAGGGGTCCCTTACAGGAGCAGAAATGACTCAGAGGCAGCTGCATCACCAATGCCCACCTGTGCACAGGTGACAGCTTACAGAAGCTGGGAACCTGGAGCACACTGCACAGCCTGCAGGCAGCTCAACAGGTTGGAGAGTGTCCTTCCTGAGCGACCGGTCTACACCTCTTCCCGGCAGCTCAGCTGGCTTCTGCTTCTTCCAGGAATCTGGCGTGGCTGCAGTCTTCTTGCAGCTTGGCTTGTCTGAGCGCCTGTGTCCCGGCTCTGCTTACTCGGGCAGGGAGGGGCCTCGTGAATGTGGTCAGTTTCAGGGAGTTCCTGCCTAAGGAGCTTCCAGGCAGGATGGAATGTTTGATTATAGGAGGAAACTGCTACACAAGGGCCTCATCCATGCTAGAAGTTTTAACTGGTTTGATCTTGAGCAGATAACCACAGCTGCTGTGAGTTCATGAGTTCAACATCCGTGTCAGAGCCAGAAGAAAGCGTGCACAGTGTTCTTCCCCATCTTCTGGCTCTTACGTTCTGTATGCCCCTCCTCCCTGAGACTAGGAGCTGGCGTGGGCACAGCCGTCTCACATCTCTGGATAGCACCTACAGCCAATTACCCTTAGCACTTGGAATAGTCATGGGTCTCGGTGTCAATCACTAAAATTGACATAAAATGGGGAGTGGCTATAATTTAAAATTCTCTGACACTGGCATTCCGAAACTGTGTTGTTGTGTGCATAGAGAAACTGTTTAAGTCCCTCTGAGGGGGACGGGGTAGGAAGAATGTGTGGCCATGCTTCCCAGTGGGGCTGGTGTGCAGACAACCCAGAAATTATGTGCCAGCTATTTGAGGATAACGTCGATAGAACCTGTTGGTCTCATGCCTTAAAAAGACCGGGAATCTTACTCCAAATTTAGTGTGTTGTTTAAGGAGATTTTGCAAGCCTAGGCTTTGATTAAAATCCTTCACCATTTTTTCTTCTTTTAAAACTTTAATGTTGTTATTATAAATGTGTTTTATTTTGAAATTTTCTTAATTAGTAGATATATATTCTAAAAATAGTTCTTTCCCTTAAGAACTCTAGGCAAATCTAGTTTTTATTATTTTATTATTATTATTATTATTATTATTATTATTATTATTATTATTACAGGTACTATTAGCAGACGAAAGGAATTTCCATACAGGATACCATTAGATTTGGTCCCGAAAACCAGCGTCAAAAGGATATTGAGTGTAAAAGGTAAATTAAATAAATCTAATTTATGGGCCAGGGATGAAGCTCGTTGGTAGAGTAGCTGCCTAGCACACATGAAGTCCTGGGTATGGTGATGCCTGCCTGTAATCCCTGCACTGGGGAAGTCCTGGGTATGGTGATGCCTGCTGTAATCCCTGCACTGGGGAAGTCCTGGTATGGTGATGCCTGCCTGTAATCCCTGCACTGGGGAAGTCCTGGGTATGGTGATGCCTGCTGTAATCCCTGCACTGGGGAAGTCCTGGGTATGGTGATGCCTGCCTGTAATCCCTGCACTGGGGAAGTCCTGGGTATGGTGATGCCTGCTGTAATCCCTGCACTGGGGAAGTCCTGGGTATGGTGATGCCTGCTGTAATCCCTGCACTGGGGAAGTCCTGGGTATGGTGATGCCTGCCTGTAATCCCTGCACTGGGGAGGTCCTGGGTATGGTGATGCCTGCTGTAATCCCTGCACTGGGGAGGTGGGTGCAGGTCAGGTCAGAAATTGAGGGGCATCTGTAACTGCACAGTGAGATGGAGGCCAGTCTGAGCAACTCTCTCTCTCTCTCTCTCTCTCTCTGTTTTTGAGGCAGGGTTTCTCTGTGTAATCCTGGTTGTCCTGGAACTCACTTTGTAGATTAGGCTGACCTCAAACTCAGAGATCTACCTGCCTCTGCCCCCCAAGTGCTAAGATTAAAGATGCACCACCACCTCCTGGCCATAAATCTCATTTTTATTATTATTTTTTACTCTGTGCTTCAAACCCAAGTCACATATATTCGTGATTATTCTTTATTTTTCTTCATCTATACACATTAGTTGGCTTTTGACAGAACCCTGCCTCCCACCTTCCTCATCTTCAAACACTTGATAACTTTTCCAACTCCCTTCGCCAGGTTTAATTGGAAATTCTTCTCCCCGGCTGGGGATTCCTGTGGTTATCCCAGTGACTTCTCTAGAATGGGTACAGCTGCTTCATCCCTTAACTTCCCACGGTCTCAGCAGCCAGTCCTGCCCCACTGAAGACTTTGTGACCTACAAACAGTCTGGGGACACCAACTCTCCTTCAAGTGTCAGTCCTGGGGTGCTGGGGGTCCCTTAGCCTATGTGTGCGATGTAATGAAATGCTGGAGTCTGGGGGTAATTCCTAAAGGACAGGTTCTTAGTCCTCACATTCTGGAGTTTGTCCCAGATCAAGGTTCTGAAGTTCCTGGCAAGGGTTGCTCCCTGCTTGTCCAGCCAGTGCTTTGTCGTGGCACCCTTACATGCCTGGGGGTAGAAGGGAAAACATCAAAGGAGGAGTGAGCAGCTCTCCCACCCCCCAGAAATCCCCACCTTCAACTCCATCACCTCTGTGGACTAGGTTTCAGCAGATGGAGGGACAGATGCATTCAAGCCAAACCAGGGACTCTCCACTCCAGGGTGTTCACAAAGGGGCACCTTTGATGGTTTCCCTGGGTGTTTCCCAGGACTGCAGTCACCCACCACCCACACGACAGAACGTCCTGGTGAAAGATTCCCAGGGAAGATCTTCCTTCAGGAGAGACCCCAAACCCAAGGAACACACCGAAACCACCGATCAGATGCAAAAGCAAGAGGGTTTATTAGATACACGGGTACCCGGGGCGAAGTCTCTAGGAGGACTTGTGCGCCTTCCTAGGGCAAGGGGGACTTTTTATGGGATCCCAGGGGCAAAGGCGCGGTTACAGAAGCAAGAAGCATAGTTACAGGGTCCCTATTGGTTGTTTCAAAGAAGGCCAGGGTGAACTTGGGGTCGTATGTGTGTGGCTGACTTGGCCTTGCCCAGGCCAGCTGCTTATTCCTCAAGGCCAGGGGGCCAGCCATAAAATATCCTGATTTGACTCAACTGTCTTTCTCCCAAGGCCGCCGACCACAGTTATCTCTCTCAAGGCCGGGTGGCTGGCCATAGTTATCTCTCTCTCCCAAGGCCGGATGGCTAGCTAGCCACAGCTGTGAACTCCTGTTTTTCTGATTCCTTCAGAATGGCGTTTCTTAGGCTAAGTTATTAGGGGGAGGGCATTACATCGGCCCAACACCCCATGTCCTCATAATGGAGTGGGGGGGTCTTTCACTGGCTACATCTCATCTCAGATGGTAGAACCACAGACTCTCAGCACTAGAAGGGGCCTTTTTGATCCTGTGGAATCCCGATGTCAGACGTATAAGAAGTTGGTTTGCCCGTGTTTGCACAGTGTTGCTGTGGGTTCAGAGGTCAACCTCTCTGGTCAGGTTCTTTTGCCTTGCTTCATTTGAGGATTAGTCAGTATGGTTTACGATGTCTGCACCTAATGATGCAGCTGTATTCCACCACATTGCTTTATCTACCACCAAAACCCATGTTCCCAATCAAATGCAGCTTTCTCCCTCAATTTCTGTGATTCAGGTAAACTGCTCATATTAAAAAGGGAAGAAGAGAGCCAGTGTTGTTCCCTCTTCAGAACACACTGTTGGAAGCTGATAGAGAGTGGTTGTCTACCTGGGTCTCTTTTTTGTTTCAGGACTGCTTATAGGGGAATTCCTGTCCACCGTTCTGAGTAAGGAAGGCATCCACATCCTGACCCACCTCCCTAGGGGCAGTGCCGAGGCAGAGCTCATGAGCATTGTGCCAGTGTTCTACGTTTTCCATTACCTGGAAGCAGGAAACAACTGGAACATTTTTTATCCCAATTCATTAACTGAAAAACAGAACCTGCAGAAAAAAATAAAAGAAGGTAAAATTTGTTTATATGTCATCTTGCAGATTTAAAGCAAATATTTTATTTACTGCAATATTTAAATTGTCATGAATTATATATGTGTGTGTGTGTGTGTGTGTGTGTGATTAATTATAAAAGAATTTTAGCAACAACAACCACAAAAAAAATCATGTGATATACTCTTTCTGAGACATTTTGGCTTAAATCACCAAAGTGCCTGGATGAGAAACAAGACACCTGCCTTCCAGACTCTGAGCATCGCCCCTTCCTCTTTGAATGGGAGCAGAATGTTCTATTTGATCCCCAACTCGAGTAATTCACACACTTCCTGTGAAAATTCAAGGCTGGCCACGATTGCTGCTCACACCAGAGGCCTCACCACCCCGGGGCTGACCCAGCATGCCCAGGAAGTGAAGTGTTGTGTTCTTTTTTTCTGCTCCCTCTTAGGGATGGTGAGCATCATGTCCTACAGAAACAGCGACTATTCCTACAGCATGTGGAAGGGGGCAAGTGCCAGCACCTGGTGAGTAACAGATGTCATCGTTTATTCTCACACAGTACTTGATTCATTCATTAAGAATAACAGAGTGGGTTCTCTGGACGTCAGAAGGACTCCAAGAGTGGTCTCTCCGCAGCTCTCCAAGTCATGAATCCTGTCCTTACTGTTAGTCCAGGGTGGATGCTGGTGGACTGGTGTCGCTTTCTGTCTAAGTAGGTGACATCCTACATCTTCCTTGTCGGGTGACAGGTTCTAAGTCCATGGCAGAGCTTAACAGGAAGGGAGAGAGCCACTTCCAGGGATAAAGGAACTCAAATGAGGCTCAGATGCCCACATTTTTCCTCTCTGTATCTCACTTCTACGGATCAGTGATTTGACTGAAAACTGTCTGCCTCACCGCTGTAACCTTTAACTTAACGTGTCATCTTCTCCTTCCTTCCTTCCTTCCTTCCTTCCTTCCTTCCTTCCTTCCTTTCTTTTTTTGTCGCCAGGAATCAGTTTTTTGAGTGCTAGCTAATAGTGTCATAGTCACAGGTGTGCTGCTCATACTTGTTGACTAATGTCTTGAAGGTTTTTCAAATATCCTACCTGGTCACTTTGTAAAATGATGACCTATTCTAAAATTGCATGTCTTCGCTTTTAATTTCTTTTAAAGAATAAAAGTATGCAAATAAACACTATGTAGAAGAAGGCCAGAAGATGCTCCGTGTTCTAAGATACGTGTGTGATTTGTCTCGAAGGTTAACAGCTTTTGCATTGAGAGTGCTTGGACAAGTGTCTAAGTACGTGAAGCAGGACCAGAACTCCATTTGTAACTCTCTGTTGTGGCTGATTGAGAACTGTCAGCTGGAAAATGGATCTTTCAAGGAAAATTCCCAATATCTACCAATAAAATTACAGGTAAGGCGATCAAAGGTGTAAATTAGCACTAGTTTTGTGAACAGACTCCCGTTTTATCCCCATCTTCCTATGGGGGTTAAAGAAGAGAGGGAGAAATATACCTAGTTTCATCACGCTGCTGTGATAAAATATCCTGACGAAAGCAAATTCTGGGAGGAGGCTCTCAGCTCACAGGTGCAGACCCAGCCTGCGGTAGCTGGGAAGTCATGGAAGCAGGAACTGAAGAGGGGGTGAATGCCGGCATGCTGTGCTCAGCTCCTCATCGCCCAGGGAATGATGCCGCCCACAGGGGCTTGTCTTCTCACCTCAATTAACATAATCAAGATAATCACCCACAAAGATGCCCACAGGCCCATCTAGGCGGATCTAGACAATCCTTCGTCTCCTTTCCAGCTGACTGTAGATGGTGTCAGGTTGACAATGAGCATGTAAGTCAGATATAAGGATTTTCAAGTGTGTAAAACTTGTAGTGAAAGGGAAGCCCAGCTTCACTGGCAGCCGGGGACTGAGTCTGGATTGGAGGAACTGAAAGATGAAGCTCCGTGTGACTCCTGGGAGCTGAAGAAGGGACACAGAAACATGTCTGAATCTTTCTTCAAAGTCAATTTACTTCTCCTTTTTACCAAAACTGTTCATGTTTATGATATAAAACCTGTTTTAGAATGTGTGTGTGTGTCCATCCCAAATCTTGCTATTATGAACATTGCTGTAGTGAACGTGTGACTGAAAATGTGTCTTTGAGATCCTAATCCCCTTTCTCCTGGGTATATACCCTGGAGTAGAATTATTGTATCAGTAGTTTGGTTTTTAATTCCTGGGAGGCCTCTGTACTGTGTCTCAGAGTGGCTATCATTGTATCAGGAGTTTGGTTTTTAATTCCTGGGAGGCCTCTGTACTGTGTCTCACAGTGGCTGTCATTGTATCAGGAGTTTGGTTTTTAATTCCTGGGAGGCCTCTGTACTGTGTCTCACAGTGGCTGTGCCAATTCCCCAGCAATGGTACACAGCAGTTCCCTGTCTCCACACCATGGCAACATCTCCCTCTGGTCATTCTGTCATAGCCATGGCAACAGTGTGAGATATTGTCTCCTTGTGGTTTGAATTTCTCTGATGACTAGCAACAACGAACACTTTTCATATACCTATTATGCCTGGAAAATTTAATTCCAGAGTGGAGGAGAGGGAAGAAGAGAAAGATTAAAATTCATTCAAAGAGCTAAAGCCAAGAAAATTAGATTGTGAGTGGCATAAAAATAGGTCTGGAGAGAGAATAACTCCACTAGTGATCTTGTAAGCCCGGCCCTGGACCATGATGCCCTAAGAGGGCTAAGTGGTGCCTCATAGAGGATATGGCATTTACAGGATCTTGAAGGAGAGGGCAAATGTGAATGTGGTAAAGAATCATGAGGTGAGGCTGACAGGTGAAGATGAGGGAGACAGGCTAAGAAAGGCACTGGCAAAACACCAGTGTTCTTGGGAAACAGTGAGCATCCTGCTGGCGAGGGTGATGTGGATACATGGAGATGGCCCCAAAGAGATTTGAACCCGATCATTTCACTTTTTCAATTCATTTGCCCTTCTTTTAAAACACTGTTTCTTTTAGGGTACTTTACCTGTTGAAGCCCAAGAGAACACTTTGTATCTGACAGCCTTTTCTGTGATTGGAATTAGAAAGGCTATGGACATATGCCCCCTGATGGTAAGAACTAGTTTTCTTTCCCTCACCTGGCTTAGTCTATCGCACACTTGAGGTGGGGGAGGGAGGCGCCCTCACCAATCAGAGGACACTTCATTTCAAATGTCTCTTTTACTGCTTTTCACATTACTTGGAAATGACCTTAAGACCAGAATCAAATGATTTCATAACTGTGATGGATTCTGTCATCTAGTCTGACCTGTAGATGCATGGAGAATTGACAAAGCTGATACCATAAGCAGGATGACTCCCATTGCTCAGTGTTGCCGATCACTAAACTGTAGAGGGAGATAGTAACTTGGACCGTGTACTCTTTGGGGACCTGCCACCCAGCTCCAAATAAATACACAGAGACTTATTCTTACTTAGGAATGCCCAGACTTGACTTGGCTTGTTTCTAGCCAGCCTTTCTAACTTAAATTATCCTGTTTCTCTTTAACTACATTTTGCCTCTGGGCTTCTTTCTTTCTTTATTCTATATATCTTTCTTTTCTCCTTACTCCATGGCTGGCTGGGTGGCTGGGTGGCTGAATGGCTGTCCCCTGGCATCCTCCTCTCCTCCCTTTCTTGCTCCTTGATCCTCTTGTTGTTCTTTTTTTGAGTCTACATTTCTCCTCCTATTTATTATCTCTGCCTGCCAATTCCTCCTATCCTTTCTCCTGCCTTGCTATTGGTTGTTCAGTTCTTTATTAGACAAATCAGGTGTTTTTGGCAGGCATAGTAACACAGTTTCACAGAGTTAAACAAATGTAACAAAAAAGAATGCAATATATCTTTTCATCATTAAACAAATATTCCACAGCATAAATGTAACATATATTAAACTAATATTCACAATATTTTCTCCTTTTGTCAAAATGAAGATGAAAGGTTTTAACTTTAACATAGTAAACTATATACAACAAAAACAGTTGTCAAGTAAGAACTACATTTACAATATTCAGTCCATTTGTATTTAGCAAATTCAGAGAAAATACTCCATTATCTATCTTATCTTAGTGATTCCAAAGTTTTATACCTAATTTACTCTCTATCATAACTAAGGAAAACTGCAACTATGACTATTTAGTCTTTAACTCCATCAAAGCCCCCAGAAGGATGTAGTACTACCTAACCCAGACATTTGGCTTCCTGGACAGTCAACCAAAGTTCCTCTGCAACATTGGAGCATCCATCTTCAGCCTACAGGTCTAGAGGATCTGGCAGACTTTTCAGTGAAGCAGGAAATTTGAAGGACTGCCCTGCCTTACATTGCCAAAGTTCAGCAGTCACTTTCCTGTGTGTGCTGCCGAATATCCGGCAGACTTTTCTGTGAAGCAGGAATCTCAAAGGATTATCCTGCCTTGTCTTGGCAAAGTTCAACAGTCTTTTTCCTGTGTCCTGCTTGTCCAGTCTGTACAGCACACTGTCAGCAGTTGAGGCAAGAGCAGTTCCTTGCCCAAATGGCTAGCCTTGCCACATTGAAAGCACACTCCATATGGAGTGTCTTTGATGCCCATCATGCTTTATGAAGTAAATTGGTGCTGCCAGGAGCAGATGTGTCTCATTGTCATGAAAAACCTTAGGTTATTAAACATCTTAAATGCCATGTTCTGTAGGTCTTTGAAGTGTTTGAAAATCATCAATCTGTCTAAAATATACCTTTTTAATCTTGAAAACATACTTAATGTGACTATAAGCTTGATTATTATAGATTAACTACTAACCTCCTTTCGTAATTATACATTACATTTTTAAATGAGCTGCATAAGCACAATACCCCAAACAAGAGCAGAAATATATATACAGTATAACAAAATAACTTTAAATTTGTATCAATATACCAAAATCCATGCCAATGCAAAATATCTGAGATTAATAGTTGTCTTTTTATCCTATATCCCTATATTCCCCTAAATGATAACAAACATCCATAACCCACCAAATAACCAACCTTCACCCACCCCATCTCTTGGGAGTGTGGGCGTCATCTTCTCCAGACTGCTTCCTGCTGTCTGCAGACAAAGGCATCTTTAGGGGTCCCTGAGAAAATTAAGATACTGGCCAAGTCCTGGGAAGACCAATGATAACCTTTGTTGCTGACAAGGTTCAGGAGGTCTCCCTTGATCACACCTGATCATTTTTAACCTGGAAGGAATCCACAGCCTCTTATTTCCTGTGGAAACAAAAGAAGAACCTCTCCCCAAAAGTAACATTTTTTCACTTCTTTTTTAAAGTTAAGGTAGCCCTGAAGCATCTACATTGGTTCAGTTCACAACCCCATGTCTGTTACCATTGCCATTTACTCATCAGTGTTCAAAAAATTCAAGGTCAATACAGCAACGTACAGGATCCAGACTCCCTGTGTATTTCCCATCTCTATGTGACTTATTCTTTTTTTATATTGCTTTATTTCTCTCTTTAAAGACTATTATTTTTAAACTACTAACTTTTTCTACTACTGTCTATATTCTTTCTCTTTTCTTTCTTAAGCCTGTGTACATTGTTGAACACACTGTAGCCTGTTTAGAGAATTTCTCCATCTGGACCTCTTTTACTGCTTATGTCTAGTCTTTTCTGACCACATGAGCCTTTTACAGTGAAGCCCTGTGGCTAGGCCCTCCACCACAGATTTGGCAGCTGGCTCCACCCACTTCTTGGGTCCGTGAAAGCCAAGCCTAAAGCTTTCGGGCCAGTCAGAGGTGGGTGACTGAGAACTGCCACCCCAATCTGAAATGCTAGTGCCCTGCTGTGGCTGGAGCTATCTCCAGTCCCGCCTGGGCCAGCAGCCACTCAGACTCAAATAAACACACAGATGCTTATGCTTAAACTGTTTGGCCTAATGGCTCAGGCTTCTTGCTATCTAGATCTTACATCTGAAATTAACCCATTTCTATTAATCTATAAGTTGCCACGTGGCTTGTGGCTTACCAGTACTTTACATCTTCTCATGGCGGTGGCAGCTAGCTGTGTCTCCTCACTCACCTTTCCTTCCCAGAATTCTCCTCTCTCCTTATCCTGCCTACACTATACTTCCTGCCTGGCTACTGGCCAATCAGCATTTTATTTATCAATCAATCAGAGCAACACCTTCACAGCATGCAGAAAGTCATCCCACAGCACCCTGCAGTTAGGCAGCTGCTTTTTACTTAGTTTTTTGTTTCTTCTTAGTGTGAAAAAGGATGGCTAAGTGCTCTGCTGTATGGCAGACTCTTCAAGAAGCTTTCTCAGGCCTTATGTGGAAATTGTGGCCTTATGTTGGAATGCCAAATGTAGTTGAGTTTTTTGGGTTTTTTTTTTAACTCTTTGGAGGGCCACCACCCAGCTCCCAAATAAATACATGTAGATTTATTCTTACTTATGGATGCCCAGCCTTAGCTTGACTTGTTTCTAACCAGCTTTTCTAACTTAAATTATCCTGTTTCTCTTTAACTGTGTTTTGCCTCTGGGCTTTTTATCTTTCTCTATTCTATATATCTTTCTTTCCTTCTTACTCCATGGCTGGCTGGGTGGCTGGGTGGCTGGGTGACTAGCCCCTAGCGTCCTCCTCTCCTCTTTTTCTTGCTCCTTGCTCCTCTCATTCTTCTTTTTTTGAGCCTAGATTTTTTTCCTCCTGTTTATTCTCTCTGCCTTCGAGCCCCACCTACCCCTCTCTCCTGCTTAACTATTGGCCGTTCAGCCTTTTATTCGATGAATCAGGTGTTTGAGAGAGGCAAAGTAACACAGCTTTATAGAGTTAAACAAATGCAACATAAAAGAATGTAATACATTTTTGCATCATTAAACAAATATTCCACAGCACAAATGAATGTAAAACATCTTCAACTGATATTCCACAACAGTACTGTGGTGGGAGAATGAGTCAATGCGTCTAGCTCCCTCTCTTTAAATTTTAAACTTTAAATTTTAAAGTTTACTTCTGTGCATGCATGTGTACCTGTTTGTCTGTATGTCCACCTTAAAGGCCAGAAGAGGGCAACAGGTTCCCTGGAGCTGGAGTTACAGGTGACTGTGAGCCACCTGATATGGATGTTAGGAACCAAACTTGGGTCTCCTGCGAGAGCAGCCAGTGCTCTGAACCCACTGAGCCGTCTCTCTAGGCCTAGCTTCCCACTCTTACCTCTTCTATTACGTGTGCATGCTACTGCCTTCAGCACTGAGGAGACTCCCCAGCATCCAATCACACTTTTGCTTCTTTGGGTCATATTATTTGGTTTGCTTGAAAGCTGAGGAAGTAAAGAGACGACCCACCTATTTAAATTAACAGAGAAGCTTCCCGATGTAGAAAGTGGGAGATGGCTCAGTCAGGAAAGTGCTTGCCACTGAGGCAGGAAGATCTGAGTTCAGATCCCCAGCATGAACATAAAAAGCTAGGTCTGACATGACCACACCCGTGATCCCAGTCCTGGGAAAGCAGAGACAGGAGGATCCCTGAGAGTTGCTGGACAGCCAGTATTGCCTACTAGGAAGCTCCAGGTTCAGCGGGAGTCCATGCTGAAAAAAACAAGGAGGTAAAAGAAGCTTCCAAAGGTTAACATAGACAATGGTCCTTGTGGAAAGAGAGCTCTGCTCTGAGGTTAAGCATTCCTGTCTGCAAAGCCAAAGTCAGCTAGATGTGCCCTGTAAATCAGGTTACAGAACTGAGCTGGGATTTCAATTTCCAAAGGGAATTTGCAGAACATGAGCCACAAAATCTTTATTCTGTTCAAGTATTTCCACAAGCATTGGTGTTCACGCTTGAGAAAAAATAGTCAACAAGAACCCGGGCCTGGCAGTCTAGGTGCTGATTGACACTCATGCCACAGGATGCACAGGCTGATCTGGGAGAAGAGCCAGGCAGGATGCTAGCAGACTCTCCCTGGCTTGTTATCCATCTTGGCTCTCTGGCAATCTCAGCACAGGACAGGGGCTCTTCCTAGGCATTGTGAGGATCGGAGCTCCAGCTGCTCTGTTCCTTTTGCCTTTGTGGTTCTGTTCTGTTTGTTTTAGTATGACCCTTTTGGACATATGGCTGTGTCTCAGCTATGCTGACACAGGACAAAAATCCTGTCTACACTGTTGCTTCTTCTCGGGGGTTGGGACAGTGATGGAACCAGAAACTCAAGGGACAAACTTAGCAGGGAAAAGAGGAAGTCAGTGGCAGAAAGCATAGCCCAATTTGGACAACCATGTGGTTTCTTCTGAGAGAGACTACACCCTTTCTCTGTAAAGGATTTACTTTGTTGATTGTATACACAGGTCTCCAGGGTCTTCATACCCAAAGAGAGACAGACATACAGACAGGCACTGGCTCGCTAGCAATCTCAGGACTGCTCCCATCAGTTTACAGGCTGATGTTGGACAAAGAAAGTTAATTGTCTTCTGCTCTTGTTTCCAGAAAATCGACACAGCAGTAACTAAAGCTGACTCCTTCCTGCTTGAAAACACCCTGCCATCCAAGAGTACCTTCACACTGGCCATCGTGGCCTATGCTCTTTCCCTAGGAGACAGAACCCACCCGCGATTTCGTCCAATTGTCTCAGCCCTGAAAAGGGAAGCTGTGGTTAAAGGTAAGACTCATTCCACACTGCTGCTCAGCAGGCGCAAACTGAGCACCAAGAGTCTGCATCCTGGGTATTAGGTTTCTCCACCGACATAGTAAGCCAGATCAAGCCGAATTGTAAAGGTATGACAACATGTTTATTTGAGCAAAGCAACCCCAGGACGAGTTTTCCTGTCCCAGAGACTTTATAGGTTGTAGGTGAGGGGTGATGACGTGCCTGCCACAAGCTGGGTTTGCACCCAAGTATGGTCAAAAGCTGAGCGCTTAGGTGGGAACTTGGGCAGCTGGCCACTTCAGGGGAGGAAGCTGCAGTAGCCACCAAGAATGAGGAACTGAGACTCTCTGAGCAGGTGGGATTTGGAGAGAGGGAGGAAGAGGGAGGAAGAGAAGGAGAGAGAGAAAGAGGCGGGTAGGGAATGGGGCTTTCCAGATCATGCAGGGGCGAGCTGGAGGTTCCAAACCAACACTGGGAAGTGAGTGGGACGGAAGCAGAGTGAGACACCATCCTCACCCATGAGGAGGTAACCCTCACACCACAAGGTGATGAATCAGTCACTCACTCAGTAAATACTTATTCGTTCATTCAGCAGGTAGCTATTGAGGATCCTATGAATTCTTCAGGGGTGCTGGGCACTGCTCCACACTCAAGGGACAGATCAACAGAGCAAGCAGAACAGAATAAATCCTGCCTGGCTGGCTGTGCCAGTCACTCCTGTAATCCCAGCGCTCAGACACCGAGGCGGGGGATCCAGAGTTCCAGACCAGTTTGGCTATGTGATGAGACCCTGTCTTAGAAAAAGACAAAACAAAACAAAGACACAGGGCCAACAAGGGGCTTGCTGCCCAGCCTCCAAGCTGAGTCCAATCACTAAGCCTGGTGGAAGGGGAGAATCAGCTCCTGCAAGTTGTCCTCTGATTCCACAAGTATGCATGGCACAAGCGTGCCCACCTACACCCACACAATAAACAAACAAACAAGCATGCATGGCACAAGCGTGCCCACCTACACCCACACAATAAACAAACAAACAAGTATGCATGGCACAAGCGTGCCCACCTACACCCACACAATAAACAAACAAACAAATAACATATTTTTAAAAACCCAGGCCCTTATGATGCTTAAATTCTAGTTGGGAAGAAGCAAGCATGAGAAATAAGTAAAGTTTTATAAATATGTTATGGCAACAGAAATGAAGTCAAATTAAACAGGGAAAAGAGATACAACAAGGATCTGGGTTGTGCATCTGGATTTAAGCCTCACAAGAACATGGTACAAGCTGGGCAGTGGTGGCGTGCACCTGTAATCCTAGCACTCAGGAGGCAGAGGCAGGTGGATCTCTGTGAGTTCGAGGCCAGCCTGGTCTACAGAGTGAGATCCAGGAAAGGCACAAAGCTACACAGAGGAATCATGCCTCGAAAAACAAACAAACAAACAAACAAACAAAGAATATGATACAGTTGAATGACACTTGGTGCATTCTGAGAAACGTTTCCTACTGCATGATCATCATAGAGTGTCCTTACACAAACCTAAGGACCGTAGCCATGGAGACAATGGGGTAAATAATGTCACATATGTGGTCTGCCATTGGCTGAAATATCATTGTGCGGCACATAACTGCATTTGAGTGTAAATCTGAAAGGAAAGGAAGCAAGAAACAGCTGTGTGCATGCCCTAGGCCTGAGCATTCCTGGTGCTCCGGTAGCAGCATGGAGGCCAGTGTGGTGCCCAGCAGAGAGCTGAAAGCAGGAAGTGAGAGCAGGGAAGGGAAGGTTAGGGGTCATTCTGGTGTCTCCAGGATGAAGTATACAGCCGTGCAATGGTGAAGAACCTGCCTGGTATGTGTTCAGCTGTCACAGTGGTGTACCAGAAATGGCCAAAGGAAAGAGAGCCCTTTGAACTCATGGCTCTGGGGGCCAAGCATACAGCTCCAGCATCGCGAGGGCTTCTGGTGAAGCCCTCCCAGTGAGAAGGCAAGTGGGCACTTTGGGGAGACAGAAAAGAGGATTAAACAAGAGTAACTAACCTACACCCCCAGAAAAGCATCCATGTCTAGCCTCACGGCCCACACTCTTCCCATGTAACACTGGTCTCATTGAGAACAAGCCAACTTAAACCCCAGCAGCCCGGCAAGCCGAGGAGCTGAGGCTGAAATGGGCTACGCCGCCTCCACTCCCAAACTGTGCCCTCCAGTGCAGGCTGCCTGGCTTCAGCACACCAGCTTTAACGGCCACTTTGAGCCACCAGAAGCCACTGAACCAGGAGTGTGTGACCTGGCTTACGCCTCACCAGGAGGTTGCAGTAGGTGTCATGGCTGGCAGTTCTAAGCTCTGTCCCAATTTGAGTTTTCTAAATGTTTAACAAGTTTTGTGTGAGGTTTATGACTGTCTACAAAATTTCACCTTTGTTGTCCTTTAAAAATGCCTAAATTTTAATACATACCTCAAAACCAGTTATTTGATGCTTCAGAAATAGCACAAAAATGTCTTGGGTACTATAAGATGTATTATAAAAATCATACACTTTCGAGGAGAGATTCAAGATGGCGGAGACAAGCAGACGCAGGTAGGCCTGTGGCAACGGCCCGCGGAGGTGGACGGGCCCGGCAGCAGCGGCCGACAGGGACATTCAGGCCCAGTGGCGGCCCACAGAGGTGGACAGGCCCTGCAGCAGAGATAAGCGGCAACCAGCAGAGACATACAGGCCCGGTGGCGGCCTGCAGAGGTGGATGGGCCCGGCAGCAGTGACAAGCAGAGGTGGGTAGGCCCGCGGCGGCAGCCGGCAGAGACATACAGGCCCGTTGGCAGCCGGCAGGGGCAGACAGACCCGGCAGCAGCTGACGGGGACATACAGGCCCGGCGGCGGCGGAGACAAGTGGAAGCGGGTGGGCCTGTGGCGGCGGGCCACAGGGGTGGACAGGCCCGGGGACGGAGAGGGGTGGACACAGCTTGGAGCGGGGACGCCCCTGGCCCCAACACCTGGGGAAGAGGTTATCTCCGTGGGTCGGAACCAGGGCGAGTCTGGGCACTCCGTCTGGGGACAACCCAGGGCCCAACTGCTGATCCTGTGAAACCCAACAACTTGGAGGTGTTGGTGAGACTACCCTGCTCAGCTGAAACCCATCTGGGAGAGGATTCAGATGCCTACAGTTTGAAGTCTGAAGAAACAAGATCAGCTGAGGAGTTGACAAATGAACAAAACGTGACCTGGGAACACAGAAGAAGGCGCTACCCAGCCACTAAACCAGATCACCAGAATCATAAGTATATAATTCACCGACTGAAATCAGCTGTCCCTGAAGAAACAGCCCAATAGTACCAATTTAACCAAGAACCCCTACTAAACCAAGACTAAAAATTAGAACAAGAGAGGCACTCTCAGACACAGACACCACCTGCACCACACAGAGGAAAAGATGAGTAGACGCCATTGCAAAAATACAGGCAACAACATAAAGACCTATATGGCAACATCAGAACCTAGTGATTCTACACCTGCAAGACCTAAACATACCATGACAGAAGAAATAGAAGAAATCAACCCTAAAAATGACTTTAAGAAGATGATAGAGGCCCTTAAAGAAGAAATAAAACATTCCCTCAATGAGGAAATAAAAACTTTCCTTAAAGAGGAAATGAAAAACTACCTTAAAGAGGAAATAAAAACTTCCCTTAAAGAGGAAATGAAAAACTCCATTAAAGAGGAAATAAAAAACTTCCTTAAAGAAATGGAAGAAAAAATGAACAAAAAATGGGAAGAAATCAAATCAAGCCAAGAAAAAGCAATTAAACAGATGAAAGAAACATTCCAAGATCTGAAAAATGAATTTGAGACAATAAAGAAAGCACATGCTGAGGGAATGCTGGAAATAGAAATCCTGACTAAACGAACAGGAACTACAGAAACAAGCATAACAAACCGATTGCAAGAGATGGAACAGAGAATCTTTGACACTGAAGACACGATAGAGAAAATAGATTCGTCAGTCAAAGAAAACACTAAAGACAAAAAAGTTGTAACACAAAATGTCCAGGAAATATGGGACACCATGAAAAGACCAAACCTAAGAATAATAGGGATAGAAGAAGGAGAAGAATACCAACTCAAAGGCACAGAAAATATATTCAACAAAATCATAGAAGAAAACTTTCCTAACCTAAAGAAAGAAATACCTATGAAGATACAAGAAGCTTACAGAACACTGAATAGGCTGGATCCAAAAAAAAAGTCCCCTCGCCACATAATAATCAAAACACTAAACACACAGAACAAAGAAAAAATATTAAGAGCCGCAAAGGAAAAAGACCAAGTAACATATAAAGGTAAACCCATCAGAATAACACCAGACTACTCAATAGAGACTATGAAAGCTAGAAGATCATGGACAAATCTCATGCAGACACTAAGAGACCACGGATGCCAACCTAGACTATTATACCCAGCAAAACTCTTAATCACCATAGGCGGAGTAAACAAAATATTCCAGGATAAAACCAGATTTAATCAATACCTGTCTACAAACCCAGCCCTACAGAAAGCACTAGAAGGGAAAATTCAACCCAAAGAAGCTAAACACATCCATGAAAAATCAAGCAATAGATAATCCCACACCAACATACACCACAGAAGGACAACACAACACAACCACAAAAAATAACAGGAATTAACGATCACTGGTCATTAATATCCATCAATATCAATAGTCTCAACTCACCTATAAAAAGACATAGGCTAACAGAATGGATAAGAAAACAGAACCCATCCATCTGCTGCATACAAGAAACACACCTTAACTTCAAAGACAGACACTACCTCTGAGTAAAGGGCTGGGAAAAGGCTTTCCAAGCAAATGGACCTAAGAAACAAGCTGGTATAGCTATCCTAATATCTAGAGAAAAAGGATGTTTCAAAAGAGAAGAAGTCTTGTGGCAGTGCCTCAGTGGTCCAGGTAACTACCAGAACTCGGAAATCCTCGACGGAGACTAAGGCAGCAGAGATCTAGAGTGGAGTGCTGAGTTCTGGCAAACAGCTGCATCTTTCTTCCGGTGGGTGCCTGGGCACGGCTGATGTGAATTGTGTACAGTCCAGATTTTGAGAATCGTGCTCTCTCAGGGATCTCCACGGACTAGTGGGTGTCCTCCCTCACTGCCCCTGTGGGACAGTCTCTGTGCGGAAGAGGCCTCGAGTGACTTTGTCTCTGGTGTTCCTCTGGGGATACCTGTGTGAGAGACTGTATGCTCCAGAACCAGCTCTCGTGTCCTTTGGCCAATGCCGGAGTGTGAAATAGTCCAACGTGGGAAACAAAAGATGATCCCAATCGGGAATCGTGACATTTTTTTTTTTTTTTTTTTTTTTTGGATGATGGTCATGTTCTGTTTTGAAATAGCCTCTGTGTATTTCATTTGTTTTCTTTTACCTGGCGATCTCTGAGCAGGCTTCAGATTTTGACAGTTGATGAAGGATGCGACAGGCATTAATGTGTGGGTGAAAAGCTTGGTGAAATTCTGAGTGAAGTTTTGGTTAAAGTTGGTTGAACTTGGGATTGACTGGGAGGCCAAAGATTTAAGGAGCAGAAGATTCTCTCAAGACACAGGTTGTGTGATAATGGTGTGTTTTGTGTGTGAGAATTTGTGAATGTTGAATTCTGGGCTTCGACATTGTCAGTGCAGATCAAGCTGCAAGTATTTGTGTTTTGGAACTTAAATTATAAAGCTAGTTACGTCTTTCTGACAGCTAGTTTTGGTGTTTGTGAGCATATTTTACCTACATTGCCTTTTCAGGATGTTGAGAAAGATGCATCACGGGCACAGACTGGAGGCTGGGGGCTAGATGGTTTTGAGGAAGAGGTCTTGGTGGACTCTTTCGTGGAGCAAAGGGAAGCAATGCCTTCTGGGAAATGAGCTGAGTTTTAATCTAGTCTTTAAGATTAGAAGTCAAAAACAAAAATATTAAGGAAAGGAAAACCTAATTGATCTTTGAAGTATTGTTATGTGGAATTGAGTGGGACTTTTGAGGCCTTTCTTCCAGAAAGCAAGGACTTGGTTGTCAGGCCTATGTTAGGCCTAGGCCTTGGTGCCATGTAGTTGTACTTGAATCATTTCAATGGAAAGTGTCTTGGTGATTGGAACTTCTAGTGCAGGTTGGAGTTCTTCCATTTGAAAAATGTGATATTTGCATGGGATTGTTTGAATCTTGTTTTCTGGTCCCTCCCCATCACCACCCTCATAGTCTGAAGGTAGATTTTTCTCTTGATAAAGGAACAAAAAAAGTGAACATCTTGTTTGTAAATAGGTATCTAGTAACTAGTGGTAAACTTGAAATGGTAGAATTCTTTAAAACCTAATTCTAGGTAGCCTTAAGAAAATGTATCTTAATTATTTTTGAACCTGTATTCACCTTGTTTTTTTCAAATATCTTAAGTTATATTTTCTTTTTCAGAGCTGCTTCTTATTTGGGGCTACTTTTTTTTTTTTAATTGAGGAGTAATTCATAAAAGGGTATATTGTTTTGATGAGATTTTTTACAACTGTGGCTGGATGTCTTTCTTTAGTCTTCCAAGAAGGGCCATTTTACTTTTTTAGAGTTACTTTTTAAAGTCATGAGGTCAACAACTTGGACTACTATGCATGTAAGTGCTAATGCAAATTAAAACCCAAGTTGACCTCCAGCAGCAGTTCATTCTATGTTGACAGTGAGAGAACACTTTGCCTGTTAGGATACTGTTATTCGTGGACTGAAATGCTGAAGAAACCCCTCCCCTATTTTGTTTTTTGCAAAAATCAAGGTATATTCTAGGGTTTCCTGGTTGACCTCAACAGATAAACTGAGATGATAGTCTTAGTTCAGAAATGATCTGAATGTAGATTTACAGTCTACGTGTACAGCTGGCTAAGTGAGTTTGCTTTCACAGTTCTGCATGTATCCCATCAGCTCCCCATTAGTCACTGAACTCTTAAAACTGGTATTGTAACATTATCACAATGTTTTGCGCCAATTTTATAAACTTTACAGTACAATATGTGTTCCTTTTCTGAGGCAAACCAAAGGTATATTTCTCAAGGTTCTGCTGCTAACAGCAGCGTTGATGGAGGATTTTTTATACATTTGTAATAGATAGAAATAAACCAGAAAAAAAGAAGAAAAAAAGTGGTGGAGGAAAAGGTGAACACTGCAAGAATACTCAAAAGGGCTGAGAGTTGCAAATGCCAAGAATGGCTTTGCATAGTAAATGGAATAGAACAGCTCTGAACTATAGCTTACTTTTCCTGGTTTGGTCTGACAGAATGATTGAATGCTTTTGTACAAAAATCAGAGCCTTAAAAACAAGGATTTGGTGAGATTGTAAAATGGTGTGCCACTTTGGCAAAACAGTTTGGTGGTTGGTCAAAATGCAAAACATTGTTACTCTGTTACTTAACAATTCTACCCTTAGGAATATATCCTCAAACTACTGAAAATGTGCACCTATGAAACATGTACATGAAAGTTTACAGCAGTGTGTTGCTAATAGTAAAAAAGTTAAAACAACTCAAACAACTATCAAATACTGGAGAGAAATAAAATGTGGCTTATTCATACAATAGAATATTATTAAGACATAAAAATGAATGAGAAACTGACAGATTAAATGACTTTGATGAACCTTCATAATTTCATTTGTAGATCTTTCCATTTCTAATTTATAAATACATTTGGGGTTATAAATTATAAATGTACTGCCTCCTGTCAAAAAAAAATCATACACTTTCAAAGTTAGCGGAGAACTGAATAATTCAAATCTAAGATTTAAAACCCAAATAAAACTTTTATTTTAAATATAATTTTAAATATGGTAAATCTGAGTATGAGAAATACAAGAAAATATTTTGTTCAGTCATGTAAATCATGTAACAACTAATTGTAAAAAATATCTCAAAATTAGATTAACCTTAAAAATTCCAGGTAGTGGCTTTTGTTTTCCTCAAAAGAGAAAGTATTATGTCAAGTTTATTCTTTCAGTGTGAATAATGATAATTCTTCACCTATGCATGGTGCTTGCTGGCTTGTAAACATGCTTCCCTGTTTATTTCTGTGAGTCTCACTACATAGATGTGAATGTTATCTACTCCCAGTATGGGGGCCTGGGTCCCACAGAACTGATGAACTCCCTGGGTTCTCCCAGTCAATTAGGAGAGGACAGCTAGAACCTGGTCCTGAGTCCCAGCTTCTCAGGCCCTGCTCCGCGGCCAGCCTGTCTGTGCTCTCCGGCATGCATAGCCATCCTCCAGTGAAGAGAAGGGCAGGGCATTATGGGATCTCATTTTGTCTTGGCTACCTTGATGAAGTTTAAATGAAAATAAAAAGAAACAAAAAGGAAAGAAAAGGCCATGACTTCTCCTATGTGTGGTGGAGGGGAACATTTATTATAGATACGTGGGAAAGCATGGCCAGAGGCAGGAACATCTGGGAGAGTCCAGAGTGGAAAGGACCAGACTGAGCTGGGCCATGTGGGAAGGGGGAGGGGAAGGGAGAAAGGGTAACCAGGTACAGCAGCCAGGAGGCCAAAGGTACAAAGGGGAGGGTGACCAAAATGTCTGGATTATATAAGGAAGCGCCTCTGTGTGAAGGCCAGCCCGGTCCCTGGGCTGAAGAGTTCAGGGTAGAGGGCGGGTTGTACCAGCCATGCCCTGTAATAGGTAGGGATGCTGGGAGAACCTGGTAGCCAGGTCCACTTTGATACGTTAAACAGACACCTCAACCATTTGTCCCGGTTTTGAAACTTAACAAAGTTCTGACAATGAAGAGAACTTCTAGAAGTGAGAAGGCCATCACACACCTGCTAGGATTATGTCAAGTTCCCATTTTTACTTCTACTAATGAAGTAATGTGTTGCCATCAGGTGATCCACCCATTTACCGTTTCTGGAAAGACACTCACCAACAGACCCACAGCTCTGCACCTAACAGCGTCACGGCAGGTATGGTAGAGACCACAGCCTATGCTTTGCTCACCAGCCTGAACCTGAAGGAGACGAATTACATCAACCCAATCATCAAGTGGTTGTCTGAAGAGCAGAGGTATGGAGGCGGCTTTTATTCCACCCAGGTAATGTGTGATTAGCTTGATCTGTGCCTCTTGCCCACACTACGCCTTCCACACTCACGCTGGCCTCCATGACTCTTTCTAACAAATGGGCTGCCATAGGTACAAACCATGTCTAGAATCTAGGACCCTGGAGGTTATCTGTATTAGTAACTTCATTGTTCAGAAGAGGAAATGAGCCTGAGGAGGGTTATTCAAGGAGCCAGTCAGCACCCAGCTTCCTGACGCTATGCCCCATGGTACTTCTTTCATTGTCTTTAAAGACCATGGAAGGCTGGTAGGTTACCAGCAATTACATCACATCCTGCTTAATAAGTAGTGGTTGCCATGGAAGCAAAGGTACCGATGATTCCTCTCCTGCATGATGTTTAGCTACCTATCGATCGTGTTTTATGTTGTGACCATTGTTACACAGTTGGTTAACGCAGTCATGTGTTGCATAACAATGTTTTGGTCAATAACAGACAATAAATATAATGGTGATTCATAAAATTATAGTAGAGCTGAAAACTTCCTGTGGCCTCCTGCTAGATTTGTGGCTATCATAATGTTGTCTATAAAACACTACTTGTGGCTGCAGCCCACCGGCCGGGCGGCCGCTGAGCAGTCGCTGAAGCTCGCTCCCTTGAGCGGCGGCCGGCCCGCCTCTCCGCCCTCCCGCTCCGCCCTCGCCTTCCTGCTGCCGGCCGGCCCGGCCCTACATGGGGGCGGGCCTCCGAAACACGGGTTTGGCTTCCTGTTCAGAGGCGGCCTTGCGCTAGGTGGCCGCCACACTGCCTGCGCCCGCCTCGGTGCGGTCACCGAGCCCGGGAGGAAGCTCCAGGGCGGCATCTCGGGCGGTTGCTCCAAGCCGGGCTGTGCGCCGCCATGGCCCCAGTGCAGCTGGAGAACCACCAGCTGATCCCTCCAGGTAGCGGTGGCGGTGGCGGCGGCGGCGGCGGCGGCGGCGGCGGCGGCGGCGGCAGCGGCGGCAGCGGCGGCAGCGGCGGCAGCGGCTCAGCGTCTGCCCCGGTTCCTCCGCCTCCAGGAGCCGCGGTGGCGGCGGCAGCTGCGGCCGCGGCTAGCCCTGGTTACTGGCTTCGCACGCTCATCGAATTTCTCCTCCACCGGGCCTACTCGGAGCTCTTGGTATTGACGGACTTATTGCCAAGGAAATCTGACGTGGACAGGAAAATAGAAATTGTCCAGTTTGCTAGCCGGACACGTCAACTCTTCGTTCGATTATTAGCTTTAGTAAAGTGGGCTAATGACGCTGGCAAAGTTGAGAAGTGTGCGATGATCTCGAGCTTTTTAGATCAACAAGCTTTCTTGTTTGTGGACACTGCTGATCGCTTGGCCTCCTTAGCTAGAGATGCACTGGTCCATGCACGCCTGCCTAGTTTTGCTATCCCATATGCCATTGATGTGCTGACTACTGGCTCTTATCCACGACTGCCAACCTGCATCAGGGATAAAATTATTCCTCCAGACCCAATTACCAAAATTGAGAAACAAGCCACACTTCATCAGCTTAATCAAATTCTTAGACATAGGCTTGTAACAACAGATCTTCCTCCACAGCTAGCAAATCTTACAGTGGCAAATGGCCGTGTGAAGTTTCGAGTTGAAGGAGAATTTGAAGCAACTTTGACAGTAATGGGTGATGATCCAGAAGTTTCATGGTGCCTTCTCAAGCTAGAAATTCTAGTTGAGGATAAGGAAACAGGAGATGGCCGCGCTTTGGTTCATAGCATGCAAATCGACTTTATCCATCAGTTGGTGCAGTCTCGGCTCTTTGCGGATGAGAAACCTCTTCAGGACATGTACAACTGCCTACATTGTTTCTGCTTATCACTTCAATTAGAAGTGTTACATTCCCAGACTCTAATGTTAATCCGAGAGAGGTGGGGCGACCTTGTCCAGGTGGAAAGGTATCATGCCGGAAAGTGCCTCTGTCTCTCAGTTTGGAATCAGCAGGTTCTAGGGAGAAAAACAGGCACAGCATCAGTTCACAAAGTCACAATTAAAATCGATGAGAATGATGTCTCCAAGCCTTTACAGATCTTTCATGATCCTCCTTTGCCAGCTTCGGATTCTAAATTAGTAGAAAGAGCTATGAAGATTGACCACTTATCAATAGAAAAGCTCCTGATTGACAGTGTTCATGCAAGAGCCCATCAGAAGCTGCAGGAACTGAAGGCCATTCTTAGAAGCTTCAATGCTAATGAAAACTCTTCCATAGAGACTGCACTTCCAGCTCTTATTGTTCCCATCTTGGAGCCCAGTGGTAATTCGGAGTGCCTACACATTTTTGTAGATTTGCATTCTGGAATGTTCCAATTGATGCTTTATGGACTTGACCAGGCCACTCTGGAGGACATGGAAAAATCTGTGAATGATGACATGAAGCGAATCATCCCTTGGATACAGCAGCTTAAGTTTTGGCTTGGACAACAGCGCTGCAAACAATCTATAAAACATCTGCCTACAATAACCACTGAAACATTGCAGCTTTCCAACTATTCAACGCATCCCATTGGAAACCTTTCCAAGAATAAACTCTTTATTAAACTTACCCGTCTTCCACAGTACTACATTGTTGTGGAAATGCTTGAGGTTCCCAATAAGCCCACACAGCTATCGTACAAGTATTACTTCTTGTCTGTGAGTACTGCAGATCGTCAAGACAGCCCTGTCATGGCGCTGCTTCTGCAGCAATTCAAGGACAACATCCAGGACTTGATGTCCTATACAAAGACTGGGAAACAGATCAAAGCTGGTACCAAGCACAAGCTGTCTGATGACCCATGTCCAGTAGAATGCAAGAAAGCCAAACGATCAGGAGAAATGTGTGCCTTCAATAAAGTTCTAGCTCATTTTGTCGCTATGTGCGACACCAACATGCCATTTGTAGGACTTCGATTGGAGTTGTCCAACCTGGAGATCCCACATCAGGGAGTGCAAGCGGAAGGGGCTGGCTTCAGCCATGCGATTCGCCTATTAACAATTCCTCCCTGTAAGGGAGTAAATGAGCAAACTCAGGAGGCCCTGGGCCGCTCTCTCCTTGATTGCACTTTCCGATTACAAGGTAGAAATAACCGCACATGGGTGGCAGAGTTAGTATTTGCAAATTGTCCGCTTAATGGCACTTCCACCAAGGAGCAAGGTGAGATCTTTCATAGACTGTTTTTGCATATTTCTAGAATTTTAAGGTGTTGATTACTACTAATCTTCTCTTTTGAATCCTATAGGACCATGCCGGCATGTTTACCTGACATATGAAAATCTGTTATCTGAACCTGTTGGTGGTAGAAAAGTAGTTGAAATGTTTCTTAATGACTGGAGTAGCATTGCCAGATTATATGAATGTGTGTTAGAATTTGCTCGTTCTCTACCAGACATACCTGCTCATCTGAATATTTTCTCAGAAGTTCGTGTTTATAATTATCGGAAACTTATCTTGTGTTATGGAGCCACCAAAGGAAGCTCAATTAGTATCCAGTGGAATTCCATTCATCAGAAATTTCATATTTCGTTGGGAACAGTTGGCCCAAACTCAGGTTGCAGTAACTGTCACAATACCATTCTCCATCAACTTCAGGAAATGTTCAACAAAACACCCAATGTGGTTCAGTTGTTACAGGTGTTATTTGATACTCAAGCACCATTAAATGCCATCAACAAACTCCCTACTGTGCCAATGTTGGGCTTGACTCAGAGAACTAACACTGCCCACCAGTGTTTCTCCATTCTCCCACAGTCGTCCACCCACATCAGACTGGCCTTCAGGAACATGTACTGCATTGACATATACTGCCGTAGTCGAGGTGTTGTGGCAATACGGGATGGGGCCTATAGTCTTTTTGATAACAGCAAGTTAGTTGAAGGCTTCTATCCTGCACCAGGATTAAAGACGTTCCTGAATATGTTTGTTGACAGCAGTCAGGATGCTCGGAGAAGATCTGTAAATGAGGATGATAACCCCCCTTCTCCTATAGGAGGTGATATGATGGACTCTTTAATATCACAGCTCCAGCCACCTCAGCAACAGCCATTTCCAAAGCAGCCAGGAACTTCAGGCGCTTACCCTCTTACTTCACCCCCTGCATCCTGTCACAACACAGTTAATCAGTCCCCCTCTATGATCCACACACAGTCTCCAGGAACCCTTGACCCTAGTTCTCCATACACTATGGTGTCACCAAGTGGACGAGCAGGAAACTGGCCTGGGTCTCCTCAAGTGTCTGGACCCTCACCAGCAACCCGTTTGCCTGGAATGTCACCAGCCAACCCATCTCTCCATTCTCCTGTCCCAGATGCTTCTCATTCCCCTCGAGCTGGCACAAGCTCCCAGACAATGCCAACCAACATGCCTCCACCTCGCAAACTACCTCAGCGCTCCTGGGCAGCATCCATACCCACCATCCTCACTCACAGTGCCTTGAACATCTTACTGCTCCCCTCTCCAACACCAGGCCTTGTGCCTGGCCTGGCAGGCAGTTACCTTTGTTCCCCGCTGGAGAGGTTCCTTGGGTCTGTCATCATGAGACGACACCTTCAAAGAATTATTCAACAGGAAACGTTGCAGCTGATCAATTCCAACGAACCTGGTGTAATCATGTTCAAGACAGATGCCCTGAAATGCAGAGTAGCCCTTAGTCCCAAAACCAACCAGACCCTTCAGCTAAAAGTGACACCTGAAAATGCAGGACAGTGGAAACCTGATGAGCTTCAAGTTTTGGAGAAATTCTTTGAGACAAGAGTCGCAGGACCACCATTTAAAGCCAACACACTTATAGCCTTCACCAAGCTGTTGGGAGCACCAACGCACATCCTCCGTGACTGTGTGCATATTATGAAGTTGGAGCTGTTCCCAGACCAGGCAACACAGCTAAAATGGAATGTCCAATTTTGCCTCACCATCCCTCCCAGCGCGCCACCGATTGCACCTCCTGGGACACCAGCTGTGGTGCTGAAATCCAAAATGCTGTTTTTCCTTCAACTAACTCAGAAAACATCAGTCCCTCCCCAAGAACCTGTTAGTATAATAGTTCCAATCATTTATGACATGGCTTCAGGTACCACCCAGCAGGCAGACATTCCCAGACAGCAGAACTCTTCTGTTGCTGTGCCCATGATGGTCAGCAACATTCTGAAGAGGTTTGCAGAGATGAACCCACCACGACAAGGTGAATGCACAATGTTTGCAGCTGTTCGTGATTTAATGGCTAATCTTACACTGCCCCTGGCGGGCGTCCATAGCCACTACTGTTTTTAAACCAGGAAGGCTGACAAATGAAAAAACAACACACACACAAAAAGACTGAATTCAGCCATCAGTTTTAAAAAGGAAAAATACTTTTTTTTTTTTTTTTAAACCTTAAGAGCTAAATATTCTAAACTGGCAAAACTTTTCAGGGTGCACTTCTTTCATCAAAAAGACCATCAATCTTTTGTATAGTGAACTTGTATAGTGTGTTTAAATGCGACACATTTCAAACTAGGTAACAGATCAGTGTCCACTTGCCAGTAATAGATTTAATATTCTGTTTTATACTATGAAGTAATGAAAATGCCAAACTTGTTCATTTAATTGTTTTCTTATGTTTTGGATGTAATGGTCTTTTTTGATTTTTTTTTTTTAAGGCAGGTCTGTCATTTTTGAATACTGTAAACTGTGACAAACTTTATATTGAAGCTGTATTTTACTATTGACCGCTTTGAATCCTTACACAGAAATGTTTTGGGAGCTGTTAAACACATCCCAAAGAAGCAATATTTAATAAAACTAGGATATAAAAGTGACACTCACTTGTGTGTGTATAAGCTCTCTAGAGTTATTAGGGCCTCCCTTCATCTTCACCCTGGTGGGGCCAGTCAGTTTTTAATTACGTATGTCTGAAATTTGACCAAAAACATTTTTGTTTTAAGGTTAATGTAGTTTCTTCAGACATTCCTAACATGACTGGTGATAACATTTAGCACCTCGATTGTTTTTTCAGTATAGGATTTATGTAAAATAAGAGAACTTTGTCTTTGAAAAGAGACAGTAAGTGATTTATAGTGATCAAGGATCCCAAATAATGCAATTATTCTCATGTGTGAGGAAATGGAAACCTTTTTGCTAGGAAAATGTCATTTAAAGGATACTTCTGCACTCAGCATTAACTAGGAAGCAAAGAACTTGAATGCTCTAGTTTGCATGAAATTTTGGTGACATTTCTTTATCTTATTTAACTTCTTACCTTCCCCAGCACAATTGAGGTTGTTCTAAACAATCTCAATTTGATTCATTGTCAACAAAACAATAGGATGTTTTGCTGGACACAACCTGGTCCAGTCATTTGAAAAGTCCACAGTGCAGGGCCTGGGTAAGGTCCAGTGGAGTTTCTGGCACTGGTACCTCTCAATAGGATTTCTTTCTAGAGTACTGTACTGTCTCTTGCAGCCAGTCAGGGTCTTTTTAAGCTTCGATGAATATGACCTGATTCAAATGTCTTCTGATGACTTGATGTGATTTGGAGCAGTTTTTTTGTTGTTGTTTTATGGTTTTTTTTTTTTAATGATAATATCATGCTGAGTTATCTAGTCAATGTAATATGGTCCTCGATGAAATTTTAGATGTTTGTCCGATTCCATTTTAAGATGATTATTTGAGCTTCTATAACTATAACCACCAGATTCTAGTTTTAAGCATCTCACTGCAACTGTATCATATGTTCTCAACTTTGCTTGACTCTCCATTTCCAGTCAGAGTTGAGGGCTTCTGTCTTCTGTGTCTCCTTTCTGCCTTCATCTCCTGCCTCTCACCCAACTCTGCCGCTATTCCAGAGTAGGTAGCTAAACTTTATTCTTCTTTAACCTACCCCTTTTCTCCTTCTGTTTTCAGTTTCTTCACAGTGGTAATCACATGGGTTTGGCAATCTAAGATGTCTTGATCAGGAGTCAGCCCTTTTCTATTAGGAGCTGAATCCTATCTTTCATGTAGAAATCTAAATGTATATACAAGAAATGTATTTTTATCTGCAGGATGATATTGTTTCAAATAATTTTATTAATAGAATTAACTTTTCAGGTATTTTCTCTTTTAAGTGTGGTTTTGAAATGTTAATTGCATTTTTATACATGATGCATTCAATGGGTACTTTTTCCTAATTATAACTCACCTTTGAATGCATTGTGTAAATCAAGTAAGATAGGATTCAATGAACAGAATTTGATTTTGATGCTTATTAAGAGTAAACCAATGAATTTGAATTTTGATATCATGCTTGGTACTTGGAATTGGTATATACTTTATTAAAGCTTGGAAATACTTAGCATTTGAATCGTAACTTTCATCACAAACCATGTCTTTTGCCTCTTTTGTTAACCAGGTTCAATCAAAGAAACTGGATGCCATAGTGATTTTTCTCTAGTAGGTGGTTTGGAACTTGATTTTAAGGTGTTTTCAATATGATTTTAGTATTTACAGTAATAAATAAAATTTATACAAGTTTCAGAGAACTAAAAAAAAAAAAACACTACTTGTTTGTGCAGATGTGAGCAAACCTATTACACTGCCAATCACATCAAAGTATAACACTTAAAACTATTAATAATTATAATTTATTATAATCAATATTCTATAATGTATAGAAAATTATAATTTTATAATTATAATTAATAGAAATATATAAGCTCATGTTTCTCAAGGATGGAAAGACTAAGATTGAGGGGCCTTACTTTGGCAAGGATGTCTTTTCTGTGTCATTCCATGAAGGACAAAGAGAAGGAAAAAGAGGGGAGAGAAGAAAGAAGAGAGGGAGAGAGGGAGGGAAGGGGAGAGGAGAGAGGAGGGGCAAATTCATTCATTTATAAGGACAATGGCATTAATCTGCTTGTGAGGGTGGTGCCCATGACCTGCACGCCTCCCATTAGATCCTCCCCCCACTCCACATTGCCACATTGGGCATTAAGTTTCCAATACATGAACTGAAGGAGACAATCAACCATAGCAGACACCAAGAAAGATATGGATCCCTGTATGCTCCGTAAATCTTACATTAGTGGGGACAGCGGCAATCAATAACTATACATAAAGGTATTATAAATTGCAGTGAACTCTATAAAGGGCAAGAAATGAACATTAAAACCATCATGAACAGAGAGTTTGTGGCCTCACTGTGGGGGTGTTTAAACCGAGACTAAAGGATGAGAAAGAGATAATTCTGCAGCATCAGAGGTATTTTTCAGAGTGACCTGCCTGAGGATACATGTGCAGAATATGTAGAGAACCCAGACCTGAAGCCATACTTCCTTCCTGTCCCTGATGAAAACAATGTCCATTCTTATACCTCCACAATGGGTCCCTCGACTGCTTCACTCAGTCAGCTGGAGTTTTATCTCCAGAGAGTACCACCCACCACCTCCTAAGAAGGGGATTGGTAGAGTTGGGTGTACATAGCACTTGGGAGGCTGAAGAAAGAGTATTTCAAGTTCAAGTCTACACATCGGAATCCTATTCTCAAAACAAAAGTGGGTCTATTTGTAAACCGAGCATGTATAAATACACTAAATGTGCTTTTGTGCTTTGCTGATTGTTGGTAGGATACAATTAATGCCATCGAGGGCCTGACAGAATATTCACTCCTGTCTAAACAACTGCATTTGAATATGGATATCAATGTCTCCTACAAACACAAAGGTGATTTCTACCAGTACAAGGTGACGGAGAAGAATTTCCTTGGGAGACCAGTGGAGGTAAATGATAAACTTTGCCATCAGATGGGAGAATTGAAGTCATCTCTTCCCTCTTTATTGTTCGTGTGCTTTTACTCACTATTTAAACATGCACTGAGCACCAGTGGACTCCTAAGCAGGGTGCCTATTACAGCTCAGGCCCTTGTGATTCAAGAGTAAAATACAAAGAATTCATGTCCTGTGGAGGGACAGTCATTTAAATAAGAGTCCAGAAACACCTACATGGAGGTGCAGAGGGGCCTCCTGATCCAGACTGACAGAGGCTGTGTGTAGGGGAGGGTATGTCCACATGTGTGGGTTAACCCTGAAAGAATCAGAGAGGGGTAGCCAGATGAAGACACGGGAAGAACATTCATCGTGTGTGACAGAACACACAGAAGTGCCATTGCAGAGACATGAAAGACATGTCTGTCACCTGCTCCAGGTCCCTTTTGTCCTTGGTCTTTCTCACAAACTGTAGTTGGCTTGGACTTGTGTCTCTGGTTCTCTAACTCCTTGCTTTATGGCTATTTCCAAGGCTAGATTTTTTTTAAAGGGAAAATTCTTTTTTTTTTTTTTTTTTTTTTTTTTTTTTTTTTTTTTTTTTTTGTTTTTTCGAGACAGGGTTTCTCTGTGTAGCTTTGCGCCTTTCCTGGAGCTCACTTGGTAGCCCAGGCTGGCCTCGAACTCACAGAGATCCGCCTGGCTCTGCCTCCCAAGTGCTGGGATTAAAGGCGTGCGCCACCAACGCCCGGCGGGAAAATTCTTAATAGGTTATGAAAATTTCCCAAAGAAGGATATGTTAGGCAAAGTATATTCTATATTACTATTGCTGCCAGTCTACATAGGCGAATGTGCATTTTTTGAATTATCATGTGTGAATTTAGTGCATTTAGTATATAAACAAACAGGAATAGTCCTCACTGTCTACATGCCCTACAGATCCATGCTTATAAAAGTAAATAGAAATGAGAAAAATGCTTAAGCAAAAATCACAAACCAGTGACTCATAGCAGAAGAATGACAATATAATAATAGTAATAAGGACATGGCCACGGGCAAAGATCTATGTCAATAATTAGTGATCCAAACATTTCAAATGCAGATCTGATCCCCAACTTCCTTTGAAAAAATAAGATCTGGCAGCAGGGCTGTAGGCATTTGGCAGGGCCTTTTCAATCTGTACCGGTCATGTGATATATGCATATGCATTTGTGTCCATATTTTCTCACCCTCTGGGCCTCTGAAGGTAGCTGTGCTGTGACCCTAGGTTGGGAACATGCCTTTTGTCCCAGGAAACATTTAGAAATCACCAGAGACACATGCTCTGAGTGTAAATTTTGATGAAGAGCTGTAGGTCTGAGCAGCGTAGGGCTGTGTCCTGAGCTGTGATAAAATACTTGACAGATCTACTCAGGGGAGAATGGTTCCTTCTAACTCAGTTCCGGGACACAATCCATCATTGTGGGGAAATCAAGGAGACAGGAGCTGTACATAGCTACTCGTGTTCACGGTCCAGTGTGTGTTGGAATGCTTACGTTCAGCTCACTGGCTCCAGTTTTATACCCAGAGAATGGTGCCACCCACAGTAGGTAGATCTTCCCATAAAATTAGCGTAATTAAGACACACCCCTACAGACATGCTCAAGGGCCCACCCAATATAGACAGTCCCTCATTGAGACACTCTTCCTGGGTATTGAGCCGACAATTAAAATGAACCACCACAGCCTACTTCAAGTAGGCAGAATTACTTCTCTCTTTAGGAGTGAGGGACCCTTTGCTATCTTAAAATAACCTGACCTCAGTATGGATACTGCTTCTGTGTGAAACCTGGGCTGCTGTTTATCCAGCTTGGAATTCTCTGCCATAGCTTTTCCTCAAATGTGCCATGTGGAGCAATGTGTGAGATGGTTGACGAAGCATGGACACTCTAGTTTAAATGCAGTTAAATCTGCTCTTTAATAGGTTTGCTGCTAAGCATGGTAACTCTGAGAGGAGGAGAAACTGATGGGGCACAGTGCACAGCAGTTCCCAGACTCATTCACCTCAGAAAATTTTCTCATTCAGCATCTCAAAGCGCTCATCCCTAAGTAAATGCTGCTACATCCTGTCAGGGAGGACAGGAGAGATGACCTATTTCCCTAGGTTTACTAACACTTGAAGGAAAGATTGACAGACTTGATCGTGGGCCAAGCCCCCTTTGCACCTCTGTGCTAGGCAAAGAGAAAGGCTGCAAGTGTGGAATGAGGCCGAAGCTGAGTCTTCCGTCTTGATCAAAATCTTCCATAATGTCCCCAAACTCTGAGTCTGCAGGTGATAGCATGCCTCTAGAGAGGAGGGCTGCTCAGGTGATAGCATGCCTCTAGAGGAGGGCTGCTCAGGTGATAGCATGCCTCTAGAGAGGAGGGCTGCTCAGGTGATAGCATGCCTCTAGAGAGGAAGGCTGCTCAGGTGATAGCATGCCTCTGGAGAGGAGGGCTGCTTAACTGAATCCTTATCCTCACTTTCCTCCCAGCAGAGTGGGAAGAAGAACAGCAAAGACAGATATTGGCAAAATTATTAAGGCCACTCCACGTAGTTAAAAGTAAGATTTATTTAGTGGGTAACTTACAAATGAAGGGATAGAGTAAGTAAGGTCGCGGCATCTGGGGAAGGTATATCGCAGTCCAGCGGTGTTCTCTGGAGCTCTGCTTGGTCAACCTCCACCATCTAGGGTCCAGGAACAGAGAGAGAGAGCTGGCCCATCTCGATCTCGGGTCTTCAGGGTCCTCCCTTGGCCCCGTCTTGTAGGCGTGACAGTTGCCCAAGCCTCAATGGGGGTTGGAACTTCCAGATCAAAGCTGGAATGGCTACCCACTACATTTCCCCCTTTTTGTCTAAATAAGAAGGTTCTAACCTAATACAAGACTATATACAATGAAATGGTTATCAAATATTGTCCAGGAATAATGAGGGATAATGACCTAGATAAGATAGAACTACAACCAATGCAAACAATATCAAGCAAGAAGCATATATTAAAATCCAGAGAAGTATAAAGCATAGGTAAATGGCATGTTACAAAGATCATTCCAAAAGAACCTGAATATGTTCTATCTAAGATTATATATATATATATATATATATATATATATATATATATATATATATATATATATACTAAGTTGTAACTATAACTGCTAGTCTTCAATCCCATCAAAGACCTGAGAAGGAATATAATGGTACCTGAGAAATGGTAGATAGATGTAAGCAACTTTCGGGAATCTTGCAAGAGTAGACCGAGACAGCTGGCAGCCTGGACAGTCACCTAATGTTTCTCAGTGTTGTTGGTTCATTCAAATTGGCTACAGGCCTAGAGTATCTGACAGACCATTTTTAGAAGCAAGAATTCTGAAAGACCATCTTACCCTGTCTTGGCAGAGCACAGTGGTCGCTTTCCTGTGCCCCGCTTGTCCAGAAAGGACAGCATTGCATTCGTACTGTCAGCCATCCAGGCAAGGGCAGTTCTTTGCCCAGTAGGCCATTTTGTGCCAAGAAGACAAACTTTCAAATGGAAATGTCTTAGAAGCCCAACATTCTCTCAGGATCAAATTGGTGCTGCCAGGAGCAATTGTGTCTCACGTCATCAGAATTCTAAGTTATTTAAATGCCATATTCTCTAGGTCTATGAAGTGTTTGAAGATTACCTGTCCATGTGACCTATGTATCTGTAAACCTGGATAACCTAACTAACGTAACTATAGAGATGACAAGCATAGGTGACTATAAATATATCTATAAGTCTTATCTACCTAAATAACCTAAGGACTAAGGCTTCATGTAAACAAGGTAAACAGTCTATAAGCAAATGTATGGTAAAGAACGATGACTTCAAAATTGTGACAATGCACAAGATATTTATAACAAAGGTAGGAATATATAGTGTGATATGCAATATGACAATAATCTTAAATATATATCAATATACCAAATATCCTAAACAGAAGTAGAACATACATAAAGTATGACAGATATAAATTTACATTTGTATCAATAGACAAGTATTTTCAATTAAGAATAGAAATATATGTACATTATAACAAATATAGTTCTGTATTTGTATCAATATACAAATTATCTTAAATAGGAATATAAAAATAGTTTACATTTGTATCAACATATAAGAATCCATTACAGTGCAAATTATCTAAGGCTGCTATTTTACTAAATTGGTTTACTAGTATATACAATAATCTACCATAATATCTTATACCTATCCATTCCATTTCTTCTTTTCCTTTTTTTTTTTTTTTTAGAATAGTGAGTCTAATATTTTCTTCCACCCCCAACCCTATAACCATCATCCATAACCCTAAGAATTATGAAACCTAAGGGAGAAGGGGCGTCATTTTCTTAGAATTGCTTCCTGCTGTTTAGGGGGTGATGTTATCTCTGTTGGGTACTGTGAGAAAGCTCAGATAGTTAAATCTCAGTTAGACTAAATGTAGGTTCTGGAGCAAGTCTTAGAGTAATGGGTAAGATTGTCTGAAATTCTGGCAAGAAGTGTAGTATGATGATGATTACCATGGCATCATTCTGGATTAGGTAGAGTTGTTGTTATTGAGGCCCCATCTTTTTTTCTGGAGACTTCAGAAATTGCTATTGGAAAAATTTATTTGTTATCAAAATGGAAAGTTTGGATTTAAAGAGGACATAGCATGTAAGAAAGGATTCTGAGAAATCAAGAGTAAGCATGGAAAGAATTAGAATCCTGAAGACAATGGTCCTTTTTTATTGGTTTACTTCTGTCCCACACCAGAGGGCTCTTCTGATACGGGACTGAAGAATCTCTCAGCCTTTTCTTTCAGCAATATGCTTGGGTTTAGAGAAGGAGTGAGCCAATTCCATCTCCAAAGCCAGCTTGGCTTATAATTGAATTGGAACCACAACTTTTATAGATTGATAGAGAGATAGATGTTAGGCAGTGAGATTTTACTGTGTGTAGATTGGTACCAATAGTCGGTAGAGCATGAGACTCTTAATCTCAGAGTCATGGGTCTGTGCCCCACGTTGGGTGCCAAATATTGGCAAAATTATTAAGGCCACTCCATGTAGTTAAAAGGAAGATTTATTTAGTGGGTAACTTACAAATAAAGGGATAGAGTAAGGTCGCGGCATCTGGGGAAGGTGTATCGCAGTCCAGCGGTGTTCTCTGGAGCTCTGCTTGGTCAACCTCCACCATCTAGGGTCCAGGAACAGAGAGAGAGAGCTGGCCCATCTCGATCTCGGGTCTTCAGGGTCCTCCCTTGGCCCCGCCTTGTAGGCGTGACAGTTGCTCAAGCCTCAATGGGGGTTGGAACTTCCAGATCAAAGCTGGAATGGCTACCCACTACAGACAGATTTGTAGCAGGATTAAGTGGGGTGACCAGACACTTGGGGTAGAGTTCTAGGGGCTTAGGGTGGGGTACCTGGGGTTTAAATGAGCACAAGCCAGCAAGAAGCAGGGCAGATGAACCCTCAAGAAGTGGAAGAGAGGTGTGAAGGAGGATGTAGTAGAGGACCACAGATATGCGGGCCGCTTCAGAGTACTGCTTCTTGGTGCTTATGAAAACAATCCACAGCTGGGCAGTGTGGCGCACACCTTTAATCCCAGCACTCAGGAGGCAGAGGCAGGTGGATATCTGAGTTCAAGGCCAGCCTGGTCTGCAGATCAAGTTCCAGGACAACCAGGGCTACAGAGAAACCCTGTCTCAAAAAATAACAACAAAAAAGAAAGGGAAGGGAGGGAAGGAGACAAGAAAGGAGGGGAGGGCAGGGGAGGGGAGGGCAGGGGAGGGGAGGGGGAGAGTCCCCACTAGCACATGAGATGCTAAGTCCTGGACTAGACTCCAAAAAAAATTTGTTCACTTGGAAAAATGAAATAAATATCTAGTTTTTACAATGAATATATATATATGTGTGTGTATGTATACATATATAATTAATGAATATCTAGTTTTACATAGAATATATTTTATATATACGACCTCTGATGTGTTGCTTTAGTTGCTAAGGAGAAGGACATCCTGTTTACACATGGAAGGGAGGGTGAGGAGGACACCAGCATCTTTTAGTGCCTCCTCTGTTCAGCTCTTCAATGTCATCCGTTTGATTTCACAAGAACCAAGAGAAAGGCTGGCGGGTCTCCCCCTTCTCTTTGCTCTCTCTGCCCTCTATCAAGTAATGAGTGAAAACATGGCTTCTCTATCCACCCCTTAGGTACCTCTTAATGATGACCTCATCATCACCACAGGATATAGCAGTGGCTTGGCTACAGTATATGTGAGTATTTGACTGATGCCAATGAAAGCTTTGTGTCTAGGTAATATAAAAAAAATAGTCATTCAAAGTCACATAAACGTGACTTGGATCACTATAACTAAAGTAGGGTTCACTTATCTATTATTTCTTGCTGTCTTGACCTTTCTCACAGTTTATTTTGGAAAGTAACTGGTGGTCCTTGTATGCATACCCTCTGTGCATTTGTGGAAATTTTGTATATATTGCATATAGTCATTTCAGCCAACAATTGGCTACATACATTATAGTTTCCTAAGACTGTAATAGCTAGTGATGTCATAGTTATCTTAGTTTGTATAAATATGCCCTATGATGTTTACACAATAGAAAAATTGCCTAATGAATTGTTTCTTAGAAAATATCCCCGTTGTTTCATAGTATACATATTTATAAATTTTATGATTGCATGTGTACTCAGGAGGCTCATGATATGTTCATAACATCTCTCAGCATCATATAGAGCATCTTTGTGTGTGTCCACATAGTCTGCATTTTCTGAACAGAAATTAACATTCTGTTGATGCTTTTAATAACGTTTTCACCGTTAGCACATTTACTGCTTCAAAGACTGTTTACACAATGGCACGGAGGAGGACGGGCTGTTCATTTCTCCCTCAATCCTGGCTGCTGTCAGTGTATCTATTGCTGGCAAACACTCATCCAAACACATTTACAGTGACTCGTTTGCCTTGATAGTGTGTGAGGTTGGGAGAAGTGAACTCTTCCCAGGCTGGCTAAGACTACGCTAAGACGTTAAACTGGACCGGCTGGGGAGCAGGTGCTGGGGAGCCGTTCTTCAGATCTGACTAAGGGATTCGGATGAAGACTGTGCTTGGCCAAAAGTCATCATTTTGTGTTTTCTGGTTCTTCTTGTTTGTTTGGACTCATTTGTTACTGACTCATCTGCGTATGTCATCTGCAAGGCCAGCCTGATCAACAGATCAAGTTCCAGGACAGGCAGGGCTGCACAGAGAAACCCTGACTCAAAAAATAACAACAGAAAAGAAAGAAAAAAACGTGTCATTTGTGCTGGATTCCAAAAACCCCTCTCCTCTCCTCTCCTCTCAGCTAGAGTACTAATGTAATGCCTTTTCATTTTCCCATTTTACATGGAATCTTCTTATTTCCATATCCCAACATAGGTCAAAACTGTGGTTCACAAAACTAGTGTCTCTGAGGAATTTTGCAACTTTTACTTGAAAATTGATACCCAAGACATTGACGGTAAGACGGCCTGATGCAGTCTGTATTTTAGCTACACTTAGAAAATGTCAGGTAGAGAGCATCCCTAATTAGGAAACATGTGTCCATGAAAGAAAAATTCTTAATCTGGTTATTAAGTAGGTTGGCATCCAAATAACTATCACTACCATTTATTACAATAGATGTAATTTTAATAACTTACAAACTAATATCAAGTGATATAGCAGCTAAACTGAATGTATTCGGTGTTGGAACTTTATTATCGATGCTTTTAAAATATGTAACAGGGCCAGGTGGTGGCGCACGCCTTTAATCTCAGCACTTGAGAGGCAGAGCCAGGCGGATCTCTGCGAGTTCGAGGCCAGCCTGGGCTACAGAGCGAGTTCCAGGACAGGCACCAAAGCTACACAGAGAACCCCTGTCTCAAAAAACAAACAAACAAACAAAAACAGAAACAAAGTATGTAACAGGTTGTAAGGCTTAGAAATGGAATATTCCTTTGGATTTCTGTTGCTTTCTGGTGAGGCTTCTGTCTCAGAAACCTCTCCCCACAGCTATGTTGCTCATTTCCTCCCTCGTCTTTGCTCTCTTTAGCACTTGTGGTCTTTTATTATGTGCCGCCTTCTCTAAACACACAACCTTCTCGTGCCCCTGAGGTTTGCTGGCTTTTCCATATCCAAAGTCAAGTCTGCTTACATGCTCCTGTCCTCCTCTGACCTTTGCCCCGGGGCCACGTGCATGCTGATACCTTGCTCATCAGTAACTCAGGTCTGTTCCTTCAGGAAACTTCCTACACCCTCGGGTGCAGCCCTCCACTCCCTCTTTCCAGATCCCCCGACACATGAGAGATTTGAGAGCAGAGAGCGTCTCTAGTGACAGTGACATCCTGCTCTTGCCAGTGGCTTTAATATCTCCACAAGTGCCAACTTCCAGATCACAAACCATTTCTAAGTGTGTTTAGAGACTTTCTCATTAACGACTCTGTCCACCCATGCTCCAAAATAAGTAAAAACAGTTTACTTCCTATTTGTAATTTGTTTCTGTGTTTGTCTGTGTGGCAGCCTCCAGCTACCCCAGCTACAGTGACTCCGGACACAAGAACATAGTAGCATGTGCCAGGTGAGCCCATTTCCCAGCTCAGCTACAGTAACCTTTTTAACAAGCCTTTTAACCCTGCAGGGCTACTCAGCTGCTTGTTCATTCTTCCCAGATAGGTTGTTTCTAGTGTTTTGTTTTGTTCTGTTTGTTTGTTGTTTTTTATTTTGGTTTTGGTATTTTGGTTTTCCTCTTTCTTTCTTTCTTTCTTTCTTTCTTTCTTTCTTTCTTTCTTTCTTTCTTTCTTTCTTTCTTTCTTTCTTTCTTCCTTCCTTCCTTCCTTCCTTCCTTCCTTCCTTCTTTCTCTCTTTCTTTCTTCCCAGAGCTGAGGACTGAACCCAGGGCCTTGTGCTTGCTAGGCAAGTGCTCTACCACTGAGCTAAATCCCCAACCCCATTGTTTTTTTGGTTTTTCAAGACAGGGTTTTTCTGTAGTCCAGGCTGACCTCAAACTCAGAGATCCAGCTGCCTCTGCCTCCCGACTGCTGTTAAAGTGTGTGTCGCCATCGCCTGGTCAGTTGTTCTTTTTTTTTTTTAAATGTAGAGTACAGCAAGAATTCTTAAATAGCTGCTTATACTGGAGGGCAGCTCTGGATTTGCTCACATACTGTCATCCCTCCTGGTTTTTTTTTTTTTTTTTTTTTTGGTTTTTGGTTTTGTTTTTTTGTTTTGTTTTGTTTTGTTTTGTTTTTGTCTTCTTCTGATTCACATAGTGTAGTAACCTTTGTTGATCTTTCAGGATGGTAGAAATGTGATATCAGAAAATTTCTCATACATGGCTTCTATGGGGGGCGGGGGCAGGGAATCACATTTACCAGCAAAACTGGTCCTTACAGCCAGTTGTTCTCAGCTCAGGCTGCACACTTGGGTCAGAAACTTCAGAAACACCCAAAGCTCAGGCCCCACCTAATGCAACCTGCATTGAGACTGTTAATGTCAAACCATCTGCTGCAAAGCCCTAGACTGGCCGCTGTAGCGGTCTCTTCTTGCTGCTAGGTAGCACCCGGCTCGCTCTGATTTGCCTGCCATCATCACCCCCTTCTCTGACTCGCTTTCACCTCACCTTTACAAAGTGCCTTGTGGGTCCCGTGAATGCCTCCAAATAACCCAGAACACCCCATCCTGAATCAAGCCACACATGTCTTCATAGGGTCAGGAGATTAGGATGTCACCACAGCCTCTAAAGTGTGTGCTGTCCACTACAGCCTCCAAAGTGTCCTCTGTCACCACGGCCTCCTTCCTAGTGTGTGTGTAAAGTGTGCACTGCTCACCACAGCCTCCTTCCTAGTGTGTGTGTAAAGTGTGCACGGGTTTTGAAACACACACTTCTGGCTTTAGTGAGCACAGACCATTGGTGGCAGAGCCAGATCTGGGACAAACTCCCTCTCTCCGTCACTTCTCAGGACCACCTGCTACGTTCCACCTCCATAAATCTCAATATTGCCAATGACAGGCAAAGGCCAAATCCTGTTTTGTTGGCTGTGCATGCCTGTAATCTCACATCATAGTGTCCAGTGTGGACCGAGAAAATTGGTGCAAAATGTGTGCTAGACTCTAACTGAATGGACTTTGCTGATAACTAGGAATTCCCTTGTTTTAGAAATAAAGGAGGTGAAATAACCAGCCACAATCTCCATCAGAGGCAGAGGCAAGGTCCCCACTCCCTGGCTCCTGTGCCGCCGCCACCCCACCCCCACCCCTGTCCAGCATCTAAACTACCTCTTTCAATGTCTGCATACTAAGACCATCGATCCCAAGAAATAGTCCTCTTCTGCCACCGTCTCCTTCCCAGCTGTTTCTTAGCTGTTCCTGTGATCCTGAGCCTGTCTCTCACGCCTCTGGATTTTCTCACCACAGCTGCCTCATTCCCTGCAGGAAGCCGTCTTCCCCTCCTTAATTCTTTCCTTCCTCGCTCTCTCCCTCCCTCCCCGCTCCTCCCTTTCTTCCTTCCAGCCTCTTTACATCTGCCCTGGGCAGGTCTCACCCTCTGCTTCCTCTCAAACCTTTCTCATCCCAGTGTCTTTCCGCGGAGGTCACCTTTTCCCAGCAGCTCTCTTCAAGCGAGCCGCCATTCCAGCTCTTAAGTCCCGGTAGCTGGGGACGGGGCCACTCCACCGCTGTCTTTGAACTGTGTAACACTTGTCACAGAGCAGTCTGAGCAATCATCTGAGAGCTGAATCAGTCTCAGGACTGACGGGTGACCTCCGGAGCTGCCTGGAGAAGAGATCTGGGATAAAGGGGGGGGGGGGCACACACTTGCAGGTAGCCTTTCCCCCCAAACATTCCGATGAGCCTCAGCAGAGCACATCAGTTCAGTCTGGAGGCCTGTCCTGTAAGGCACATTGGACTGTCTTGCCTCTGAGTTTCTGCCAGTTCTGATTGTCCCCAACCCTGCTGTAGACAAAAAGGCGCTTTCAAAGTCCTTCTTGGACTTCCTGGAGAGGATGCCTGATCCCAGTTGTCAGAGCACAAAAGAGCAAGTTCTAGAAAGCATCTCTTTTCGGGGTTGTTTTGGTTTTGCTTTGAGGTTTTTTTTTTTTTGTTGTTGTTGTTGTTTTTGTTTTGTTTTGCTTGCTTGTTTGTTTGTTTTTCCAAATGGGAGGGGGTCTAAAAAGGAGGTGGAAGTTGCTTTTAGAACTGTGACACTGTAGTTAGCTTGGGTGGATTCCAAAGTTACTAAGCAGTCTTTATTCATTTAAGAAATTCTTTGCCTTCAAATATTCTCTCTTGATTAAAAAATTGCAAGCACACTGTATGTTCAGAGGCCTCTTTTGTGTATTTAGGTTTTTTTTTTTTTTTTCAACCTCTTCATAGAATCATAAGAAAAGGGGAGGGGGTGGGGAAGGATTTCATTCCTACAACAAAATGCCTTTGGGGAAGATTGCTGGTTTTGGCAGCAGGCAAAGAGCTTCTTGAACGAAGGATTTCTGTTCAACAATTGAAACAGTCCCCATGGCAACCAGTCCTCAAGCTCGACCGACTTCTCATAGACACTCTCCACCCGGGAGGCCTTTTGCATCCTGCAGACATAGTATTTGCATCTGTGAGCCAGAAATCCCCGAGTCTCCCCATCCAATTAAGGACGTGCTCAGATGTCAAGACACCAATCAAAGGCATCCCGTGCTCCCTTCTAAATGGCTCCTTTGGCGAGGATGGAGTTACATTTTATGAGTCAGGGATTATTTTTTTAGTGCCTTTAATTATTGTGATAAATGAGATTTTTTTTTTTAATTCCTCGTAAGAGCTGGATTGAATGCTCTTCACAGGTGACTGAGGAAGAGATGTACCTGGATCCCTCGCCAGCTCCCGGTACCATCTGTTTCCCTAAGACCCAGTCCTTTGGGTGAAATCTTTTGTGAGCTGCCTACCCCTTCACCTCCTCTTTCCCAAGTGCCCACACCCACCACCACCCGGCTCTGCTCCGCTTCTGAGCGTCTTGAAGCCCAGGGTCACCTTGTGCCACTCACTGGCTCCTTCCCGATCCTCCCACGGCCCTTCTCCTCAGTCCCCTAACTGCCACTGGGAGCACTAAGCCTCCGCCCTCAAAGCCCAAGAGTCATAAAGATGGTTTAAAACACCTGGCTATACTTCTCACAGTGACTTCCACAAATAAGAAAATGATATGTGGAAATGGCTCAGTAAAACTGGGACAGGACCCAGACTTCCTGATCCCCTTTCAGAGAGGGTGGGAGAGAGGAGGGGGAGAGAGATAGAGCAGAAAAGAGGGGGGAAGGAGAGAGATGAAGAGGAAGAGAGAGAGGAAAAGAGAGAGAAAGGAAGAGAAAGAGAGGGGCAGGGAGAGAGAGAGGGAGGAAAGAGGGGAGGGAAGGAGAGAGAGAGGAAAAGGGGGAGGGAGAGAAAAGAAGAGGAAGAGGGGGGAAGAGAGAGAGAAGAAGAGAGAGAGGGGAAGGAGGAGAGAGGGGGAGGGAGGGAGAGAGAGGGAGGTCCTATTTTACTCACCGTTTTTTGTTAACTTCAAACTAGCAAAATTTCTAGACCACAGAGTCTTTGAAGCACCAGTTTTTTCTTGAAGTACCCATGCTTGGATATTAGAAAATAGGCAAGAGCAAAGAAAGAAGAAATAGAACCCAGCACAGTCTCACCATGCAGAGAAAGGAACTGCTGACATGTCAGCTTGGGGTCAGGGGTGAGGGTCAGGGGTGAGGGTTATGGTTAGGGTTTAGGTTAGGGATTAGGGGTTGGGTTAGGGTTTAGGGTTTGGACTAAGGTTAAGGGTTAGGGTTAGGGTTTCAGTTAGGGGTTAGGGTCATGGGTTAGGGTTATGATTAGGGTTTGAGTTAGGGGTTAGGGTTAGGGTTATGGGTAGGATTTGAGTTAAGGGTTAGGGTTAGGTTTAGGGGTTAGGGTTTGGTTAGGGTTTGTGTTAGTGGTTAGGGTTAGTGGTTAGGGTTAGTGGTTAGGGTTAGTGGTTAGGGTTAGGGGACAGGTTATGGTTATAATTTTCTTAGGGGTTAGAGTTAGAGGTTAGGGTCAGAGGTTAGGTTTAGGGTTAGGGTTTGGCTTAGGGTTCAGAGTCAGGGGTTAGGTTCAGGTGTTATGTAGTGTTATTTGTTAGGGTTAGGGTTTATGACTATGGTTTAGGTTTGTGTTAGGGGTTATGGTTAGTGGTTAGGGTTAGAGGTTAGGTGTTAGGGTTTAGTGTTTGGATTATGGTTAAGTTTATAGTCCTTTTGGTTAGGGTTTGAGTAGGGTTAAGGTTAGCATTTGGGTTTGGGTTTTCTTTATGATACGCAATTAATATTTTACTTTGAATTAGTCTCTTAAAAAAAGAACTAGAATAGGAATTAAGAAGCCTGGGTTCATACACAGCTCTGATTGAAGCACCTGTGTTTCTTGGGCCAGGTGCTGCACTCCAGTCCCAACTTCATCTATTGTCATGGAGTGGATGATTTCTATGCCCCAGAACAGTGGTGTGCTGGCATTGTTGGCCAAGGACAGCTTATAATAGATGGCTCAAAGACCCTCCGCAACTCCAACACTCACAGATTCTGACCCATATACCATAATACATAGGACCAAATTTAAAATTTAAAGGATAAGGACAGGCATAGTGCGCATGCCTTTAACCTCAGCACTTGGGGAGGAAGAGGCAGGCCAATCTCAGTGAGTTTGAAGCCAGCCTAGGCTACATAATTCTCATAGTCTCAGGACAGCCAAGGACTGCATTGTGAGGTTCTCTCTCCTCTCTCTATATATAAAGACAGCTAAGGAATGGGTCCCCTTCTTTGCAAATCTTGTAATTTATTTAATCCATTTCTCAATCTCTGATTTGTTTTAGCTACAAGCCCAGCAAGGAAGAATCAGCATCCGGATCCTCCCACGCAGTGATGGATATCTCTCTGCCAACAGGAATTGGAGCTAACCAAGAAGATTTGCGTGCTGCAAGTGTTTTCTTTGAGATGTTGTGAATCTGGGGTTTCTTTCCTACATTATTTTATGGGCAAATTTATATTCTTTTACTTTAATACCTCACTCATACAATCGCCCAAAATATTCTTTCCAAAACGACTGTCATTTGACTTATGAAAATGAAGCAGGGTGGTCACTTAACCAAAACATGTGCAAACATGCAGCAATGTGCTGGGGGTTCCAGAAAGAGGGGTCGTCCTTAGCTCGGAGTGCTGGATCATACTCTGGCTTAATCAACGGGGAAATGTAATTAAACACAAAGACAAGAAAGTAAATCAAGTGCTCTTTCTCTTTCTGTTTTTCTGTCTCTGTCTCTGTCTCTCTCTGTCTCTGTCTCTCTCTGTCTCTGTCTCTCTCCCTCTCTCTCTCTCTCTCTCTCTCTCTCTCTCTCTCTCTCTCTCTCTCTCTCTCTCTCTCCTCTTTCTTCTTTAGCTTGTAGAAGGAGTGGATCAACTCCTAACTGATTACCAGATCAAAGATGGCCATGTTATTCTGCAACTGAATTCGGTAAGTTCTGCCTCGCGGCAATCCCACCTCCCATCACATCTTTACGTGCTGAGCCTTTGTGAATACCTCTTCCCCCCACAGCTTCTTACAACCTTGAATTTGTCAAACAGATTCCCTCCAGAGATTTCCTTTGTGTCCGATTCCGGATATTTGAGATTTTCCAAGTTGGGTTTCTGAATCCTGCTACCTTCACGGTGTATGAATATCATAGACCAGGTAAGCAGCTCTGCTCAGCTCTAGTTTCCTGCAGAGAGTCTGTGTAACTTAGAAATCCAAGGAGGCCTGCACACGTATTACAGACTGCCTTTCTTAAAGCCTACTTTGGAAAGTCCATCCTGAACACTCATTTTGAAATACTGCATTCAAACACCTTCGTAATCAAGCCTATCTGTTCATGTTCGGTGCTCATCTTCCTCCGGTTTAGAATAACCGGACTACATCACCCTCAACTTTAAAATCTTTCCCCTCAAGTTCCTTCGTGGTAGTCACTCCTGGTGTCGCTTGAATTCCTCTCTAAAGGAGCCCAGTTACTGCCCGGTGTTTCATCCTCTCAGAGCGACCCCACCCTTTCTGATTCTCTCACTGTTGGCACACAGATCTGCAGTTGGCACCTTGCGCTGAAATTACCTGGTTTTATACCATTCCCACCAGACCCCACATATGTTCGTCCTCATGCCCTGATATGCTCACTTGTATCATCCGGTACATGTGAACTCAGCTCAACTCCTTCTGAGAAGGGAAAGTGATTATCCACCTTGGGCAGCTGTGTTTGTTAGAAAATCCTTAAGGGGAGCAAACGCATAGAACATACCTACTCTCTCTTCTCATATATATGCATACATGTGTATATGTATATATCCCATGTAGTGTGTGTGTGTGTGTGTGTGTGTGTGTGTGTGTGTGTGTGCATTCTAAGAAATGACTATTAAACAGTAAAATTTCAAATAACAAAGTGGAGGTGGGGCTCTTCAAGAGCAGGGACCCTTCCAGCACAGCCGATTCATAATTTATCCTCCGTGGGCCTGGAGCTGTAAATGAAAAGCCTGGTGTCGACCATCTCTGAAGCCCCTTGGAAGAGACTCGTTGAGTGCATGTGTTGTGTAGCAGCCCACCACTCCTTGTGACTGTCTCCATTCCCACAGACAAGCAGTGCACCACGTTTTACAGCACTTCTGACACGAGGCTTCAGAGAGTTTGTGAAGGGGCAGCATGCCAGTGTCTCGAAGGTAATCGCCTGTTCACTCTGCCTGTCCCTGTCTGAAGGGAACCCTGGGGAGCTGTTTGGCCAAACCGTGGCTTCTCAGAAGTAGATATGGAATCTTAGCTGACCAGAAAGTAATCATTTCCTGAGCCACTTCCTTATGCTCCCAAACCCCCTGGTGGGCCTCCCTCCACAAGAACGGGAACTCCATCCAGACCACCATTGGGTGTCCAGGGGGACATATGTAGTAGTCATGGTTTCTTTTCTACTTTCACCTGATTTTTCAGCAAAGGACCATAATCAAAGAGAACAGAGACACAGGTCTAGGCCACCAGGCCTTCCTTTCTCTTTTAATTCTGGTTATGGGATTTCCTGTCACTTCTCCAAGTTCAATTCTGTCTCTTTGAAATCAAAGGAAGCCTTTTTGGCAACTCACCCAAACTCATCAGAAATCAGCATCATCTCTGTGAGTCTACGTTGGTTTTGATTGTTTAACCATCTATTAGGGTTTGTTTATTACTTGTTGTTTTCAGTTATTTTTTGTTTTTCTACTTCTTAGGTCCTTATTGTACCCTCTTATGGCTAAAATAAAACCATCATTTTATGTTTCATTAGACTCCTAAAATGGAAAGTTACTTCCCACACGCTTCCTTCATGGGAGGATGTGCTTTTCTGAAGAGCTGGCTGTGGAATAAGTAGCCATGTAATAAGTCTGTGTGAAGACTTTGCTGGCTGGTTTCAATTTTGCCTTATATAATGTTTCACTTGGAAGAGAAGAAAATGGACAGGTTTTAGGAATCTGGCATTTGTAAGAAATGGCCCCAGATTGTCTCCGGGCTCACGGGAGACTGTTCACTTGCACAGAGGGTGCCCCCTTCAGTACACTAACCTAACGCTCACCCTTTCCCCACACAACCCAGCTGACTGTGGGCAACTGAAGGCAGAAGTGGACCTGTCCATCTCCGCAGACACCAGGAAAGAAATGGCATGTAAAGCGGAGATTGCATATGGTAAGTGCAGACGTCCAACAGAGTTGAATGTGAAATTTTATCGATGCGTGTTCAGTTAGGAAGCTGGAACACTGTGCTTAGTGACATCATGTGGATATAACATTTCTTTTGGTCCCTTGAAGGAAAATGTCATAAATTTTCAGCATTAAGATACAAAGTTATATTTTATTCTACAAAGAAATATGATTTTTGATTAAAGATAATGGATGAGACAGGTGTCCAGCAAAACATTTCCCCTACTAGGCCTTCTGAATAGATGTACTACACTTATTCCAAGACAACTTTTGAAAAACCACAGAATTTGGGGCTTAAGGGATGGCTCAGTGGTTAGGCCTGTGTAATTCTCTTCCATAGGCTCTGAGTTTGGTCCCCAGCACCCATGTTGGACAGCTCTCCTGTAACTCCATCTCCAGAGAGAGATACAAGCTCTCTGGCCTCCACGAGCACCTGCATTCATATGCACCAACACACACACACACACACACACACACACACACACACACACACACACACACACCAAGAAAGAAAGGCCACAGATTCTTAGGATTTCAGTTGTGTACTCTTCCAGTGGAGACAGTAGAGTAGGGGAGAAAAAAAAACAAAGGTTATTTCTTTAAGTTTTTCTTTAAGGCGAAGAGGGGGCTACTAAACAACTTTTGCTATGTACAGAGTTGCCATCTGTGCTTGGGGCTCTCCTCGTTTCTCATTGTCCAGAGCTCAGATCTGTTTCCATGGACAGCTGTAGGCTGTATCATGTCCCTGAGAAAATTAAATCCTTCTGATAGTTTGAATGAGAACAGCTTTCACAGGCTCCTACATGTGAATACTTGTCCTCAGTTGGTAGAACTGTTTGGGAAGGAGGTATGTCACTGGGGGCAGGCTTCAAAGTTTCAAAAGTCCATGCTCTTCCCAGGTGCTCGCGCTCTCTCTCTCTCTCTGCCTCCAACTAGAGGGTCAAAATATAAGCTCTTAGCTCTTCTGTCATGGTGCTTTTGCTCTGCCATCATGGGCCCTAATTCTGAAGCCACAGGCCACAAGTCAACTTTTTCTTCTATGAGTTACCTATGAGATCTGTATATCTTATCACTGCAGTAGAAAACTAAATAAGTGGGGGCTGGAGAGATGGCTTGGGGTTAAGAGCACTGGCTGCTCTTCCAGAGGACCCGGGTTCAATTCCCAGCACCCACATGGTTGCTTATCACTCCAGTTCCAGGGGATCTGACACCCTTGGGGGGAAAAAAAGAAAGAAAACTAAATAAATCACTCCTTTATTTTTGGAGTCAAATGCTGCCTATTGTGGCTTGGGACACCTCTGCCCATCATGACATGGGACACCTCTGCCGGCCTTTCATTAATTCTCTGTGTCTATTTCAGGTGCTTCTGGTTTGGGTCTGGATTTGGTTTTGGGTTTTTGTTGTTGTTGTTTGGGGGGGAGTTAATACTGTACACTATTATTTTCAAATTCTCTCAGAAAAGATGTTGTTTCCAAGTTTAAACACACACACACAGAGCTGGTTTGGTTTTTTGCTGAACATCTTTTTTTTTTTAAGATTTATTTATTTATTATGTATGCAGCATGTATGACTGCAGGCCAGAAGAGGGCACCAGATCTCATTACAGATGGTTGTGAGCCACCATGTGGTTGCTGGGAATTGAACTCAGGACCTCTGGAAGAGCAGTCAGTGCTCTTAACCTCTGAGCCATCTCTCCAGCCCCTTTTCCATTATTGTGAGAAAACACCATGACAAAAGCATCTGAAGGGAGACTTTGTTTTGGCTTGTTGTTCCGGCAGGATAAAGCCCACCGTGGCGGGGAGACATGCTGTAGGCAGGGAAGGCACATTGCATCTGGACTCAGGAAGCAGAAAGGGAACAGGAAGTGAGCCTTGTCTGCGGTTCTGCAGGGCCCACCCCAGGGACCCACTTCCTCCAGGAGGGCTTCATTTCTTAAAGGTTCCACAACCTTCCCAACCAACGGGGACCCAAGCGTTCAAACACACGCTCTTACGGAGGACATTTCACACTCAACCACAGCATGAGTTCCATAAGGACCCGTTAAAGCAGCAGTTCCCAATCTGTGGGTCTTGACCCCTTGGGGTCAAATATTACATTATGATTCATAACAGCAGCAAAATTACAGTTATGAAGTAACAACGAAAAAAATTTTATGGTTGGGGTCACCACAGCATGAGGAACTGTATTAGAGGGTCACAGCATTGGGAAGATGAGAACCACTGCCCTAGAGCATCAAACCACCATCACTATATACCAGTGAAGAAACTGAGGTTCAAAGAGGTTAAATGTTTGCCCAAGGCCACGAGGGACATGGTGATAGGAATGGAGTGACCCTGGTCCTGTTCTTAGTGCCATCGCGATCTACAGGAGAATTACTGACATCAGAATCAACTTGGTGTATTTCCTTCCTTTTTTTAATCTAACAATTTAGCTGAGGGATTTGGGAAGATTCAGGGAATAAATGAGATCCACCCTAGGGTGTCCTGATACCTGCCGTCCACACTCCTCATCCGATGACAAGCCCTGGCTTCCTCTGGGGGTGGCATTGGTGGTGTTCCGTTTGGACTGTTTCTTCCTCTGGGGGTGGCACTGGTGGCGTTCCGTTTGGACTGTTTCATTTTGTCCTGTTTTGCTTTCACCAGCTTATAAGGTTAGGATCACATCCACCACTGAAGAAAACGTTTTTGTCAAGTACACTGCGACTCTTCTGGACATCTACAGAACAGGTGAGATGTCCAGCTGCCCTCAGCATTTAGTGCACCTTACCAGCCAGGCACTGTACCAGACACAGAGTTGACTCAAAAACAGTTGCGGGGTCTCACCTTCAGGAAGTTTCTAGTTCTCGGTGAATTCTCTTATCACAGATTTTAGCAAATGCTCTCTATGTCAGCATAACCATCTTTAGCCTTTCGTGTTTCGTGTAAGTTACTTAAAACACACCTTTTATCAAAGTTACTCGTGTGTGCATGTGTGTGCAGCTGTGGCACACACAGGGGGTCAGAGCATGGTGTGCAGGAGTTGGGCCTCTCCTTCCCCCATGTGCTCCTGGGCCTTGAACTTAGGTCATCAGGCTTGGAGCTGAGTACCTTTCCCTGCTGAGCCATCTGGCTGGCCCTTAAAACACATATATGATTAAATATTTATTAAGTAACTTAAGCTCATTCCCTTGTTTAAACAGCTGACGTCTCATTGGAGTCAATATAAATTCTGCAGTCAGTAGGGCTCTAAGTCCACATTGTGACATGTTTTTATTGACGTGTATCTTCGTCAATTCTGACAATCATGCCCTATAGAGTTAAATTTTTCATAATGTTTCTAATTTTTTATTTGACTTATCGACACACACACAAAACGTTTCCTGGTTTCTATTGTCAGCTTTCATTTTTGTATCATTGATGGCCTCTCCCCATTTTTCAGTCATTCTGATGGTGTGATCTTCCCACTCTCCAAATTTTTAGCACTGTTTTCATCTGATATTCACATCAGAAGCAATAATTAACCACATTTTTTCTTTACATTTTAAAATGATATGGTCTTACTGTGTCACTCAGGCTGACCTTGAACTCACAATCCTCTGTATCAGCCACCCACATGCTGGTGTGAGCCGCCTCCTCTGGCTGCCATTTGTCTTTCCACTAAAGGAAGGAAGATCTTTTTCTCCTGAGAAATGCGAAGTGTCAGTCTGTTTGATCCCAGTGCTCACATGGTGTCCACAGACACCCATATGGCTCTGATTTCACATGGTGTCAGGCGGTCCCAAAGTCACAGCCCTTCGTTAGTGTCGTTTCCTCTTTGTCCTATGGATTCTGAAGATTAATTCTAGTAATTTTAATGCTTATTAGAAATTTTGAAGTCACATAATATCAGAAGCCCTCATGCTTCCTACTTACACAGAACCCATTAGTATCAAGTTATATTGATAAATTGTTATTTTATATATTCAAGGATATTAGCAAGAATATGGGAACAAAAGAAAAGGTGTGTAATTGCTGAAGTTAACTGTTCTCTGCACTTCTGAACATACTTGAAATTTTTCACTAACAAAAAGTTGTAAAATATTAAGACCCAGTACTGCCACACTGCTTTCTCCAACAGTGGCTGGCTTTGAGGGTCCTGGGAACATGGCTCAGGCCTTGACTACAACAGAAAGCTGTATCCTTGGACAGTCTAAAAAAAATCAGTCTGAATTAGCGTGTGTATGCTAGAATCTATGGTACTAGAAAAAGTCATGTGTGCAGCAATTACATACATTGGCTGACAGGTTGGAGAATTCTCTAGGCTTTACTGCTAGGGAGACTACTAAGTAGCTGAAGAATGGCCCCAAATATTATAGCAGTGAGTCAGGTGTGGTCCTTGCTCTCAAGAAGTTTCTAGTGTGTCTGAGAACTGAGACACGTGGGGCAGAAAACTGGAGTAGAAATTCGGGTGTAAGTGCTGGGGGGTGGCCCAGTGGGTAAAAGAGCCTGCTGCTCAAGTGTGACGATCTGAGTTCAGATCCCCAACATTCATGTGAATAGCTGGATGCAATGGTGCACATCTATAAGCCCAGTGCTGGAGCCTGGGGGGGCGGTGAGCAAATAGATCCTGGGGGCTTCCTAGCCATCAAGTCTAGTCAAAATGGTGACCCTAGGTTAAAAGATCTTGTCTCCAAAACTAAGATGGAAAGTGATAGAAGAAACTGTCCAAAGTCAACTTCTTGCCTTCCTAAGCACATACATATATGCCAGAGAGAGACAGAGAGGGGGTGGAGGGGTGGAGGGAGGAATGGGAGGGGAGATTAGATAGATTAAGGTGTAAAGATATAAAAGAAGTGAGAGAGGGGCTGGGGTATGGCTCAGTGGTAGAAGACCCTGAAGTGATCTCTGCTACTATCACAGCAAAGGTAGACAAGCAGGGCTTAGCTGATGCTGTGAGAAGTGAAGGTAGGTTTAGACATGTGAAACAGTCTAAACATGGGGAAGACTGCATTCTGGGGAGAAGCAACATGTCCTGGCTACTTCTGAGTCCTTTAGGAATCAGAAAGTTACCTTCCATAAAATTTGCCATCTTTTCACATCTCATGCCTTTCTAGAAAGTTGACCATTGCCTGTTACCAAATGTTGTCCTTTTTTTAAAATTGTTGCTGCCTTTTAAGCCACAGCTGTTCGATCAGCAACTGCAGCTCTGTCTTAAGGACCATAGCCAAAGGGAAGTCTATTCCCTTGGGCTCCGACTCTGGCAAAGCTACAAAGGGAGCTTAACTAAACCTCTGTCCCTGTAAAGCACTCATGATTCAAAGGTTAAGGTGGAATTCTGCTCCTCAGAGAGACTGAAAAGCAAGTAGCTCACCTCCTCTCCTTGCTCACATACCCAAAAAAGCCCTCATGCGTCTCCTCGCCCCTCTTAAAAACCCTTCTCCACCTGGCCCCTCCCTACCACTTCCTGACAGCTAGTTGCTGACACAGCCTCCTGATCACAGGTAAATTTTATTTAATCAAATACACCTTTGCAACATTAAGCAAACATTTTAGAGCATAAACAAAAATAACACACCTTAAAAATAATATTCTACAATGTTTCCTCCTTTTTGTCTAAACAAAAAAAGAAAGGTTTTAACTTTAACATAATAAAACTATACACAATAAGAACAATTATCAAGTAAAGATTGCATTCACAATGTAATGGATTCCAGTTCATTTGTGTCTGGCAAATTAAAAGAAAGTATTCCATTATCTATCCTATCTTAGTGAATCTAAAGTTTTACACCTAATTTACTCTATCTTAACTAAAGAAAACTGCAAATGTAACTTCAACTCCTTCAAAGACCCAGAAGGATATAATATTATTTGAGTAAACAGTAAGTGCATTGCAAACAACTTCCAAAAACTCTAGTAATGACAAAGACATATGGCTGCCTGGACAGTCACCCAAAGTTCCTAGTGCAACATTGGGGCATCCATCTTCATCCTATAGGCCCATAGTATCTGGAAGACTTCTCAGTGAAGCAGGAAATTTGAAGGACTGTCCTGCCTTGTTTTGGCAAAGTTCAACAGGTTTTTTTTTTTCTCCTATGTGCCCTGCATGTCTAGTCTGTACAGCACATTGTCAGCAGTCAAAAGCAAGAACAGTTTCTTTGCTCAGTGGCTAACCTTGCCACAAAAAAAAACAAACTCCATAAGGAGTTTCTTCAATGTCCATCATCTTCTCTGAGGTAAATTGGTGCTGCCAGGAGCAGATGTGTCTCATTGTCATAAAAAAAAAACTTTAAACTGACAAAACATTTTAAATAGGTCTTTGAAGTATTTGAAGACCATCTATCTAAAATATATCTATTTAACCTAGAAAACATACCTGACATATCTACAAATATGATTGTTATAAATGACTAACTACTGACCTATGTTTCTTGATTTTCCTATATAATTTATAATAATAGCTTTCAAAAACTAGAATTTTACCTTACATTTTTAAGTAAACTGCATAGTTACTGTTGTGCCCAGATCGTGACCCCCAGAGAGACTACCAAAGACGAGCATGCCGGAATGCAAAAGCAAGGTTTAATTCTGGATATCCAAAAGCAATACAAGCCTAGGCAGGGACTTCGTCCAATACATCCAACGCAGTGGAGGCTGGAGGAAGCGCCCACCTGTCTGCAAGCTCAGTTTTTAAAGGGAAAAGTCACAAGGTTACATCATTTAGGGGTGCTAGTACAGGTACAATTCTGATTGGCTCGCTTCTAGGGACTTCTAGAAATTACTTCTAAGGGAGTGGTTGCCCGCCACCATTTCTCATTGGCTGCCCTCAAGTGGGGGCATTTCTGTGGTCAGTTACCCTGGAAACCAGGGAGAGGACATTCCATAGTCTGGCAGGCATTACCTCGTGACTATCTTGTGGCTCTGTACTTTTACACTTCCCGGTTTCTGGAATCTGGACTGACTGGTCTCAGTAACTTCTGGCCTGTTCCAGTAACTTATGGCCTGTAGCTAAAAGGAGCAGTCTTAGGCCTTTAGTTTTGGGGTGAGAGCATTTTGGTCTTATTTTGGTTCCACAGTTACAATACCTTAAACAAGAATAGAAACATATACACAATATGTTGTAACAAAAATAACCTTAAATTTTTATCAATATACAAAAATCCTTTAAACAAGAGTAAAAAGATATATACAGCATTATCGAGGACTATGGGGGTCCAGCCCCTCGATAGTACCCTCCCAGGGTCTGGGAAGAATCTACAACCAGCTGATAATTAATCTTTAATGGGAAAAAAATGAATCTATGTACACGAAACTCCTTAGTTCATACACTTTATTATTCTGTGATAGTTCTCATGTCTAGCTCCTTTCTTGCCTGATTTCTCTATATTTATCTACTGTTCCCTCTAGGTTCTATCTTAATTCCTTCATCTAGTTCTGTCCCTTCTAGGTTCTCATCTATCTAGTTCTTTCCCCTATCAACTCCTGTCCTGTCTCCTTCTCTCTCATCTGGCTCTTCCTCATCTTCCATCTCGTTCCTCTAGTCCTCTCTTTTAGCCCTTCAATCTAGTTCTTCCCCATCTCAGTTCATTCTTCTCAAGTTCTTACCCATCTAGTTCTTCCATTCTCTTTTCTCTTCTCTCTCCGTGCCCTGGAAGTCTCGGTATATAAAGGGAGGGTCCGAGCTAAATTGTGTAAAGCTATTACTTAACTTCCACCTCACCTAGGTGGTGTCTCCTTGTGGAATTTACTGTAAGTCAGGAGACTTGCATGTGGGCTGTTATCATTGTTAGTCCTCGGAAGTTGGGCACCCCCCCCCCCCCGTGGTGTCTCCTTGTGGAATTTAAGTCAGGAGATTTGCAGGTGGGCTGTTATCATTGTTAGTCCTCAGAAGTCCTTGGGCGCCCACCTGGGTGGTGTTTCCTGTAGTCCTTGAAAGTGGCTAAGGGAGATAATCTGATTCCAGAGAAAGCCTTCCTGAGGCAGTTCTCCAAATACCTGGAATGTGTATGTCCAGAGAATGCTCAGTCTACACTGTTAGTCCTTCTTAGGGGAAAGTCAATTGGGAAAACTATGAAGGCACACATGATTTTCATAACAGAAGACAGCTGATATATAACAAGCCAAGTAACACCAAAAACTCCTTGGGATTTGGCTTCCTCTGGAGGAATTCCCTGATTTCTCCAGGTAGTGACTTTGCCATAACCAGCTGAGTTCTTATGATAGATTCCTGCGGTCCACAGCACAGCATAACAAAAAATAACTTTAAGTTTGTATCAATATTCTATATTCTCCTAAATAATAACAAACATCCATCACCTACCAAATAACCAAAAATCACCCACACCCACCAACTCTTGGAAATGTGGGACTAGTAGTCTCCAAACTGCTTCCTGCTGTTTGTGGACAAAGTATCTTTAGGGTCCCAGAGAGAAAATTTGAGATAATGGCCAAGTCCTGAGAAGACCAACAGTAACCTTTGCTGATAGATATCATCTGTCAAGATTCAGGAGGTCTCACATGATCAAACCTGATCCATACTAACCCTGAAGGAATCCACAGCCTCTCATCTCCTGTGGGAACAAAACTCCAAAGCATTTTTGCTTTCCATTTGACAAATATAATTTTTGACTTTTTAAAAGTTAAGGCATTCCTAAAGTATATAGGCTGGTTTATTTCAACAGTCCCTCTTTCAATTCCAGGTCTCTTTGCAGCTGTCCTTTGTTTTCAACAATCAAAAAATTCAAAATCAACACAATAACATACAGGATCCAGACTCCCTATGTATTTCCCATCTTATGTGGCTTTTTTCTTTTATATTATTATTACTCTGTCTTTAAAGACTTTATTATTATTTTTAAACTATTCATTTATTTCTATGACTATACCCATTTTCTTTCCTTAAGCCTATGCACATTGTAAAACCCCTCTTCAACAGTATTCACCTCTCATGGCCACGGGGAACTGAGCAGCTCAAGAAGAGAGTTCATAGTTGTAACATTAAAATGTGACTATGGTAACCCTCCTTGTGTGTCTCTCAGGGGAAGCTGCTGCTGAGAAGGGCTCTGAAATCACCTTCATCAGGAAGATGAGCTGTGCCAATGCTGGTCTGGTGAAAGGGAAGCAGTATCTAATCATGGGCAAAGAGGCTCTGCAGATCAAACTCAATTTCAGTTTCAAGTAAGTCGCCGGCATTTGTAGCTCTGGCCTCTTCTCCAACCTGAGTGTCGTTTATTCTTAGCTACACTCACATTCCATTGGTGTCTCAGGTTCAGCCAACAAAGCATTATAAGTAATAATGAAGCCTCTTGAATTTCACAACAGCTGAAGCCTTGACTGAGAGCTGAGCCATCCAAGTGACAAAACCCAATGAGGAATTGAGAACGCACGTCCACATCCTCTGGTCACTGTTCACTCCCTCAGTGTGCAGAGTCTTAAGTGTAGAGAGATGTACCACACACGCCCATGCACACACACCACACTCACACACATTCATACACACACACCACACACACACTCATACATACACACCACACTCACACATACAAATTTATATACACATAAACTTACACACACACCACACTCACATTCATACACACACACACACACCACACACACTCATACATACACACCATTCATACATATACCATACTCACATGCACCACACATACGCACACATTTATATACACATACACTTACACACATACCACACACTCATACACACCTACTCACACATATCACACTCACACACACCACTCACACTTACACACACACCACTCACATCACACACTCACACACACCACTCACACTTACACACACACCACTCACATCACACACTCACACACACCACTCACACTTACACACACACCACTCACATCACACACTCACACACACACTTGCCCACATCTGATCTCTTCCCAAGGAAATCAAGTATAGCTTTCCTCTGTCTGTGGCCACCATCACCAACATTGCTTCTGTTTTTGCCTTGACAGGTATATCTACCCTCTAGATTCCTCCACCTGGATTGAATATTGGCCCACAGACACGACATGTCCATCATGTCAAGCATTTTTAGCTAATTTGGATGAGTTTGCAGAAGACATCTTTTTAAATGGCTGTGAAAATGCCTGAGGGGATTGGGCCGCTGGCTCTCCCCGTAGACTCCTGCTGGTGGCATTCTCTCCCCTGGAAGCCAGTCTTTCTTGAAAACTTACCCTAAAATTCACTGCACTTTCTTTTTAGTAAGGCATGAGTTGAAGTTACGACTTTGTGAAATAGCAAAGCCTTGTGGAAACATGAATAAAAGTTCTCAAGGTCACTGGACATCAGCACCAATAAACTGAACAACACTGAACACTTAGCAGTTGGGAGTGAGTGTTGGGGCCAGAAAAGGAGCCCCCTGAAATGCAGCACCTTTAAAAACAGAGCCTTTACTTGAAAGAAAAATACCAAGGGCAGAAACTGGCCATTAAAGCTTGACTTTGCACTCAACTGTATTAAAAACTGTTATTTCACACTGGCAGGGCTTCAGGAACACAGAGGAGGGGACATGGCAATAGAGAACCTTGACCCCGGAAGCCACCCCCAGAGCCCTCAGCTCCTGAGAAGGCAGGACAGTTGCATTCTGCTGGCTTCCCTCTCCTGGTTTCTGCACCCCTGACAGGAAAGCCTCTGCCCTCCTCCCTCCCTCTCTCCCTCCCTCAGCACATATCCATTTCCCCAGAAACTCACTCTTGCCAGTAATTGCTCTACCAGAAGGCAGACCCCAGTGCAAAAACCAGGACTTCAGAGACTGTCCTTCTGGCCTGGACCTAGTCTCTTTTGGATCCTAAGTGTGTGCTTTATACAAGAGGTTAAGTTCCAAGTGACTCTGCATGGAGCCTGTTAGGTCTTAGGAAAGAGTTCTCCTAGATATCTACATTCAGTATCTCAAGAATTTCACAGAGTGTAGGGATGATTATTATCCCCATTTCACAGTTGCCAAAATGGAGTCTCCAAAACATAAAGCAATTCCCCAGCCTAGTGTGAGGCAGAAGCAGAAATAAAAGCCCAAGTGTGTCCCATGTCCACACCCCTGCAGAGCCCACAGCTTGCACTGGTTGATTTTCTAAGACGAAAGCAAAATGTAACCAGAGTTTCTTAAGCGTAAGCTAACTAGCTCCGCTGGGTTAACATAAGAAATGTGTAACTAGGTCAGTTGATGTCATGGTAACAAGGACCAAAGGAATCTGCCTTTTACCAAGTCAATGATGTTATCTGAGGCTTCACGGCTTGTCTCATCAATGGCAGGGACTTTTCTACTTCCAGGAACTAAGGACTTTTTGGTGTCAAAGCCAAAACGATGCCAAGCTATACAGCATATGACCAAGATGCCAAGTGAGAGTAGAGAGGCTTCAGATAAGCACACCTGCATGTGGCTCTTGCCTCTTCTTGCGGAATGAAGAGTGAAGGGACCTGCTTCCAAGGCACAAGGGACAGAGCTGTTGGGCTTCTGTCCCCAAGCATGGTGGCAAATAGGCCAAACCATTGACCAGCTTAGGCCATAAATGCAGCTGAATTGTTGATAGACACCTGCTCCTGTGCCTCCCAAGAACACTTCCTTAGTCACATTTCGTGACACTCCAAACTAGACCAAATCCTGACTCACACTGCACGTCTCCTCCAAGGCACTTGTACACCTGTCGTGATTTAACCATATAGAATTGTGTAGCCTGTTGCCACCCTGAGTCCATTATGAGCTGTGCATGAGCAAGGTCTTCAACCACTTGACTCACCTTTATTTCTGAGGCCTGCCACAATGCCCAGAACTTGACAGGGATCCAGGAAGCTGTTGCTTGTGGGTTTCTCACTGACAGTGAAGAATGTAAAGATCCAAGTTCTAGATTCGGCTTTGCCCCTCATTGGTAGATTAGGCTCCCTTAATCTCTCTGGTTGTCTGAAAACAGGGACCTGGATATTCTAGTCATTTCTATCTAAAGCACTAAGATCATCTGATAATCTCATGATGGGAAACAGGAAACAAAACCAAATGTGTGCATGCATGTAATGAGGTATGTATCTATCTGTAAATGTGCAGAGAGTTGAAGGTATTGTCCGAGCTTCCTGGAGAAGGATGTTAGGCCCTGGGGAGGTGGAGGAGGCAGGATCATCTTCAAAGCAGAGGAGGACACATAACCCAGAGGTTGACCAGAACATCAATGGTTTTCATGGTAGAGCTCTAAAGAGCAGGTCCCAGGAAAACAGAAACAGTATGTCTTGGTTTAAAATCTTCTTTTGCCATAACTGTGTCCAGAAGTAACTCTAAGGAAAAATATTAAGTAAAGGTCTAGATTTTTCTTAAGGAAAAGCCAGTTTGACATATAAACAGTTGAGATGTAGGAAGTTCATCTTAGGCTGGGGAGGTAGAAAAGTCAGTTCAGTTCCCAGAATCTGTAAAAAGCTGGGGTGGTGGCATACACCGGTGACCCCAGTGCTGGGCAGGTGGGGACAGGTGGGTTACAGGAACTCTCCAGACAACCACCCTAGCCCTTTTGATGAGTCTCAGACCTTGTCTTTAAAAGGACGAGGAGGAGGAATGGAAGAGTGGATTCAATAAGCAGGTCGCTTGCTTGTCTTTGCCATGAGCTGGATTTGAGCATCTGTGGACATGTCAGGCATCCCAGGTTGTACGGCCTCTGTGGCAGCTGATCAGCTCTCGTAGTGCAAGCACAGCCAAGAATACCACGCAGGGAATGGGTGTGAGAGCAGGAAGATGGAGCTGACCCTTGGTTAGCAGCATACCCCTCCTTGACTGTGGCAATCAGCAGGAGGCAGGGTATGTGAGGCAGAAGCTGACCGGTGAGCAAATGTGTTGAGAAAGTTCATGTCTCAGAAACCAGCAGGAAGATCACCTGAGACTCAGGATGGGAGGAGCAACTGAGGCTGCAAGGAAGGCGATTGTTCAGACTGTTCAGAGGGAAACTGAGCTGACTACGGTCTAACACACCATCTCTCAGTGGGAAGAGGCCACTGGAGGTTTCCAGTCATGAATTTAAAGAGGGACAGGTCAGCCTGGGTTCTGGGACTTTCCCGTCACATTCACTTTCTTTTCGAAATCTAAAGCTGCAGACCGTGCGGTCAGTTCAAGCAGGAACACTTGTAATTGAATAGAATTTGTTGATTTCACCGGGGAAAAACACACCATGCGGGGTGGGCACAAGCCCTCTTGGTAAGAGGATGTTAGAAAAGACGATGCAGTTTGGGCTCTGGAGATTATGTGGGGAGACTTGAAGGGAGCAGAGTTCTGCTCTGGGCTGGACACAGGGGCAGCCCTATAGTGGGCATCTTGACTCTCTTCTAGTTGGGGGGAAAAAGCCACTGGCTCTCAGATTAGCCAGCAAAGAGGATGCAGATGTTTTTTTATGGTTTGGACAATGTTCTTGTTTTTCTTCTCTGTTCAGACATGATCATAAAGGTACTCTTTTCTTGTCCTCATGTTTTGTCTGGCCTTGGCATTCTGTGACATAATACACAATGAACACTATAGCTTGGCCTCAAGCACCAGGCCAATCCCCAGACACCAGGCCAACATCAATGTCAAGGGGCACCCTCTTCTCTCTCACACAGAAGCATCTGTTTCAGAGACGCCCCTGAACGTCCATGCAGGGAACTCCCAGAAGGGAAAACCCCTACTATTTAGTAGCCAAATCTGAAGGTTCCTGAAGACACAAAGCAACTCTGGGTTAGGTTTCTGTGGACTTTCCCTGCTCCTGAAACTTGTTATGCACAGTTAGCGTGGTGAGAAATACATTACCAGACACGCGATCTTTAACTGTGATTGGGAGATTAAGCTGTTCCTTTAAGGGACTAGAGAGAGTTCAGTTGGTAAAATTCTTGCCTTGCAAGCATGAGAGCATGAGTTTGAGCCTCTAAATTGACCTTTTTTTAAGGGTCATATGTGTACATACACAATTAGATAAATGAATAGAATATTCTTTAATGCTTCTAAGCCAGATAAGAGGAAGAGGAAATGAGTGAAGAGAATGAGAGGAAAGGAGCGGGGAGAGAGAGAAGGGAGGGGTTTGGTCTTAAGACAAGATGAAGGCTTCATTTCTAAGAACCTCCGGGATCCACACAGCTGACAGGGCTATCCCCCAGGGACGGGATGGTGGAAACAAATCTGCTTCTTAGAACGTTCCTCATTGTTTCCACCGTTGTGAGCAGACATGGGGATGTGAGGTCATGAGTTACGTAGCCTTAAAAATGTTCAAACCACAAACAAGCGTTCACCTCATGCCATCTGCTGTTCTCGCCTAGGAAAGCAGGCCCAGGGGAGCCTCCACCTGGCACCTCTGCTGATGAGGAGTGGAGGGCCAAGACACAAGTGCCAGGCCTCTGCCTGGGCCTGCTGCTCGTCCACCACACAGGCAAGCAGAAAGTACAGAGAAATCGGTCTAGGTCCCCTGTGGAAAAGCATGTTCCTACAGCCAGAACTGTTCAAAGATAACATAGACTCTCCAAGAGGGACTGAGCTCCAAGCACCAGGGATGACCAAGCAAAATCCAGATACTACCTTCCCAAATACTGCATGAGTCAGGAGAAGTTAGGCCTTGATAATGCCCAGTGCCCCCGCACCTGTGAGAGATGCTTAATAATAAAGAACATTTTACCTCCTTAGGTCTCAGTTCTCACATCTGAAAAACAGAATTATTAATCATCCCCAGTTGGAGGATTTTGTGAGACTTGAGTGAGAACACAGATAACATGAAATGATTACATGATAACATCACAAGCACAATAAAAGTGGCTTGTGATGATTAGTGGCTTGTCAGCTTGATAGGGTCTATCAGCCTAGGCGATGCGATTCTGAACATGCCTTGAGGGATGGGTTTTCTTTATTGGTTCGCTGAGGTGGGAAGATTCACCCTAAAGGTAGGTGGTACCATCCCACAGGATGGGATCCTGAACCGAATCAAAAGGAAAGGTGAGCTAAGGCCCGTCTCTCCATGTGTCCTGACTACGGTGGGCCAGCTGCCCCATGGCCCCTTCACTGCTGGGGGCTGTGCCCTCAAACTTCCAGTCACGACGCGCCCCCTTCCTTAACGTGGCTTTTGTCAGGTAACCAGTGCACTCGCGTACTCATGGTTCACTAGTAACATGCTTCCTGGCATACCACAGGTGACAACTTTAATAAAATAAAAATAAAACTTTCCTAGTGAACATACTGCTTACAGCTATAAACTGTGAACGTTCAAGATTTCCCCCAGAAGTCATGTGATCAGCCCCTGAGCCCAGGGTTCCACAACAGAGTCAGACTCACAGCACCAGCTCTACTTTCCCCTGTTGGTGGCCCGAGGTCCCCTCTCACCAGCTCCGTGACAGAAATAGTAAGAGGGAAAGGAGGGGGCGTTACTTTGCGGAAGTGATAGAAGTAAGATGCTGAGGCCTGAGTCAGAAGGGCGGTCCCCAAAGTACAAAGGAACCTCCATGTTACTGCTGTGTAACTTCTGCCTATCTGTGTGGAACTACCCTGGCTTGTGACCCCAGGAAAGTTCTAGAACCGCACCCATGAAGTGAAAGTGACATTCTCAGCCCGGATGACTGCAAAGATGAGAAACTGCTTATGTGTCAGCCAGGTATCTCTGCTTGGATTTCCCGCCTGCCTCTAAGCTGCCTTGCCAAAGGCCAAAGCACTTTATTTATTAACCAAGGGGAACAACATATACCACAGCGTACAGAAAGACATCCCCAGCAGAGAGGGCCTCCTGTGGAGCCTCCATGGCTTGAGGCCCTGAGCAAATCATGCTAAGAAGGGTTATCAGGAAAGTGAGGGACCATGTTCTACAAAAAATGGGTAGAAGATCCAAGGAACGCTGAGTAGGAGGCAGGCGGAGGTCACGGACAGCTGGTACAGCAAACCTGCGTGCGGAAGGGTGAGGAGTTTGAAGGCGTGCCCCATCCAAGACAGATGGAGGCAGTAATGTTTAGATCCAAACAGACCATGTCATAATTAAGGCTACCTCTCCAGCCATCTATCATCCACCCCAAAGGTCTTAAGCCGCCTCACCTTGTAGAGAACACAGAGTAAAATGTTCGCTTACATTAATTGCTGTCGAGTTAACATGCTTACCCAGCATGTACAGAGCATGCTCACATCAGCCACTTGGTCAGAAGGAAGACGTCACTACCTAGGTAAAAAGTTGAGGGTACTGAGACTCGTAGAGTTCTCCCACGTGATCCAGGGCTGTGTGTCTAGAGGGCATCACAGGATGCTGTGGTCCAGCTCTTCCCTGCACATCTTCCTGGAAAACTCCACAGGGTTCCTTCCTTCAACACTGCTGTTTACACACGGACAGGATTGACAGGTTGATAGCTCTTTCTCGATTCCGTGAAATCAGGGTGAGAGGCCTGGGGAGGGAGGATGAAAAGCTGTGATTAAACACCATGACCAAAAAAAAAAAAATCTTTGGGGAGGAAAGGGTTTATTTGGCTTACACCCTCCCATCAAAGTTGGGACAGGAACTCAAGCAGCGGCAGAGGCAGGGACCATGGAAGGTGCTGCTTACTGGCTTGCTCCCCATGGCTTTGCTCACCCTGCTTTCTTTTCTTTTCTACTCACCTGCCTAGGGGTGACCCCACCCACAGTGGACTGGGCCCTCCCACATTAACCATTAATAAAGAATGCCCCACAGACATGGCCACAGGCCAGCCTGATGAAGGCAGCTCCCTCTTCACCTGAGTCCAGTTTCTGTCCTGTTGACGGGACATAAGCTAACCCGTTGTGGAGGGAAAACTCCAACCTTCACTTCTACCTGGTACCCACGTCCAGCACGGTTCCTTTCCTCGAGGCAGTTTACCCTGCCCCTACAGTTTGGCATCCCCTGTAAGCCTCTTCAGGACGGGCTCTTGCCCTGTTCCTCTCTGTCCTAAGCACAGGATCTGGAGCAGGGCAGATATGAATCCTAGTCTGTGACACTTAGCAGAACATCAGGTCAGAAGTTGATCGTCATAGAATTTTCATCACGAGCATGTGGATGTGGAACCCCTCACCCTGAAGACACCAGTGTTGATATGCTGATCTGCCCCTTGAAATCCTGCCCCTCCGCTCTGCCCTGCGTGTAAAAGGAAAAACTCCGCCCTTTCTCTTTCTTTTCTTTCTCTTCCACTTCCCTCCTACGCACCCTTGAACCTCTCCCCTTTCCCTCTCTCTCCCTCTCCTTTCTGTCTTTCATTTCTTTGTCTTTATCCATCATTATAATAAACCATTTCTGCGTGGATGCAGCCTCTGGGTTTTGAATGTCCACCTGCCACCCTGCTGCCATGCCCGCGTGGAGTGGGCTGCCCACCAGCCCATCACTGCATCTGCCCAGTATGCCAGTGTGATTCCCTGCACACGAGGAGCACACGAGGGAGCCCCCCCATAATAATCCATAATAACCAGGGTCCCCAGAAGGAGGGGTTGGAAGCCTGATGCCCAGCTGAGTTTTGTGCTGATGGCTATGTGGCTTAGACTGAGGCAAAACGTGTTCTTAGCAGCAAGATCAACGGGATAGAAGGAAACATCCACAACTAGAAGAACTAAAGAGAAGAGATTTGTTTCACAGTGTAAAACAAACAATCCCTACATCAAGAAAATAAAACTCATTGCACATACTCATGAATCTACATTGTCTCCTTACTGCCTGTATGAGCATACTCAGATGGGAGAGTCCTATTTCTGCCTTTTATTGAAGTCTTGAACATCTTATGACTGTGTTGATCAGCCTTAGGAAGTAGGATGTTCTATGGTCATATACTCCAGCAAACAACATTCAGTACTCAGTGTTGCTACATGACCGCAAATGCGCTGTTCAGTAGCTAAGCAAGGGGCCTTACATCCTACGCAATCCATGCACTGCGTGATCACATAGTTTGGATGCAGCATGATCACGCAATCTGGGGAATCCATAAAAAGCAAGTCACAGACTCCTCCCCGCTTCTCCTCCTCCTTCCCCTCTCTCCATGCATGCATACCCTTCCACAGGCCTAAAGCACATCCCCTCTGTCCCTTCTCCTAATAAACTCTTACAGTGGGTTTTGTTGTACCCTGTGGCTTTCCGCACACGGTAAACAGTGCCACTTAATGAATAACATTGCACCGCATAAAACTAACACTCAGGCCTATACAAAAGGAAGATTCCAAATTTGATTTAAAATGCAGTCTTTGCACCCATTCTGCCAGAGCCCTCTATAGATGGATTCCTGCAGCTGAAGGTTAGACCGGTGGATGTTTTTGTTCTTAAGACCTCCCTTCTCCATTTTCTAACTGTGGCTTCTTTGTTGTTAATCGTGGTGATAAATTTTAAACGTGTGATATGCCATTTACTGTCTCAGCCTCTCTGCCTGAGCTCCAATAGCACTGAGTATATTCAGATTCTCCTCTTGCCCTCCCTGGGCTTAGAGATGGGTGTAAGGAGAGGTGGAGGCGATTGCAGAATTCTTACTTGACCAAAGCTTTGTAAGATGGCTTTGATTCTGGTTGTGTGGGCTTGTCCACAGGGTTTTTAGACATCTCCCCACACCAATCTCTACAACTTCTTGTCCTCTGACCTGAGCATGCATGCGGGAAAACAATCAGTCAGTCAACTAAAAACAATGGCTAGGATTTAGATGTGCTGAAATGAAGTCACTCCAGACAGGAATCATCAAAGGTGACGAGGACAGTCTTGTGTGTTTGTGTAAATGAGACAAGTGAGGAGAAGGCCAGGCGGGACCAAAAGCAAACAGAAAAGAGTCTCAGGTTCCTTCCTGCCGGAGGTGAGCAGGGCAGCGGGCAGGGGACCTGGGAGGGCAGTGACTACCCCTCACTGAAACGTGCTCTGCCTTTCCTTGCATCATTAACCAGGACCCATTAAATGAAAAACAACCCCAAAACCTTCCAGAACCTGCTTTCTTTACAGGGCATCTGCAAAGTGGAACTGAGTATCTATAGAGACATCTAGGCCTGATGTACCTGCTCCTTAAGGGACCTGAGTGCCACTCATGGTTCCAGGAGCTGATGTGGGGGAAGCCCGCCAGGGCTGGGCCACCACCTCTGCAGAGTCACAATCAAGGACTTCTTTCATTTCTGAGATGGAGCACTGTGGGGTGTCTCGTCTCAGACTCCACTCTGGGCCCCACAGAACCTGGAACCAAATGGGGAAACTCAAGAGGCAAGGAGACGACAGCGGGGTTGGATTCAAAGCCCAAGATTTCTCCCTTCCCTTTCTCGCTCTTCAAATCTCAGAGCAAAAACAAAACTACCCACCTCCAGAGGCCACTTGAGAAGAAGGTTAAAAGGACAGAGACTTTGCAGGTGTAATTAGCAGTGGGCAGATACCCCAAAACATCCCTCCCCTCTCTAAATGTCCCTCTGTGCCTCAGCCACCTCACCTGGTACATGTGATAGACAGTGAAGAACAAGGCTGAGTTAGAGATGTCCCCAAGCTCCTGTCATCGGCCCCACTCAGGGCCCCCAGGTGGAGTACAGAATTTTTAGTCAGAACTCTGAGAATTATTTCTTCTTTCATTTTTAATAAACACACACACACACACACACACACACACACACACACAATTCCACCAACCAGTAGCACACATTGGCACACACTTAGATGAGCACACATATGCCAGCATCACCCCCTCTCAGCAACCCTATGACTTGGTTTCCCCATTTGATTACACATTCCATTCTTGGGGAAACCCACTTCACCTCTGCAAGAGCCCAGTAGGCGGTGAGGATGTGCTCAGCAGAGGGCGCTCCAAGTGTGACCTCCAGGCCAAGGTCCTGGAGAAAGGCAAGAGGCCAAGGAAATTTCTAGTGGAAAAAAAGAAGAAAGACTCCAGGATTATGAAAACCAGACTTTGAAAATAAAACTGCTGATTTGTCTCCTGGGTTAGAGAAGAAGAATGTCACAGCCGCACTGAGATTTCCAGGAAGCTCTTGCTGAAGGCTGGGCAAGGCTGGCAGAGAGGGCTGGGCAAGGCTGGCAGAGAGGGCTGGGCAGGGCTGGCAGGGGGCTGGGCAGGGCTGGCAGAGGGCTGGGCGAGGCTGGCAGAGAGCTGGGCAAGGCTGGCAGAGGGCTGGGCAGGGCTGGCAGAGGGCTGGCAGAGGGCTGGGCAAGGCTGGCAGAGGGCTGGCAGCAGGAACTCAGTCGGGGTATCCCAGCTTCAGCTCTGATGCCCTGGAAGTAAGAGATGAGGACAATAATGTGAATGTCGGAGCATGGCTGTGCACACATTCTTGGCATGACGGGTTATGTGTTTCTGTGTGCCATGTCTGGACATGTGTTTATGTGAAACTGTGGGTACAGTCCCACACATTATTTACTGAATGACTTCTACGTTCTGCTGGGAACAATAATCAAATAAAATACAATATCTAAACTCACGGGGCTTAGCAAACTAGCAGGCAATCTCAGTTTTGGTGGCTGGGAGGCAGCTGGAGTGTGTTGGCGGACACTGACTTGGTAGTCAGGCGACCTATAGTCCAATCCAGCCACCCACCAGCTGCACAAGCTTGGCAATCTCCTTGACATTCCCTCTTCTTAGATGAGAAATGTACCTATTAAGGCCATATCCTGGGAGATAGCATACATGTGTCAGTTTCCAGTGTGTTGTGGTCTGAGGCTCCGAATCAACCCAAGCTGACACAAGATGTTACTGAAAAGCAAGATTTAATGCAGGGCAGCACAAAAGTGGGGGAAGGGGGTTAGGAGGGGGCTGATCAGTCAGGGCCCCAGAACAGACTCTGGAGCTGAACTGCAACCCCAAATGCCAGTTGAAGCAAGTATTTAATCATAAAAATCATGAACATTTGTTGCCAAGTTACAGTTAAAATTTTCACCAATCAGCATTTAGAAATTGGGACTCCTTGGATGCTCCGTCACTGTCAACCGATATACAATGTAAGCCTTTCAGTCCAACCAATCAGATTCATTTGTTCCTTCTGTTGTTAGGAACAGCCTTAACGTTTCTAAAGAACTAAGAATGCATAAGAACTATATCTATGGTTTAAGGAGGAGGTGGGTCAGCAACTGGAAGGTTCCCAGCTCCCGTAGGACTTGGGAATCTGAACTTGGTTTCACCCTATAGGTAAAATGGAGTCTGAAGTCAAAATGGCAGTACTTAGGACAAGGTGCTTTTGCCTGCTGACTTTGGTGATGGCCTTTGTCATGTAAACACATCCGGGTACACAGAACGAGTATGCCCTGGGCGGGTGGCACGTCATCATTCTCACACCTTCACTCGGGATGTGTTTGTGGAATGCCAGGCTAGACCAGAGCTCTCACACAGTAGCCCATAGAAAGGAAATATGGAGAATCTCATGTGGTTTGAGGGGTTGTTGTTGTTGTTATTATTGTTGTTTGTTTTGTTTTGGCTTTTGCTTATGGTATGTTTTTAAAATCAAGATCTTTCGCAGAAAAATGCTCATTTCCAGTTTCCTTTGGAGCATTCTGCAGACACAAGCATGTGTATGCCTGCATGCCACAGCTTCTGCTTCTCAATAGATGTGTCCTTCCCAGGGGCATTCTCGATGCTGGCTGGTTTCCAGGGAAGTCCTTGGAGGGGATCCAAGGCAGCTCAGGAGTGCTTGTGTGCAGACATGTTCTCTGGGAAGAAGCAGGACAGGACCAGGAGGAGCTGGCCTTCCCACAAGCTCCAGTCTCAACAGAGGCCAGAGTGAGTCGCCTGCCCTCCGCGGAGATCTAAGGCTGCCGATTGGACAGTAGTTACAGACAGTAGTAAGTGGGGGCCCGAGGGACTCAGTTGGTAAAATGCTTCCCATGGTAGCACGTGGACCTGGGTTTGGATCCCCAGGACCAACACAAAGAGCTGGGCACAACAGCCTGCATCTCTAATGCTGGCACCAGGGAATGCTGGCCACACAGCAAATCAGTGAGCTCCGGGTTCAGTGAGAGATCTCATCTCAAAACAATGAGGCAGAGTGATCACTGCCTCCTTACCACAGCACCAGTCTCAGGCTCTCGTGTGCTCCCACACACGCACACACACATGCACATATGTACACACACAAGCATGTACGCACACACAAAAGATTGCAAGAATGGGTCTGAAATAGGGGAGATAATGGTCTCCCCAGAAAGTATTTAGCCCTCTTTTAAAAATGAGTTTGTTAAATACATTTTGGAAGCCCACAAATGAGAAACACAGGAGTGATCTTTTCCTAGTATCGATGGGTTCTCTTAGGATAACAAATTCATCCCTGTCAATAAACATTAACTGAGCCCCCACTACATGTAAGAAGCAGGCTTGGCAGGGACAGGCCCTGCAGAGACGTGTCTGTCCTGCCCCTTGGCCCTCGGGAAACTGTGTTGAAGAGAGATCAGCACCAAAGCATAGAGTATTACGGAGATGTTCTGGACAAAAGGCAGAGAAGACAGAAGAAGATGCACCTGGCCCTTGGACAGACTGTGCATGCTCAGCTTTCTCTCTGGGCTCTGCTTTCCCCTGTGTGAGGCAAAGAAGGCAGAAAGGTTGGCCAAACAGGAACCTCACTTTCACAGGTCGATTGGCCCCCGGTTTCGGATTCTTTGAAGAGCAAAGGCTGCTGCCCTGGTCCTCATCCTTTCACTCCAGCCTGCTTCCCTGTTCCCAAGTCTTGGCTTGTGCTGGGAATTCACCTAGCTTGAGCTGTGAGAGGTATCTATCCATCAGAGGAAGGTTTGCACATAGCTTCGCTCAAAAGAAAAAAAAGGTATTGAAGGCCATAGTTGAAAAAAGCTGGGCCTTTAGTAGAACCTTCCAGCATTTTCTTACCATGGTTCCTGGTACCACTGCAAGCCCAAATATGGAGAGCAAACCCCTAAACGGGTGGGTTGCACCCCTTCCCCAGCAGCAGGGTGTGGATAATGAAGGATATGGTGAGAAACTTCTCCCACTCTTGGGGGAGATGTACGATACAAGGATGGGAGAGTTTCCCCCCATTCCTGCGGGTTTGAGAAACATTCCTCCTCACACCGTGTGTGATTCTTAATAGACTGGATCTAGTGTTAACTAAAACACTCAGTCACCAGGCACACCAGTGGGGGATTTTTAGTTAATAAGCTCATTTGAGGTTGGAAGACCCACCTTTAACCTGGGCCACACTTCTAATGGCAGCCTATGTAAAGGACATGGAAGAAGGAGAGATCCCCCTTCCCCTCCCCTTTCTCTCTGTCTGTCTGTCTCTCTGCTTGCTCTTGCCCTTGCTAGAAAGTCCATTTCTTCACTTACACTAGAGCCTGCTTCTTCAGGATTTCCGGCGTATACTGAAGACCAGCTTAGACACCCAGCCTCGTGGACTAAACAACCACTGAATTCTTGGACTTCCCATTGGTAGACAGGCTTTGTTGTGCTAGCTGGACCACAGCCTATAAGCCATTTTAATAAATCCCCTTTCTCTATATATAGATTCATGCTATCAGTTCTGTTCCTCTAGAGCAGTGGTTCTCAACCCTTCTAAAGCTGTGACCCTTTAATACAGTTCCTCATGTTGTGGTGACCCCAACCATAAAATTATTTTTATTGCCACTTCATAACGGTAATTTTGCTACTGTTATGAATTATAATGTGAATGTGTGTTTTCCAATGGTCTTAGGTGACTCCCAAGGGGATTGCATCCCACAGGCTGGGAATCACTGCTCTAAAGAACCCTGATTCCTGATACAACTTGTTCTGCTTCCCCTGGGACCATCAGGCTGCATCGCTCTCCCACCGGACGCCACCTTGAGTTGGTTTACAGTGTGTGCCCTTTCTTCTGCACTAGCCCATAGCCAGGAGAGACACACCTGCAGTGAGTGTGGAGCAGTAATCAGGGCCCTGCTCCCTTCCCACCCATGAGGAGAGCTTTGAATTCCCAGCCCATGAAAGAACGGATTGGCACGCAGCAAACAGACTCATAGAACAGGGTACCTGGTGACCAGAGAAGGCACAGAGAAGTGGGCTAGGGTTGCGGCCTTCCCATGTGGGCATCTCAGGCCTGTCCTTACCTGTCAAGCTCTTCTCCTGGACCTTTGCCATCTGCTCCTGAGCGCCATTGGCCCTTTTATGACATCCACATGGCCTTCAGTGTCCCCTCAACAGCCATCTGGAAAAATCCCAGGGAGCCAGTGCTTAGAACGCAGAGGACTTCCGGAGTGCTTGGGCATTTTTAAGCTTGGAGTCTGGTCTGCCAAGATAGGGAAATCACCACACAGAGTCTTCCTCCGACAAACCCAGGCTTTTTTTTTTTTTTTTAAGAGTGTTTTACTAGAACATTATTTATAACTTTACAATACCCAAAGGGCAAGGTCAAAGACAAACTTAATGTTTTCTGATGATGATTACATCCTCCTTAACTGTTGTTTCCTGAAGTAAAACATTTATTCACTTTTGCCTGTGCATGCACACACACACACATACACACTCATGCATGCACACACACACTCCACAGTGGCAAATGTGAAGGCCAGGTGACACATTTCTGTTCAGGCTGATCTGTTTTCCGCCATGTAGGCCCCAGGGATCAAACTCAGCTTGTCAGGCTTGGTGGCAAGCCTTTGCCCTGGAGCCATCCCACTGGCCCGGAAGTGAATGTTTTACGAGGAGTCTTACTAGTGCTCCCTGAGGGAAGATAGGCGCACAGGGGTCACACACGGGTAAACTGGGAAACAACACTATAGGCAATGGCAGCCGCCCCCCCTCGAGACTTAACTCCATGCACCCATCAACCTCGTTTCTTATAATTTGGTGTGCTCAGACATGCTGCTGAAGCAGAAAAGGAGGAAATCTATAAAGAGGGAGTGTTTTAATTCCAGTTGTGTATAACAAGAACAAGGAGGACATTTTAAAACTATCACTTAAACAAAAACGCACACACAATCTGCAATAGTCTGTCTAGTTTTTCTGAGCTCGTTGCGGTGTTTCTCTGCTGTGGACAGCCGCTGTGTGTGAACGCCTGAGATGCGCCTCTGCACCGCAGGACCCAGCACTTGCTCTCCTAACCTGCTGTTGCTGGTGGCCCGCACTCATCTGCTCGATCGTGAGTCAGAAGTCAGCAGAGATTGCGCTGGCAGTGACAGGAAGTGTCTGTAAGCGTCTTTTCTGAGCACAAGCCTCGTCAGTGAGGGGGAGGAGGGCACTGAGGGGTCTTTGACTCTGCCCAGTACAGGCAATGAGGTCCACTCTGGTTCTACATTTTAGGAGGGGTGGACAAGCAGGACCGTGTCGGATGGCTGCGTTTGGCACAGTGGATTCATCCACTTCCTCCTCCACATTGTCCTGTTCTGGGAGGCAGCCACCAGGGCACCAGGACCTTGTCTGTGTGACCTTTACCTTTGACCCAATGAAGCTGTGTCTTCCCCAGTGTTGGACTCTCAGAACAGTTCTGTAACGTGGAAAGGTGAGTTAATGATTCAAGGTCAGCAGCTTGATAAGGAAGCATCAAGAGTTAAGAAGCTGAAGAACAGGCTAATGTGCTAGGGATATGGAGTCAGGTGGCCCCACAGTTCCCAACTGCCTGCCCCCACCCCGTGACGTCAGCACGTGAAGCACTGTTGGAAGTATAGTCTCCATCCTGTAACTTTGCCAGGTGACAAGCAAGGAAACTGAGGTTCAGAGGAACAATGCCAGGGTTGATCCCAGCTTTGTCTGGGTTCACATCGAAATATCTAGAAGTGAATGCTGACCCTTCCCAAGCTGCCAATCACTGGCTGTTTGACTTGAGTCTATTTATCCTGGGGCTCAGTTTTCTCACCTGGGAAAGAAAAACTCATTTGCTCCCCAACTTTCTGTAGTATTATAGACTACACAGAGAAATGGATGTGATGCATTCAGAGCCATGACTGAACTAAAGGAGCCGCTCATTGCTTTTAGCACACCCACAGATCCCAGCGTGCCAGGCTGGGGTGGAAGGCTGGTGACGCCGGTGATTCTGTGGCAGCTCCATCATGCGCTCTAGGACACATGTGAAGGTGCACTTGTCGGGGAGGGGCAGGCTGACCGGGCAGCAGAGGCAGGGAGCCATGGAGAAGCCCTTCCCACAGCTCACCTGAGAACCTCTGATTCTGTGCACTATTTTCAGATTGAGTTTCAGAGGGGACAAAGGGAGCAGCCCGCTGACAGGCTCCTGGCCACCTGTCCTGCCTTAAGAGTCTCTCATCGGCTTTGTGTATTTGGGCCCCTTTTGAGGGTATATGAAAACAAGACCTTGTAGACAATACAAAGTTTGAAAAATTCAGTGTGTTATGGTTTCTAAGGTGTACCAGGTTTTTTCTTTTAGGCCACCAACCAGCTCCCAAATCATGATGCAGAGACTTATTATTAGTTTTGAATGCACAGCCTAGATTAGGCTTGTTTCTGGCTAGCTCTTTTAACTTAAATTAACCTGTGTCTCCTTGTCTACCTTTTGCCTCAGGGCTTATAACTTCCTCTGTATAGCTCGCTTTCACTGTTTCTCCTGTCTGCTGGCTGGCGGCTGCCTGGCTTCTTGCCCGGGGAGTCTCCCTGGTTCTCCCTCACTCTCCTCCTTCTCTCACTCCTTGTTCTTCTTGGCCTAGATTTCTCCTCTTATTTACTCTCTTCCTGGAAGCCCTAGCTGTCCTTTCTCCTGCCTAGCTATTGGCCATTCAGCTTTTTGTTAAACCAATCAGGTGCCTTAGGCAGGCAAGGTGAAACAAATGCAACACATCTTTACATAGTTAAACACATGCAGCACAAACAAAGGAAACACACCTTTACACAGTTTAAGTGACATTCTATAGCACAAACAAGTGTAACACATCCTTGCTTAGTTAAAACAACATTCTACAACACTAAGGTCATCTTCTGCCTTAAAAAAAAATTCTAGCTGGGCGGTGGTGGCCCACGCCTTTAATCCCAGCACTGCGGAGGCAGAGGCAGGCAGGCCTCTGAATTCAAGGCCAGCCTGGTCTACAGTTCCAAGATCAGCCAGGGCTACACAGAGAAACCCTGTCTCAAAAAACAAAAACAAGTTCTATAAACTAGTTCAGTCAGTAAAGTGCTTGCCACACAGACTTGAGAACCTAAATCTAATCCCCTGAAGCCATACAAACACTCAGCATGGTGCTATGCACTTGTATTCTAGAGCTAGAGTTGGAGAGAAGGATTGCTGGAGCTTGATCACAACCAACCTAGCTTAACCTGCAAGCCCCAGGTTCCAGTGAGAGATCCTGTCTCTATAAAACAAGACGGACAGCTCCTGGGGGATGAACTCCAAAGCTGACCTCTGACCTCCACCCACACATGCACCTGCACACGAATATACAGAGGACACCAAAAACTTCTATAAACTATTATGTCTTGCATTGCTACATTTCATTTATGCGTCCTTTCGCAGAAAACTACTGTGTGACTGAGAAACATAAAACAAAACAGAAGACTCCTTAGCTGCCGGCTCAGTGCTCATTGTGCAGCATCTGTACGGAGCTGGGCGGGGTGGGGAATGGCAACACAAGTGGCCAGGACCTCCTCAGCTTTCACCAGTTTCCTGCTCTGCACCCTAGAGTTAGGCCATGCATCTTACTCTAATAGGTCAGATACTTGGAAAAAGCTCTAGGGTATTCATCTGTGTCCTATGCTCTCCAATGCACAGTGACTCACACCCTGCTAATTACCCAGAACCCCCCTTGCCATCCAGTCCTTAACTGCTCCGCGGGTGCCACAGACTGTGGAGCCAGGCAGTCCCCTTCATGTCAAAGGTCTGACTGCTGGAGAACGGACCCTGAAACCTTTGTGGTCCATGCCTCTGAGATCCGAAGGAAGAGGTGTGGGAGGGAAGAAAATGGCTGGAGGCACACATAATCAGTGCTTCTCTATATAATCGTGGATAACCTTGAACTCTGGATCCCCTTCACCCACCTTCTGGGTGCTAGGATTACAGGTTTTTGCCACCATGCCACCCGTGGTGCTGGAGAGCGACCCAAGTCCTCCTGCCTACTGAGCAAACACACCCCATCAGCTAAGCCACACCCCCCAGCCTGAGTCTGCTTCCTTGATCCCCCATCACAGCCCCAGCCAGAGGCCACAGATCTGAGGCCTTGGCCGGGGAGATGATTTCTCTTTTGAAATTTCTTAGAAAAATAAAGCAAGTGCCCTGAGCAGAGGTGGGTGGTCTTCAAAAGGTTTATTTTCTTTCTGAAGCAGAAGTATCTCCAGGTTTGGCTTTCAATTTCTGTTCCCTGGCTGTACTTAGTGATCCTCCGGTGATGCCCCCTCTATTTCAAGAGCCCCCAAAATTAAGCGGGTGACTACAGATGAGTTTTTGGTACTTTCCAAAATTAAACTATTTCCCTTGGTAAATTTCCAGCATATGAACTCATTAATCTGAAAACAGGATGTGGCACACGAAGTGTGAGGTCAGACTGCCTGCTTTTTTCTCTTTACCCTGAGGCAGAGAGGAAGAGGGGGTGGGAGAGAGGTGAGGCTAGAGAGTGGCTCTTACAGGGCCCAGGGCCTTGAGAAATGTCATTTCACCAAGTACACTTGAGAACTGGTCTTTTAATATCAGGAACGCAGGGAGCTCGTAGAACCCTTTACTATTAGAATCGAAAGGCCAAGCTAGGCCTGTGATCCCAGCACTTGAGAAACAGAGGCAAGAGGGTCACCAATTCTAAACCAGCCTGAACTATATAGCAAGACCCTGTAGATAGATAGATAGATAGATAGATAGATAGATAGATAGATAGATAGACAGATAGATAGACAGACAGATGGATAATATAAAAGAAGAACAGAAAGCCCTCAGAGACCGCCTCTGACTTACACAGATCACGGAGTTTGTGTTTGGGGGAGAAGGGGTCCTGAGACACAATACTTGTCTTCAGGCAAATGTTCCCCTTTCCAAGTTAAAACCCAAGAGTCTTTATTCCGAAGGCCAGCCAGATGCTCAGCCCAGTCCTGCAGCATCACCTGACTGCTAGAACCTGAGCCAGAGTGGGCCTGCCCTGGTGGGGGCTAGACAAGCGTCCAGAACAAACCCCAGCAAGGTGACTCATGCTGGTAATATCAGCATTAGGGAAGCTGTGTGCTTGTGTGCATGTGTGTGTGTGTTGTGTATATATGTATGTGTGTGTAAAATGCTGTGAGTGTGTGTGTGTGTGTGTGCGCATTTAGCTTTACAAGCACATCCACTTCCCTGCTGCACGCAGTTTTGTTAGCACACAGTGCTGAGAGCAGAGTTGCACCATCTCACTGCTGTCTGCACCATCCACAGTTCGGCCGAGCCTGCAGGGTGCTGGGCTCTTTGCAAGAACCCACTGTGGTTAAGGTTCAGACTTGCTGCTTTTCCTCTCGTGCCCGGCGGGATCTCAGACTGGAGCTCAACGCTGCATGTGTGTCCCTGCATTGTACTGAATACCTCACATGTGCTGTCACTGAGGGAGTCAGCTAGCACCGCGAACCCAACAGATGCAATCTGGGTCTCAGTTTCCTCATGGGAGGAGCGCTCGCCCCGCCCTCGGCCAGCCCCAGGAACCAGCCCAGCCCAGCTCCAATCGCCCAGGACCTGCTGCTTCCCTGGTTCTTAGCACCGAGGACGCTCCGCCCTCTGAATGAAAGAAGGCAGCGGCTTGCAGGTTGGTTGCCCAGCACCCGCAGAACCCCAAGTGCGAGCATCGGACGGGACGCGGGTTCGCACTGCAGAACCCACCAAGGTCCTAGGCCCCTTGCCCTTCCCGAGCGGTGCCATGGTCCCGAAACTGTCACTGCACCTCTGCCCTCAGCTCTGATCGCATCCTGTGTCACCTGCTGAAGGAAGGGGAGTCGGGAGGGCAAGGGGCCACAGGCAGGCGGCCCGACAGCATGCCTGGAATGTGAGCGGTAGGTGCGCCATGGGATCCCAATCTGGGCACTGTCACCGAGACGTTCCGGGGGAAGTGGGTGTGGCCCAAGTGTGCCCCCAAAGACCAGAAGGAGGCTGGCACACCGCTACTCAGAGCATAGAGATTCCCCTTACTGGGAGCGCTGGAGATGGGACCAAAGGAAGTGGTGGTGGGAAAGAGGTGAAAGAGACCCATGAAGAACCACCGCGGTGCAAGTATCAACTCTGAAGGGTGTCTGAATGACAGAAGGAAGGTGCTGGCATGAAAGAAGGACCAGAGCCCTCTGGTTGCTTCCAATAGGACAGAAACGAGGAAAGGCCAGAGCATTTGACAGTGAGCAAGCCTGTAACAGTGTTGAGTAGGTTCCCTGAAGTGTCAGCAGCTGTGTGGACAATTCCTCTTTAAAATTTTCACTGTGGAGTGAAGAAAGAGTAGATATGGAAAAGGAATTTGGGGATAAGGACCATGCTCATTTTAAATAGCAGGTCTGAAGCCGGAAAGTGGTGGCCCACGCCTATAATCCCAGCACTGGGGAGGCAGAGGCAGGTGGATCTCTGTGAGTTTGAGGCCAGCCTGGGCTACAGAGTGAGTTCCAGGAAAGGCTCCAAAGCTACACAGAGAAACCCTGTCTCAAAAAGAGCAGGTCTGTGCTCAGTCCTTCCCGGCTCACTAACTGTGAGGTCTTGAGAAAGACACTCAACTTATCTCTACCTTGGGTCCCTCTACTATAAAGTAGGGGGCCTCCAAAGATTGGAGGGAAATGTTGATGAGATATTTGTAAAAGTACTTAAAACAAGGCTGGAGATGTGGCTCAGTAAGCGAGAACTTGGATTTGATCCCAGTACAAAGAAAAACAAACCGCCTAACACACAGCACTCAACAGCATCGCCGGTCATCTTACTCACAGGCTGTTAGGGGTGTTTTGATGCTGGTGGGAAGGGGCTGGTAGATGGGGAATCCGTGAAGGGGTGGGGGATAGGACAAGAGAAAGGTGCCCAGAAGCTAGATGGAACAACAAGATCCGGTGCCTCCCTTGTGTCCCAACAGGAGAAGAAGGGGACATGTGGAGGTGCAGGGGGTTGTTGCTCGGGCTGAGCAGTTAAGGGAATGCCTTTCTGAGAGTGGGAAAGTAAGCCCAAAGTCATTAGCTGAGTAGGCTGAGCGGGGATCAGTTGAAAATGGAAGTCTATAGGATGTAGTAACCTTTTTGCCAACGGCCACTAGATGTTCTGGTACCATCCTGGGGATAGTGGACAGTTGAATTTATCTAGAGCAGTAGTTTTCAACCTATGAGCCATGACCCCTGTGAGGGTCGAATACAGATATCCTGCATCTCAAATATCTACAGTATAATTCATAACAGTAGCAAAATTACAGTTATGCAGTAGCAACAAAAATAATTTATGGCTGGGGTCGCCACAACATGAGGAGCTGTATTAAAGGGTCGAAGCATTAGGAAGGTAGAGAACCACTGAACACAGAATCTAAACCTCTCTGCCCATCTGGGAGGCTCAAGGAAGTTGAGAGATGCAAAACCACTGTGTATGTGTAATTTGCCATTTTAAATCCCTTTCCTTATAGTGAGGAACAAGGAGGGTGTGGTCATCGCCCGAGTAAAGCACCGAAGTTTTGGGAGCATGTCACTTATGCCACAACCCCTGACACACTTTCCCCGGCTTGATGGTTAGCTATAACTGTCAACTTGACATGACCTGGGAAGTCTCAATGAGAGACTGTCTACGCTGTTCTGACCTGCAGGCATGCAGTGGGAGATTGTCATAATTACGTCAATTGATACAGGAACACCCAGCCCCTTGTGGGTGACACCATTCCCTAAACAGGAGGTTCTGGGCTGTGTGAGTGGAGAGGTGAGCTGATCACTGTGAAGGAGCAAGCATCCATGCTCTTGTTTTCCTCTGTCCCTGACTGTGGATGTGAGCTGACTGGCTGTTTAGAGTCTTGCCTTGACTTCCCCCCAATGACAGACTTTAACCTGGGATTGTAAGCCAAATAAATTTCTCTCATGTTGCTTTATGCCAGGGTGTTTATCACAGCAAGAGAAATAAAACTAGAACACCCACCATCTCATTTGGTCATCTTGGCAATTGGGTAAAATATATGCTTTCATCCCCCATTTCGCAGATGCAGAACTGAGACACAGACACATTTCAGGCTGTGTGGTGAGTTGGGTGTGGCGAGTCGGGCATAGTGGTGCATGTTGGCACATGGTGGCGCACACCTTTACTCCCAGCACTTGGGAGGGAGAGGCAGGCAGATCTCTGTGAGTGTAAGGCCAGCCTGGGCCACAGTGTAGTGAGACCCTGTCTCAAAATAAATAAATAAATAAATATTAAAAGACCATGTATGTGGTAGACCCAGAAGCCCTTCAGAGCTGCCTGAGCTCAGAGCCTGTGGTCTGAAGGCAGCATGTACATCTACACACCCTAACGCAGTGCAGCTGGGTAGAAAGGTGTACGGAGGCCATCTTTGTCATTTGAGAGTCTGAGACAAGCTGGATGCTCTAACCAACACCCCAGACTCGGAGACTTCACCATGCTGCCTGTTCTTACCTCATTCACGGTAGAACAGAACATGGTTCAGATCCCAATGCTCAACCTCAGGCTGTGTGTCTCTGAGCCTCAGGCCTTGCTTTACAGCTGTGCATGGCTACAGAAAGAATTGTAAGGATTAGAGGGAAAAGTCTGCCCAGCACACAATGGCTGGCCAGAGCTGTGTTTTTCCGTGTTCACCCTTCACGCACATCTGGATCTGCACATGTGGATTTGCTCTCAGTCTGCTTGGCGACTGACAGCAAATCCACGTGAACCTGGCCTTCCTTCCCGACAGGGAAGTGGTGGCTCCTGACCAGTTACACAGCACCTATGACTTCCTGAGTGGGGCTTAGGAAGCAGCTCTGCAGAGTCTCAGTGCCAACGCCTTGAACCTCAAGGGAGGGGAGGGTCCTGTTGTTTGTCACAACCACGACTGGTGCACAACACCATGGGAGGGCGGGGCCCCCAGAGGCCTTCCTGCCACCTTTGGTTGCCTTAGTCACAGGGTCCCCAGTCATAAGCCCTAGACCATTGTCCCAATCCGTTTTCTCAGGATGGGGTAACCGAGTGACAGTGGGAGAAAGCGTCATTTAAAGGCCACCCAGACACCCTGGAGGACTCAGAACTCAAATTTTGGACCTGATTTCAGGACTCTTGGAGTTTTCATCAGAAAGCTGAGCCCCACTGTTCCAGAGAATTCTACATGGCTCAGAGGGGGCAAGACAAGTGGCCAACCGTGGACTCTCCACCAAAGTGCCTGGGGAGGAGATAGAGGAAGCCGGCAGCAGCCTGTGGTTCTCAGGCAGGGGAACCGTGACTCCGGAGAGCATTGCTCTCTTCCTATGACTGTCTCTTGCTTTCTCACTTTGAAAAATGTCTGGACACTCCTAAAAGTTTTCAGTCTCTGTCCAGGGGATTTTTCTAACCACAAAGGGTAATTCCTACTCCATCCCTGCTGTGACTCAGCTGTGACGTTGTACCCCACAGCCAGAGAGGAGAAGATAAAGTCACAGAAAGTGTGGCCCAGGCTAGAACCCACCTCTCTCCACAGGCTCCACAAAGCTGGTCCTCGGCTCTACTTGACAGACCCTCAAGATGGCCTCCAGCTCAGCCAGCGGCCCCCGCCCAGCCCCTGATGAAAATGAGTTTCCATTTGGTTGTCCACCTGCTGCCTGCCAGGACCAATCAGAGCCCAGGGTTCTCCGCTGCACTGCCTGTCTCTCTGAGAAGCTGAGGTGAGGGGCCAAAGAGCCTAGGGCCGGTGGAAGGATTGCCAGGAAGGGACTGCTGATGGGAGGGGGACCTGAGAGAACTGCTGACCCTTAGCAGGCAACTTCACCTCTCTAGGCCTCTCTTTCCAGTCCTTTCTTCCGAACAGCGCCCGGGCTGGGGGCGGATGGCTCATTAGCCACAGAAAGCTGTCTGTGCATCCGTCATTATTGAGGTAGAACTTGAAGCTATGCTGGGCCACTCCCCACTGGGTAGCCTGGCCTGAGCCTCAGGAGTCTCGAGCCCTGACTTCTTACCTGTGGAGTTTCCTTCTGCCTCACAAAATTGTGACAAGGTTCCATCAATAATAGTCCCCAAACTTCTTACAACAATGAATGCAGGCCCCTTTAGCAAATACCAAACTATAATAAAACACTATTTTGTTTTATTAAACCCAGCTAATGGGGGCAACAGGGTGTATATTTATGCCTAAAATGTAAATAACGGAGATGTTACAGCATTAGCACCCTGCCTTGAGCAGTTGCTGTGGGCCAAGTGTTCCACCCCTGCGTCCTCGGGTCAGCCTGCGGAAGTCAGTACAATCACTACCCTGCTGTATAGACGAGAACTGCAACACCCCCAGACATGAAGGCTTGCCTCCTGGAGTTTCCTGGTGAAGATACTCCTAAACGGCCCTGGGCCACTGGCACGACCTTTCCTTTGGGACCTTACAGCTTAAGAATGTGGGGAAACCAAATCAGTCAAATGAGAAGGTCAAATTCGGTGACTAAGGGGAGAGGCTGCAGGAGGCTGTGGCTGTGGAAAGGCCAGGAGGGGGCGGAGGCCGCAACTGACTGCTCTGAGTTCATCTCCTTTCCCTCTGCCCCCAGAAAACCCTGGCAGAGGAGGGAGCAGAAGCTGACAGGAAAGTGCGGGGTCCCAGCCTGAGGGGCCTCTGCCCTGCTCTGCGTTTGCCTTGCCCTCCCATGGCCCATCCAAGGCCCCATCTCTGAGGCCTGGTTTTCCTCACCTAGAAATGGGCTGAGTCAGCAGCACTCACTGTTAGAACCACTGACACAGCTGTCCACACTGCACCCCGTCCTGATCTGACACCCATTCCAGGTAGATAGACCTGAGTCCTCCTCTTGTCCTAATAGGCCATGGTCACCTGCCATGGCCAAAAAGTAAGAGACCAGAACCACATACATGGCATTGAGAAGAACAAATGGAGTCCCATACCCATAACCTCTTGCCCAAACCTTTGAGATTGGAAGTATGGGGATTCAGAATTTTGGCAAGTCAGTGCGTGGGATGATTCTTCCAGGAGAGACCCTGTAACCAGATGCTCGGATGGGCATTTCTACGGTGAGACATCCATAATCACTACATGGGTGAGGAAAGCCACCATCTGGTCACAGCAGGTGGGGCTTCAGGAAAACAGTGGACGCTTCGAAGCCTTGACAGTGGGGCCCCTGGATGGTGGAGTTACTGCAAGAGGCAGGGTCTGGGCTTTGGAGTGTCAGGACGGTGGCTAGTGCCGATAGCAGGTGCCAGCAAGGTGTGGTGCCGTATTTGAGAATCTTGTTCATGTTTCCCCAGAGAGGGTGAAGATCGGATCTGTCCTAAATGCAGAGCAGACAGCCAGCAGCCTGTGAGTCCAGGGAGCCCTCTGACTCAGGAGAAGGTATGTCAGCATTGACAGGGGAGACCGCCTGGCCACCTCCGGGGACTGAGGAGACAGCTCAGTCTGTGGGGACCTGAGTTTGGTCACTGGAACCCATGTAATAAAAGCTGTGTGTGGTGATATATGCAATACCAGTCTGGGGAGGAGACACATGGACCCCTGGGCGCATGGCCAGCTAGCCTAGCCTTCATAGTGAGTGAGCTCCCGACTACCCAGAGACCCATCTCCAAAAGAAAGAGGAGGAATGGTGGATGGCAGGCACCTGAGAAACCACTCCTGAGGTTGTCCTTTGGCTTCTACAGAGAGCAGGAAGGAGGGAGGGAGGGAGAGACAGAGACAGAGAGACTTGTCCAGGCAGAGGCAAAGTGGGGGTGCCCATGTGGCCCCCGACAGGTGCAGATGCATTAGTCCTTTGTCTTGAGCCTACAGTGAATTCACTTTCCGAGCAAGGCAGAGGCAGGCGCTCACAGTGACGGCAGCACAGTGCCCTAAGCCACCTGGCAGCCTCTGATCCATTTAGAACTGGAAGCACCTTCTAGACCAGAGGTCCACAAACTGGCTCCTGGACCCAATCCAGCCCATCTCCTGGTTTTATATACAGCCCACAGGATAGGAATGGTTTATATGTCTTTAATTGATGGAAGAAATTGTATTCAGGAATTCATAAGGACTCTATAACATGCAAACTCTATGTCCATAAACAAAGTTCTGCTGGTATCTAGCCACCCTCACGCCCACATATTTTCTGTGGCTGCTCTCTCCCTACAGTGGCAGAGTTGAACACTTATAACAGAAATTTCAAAACCCCAAAATATCCTCCCCAGCCGCTTACTTGAGAAATTCAGCCAGTTCCTAATAAAGAGAGAGGCCATTTTCAGCTCACCTCCTTCGGTGTGTCTGGGAGTAAGAGACACCTTTGGACCTTTGGAAGGGGCCAAGTTTACACAACAGCCTTGAAATCTGGTCCTTCCCTCTCCACCAAGCTGAAAGGACCTTCGTAGGGGACCTGTGTAGCCCAGAGGTTTTCAGGTCCCACTAACTCACAATGAAATGAAAAAAAACATAGGAATGTATTCAGTGCTATAAGCTAAATTATCTCCATTGAGAGAGCCAGTCTTCTCTGTGAGTGTCCTTCCTGTAGGGTTTTGTGAAGGGATATGAAGGTGGATAGAATTTGGGGTAAACTTTTTACCAGATATGGAACAAGGACAGTGATCTTTATGTTAATCTCACAATTAAGATTCCAAACAAAATTTGTGTGGGTCCAGAAGCCCAGTAAAACCTGACCTCTTGGATGACGCATGAGGAAGACATGCTGGGACTTTAAATGCCAGAGCTCCTCAGTGACCAGGATCTCTGCTTGGTCATCCTCTCTGTCCCCATGGTGAGACAAATGAAGCTGCTCTCAGCCGAAGCACCCCCCAGCAATGAACAGTGGCCATGGGTCCAGACCTTGGTGTGCAGGCATGGGTTTATGTCCCTCAGTGCATGGCTGGAGGCAAACCTGTTTCCAGACCCTGTTTCTCCATTGGTAAAATGAAGCCACAAAGTTGGTTCTAGAAGGTTCTTCCCAGGATCTATGACATCTGAGTCACAGATCAACAGCTGCCATTGGCCCAGATGCAGAAGGGGCTCCACACCCGTCCTCCCTCCTTTGCACCAGTCCCTGTCATTCAGAAAGTGTGGGGACTTCCTACCCTGCCCAGAGCTAATTGAAGGGCTTCCCTCCCATTTTTTAGCAGCCTCCCCCTCCAATGGGCCCTTAGAGAATAAGAATAAGAATCAAGTTCATCTCCGTGGAAGAACTGCTGAGCCTCCCTGTCTGGCTGTCTCTAACAGACCAGTTTCTGCACAGAGGCAGACATAGACACCTTCCCACGGGCCTTTGTACCTTACATGTACACTACAGGGAATGAGCTCTGTGCTTTCCGAGGATTGGTTTGTTCTTCCCTCTTGGCAAAATTCAAACACACCACTCATATAAATGTTAGGTAACATGGGCCAGATACACTTTAAATGTCATTTCATCTAGAATCTTTAGTTTTTTTGTTTTGTTTTGTTTTCATCTTTATCAAGATAACACTCAATACAAGCAGAAGGTTTGGGTGCAAGGAGTGCCTGGCGCCGGGTCCTCTTAGATGGCCTGTAGCCTTCATGTCCGGCTGTAAGTGAATTGTATAGTAAGGCCCTGTGTCTGGCTTTGAGAGAAATGTTGTAGCAAAGCCTTTGCTATGTGTGGATTCATCAGTAGAGTCTGAGAAATTGTTTCTAGACTGTTTAAACTTTGGAGAAGTGTTTCTCTGGAGAGTCTGCACTTGGTGCTACCTGAGAGCTTGCAGCTGCACCGACCTTGGCCCTAAGACCCTCCTGGCAGACCTGGAGTTCTTACTTCTGATTATGGCTTGCCATAACCAAAAGGGACAGAGATTCGTGTGGGTTGTCTGCTCCCATGGGCAGCAAGAGCAAGATGACCGGTAGTGGGAACCTTTCCAGCCCCTGTTAACCTTGGGTGTGTTTGAGCAAAGGAGCTGAAGTGAGCTAGCTGGGTGTCAGTCTTTTTCAAGAAGGCTGAATCCCTCTGCTCCTTCAGAAAGTGAAGGCTTGGCATCTTAGTGAACTTCTCTCTCTACTGCGGCACCTATGACCCAACATCAAACAATATTGACCCTTTTTTTTCTCCTGTCCCAGCCTCTAAGAGACTTGAGGGACTTCCAGGGCTCAGCAAGAGCACAGATTGAAATTTGCTGCCTTAAGAAAAGTAGGGGGCTGGAGAGCTGGCTCGGTGGTTAAGAGCACTATGTGCATGGGCCACAGGGTAGTTACACACAGCAGTTACTCCTCTGATCCTGCCCTGGTGGGAACTTTAGGGGACTTTTAACATAAGGAAAGTGACTAATACTGAGCCAGGCCTTTGCATGTGGTAACTCCCAACTTTTGTCTGCATGTCTGAGGTACCTAGGAGACAGACACTGGGCAGGGAGGCCAGGCTGGAAAGCAGCTGAATTCAGCCCAAGGTGCCCATCTCACAAACCCTCCCCACGCCAGCCGCTATCAGTCTGTCCTGCCCTGAGTCCTTAATAATCACCATCTCCTTGCGTAGGGCCCAGAAGCATCAGCAAAGCAAGCAAATATTGGGAGGTCAATGACGGCACAGAGAGGCCATTCGTGCCTGGAATGACCTCCCTGGACAATCGACAGTAAGGAAGGAGACAAAGCAGGAGCTGGGGGCTGGGGAAGGGCTGGGCAGGTCAGAGTTCCTGCTTTGTAAGCATGAGGACCCATGTTCAAATCCCCAGCATCCCTGTTAAAAGGGGGAGGGGGTGGGCTTGGCCATTCACACTTGTAACACCAGCGATGTGAGGGGTGAAGAGAGGAGAATTGTTGGGGCTTGTTGTCCACCAGACTAGCTCTAGGTTCAGTGAGAGACCTTGTCTCAAGGGACTGCGTCTCAAGGTGGAGAGTGATAGTGCAGGGCACTGATGTCCTCTTCTGCTCTCCATGTGCACCTGGGTGCAAGCATACGTGTGTGTGTGCGCGCGCGCGCGCACACACACACACACACACACACACACACACACACACACACACACACACACACACACGCATGCACACACACACAAGCAAAACAAACCAGGAGCTAGAAAATACCATTTGATTCTGTTTGCTGAGACCCCAGGGAGGGAAATATCGTTTGATTCTGTTTGCTGAGACCCTGGGGAGGAAACTGCTTCTCTCACATTCTTCCCTCTGAGGTCCAGTCAGGAAGATTGGTTTGTGGCTCATGGTAATGCCGTGGCCTTTTCTAGAACCCCAAATGGCAGGAGTCTAAGCAGCCTGGTCTAACTTCCAGTGTGTACATGTAGCAGGCTCTGGCGCTGGGGGTTACGTCTTTTCAAACGGAGAACTACAGGACTGGAAAGTGACCCCTCCACATGCCGTGGGTTCCGACTGCCGCCGTGACTTCTTTCATTGTTTGTACTGAGCTCAAGCAGGCGTCTTGCAAGGAAGGCCAGTCAGTCTTCTGTTCCCAGGGTCCTGGGATGTGGGAAACACGAATCATGTCCCTCCTGCCTCTCTCCCCAGTCTCTGTGTGTCTGTGCTCTCTGAAGTGTGCTAACCAGTGTGACTCCCCATCCTCACATCCTAAATGTGACATGTGCTCTCTGAAGTGTGCTATCCTGTGTGACTCCCCACCCTCACACTCCTAAATGTGACAGTTTACATCTATAATCTTGGCACTCCAGCAGCATCCTGTTGTGCCCTTGATTTATTAACAGGTGATATATGAAGGCCCAAGGCAAAAGAGGTGCAGGTACCTGAACCTAAATCATATGGCAAAGCCAAACTCCAACTTTGTGCTCCTAGATGAGTGGCATTGTCTCCATTTCAACTGCAAGTGGAAAACCAGCCCCCAAATGCTTTGTACATGACTTATGGACCTGGCAGGAGCAGTCATGAATGACCAAGCTGGAAAGACTCTGTAGGTGTGAAGGTGAGGTAGAGAGAGTACCCTAGACTACCTGGGTGAGCACAGTCTAAGCACAGGATCCTGGTGAGGAGACAAGCATCCACAGGAGACAGCAGGGGATGTTGGCTTTGACAATGGAGAGAGGACCCACAAGCCAGGGGCTGCAGGCAGCTTCCGGGGGAACATGCTGCTGCCAGCAACCTCGCGGTAGATTGTGTGTATTGTGTTAAACCGTTTAGGGTTGTCACAGCTATGAGAGGTAACAATATGAGCACTTACGTGTATTACCTCATGTTCTTGTAATAGCTATCAGATGGGTTAGTATTATTCATTTTGCAGATGGGGAAACTAAACCTGGAGAACTAAGTAACTCTCCCAGGGCCGTGACACCATGAAGTAGTGACAGCAGCAGTGTATACACACAGGATGCCTCTCGGAGCCCATATCCCAGTGTATAGTAAAGAGTGAATGATGGGTGACCAGAGCTGGCTGCTGGTTGACCCTAGGGCCTCAGAAGACCTCTTAAGTTACCTCTGCCCATCTTTCAGCATTCAAGGCTAGTCACAGTAAACTCCTGTGCATGCCTCATCATCCTGCCCACAAGCCCTGCTTATCCACGGATACATCCCACTGTGTGGCAATGCCCGAATTCTGTGTTAACTGTCCCACTTTCTTCTCCTTATTCCTCTGGGGACTGTCAACTTCAAGCCAAAAAGGATGGGAACCATGAACATGGAATCATAGGGCCCTAGAGGGTCCTAGGTCCGAAATACCTGGCATCTAGTGTCCCTGAGCCACATGTCATCAATAGCAACCTATTGGAGAGGCTATATTGAGGCAGATTCCCAAAGCTAGTTAGTGTGTCTCCCTGCTGGGGCCACCCTTTGCCTGTCCGCATCAAACATCTGTTTCCTATTCTCTCTGTGTTTTATTTGTTGTTATTGTTGTTGTTTGTTTGTTTGTTTGTTTTTTGAGACAGGGTTTCTCTGTGTAGCTTTGGTGCCTGTCCTGGAACTTGCTCTGTAGACCAGGCTGGCCTCGAACTCACAGAGCTCCGCCTGCCTCTGCCCCCCAAGTGCTGGGATTAAAGGCGTGCGCCACCACTGCCCAGCTCTGTTTCCTATTCTTGATTGGGAGCAGTCGGTCCCTTGTAGCAGAGGGCAGTGTGGCAGGTGGGTGAACCTTTGGTAGGATAGGTTCTGCATCCCAGACTAACCAAAATGACCCCTGTGGCTTTGTATCTGCTCAGCCCTGAAGCCCTCCAGCCTCCCCTCTTTTCACCCCAATCCTCTTTGATTATTCTGTTTAAAAAAAAAAAATGTTCACTAGGCGGTGGTGGCACACACCTTTAATCCCAGCACTTGGGAGGCAGAGCCAGGCGGATCTCTGTGAGTCTGAGGCCAGCCTGGTCTACAAAGTGAGATCTAGGACAGGCACCAAAACTGCACAAAGAAACCCTGTCTCAAAAAAACAAATAAACAACAAAAAAAGTTCTCATAAAATTGAGCTATCATTTTACATGTAGAAAAATGTCATTTTAAGTGCACAATTTGATAAAGTCCTGGCTAATATACAAAATCAGGTAACTCCCAACTGCCAAGATGGCAAACGCTTCTGTCCCACAAAGAGCTGGTCATTCCCTGCACACGCAGGATGTCTACTGCCTGTCGGGACCATGTTGCCTCCCATAAACTTTCTTCATGAAGGATGTCCTGGAGTACATACCATCAACTGGGCTACATTCCCAACTCTATGAAGTATTTTATGAAAAGCCAAACTTAAATCACTTGCTTACAACTTATAGTCGACCTACAGATGACTCATATATTCCACTCCTGGGAATTCAACAGAAACAGAAGTTCATGTCTACACAGAGATGTGTGTACACACAAGGCCCTGGTTTCAGTCCCCTGTATCTCATAGACCAAGATTTGTGACACATGCTTATACTCTGCACTCAGGAAATGGAGGCTGGTTGGGTGTGGTGGCACATGACTCTAGTCCCAGAACTTGGGAGACAGCTCGTTTTAACATCTGATTTCTTTTGTTTAACATAATGGCTTCAAGGTCTCTCCATGTTATAGCAGATGTTAGTATTAATCTCATTTGATGGCTGAGTAGGTTCTGTAGGCAGAAGACACTCTTTGGGATCCATTCACCTTCTGGCTGTCCTCAGATGGTTTCCAGGTTAGGGTTGCTGCAAATTAAGCTGCTGTATGTATTCCCACACATCTCTGTGTAGACATGAGTTTTTGTTTCTATTGAATAAATTCCTGGGAGTGGAATATGTGGGTCATCTGTAGGTCGATTATAAGTTATAAGCAAATGAATTAAGTAGGGTTTGGCTTTTGCAAAATACTTCCATAGGACTGGGAATGTAACCCAGTGGTAGAATGCTTATGTGACACACAAGGCCCTGGGTTCAGTCCCCTGTATCTCATAAACCATGATTTGTGACATATGCTTATACTCAGCACTCAGGACATGGGAGGCAGGAGGACCAAAAGTTCACGGCTGGCTGGGTGTGATGGTGCTTGCCTTTAACCCCTGCACTTGGGAGACAGTGGCAAGATTTCTGTGAGTTTAAGGCTAGAGTGTTCTACATAGCAAGTTCCAAGCCAGCCAGGGCTACATAGTGAGACCCTGTATTAAAGATAATAATAATAATAATAATAATAATAATAATAATAATAATAAATTACTTTTGTAAGATTTCTGAGGTGTCTATACTATTTTGCTTTTGTGGCCCAGGTCCTTGCTGGGATGGCCCTGTCACTCTATCCCAGCTGTCCTGACAAATGGAGAGCAGTGTTCTTTCAGTGTGGTTACAAGCATACTCCACCTTCATGCAGCTCTTTCTGTGAAGTATCTTTTCAGCATCTAAAACTGAAGGCTGGCTCCAGGACGGACCATGCTGTTCCAAATGACAGCAGGGCTCTGGTCCTCTCTCTGTATTACAGAAGGGTCAAGACTCCAAAGGCGGGACAGGGTCAGCCAGGCAGAAGGAGCAGGGGGGCCGAGTCGTGTGCCTGTCCAGTTCCGGCCGTGTCAGCTCCTGTTTCTTTCAGTGAGCCCTTGGGGGAGCCCCGGGGATGCCTCCCAGCATCCAGTGACACAGTTATCATTTCCAGGTTCACCCTGAGGTGGCTGAGACTGGAGTCATGTGTCCCTTTGCAAGTGCTGGCTGTTCCTTCAAGGTGAGTGACAGCATGTCAAATCTGTCCACGGTCTCAGCCCAGGTGTCTCTCCCTCTCCAAATCCTCCCAAAACACCAAGCTACTCCTCTGGTGTTTCCCATACTAATGAGTTACCAGGCAACAAATCTAACTATTAAGTCACTGTACTACGGGAAGTTCTTCTGAATGCCTCACCTAAGCCTTGTAGCATCACTCAAGTGCATGTCCCCACACCCCTCTCCATGGTCCTGAATCATCACTATGCTCAAGGGCAGGACAGGATGGTCACGCTAGAGACTGGGATGCACTAGCTGTGTGGGGGTATCTAAGGACTGTCTTCCTACATGTGGCTCCACCCCCGCTCTTCCCCATACAGACAGCCGCTTCCCCTTTGCTGAGATAATGGATCTGACTCTGCTTGGTGGCCTTTGACGCCACATCTCCTTGCTGGTCCCCAGGGTCTCCTTCCACTTCGCTCTTCACTAGTGACTCTCACTTTCTCGTCAGGGGAGCCCACAATCCATGCAGGAGCACGAGGCCTCCTCTCAGGCCTCCCATCTGCACCTGCTTCTGGGAGTCCTAAAGGAGCGGAAGTCATTGCCAGGCTCCAATCTGGGCTCCACACCCATGGCGCTGGAGCGGAACCTGTCAGAGCTGCAGCTTCGGGCAGCTGTGAAAGTGACTGGGGACCTGGAGGTAGACTGCTACCGGGCACCTTGCTGTGAGAGCCAGGATGAACAGGCCCTGTGGCACCTCCTAAAGGAGAAGCAGTTGGCTCAGCTGGAGGAGAAGCTGCGTGTGTTTGAGAACATCGTTGCTGTCCTCAACAAGGAGGTGGAGGCTTCCCACCTGGCACTGGCCGCCTCCATCCACCAGAGCCAGTTGGACCGAGAGCACATCCTGAGCTTGGAGCAGAGGGTGAGTGAGATGGGCGTGTGCTCTAGGCGTCAGCTCAGGGGCCCCTGTACCATCCAGCCTTCTAGTCATTCATCCTGCTCAGAGCAGTTGCCTCCATCCTAGCCCAGATCTCCCCTGTGTCCCAGGACCTACTAGGGAGACCCTGTATCAGCTTGGGGAAAAGCCAAGGCCATGCTATCCAGTGTTTCAGGTCTTCTGTTTAGAAGTGGCCTGGAACTCTCCCTCCACCGGCTCCCTCCACTCATTCCATTGCTGGGCAATTTCACTGTTACGAAGTTCCTCCTTTCATAAAGTTGTGTTTTCCATGTATCGTTCCTGGCTGTGGCCTTCAGGGCCCACAGAGCAACCCGATTTTTCGTCCCCACGGCTGCTCTCCAGAGCAGACAGTCAATGCTCACATCCCAACAGACTATTTCCTTCAGTGCCCTCGCCTGCTCTTGAGAGCATGGTGGGCCATGATGTCCTCGTATGCTCTGCTTCAGTCTCTACAGGAGTCCACATGCAGAGTGTAGTCCCAGACTCTCAGTCCACCCCCTCTATTCCAGAGATTACACTTTTCCTAATGTAGCCAATCACCAGGCTCCTGTCACTTTTTGAAAACAGCAGCATTATTTCACTGTCCCCACTTAGCTGGGCATGCCTTTAGTTCCATCCCTACCACACCCTGCCAATTAGGTTTGAGACATTCACCTTCTCTCTCACAACTCAAGTTTACTCTTTCAGATTTCTTTGGGGAAACCTATTAGCAGGGGCAGGCACTGGGCTCAAATGGCCAGAAAGATGCTCGGTTTATACCATTTACACCTTGGCCCGGTTGTAAAGTAGGGTCCCTGAGGGCAGCGAGGGTTCCCATCTCACCATCAGACTTCTGGCTCCACTCCTGCAGCTGGGCACCACACAAGGTGTGGACATAGACAGGAAAGGAGCCCACCATGAGGAGACAGCTGGACAGGAGGAGGAAGTCACTGGAAGAGCTATGAGACACAGTGAGGAAGACTAGCCAGTTAGGACAGTGGCTGGAGGCTTTACAGGACGGGATATGTGAGCTGGGCTCCCGATGCATGACTGACCAGGCAGGGAGCAAGAAGAGAGAGGAACCCCAAGCATGGGACAGGCACAGGCACTGGGTGACACTTCATCAGGAAAGCCTCTCTGAGGTGATGTGGCCCCGTGCCCCACTGTCCCCACCAGTCCCCCAAGCTGATGACTCTGGCTGACCAGCCTTTCCTGCAGGTGGTGGAGTTGCAGCAGACCCTGGCCCAGAAAGATCAGGTCCTGGGCAAACTGGAGCAGAGCCTGCGACTCATGGAGGAGGCCTCCTTCGATGGCACCTTCCTGTGGAAGATCACCAATGTCACCAGGCGGTGCCATGAGTCAGTGTGTGGCAGGACTGTCAGCCTCTTCTCTCCAGGTAGGAGAGACGGGCCCCAGGGGGCTGGGAGACGTGAAGCAAGCCCAGTCACGCTGTGTCAGGCTGGGCTTCTGCCGGTGACCTGAGGGAGACACAGGCTGTGCTCTGAACCACGGCTCTTGCCAGTACACCAGCCGCCCTCTCTCCTCCCTGGAACCACACGCTCTTCAGACGGTGTCACTCTCCAGCCAGGGAGCTGCAGCAGGAGGCAGAGGACCAGGCAGGCCCTGGGGAAGACTGTGGGCATCTCTGAATTGGGCGGTTCTTCCTTGTTTCTGGGTCCCTTGCTGAGAACAGTGACTTAACAGAGTAGTGACTTGGTAGCTGTTGTTATTCACTAACTGGTAACAAAATGCTCGCGCGCGCGCGCGCGTGTGTGTGTGTGTGTGTGTGTGTGTGTGTACATATAGATGGCATACATGTAATATTTATGCAGCTCTGGGTCTGTTTAAGCCACACCATCTGCCAGAACCAGGCCATTCCTGGAGGTGACATCTGAGAGGCTTGCCAAGTGATTGTCCTCACAGCCTCATTTTATAGGCAAGTAAACTGAAGCCAAGGAGGCTGCTTAGAACTGGGTGCAGAGCTCTGCCCAAGGATGTACCATTAGGGAGAGAGCCACACGGGCCTGCGTACTAGGTCACCGGGGATGACTTGCCTCTTGGAGCCATCCCCAAGGGTTGATAGCAGAACCAAAAAGTGCCCTCTCACACCAGAGAAAATCAATGCCAAGATCTGGGAAACCCGGGCCTTAACCCTAATTCTGCCCCAGCACATAAAATGATGCCCAGCCACCTCCCCTTCCTAGGCTAGTTAGTTGAGGGTTGGTTAAAATGGTAGCTCCCATGTGTAACTGTGGGGCAAGCAAGCAGCATGGCACCCCAGGGGAGCGTTAAAACCACACACGCCAGATCAACCCTACTGCTGAGTCAAGAACCATTGAGTGTGGCGCCTTCTCTGTGGTCAGAAGACCAGGTGCCTCCCTGGGTGAGGCAATCTCCGAGAGCAAGAGCTCAACACTCCCCTAGAGAAGAGAGCTGGCCCCAAACCCCACGGCACCCCATCTCCTCATCTGCAAAGCCCAGCACTGGCCTGCTGCCCTGTGCTGACCCTGGCCTCACCTTTCAGCTTTCTACACGGCCAAGTACGGTTACAAGTTGTGTCTGCGGTTGTACCTGAACGGGGACGGCTCAGGCAAGAAGACCCACCTGTCCCTGTTCATCGTGATCATGAGAGGAGAGTATGACGCTCTGCTGCCCTGGCCATTCCGGAACAAGGTATGGGCCCAGGAGAAGACGGGTTTGGGGAGGGCATGGACACCTGGGTCCTAGTGCGGGCTTTAGCTATGAACCTGAGGCCAGGGCAAGTCTCCTGGGCTTACTATAATCAATTTCCTTTTATAAAATGAGTGCAAGTCCAGTGGCCAAGGCTCCCATCCCTCTGGGGGGAGCTGCAGTGCCTGGAACAGAAGACTCTGGAGGAGGGTAAAGACCTAAGCACCGCGATTTTTAAAGCCCTCCCCAGGAATTCTAGTACCAACAAGTTTAAGAGCAGCTTCAGTAGGTGATGAGAAGCGGTGTGCTTCCTGGGGTACATTCAGTGGCTTGTGCCAGGGCAGAGCTTGCGTTATGTGGATCCCCTTCTCAGGGAGGTACATGATCTGCTCTGGGTACACCAGAAGCTCAGTGGGTGTCCCAGGGCTTGGACAGAAGTCCCGCCCCAGTCTGCTCTTGCTTCTCTGCCTGGCAGCAGGAGGTCCTAGCAGAGGCTGACACATCACCATGCAGGTGCCTGTGACCTGCAATCTTGTCCGGTACACCCTAGTCTCAGCAGCCAGTTTAACTATGGCATCAGAGCCCCCACTGCTGTGGGCCTAGGGAGACGGCTTACATGGTGAATCCAGCTCCCCAGAACCCACACCAAAATCCAGGTGTGGGTACCTGCCATCCCAGAACTGGGAAGAAGGAGCTGTGAGGAGCCCTGGCTTCCCATCCAGCCGGCTGTAGCTTAACCAGTGATCTCCAAGTCTGAATAAAATAGTAGTAGTAGTAGTAAGATGGAGAGCAATTGAGGAAGACACTTGATGGTGATTTGTGCACACACACACACACACACACACACACGCACGCACGCACGCACGCACGCACGCACGCGCGCGCGCGCGCGCACACACACAATTCCCACTGCTTGGGACAGTGGAAGGACAAACCCTGAAGCTGCCACAGTACCAGATGTTCCTTCCACCCCATGGGCCTCTCCCTAGTGCAGATGTGACGTCCCACCTCTGCCTCCTTTCCATGTGGAACATGGTACCTCCTCTCCAAGGTCAGAGGTACAGCGCAAGCAGTGGGTGTGGAGCCCAAATACTGGGCTTCCATGAGAACCAAAGCTCTGCCCTGAGGCCTGACCCTCCACCTGCCCCTCCCCTGCAGGTCACCTTTATGCTACTTGACCAGAACAACCGTGAACATGCCATTGATGCCTTCAGGCCTGACCTGAGCTCGGCCTCCTTCCAGCGGCCACAGAGTGAGACCAACGTGGCCAGCGGCTGCCCACTCTTCTTGCCCCTCAGCAAGCTGCAGTCACCCAAGTATGCCTACGTGAAAGACGACACAATGTTCCTCAAATGCATTGTGGACACCAGTGCTTAGAGGTGGGGGTGTCTCCTGAGGGGAACCGACTCAGACTGGAGGACTTAACTGGGAGCTCACAGTCCCAGACAAGGATGGGCTGCAGCTGGCATGACTAGAGTACCACAGCAGCTTGGCTGTGGCTTCTGTGAGGGCAGGAGCACTGGAGCCGTGCCTGCCGAGATGGAGCAGAGAAGGCAAAGGTGCTCTCTTCTCACAGACTACACGGCACAGCAGGAGACCCACACACCAGCAGGCCAGCGCACCAGCAGGCCAGCAGGTCCTGAATGTCGAGACCAACTTAAGACTGGCCTGCGGCATGGATGTTGAGCCAAGGCTGTGTGGCCTAAGCAGAGGAGCACCCTTACTAGGAAGGTCTCTGTAGGTCAGTGGAAACTGGAGACATGTCCAGTCCCTCTGTTCAGACTCAGAACTAGGACCACAGGGCAGAAGGGTCAGATGCTAGTGTGAATTTGACCTGCCCTGGGCTGAGTTCCTGTGTTAACAGATAAATCCAGAAGCTGTGCTGGGAAAGGCTTGCGGGTTGGATTTGAAGACCTTTGGTGTTTTTACAGATGAAACAAAACAACAACAGAAGCTTGAGTTCCAAGTTTCCTTTCCCTGGTGAAGCTACACCCACAGAGGATTCTGGAGAAATACCCAGGGTCCTCATATCCCTTCCAGCTCCCCACTCATCTTAACCTGGCCGTCCAAGTTTCCCAACAGACAGGAGCACACCCAGGCCAAGTAAAGCTCTTGCCATGCAAATCGGGAACTGGTGTCCAACACACAGCACCTGCATGACTGCTCACAGAGTGCCCAGCACAGGACCGCACTGCTAGGGACCACCATTCCTCCTTCCATGAACTTCTGCTCTCCTCTCTTCCAATCCCCACCCCCTCCCCTCCCCTCTCCATCTATCTCCCTGTCTCTGTCTGTCTTTCTCTGTGTGTCTGTGTGTCTGTGTGTCTGTGTGTCTGTCTCTCTCTCTCTCTCTCTCTCTCTCTCTCTCTCTCTCTCTCTCTCTCTCTCTCTCTCTCTTTCTCTCTCTCTCTCTCATCTCAGTTAGCCCAGACTGGTTTCAAACTTACTCTATAGTCAAAGATGACTTTGAATTCCTGATTCTCCTGCCTGTAGCTCCCAAGTGCTGGTCCCATGAGGTGCTGGGGACCACGGCTTCCTGCACTATGGACAAGCGCTCTGCTCAGCTACGTCCCCACATCTTTATTGGCTCACTTCTGATGGGAAGAGATGTTGTCCTCACACAGTGTAAGAGGCACTGTGCTTCCAGCAAAGCATTATGGGCAGCTGTGTGTATCATCTCTGCCTAGACCCTGTTGAGGAAATAGCAAGACATGCAAGCCACTCTCCTGAATTGTCTAGCTCTCTGGGAGAAGCCAGCAGGATAGTGGAGCATGATGGGAAACGCATAGAATCCACTGGACAAATCAGGGAGGGCTTCACAGAAGAAGTGAGCTTTAAACCAGCCTGAAATACGTTAAAATGGAGAAGATCTGGGTGTGGAGGAGAGAACAGCCTTGGAAGGATAGGATGTGTCTTGGCTGAAAGCAGCAGCTGGGTGACCAAAGGCTGGAGGGGGTGCAGAAAGGCTGGACCAGGCAAAGCATAGACAGGCCACCTGGCCAGGACACAGAAAACATCAAATGCTGGGCTGTTGGCACCTGCAGGGCCTCAGCCTGTTAGCAGGATGAGACAATGGTTTAAACAGATCATTTATCTTGCAGAGAAGCCCTGTGCTTATCTCTTCTAAATGATTCAGGGGTCTGGGAGGCAAGCTGCTGGTAAATCCTGTTTCCCGGGGTCCTCACAAACCCCACTGAGGTGCACAGGCTTGTGCCCATTTACAGATGGGGAAGCTAACCAGAGCAACCACGGCACGGCGCTGGCATTGCAAGCCCCATCGTTGGTGCCCGTTTCCCTCCACCCACCAGGTTTCCTTCCAGCCACACTTGCAGCCCACTGCAAGGATGCATCTTCATCAACCCTTGGAAGGCACCGAGCCTGAGGGCTGACTCTGCAGGGCAATGCCAACCCCACAGTGGCCCAGGAAACAAGCAGCTGGACCTGAAAACATGTGCTCATAGGCCGCACTGTCATGTCCACAGGTGACCCACAGAGAATGATGGGAAGTGGGAACACCTGTGATCCATGCCTTTAACCTGGAGGTTCTTCACAGATGAGAAACACTCATAGAAAAGCTATAAAAGTAGTCCTGGGCAGAAAGAAAAGTCACCATGATCCCAGAGACTAGCGAGCACCGCTGGGAATATTTTAGTAAGTTTTCTTGTCTTTTGAAAACTGTATTTTATAGATGGAAGAAAAAAACTCAGAGAGGTCAGATAATTTTCTCAAAGGCAAGCAGGCAATAGGCAGACCTCTGCCTCCGTGGTCAGAGGCTTCCGGCCCACTGTGGTACCCTTCTGGGGATGAGGTGAGTGGTAGGGAGTCACATGGGAAGTGGCGTGCTCCTGGAACAGCCGCCAGCCCTTCAGGCTCCCTCTCCAGTAGAGGCGCCTCTTGCTTGCAGCTCTGCCTTTGGGGGAGGCTTCTTGGGTGGGATCCCCTACTGACTCTGTGCCAGGAGCTGGATTTCATTTGCCTCCACATCTGGGGCATGCATGCACACACATGTATGTGTTTAAGCAGAGTGCATGCATGTGGCACAGATGGGATTTATGGAGCACAGCGGGAGACGTACAGTCACCTGGGCCACTGGCATTCTGTTGGGTCCTTTCCTCAAGCCCCGCTGGTCTCAAAGCCTTTTCCTTCTGGGAAAGTCCAAGAGGTGCAGTGCTAACATAACCGGCCAGTTCCCACCCAAGAGCAACAGCAAGATCCAGAGTGGGGCAGACGCTGGGCCAGGCCACCTACCAAGTTAGTAGCTTTTCCTCCCCTCTCTGATGGGCAGGGAGGAGGTCAGCTGAGTCATTTTCCTACCCTGCCTGTGGCCCTCGGTCTCCCACAAGCCAATGGAGTAGTTGGATCCATTCCCCACAGCAACAAGGACTATACTCTTCATTTTTAGTTGTTTTTTTGTTTGTTTTTTTCTTTTTTGGTTTTTCAAGACAGGGTTTCTTTGTGTAACAGCCTTGGCTGTCCTGGAACTCTCTCTGTAGCCCAGGCTGGCCTTGAACTCACAGAGATCCACCTGCCTCTGCCTCCCGAGTGCTGGGATAAAAGGTGTGCGCCACCACTGGGCATGGACTATACTTTGAAGAGTTAGCAGAGGTGCTCCCTCCCCCTCCTCCCTGTCTCTCTTTCTCTCCCTGTCTCTCTCTGTATCTCTCTGTCTCTGTCTCTCTGTGTCTGTCTGTCTGTCTGTCTGTCTGTCTGTCTCTCTCTCTCTCTCTCTCTCTCTCTCTCTCTCTCTCTCTCTCGTGTGTGTGTGTGTGTGTGTGTGTGTGTGTGTGTGTGTGTGTGTGTGTACATAAATGTACATGTATGTGAAGGTGCTTGTAGGGACTGCTCATGCACATGGGTGGAGGCCAGAGGTCAACCTTGAGTGTTTTTCCTCAGGAGGCATCACCTTGCTTTTTGAGACAGGGTCTCTCATGGTGACCTGGAGCTCACAGATTCAGCGAGGCTGGCTAGCAACAAGGAATCCACTCCTCAGTTCTCTGCAGTGCTAGGATTTCAAGCCAGCACCAGCACTCCCGGCTGCTTACGGAGTTGCTGGGGACTGACCTCGGGTCCCTGCACTTGCTCTTTACCAACTGAACCATCTTCCCACACAGGACCCCTGCAGAGGTTTTAAGGAAAGAGCTTGGAGGCAGTGAGGGGCCCACTCTGGGAAGCATCTCCTCCAAAAGGGCCCAGCCACTGTGGGCCTAGGCGCTCTGACCACGGCCTGCCTTCCTGGTGCAGCCAGGAGCCTTCTGGCTTCTGGCGTCACTTGGTGTGGAGAGTGTCTTTCCATACTCTCACTTGCAAGCACAGATCCATCTCTGGAGAAGTCCCCGGCCCAGCAGTAAGATGGAACCTACTTGAAACACAAGCTCCCCCCGGCAACCACTGTCCTGGGGAGTGCATGCCCCACACAGACCTTGTAGTGGGGGTGAAAGGGCAACCCAAGCCAAGGCCCTCAGAGCATGTTTGTGCTGTTTTCTTCTGCTGTAGGTTAGGACAGTCTCTGGCTTTCTCTGGACTCTGCACTTCGGCCAGGTGGGTGGTGATAGACCACGGCCTTGAGCACCAACCTATCACAAGCCAGTTTTTCACTCCACCTCAGTTTTCTCATCTATTAAATGAGGCCACTAAGCCTTGTGAGGTCTACTGAGCCCCACCACACATTGCCAGAACTCAGGTCTCCTAACACACACACACACACACACACACACACACACACACACACACACACACACACGCCAGCCAGAATAGCTCCCTTTGCAGACAATCATCACGTCACCTTTTTTCTGATAGCACCCTAGTCTGCACAGATTATCAGTTTCTCAGGGAAGACAAGTATAGTCTTGTCTGGATATGAAGTAACTTGCCCTGTGGCCCACAGTTAGTCTGTCACTGATCTTTGGACTCAGCAGGAGTCTGATTATACTCTCACCTTTGGCCCTGGAGCTACCCTGCCTGGTATGGTGGTCACTAATACATCTGGCCATAAAGCAGTAAGGCAGGCTGAAGAAAGCCCTCCATGTGCTCAGAAATGGACATAAAAATGTGTTATATGGCAAAATGGGTTTTGCAGATGTAATTAAGTTAAATATCTTCATTAGATGGAATATCTTGGATTGCCCAGGGGCCCAAGGTCATCACCAAGGAGATTATAACAAGAATCAGAAGAGCCCAAGGCAGAGAAGGTAAAATAATGACAGACACAGCAGGAGGCGACAGTAGGAACTTCTGTTAGGTGGATGCATCTTGACGTGGAGAGAGGCCCCAAGCCTGGGAAACACAAGGACCACCATCACGCGGGGCTGACCCTGTGAGTCTCCTCGGGAGGAGAGTGTGGCTTTGAGCGCTGTGTCTGTGGTTCCAGCAGCCACAGGAAATGAACGCATCCCTTGAATTGTAGCTGCACCCCGTCGAGAAGTGCTGAAATCCTGCAACACAGACTTTATAGCAAGGGAGAATTTCGCTTATCTCATTGACATCTCATGTGGCTGGCATGCTAAAATGATTTCAACATTCGGGTTAGATTAGATTTCTAGGAAACTTAGAAACACATCCGTAGTCCACATGAGCGTGACACCCAACCATGCTAGAGGACTCTTTCCATCGCCTTGGCCAGAAGGAGCAGGCTCTCCCCTCCCCAGGTGGCCTGTGGCCAGCTCTGCAGAGCTGAGGATGGGGATCCCCCTAAACACACATCCCCGGCAGGTGTGGAGTCCTGGTGGTGGGTGAGTGTCTCCACCCCCTCCCCCTCCCCCCTCCCATCTGCCTCTGGGCCAGCCCAGTGTCCCTGTAAGAGTGAAGGTTATTTTTAGCTCTCACCCACTGGCTCAGCACAGCTGGCTCTGGAGCTTTGCTGAGTGTAATTCAGCTGCCATATCCCTGCCAACGGGATCTTAGAAGAGGTCAGTTCAATGGTTCTGGGGCCTTTCTGGGCCTAGGAGCAAGTATAGGATAAGGACCACAGTCCCTATTTGTGGATAATGAAACTGAAATTCCTGCAGGCTCAGATGTGGCAGAGCTAGATCTTCAAATGAAGCCAGCTACCTGGAGCCTCCCTCCAGCAGCGTGGCTCTTGGCAGGGCTGAAGCTGTAGGTCTGCCCACCCAATGCCAGCTGCTTTGGGGTCCCACACGAGCTTCTCCAGGGGCAGAGGGGTGAGCATTGTGTGCCTTGGAGAGTCTTTTTGTTTTGATTGTTTGCAGTGACAGAGCTTGAACCCAGGGTCCCCAGTGTACTAAGTGTTTGCCCACCACACCCTCAGCCCTAGGGAAGTATTCTAAGCAAGACAAGAGCTAGCAAGCAACATGGAGGAAGCTTGCGGCGTGCAAACGCTTTCACTGCCAAGCCATCTCACTGGCCATGGGCAGGGATGCTCATGAGTGAGCCTTTTATGTAAAATGGGGTCACAGATGTGCTCCCCTACAGGCTTGGTGTGAGGTGAGGCATACTGATCTACATAAAGTTCTCAGCCCCGGGCCCAGCAGAGGAAACAATTTGGTATAGCCATTGCTGCTACCTCGCTGGGGCCTCCCAAGCACCAGTGTGTAGAACAGGACACAGGCAGTAAAAGCATGTGTTTGTGTTTGTGCTGGGGATTGAATCCAGGGTCTCACGTGTGCTGATACATGTTCTACCACCGAGCTACACCCCCAGCCACTCGGTAAACATCCAGTGGCTGATAAAACAATAGTACCTGTTTTTATAACCTGCAGACTGAAGCCAAGGCTGTTTAGGGATGTCACAGGATTAAGTTATTGTATCAAGAAGCTGAGAAACAAACACAGGCTGCTACTGTGGCTTCAGCTGCCCAGGCCGGCCCCATCTCAAGGCCTCCCTCAGCACGGCACTGCCCGCCCCATAAGCCTCAGCCTCCAGTCTCCAGGGGGCCTGTCTCCCTGTCTCTTGCACATCACAGTAGACTCAGGAGGTGACAGCTTCACCTATGCCCTGGTTAATTTGACCGATCAACCGGGCTTTGTTGTGATCTCCAGTAATTCAGCCATCATCAGGTGTGACTGAAAAGGGATTTTGTGGATGTAATTACTGCTTATAATTGGCTGGTTTAATTAAAGGATTATCCTAGTTGATCTGTTAGCAGGTGCTAGAAACCAAACTGAGATTCCCTGAAGAAAAAAGTCAACTTGTGAGCGGGAGCTGGCAGCTGGCCTTGCCCACTACCTGCGAGGGATGGGGGGGGGGTGTACACCTACTGGCCTCAGTAGACCCCTCAATCAAGTCAGTCCTTTGCAGTAAATCCTAACGATTCAGTCTAGAAGATTATTTTCCCTCACATGATATGATTTCTAAATGTGAATTTGTTTTTAAATGTACAAAATAAATCATAATTCAAAGTAAGGTCTAGTCTTCCTTTACACTAAGTAAATTGGACTTCAACAAAGCCATTCAAATAATTACATTAAGGTGCCACTTAGCAATTACATAAACACACGCAGCGATCACATTCCCTAAAACCCTGGATGGTGGGAGCAGAGGCAAGCTTAATGCTGGTGTCTTTGCCTTGTTCCCTTAAGGGGCCAGTTCCTAGCCTTCTGCATCTTGGTTACTACTGGGCTTCCAGGGAGGGAAATCATTCATGTCAGAGCAGATGGATTGGGAGGGCTCTCTCCCTCCTTACATTATTGTGGAATGAGCACTGAGTTAAAAGTCCTCCCTGGACTCAGGCCTCACCGTACTCCTTGCTGTGTGACCTTGGAACAGTCATATTGCTAGCTCTGAACCCCACTTTGGTCTTGGACAAAGTTGAAGAACAGAGCCTTGAGCCACGAGGTAACAGGGTTGCTCTGGCCTTTACAGTGGGTGTACAAGTCCTTGCTCTTGGAAGGCCCTCGGATGTTAACTGAAGCAGAGGTGACGGATGCTGGCTGAAGAGGGGAAGGAAGCCTTAAGACTTCTGCTGTTGGGCATCTATTTGGAATTCATCCATTGTATCCTCCCGATGCTTCTGGGAGCCCTGTCCAAGGCTAATGCCAGTGCTCAGGATGTACAGAGGGGTGACAGCAGGTGAGTGGAATACATGCACCCTTCTGCAGCCAGAGGTGGCCAGCGGCTAAGGGGCAGGAGGATTTAGTTGCAAGACCCATCAGCCAGTGTCCCTACACCCTACGGCAGGAAAACATTCCAAACAGATTCCTCTGGACCCCAGGCTCCTGCAATGCCTGCTGCTGGGGTGGGGCACATGCAGCAAGAGCCTCTGGTGGCCAGCAAGTTCTTCCACCCAGCCAGGCCAGCGCCCAGCTGCCCCTAGGGCAGACCACCTCTTGGGAGATGATCTGGAGACAAGGGGCCAGATGGCCCTGGAGACAGCATGTCCCCAGGCTCTGAAGGAATGTAACTTGAGCCTCCGCTGGAAGAGGAAAGGGAAGAGAAGCCCTGCAGTGTGCTTGGTGGGTCTCTAGTTCCCCCATTTCTTCTCTGTTCAAGGAGTCTGTGGCTCCTGGATTTATTCTTTTAATTACAAGATGATATTCAGGATAGGTACAGACTTAGAATTTAAACATGTAAACTATGTTTAAAATGACTCCTAATTCCAACATCAAAGAATAGGATGAAGTTAGTCACCTGTCTCAGGAAATTAGATGAACTTAGGAAGGTTATTAGAAGTTGTGGAATTGGTTCAACTTGAAAAATGAAAATTTTGTGTCCATGTGCCTGTCCGTGTGTCCGTGGGGTGGTGGTAGTCCAACTTTTGACTTAATATTGACTTCAACCTGAACTTTTAAAATTTCATACCCAGCTTTTCGGCTTTTGGCTCGGAGGAGGCCACGGTGCAACGCTCTTTGGTCGTCCCGAATCCGGGTTCATCCGACACCAGCCGCCTCCACCATGCCGCCCAAGTTCGACCCCAACAAGATCAAAGTCGTGTACTTGAGGTGCACTGGAGGTGAGGTCAGCGCCACGTCTGCCTTGGCCCCCAAGATTGGCCCCCTGGTTCTGTCTCCAAAAAAAGTTGGTGACGACATTGCCAAAGCAACCAGAGACTGGAAAGGCCTGAGGATCACAGTGAAGCTGACCATCCAGAACAGACAGGCCCAGATTGAGGTGGTGCCCTCCACCTCTGCCCTGATCATCAAAGCCCTCAAGGAGCCACCAAGAGACAGAAAGAAGCAGAAGAACATTAAACACAGTGGAAACATCACTTTTGACGAGATGGTCAACATTGCCGGCAAATGCGACACCAGTCTTTAGCCAGAGAACTTTCTGGAACTATTAAAGAGATCCTGGGTACTGCACAGTCTGTGGGCTGCAATGTGGATGGGCACCATCCTCATGACATCATTGATGACATCAACAGTGGTGTGGTGGAATGCCCAGCTAGTTAAGAAGCAACAAGAGAGAATATTTCAATAAAAGACCATCTGTCTGATAAAAAAAAAAAATTCATACCCAGACATTTAAGTGTTTAAATGTATATATTTTTTCAAAATCTTTAATAAAGTTACTCAGACCTTAGAGAGTGTGGGGACATCCGAAGGCTGACATTCAGGACCTGGAGTTAACTTTCACACCAGGAGCTTTTGTGTTCCTTCTCCCTGTAGCTGGGTCTAGTCGTGGGGTTGGGTGTTGCTGGAGGGCTTCTCTCCAGGTTCCCCAAGCCCCGCAGTCCCACAATCCACATATAAAATAATCACTCAGACGCTTATATTACTTATAAACTGTATGGCCGTGGCAGGCTTCTTGCTAACTGTTCTTTTATCTTAAATTAACCCATTTTTATAAATCTATACCTTGCCACGTGGCTGGTGGCTTACCGGCGTCTTCATATGCTGCTTCTCCTGGCGGTGGCTGCAGTGTCTCTCTCCTCAGCCTTCCACTTCCCAGAATTCTCCTCTCTCCTTGTCCCACCTACTTCCTGCCTGGCAACCTACTTCCTGTCTGGTCACTGGCCATCAGTGTTTTATTTATATAGAGCAATATCCACAGCAGAGAACAGAGAGGGGTAGCTGGTCTGAGGAACGAACAGGAACCCACCATCTGCCAGGCAGGGTGCACGATGGCCTTACCATATTTAGAAACCTACTGCTACAGGAATGGCCGATGCTCACAAACTGAAATCCACTGAGAGAGCCGGCAGTCCCGACCCTGGCTGTGCCAAGCGCCCCTCGGTGGTTTCATGGGGTGGAGACTGTGTGTGTGGCAGGCTCCAGGTTGGTACAGATACTCTGAAATGTCCTGCACACCAGTGCCTCTCCATAGATGATTGGCATGTAGGCTGACCCTGTCCACAGGCCACTGTCCACCAGGCTGGCTGGTGAGTTTCCTTCCCATAGAGGCACTAGAGAGTTGGACTTTCCTAACTGTCCACTGCTGTCCTACCTCAGAGGATGCACTCCATCGTCCCCAGGACACCTCCAGGAAACCGCCACTGTTCAAGATGACACTGGAGGGATCCAAGGACAGCTGGGAAATGTTTGCTTCTCAAGCATGACAACCCGAGTTCAATCCTCAGAGCACAGGTAAAAGTGCCAGGCACCGCAGTGTGGGCCGGTAACCCCAGCGCTGGGGAAGTGGAGGCAGGAGTTCCAGGGCTCACTGTCCAACCAGCCTAGCCTATTTGGGGAACTCCAAGGTCAGTGAGAGAACCTGTCTCAAAGGAAATTGCCAGCACTCCTGAGGATGGCATCCAGGATTGTCTCTGACCTCTACATGTATGCACACACAACATATAACTACATATGTAAACATGAACACACAAATATGCATGCATACAACATACATAAAAATAAAAAGATGGGGCTGGAGAGGTGGATCAGCTGTTCAGCATAAGTGCTGCTCTTGGAGAAGACTTAAATTTGGTTCTGAGCGCCCACACCGAGCAGCTCACGGCCACCTGTACATCTCTGGTGTCTCGGGCACTTGCATAAACGTGCACATATTCACATGCAGACACGTAATTAAAAATAAAACAAGTCTTTAAAAAATTAAATTTAGGGGCTGGAGAGATGGCTCAGAGGTTAAGAGCACCAACTGCTCTTCCGGAGGTTCTGAGTTCAATTCCCAGCACCCACATGGTGGCTCACAACCATCTGTAATGAGACCCTCTTTTGTGTACATAATAAATAAATAAATCTAAAAAAATAAAAATAAAAAAAATAAAAATAAAATTCAAAAAGATGATGCCACAGAAGAACCAGGGAAGCCTGCAGGAAACTGTCAGAGACTTCCAAAGATAAACACAGTGGCCAAGGGCAAGTGAGGGGTCAGACAGGAAGCACCTTTGGCCCCTAAGCATGCTGGGAGAGTAATGGCGCAGCCACACTAGTAGAGCTACCAGCTTCCATTGTTGTACCCAGAGCTGGGGCGAGGAGTGAAGGGAATATGGATACCTGTGGATTTCTTGACAAGACTCTAGTTACTGAAGTGAAAAGTGGGCCTCACTTTGGAGCTCACTCGGGCACAAACCACATCATTAGATGACTGAATGATATTCACGAGCCAGGATGTGGTCATTACTAAAATAATCTAAGATGCCTCTTATTAGATGGTTGTCCTGTACCAGGTACTTTACCTACACAATCACATCAGTCCTCCCAGCATCTCTGATGAGGCAGGGGCTGGGATTGTCTCCCTTGTACAGCCGAGGAAATGGAGGCAGAGATATCACACAGGGGGCTGAGGGCTCGGCCACTGGGAAGTGACAGGGCTATTGTCTGTCATTGGTAAGCCTCTGCTTTCCACTCACGGTCCCTGGACCCCAACCCAGTATCCCTGCCCCCCAGCCCCACCCAGGCTCCCCGACCCTCCACCTTACCACTCCCACCCCACCCCCACCCCCCACCCCCACCCCCACCCCCGTTTCCTGAGCACCTGCTCTGTGTGAAGTCCTGGGTGACTCATTCTCATAGCCACTTGCTCATCAGCTTTTCTTTTTTGGAGCTCCACTATTTATCTGGGCTTATTTATTTATAGCACGCCTTATTCCAGAAGGTGCTTCGTGTCTTCGGTGGAGAGGTAAAAGAATAAAGTTTTGCAGGCTCGGCCGTGACCATGTGGAGAAGTGGAGAGATCAAAAGAAGCCGGGGATGAGACATGAGCTCAGAGAACAGGCCTGGGGCCCTACGTTATCTGGGGAAAGGTCACAAATCGTCCTTGGAGCTTCTAACCGACAAAGCTTGATCCCACACAGCACAATTCCTGGTGCCTCCAGACTCCCACACACTACTACTGAGGCAAAAGAAAACTCTCAGAGGCCCTCAGACCAGGAGTCTAAGAAGACACTGCTAATCCTGAAAAGTCATGTCCCCAAACAGCCTTCAGCTGGCATGTGCCACACACCTCTGGGGGCTGTTTTCTGAGCCCTGCTCTGTGCAGACCCACCTAGGAGGCTCTCAGGACAGAGATTGGAGCTGCACAAGGCAGGCACGTCTCTTTCTAGTTTAATCTGCAGAAGCTCAGAGCACAGGTTTGTAGCAAATGCTAAGGGCACTCACTCTTCAGGGGCCTGTCAGTGGCCTGAGCTTTGCTTTAAATTGTCAGCTTTAATCAGTTAGAATTTTTCAGTGGGTGGTGGCTGCACACACCTTTGATCCCAGAACTTGGGAGGCAGAGGCAGGCGGATCTCTGAGTCTGAGGCCAGCCTGGTCTACAGAGTGGGTTCCAGGACAGCCAGGGCTGTTATATAGAGAAAGCTTGACTCAAAAAACCAAAAACTGAAAAAACAAAACAAAAAAGTTAGAATTTTTCACACATACACACACAAATCCAACTTGTTGCCAATCTTTTTTAAAAGGAGAAATTTGACAACATGAAGCCTATATTCTCAAAGGGCAAGAATTGTTTATAGCCTCACTTTCCGTCTCTCCATGGTTCTGTGAATGTCCTATTGGTCTCTAACACCTTTCACCACCTCTGCAAGCTACCTGGAGTCTGCCACCAGTCTTAGGAAGGACGTTTCGTGTGTCAGAACACCAGGTAACCAGTGTCCCGGGTCAGGCTCCTGGGACTGAAACGGGGGAGGGTACACAGGCATTCTTCTTGCAGCTGGCTGTGATGGGACAGATGACTGGGAGAGGCTGGGCAGTATTTAGACAGCCTCATAGCACTGCCTTCCAGACAAATGGATGAAGAGTTTTCTTTGGGCACATCATTAGGCTTCGGAGGTTGTGAGACGATACTCCCTGTAAATGGCTGTGTCGTCCCTGTCAGATGTCAATCAGTGCCCTTCTCCATGGCTGCACAGGAGAATCACCAGAAGAACCTCTTCAACACACACTCTCCAGCCCCATGCCCAGGCCACGCCCTTGACCAGCTCAACAGAAAGCACTGTTGCTGTACCTTGTACCATGCATCACCCGTACAAGGGGCCTGTCGTGAGAAATGTGATGCACAGAGAAGTGGGGCCCCCCATAGGGGTACACAAGCGGGGTGCACACCCCTGCCTGTGGATCCTAACCACTCCCCCGCAGGAGAGGCTGAGACTGTCTGGGAAGCGAATACCCAGCCACAAAGAAGGAGGCAGTATGTCCCAGCCAAGGTGGGGTGTAGTCCAAGACTCTAAGTGGAGATTTCAGGACACCGCTGGGTCGAGGGTGGGATAGAGAGTGAGAAGTCACAGAGACAGGGCAGGGCTACATCCTACAAAGCCTTGTAGCTGGGCAGAGTGGCACAAACCTAAAATCCCAGCACTGGGAAGGTGAAGGCAGAGCTGTGACTTTGAAGCCAGCTATGGTTGAACTGGACCTTGAAGCAAGAAGGTCCTCTGGAGGGCTCTAAGGCAAGGCGTCACACGGCCGAACAAATCTTTGATGAGGCAGAGTGACCAAAGAGGACTTCCAGAAAGGGACAAACCCAAAACAAGGCAGAGATGGGGCAGAGAGCAAGAGTCCTCGTCAGCCTCTTCAGTTAACGCTGCGGAAACTCTTCCCTCCCGGTCCACACCCTTTCAAACAGTCTGAATCATAGACGGTCTGTGTAAAGGATGTGTTTCTCTGCCGCGGGTTCTCTTTCGCAGCTCCTGGGCCCCATCCTTTAGACCAGGCAGTGGGAAGGAATGAAGGAGGATCCTTGCTGATGAGTGCAGTCCAGCGGGCCTCAGCGTGGTCTGTGGCGTCACTGGCTCGGCTGCCAGCAGTTTCTCATTTCTAACTGGGCAAAGTTTTCAGGACATTTTTATGGGCTGCCCCAAAGCCAGCTGGAAGCTCTTTTTCCATAAACTCTCCCGACGACAAGTAGCCAGATTTCACATACTAAAATGAAAATGTCAAAGGGGCTGCTAAAAGGAAAACATTGTGGGCTCATTTATGAGGCTGTAGCTCACAAAAGCTGGGTATGGTGGATACAGTGGGTACCATGGCATCACAGTGGGTACAGTCGGCACAGCGGATATGGTGGGTATGATGGGTACAGTGGGCACAGTGAGTATTGTGGGTATGGTAGGTTCAGTGGGTACGGTGGGTGTGGTGGCATCTGGCCATTGTGATAGGTTGGTGATCGATGTTGGTTTGTTTATTAATTTGCTTGGCTTTTGTTTGTTTTGATTTTTTTAAGACAGGGGTCTCATGGAATCCAGACTGGCCCCAAACTCACTTTGCAGAGGAAGATGACCTTGAACTTCTGACCCTAATATCTTCACTTCCTGGAAGCTAAAATCGCACCCAGTTTATGTGGTGCTAAGGCTCAAACCCGGGACTTCGCACATGCTAGGCAAACACTTTACCAACAGAACTACATTCCCAGGCTCTTTCTTGAGTTTTGTTGTTGTTGTTACTTGTTTGCTTGTTTTTGCAAAAGCAATAGTCAGCCAAGGACCATGGCGGTTTACCAAGTTACTCAGCAAATGCTGACTGGATCCCTTGAGCAGAACTCCAAGATAAGAAGCTGCCTTGGCCATCACTGCCCATCCCTACTACCCTCAAGGCTCAAAATACTTTCTTCATTACACTGTTTGTAGGTTCAGTACTCTCATTTCTCAGAGGAGGGAATCAAGGTCCTTCAAGACCGCTATCTTGACCAAAGTTTTGATCTAGTAGAGGGTAAAACTTGGTCTTGAGTCAAGATGGATCTAATTCTAGGCCCTGCGTCATTAGCTTAAGTTGAGCTATTGCTCCAAGAGGTTTAGCTGCCACTTGGAATCTTCCCAGTATCTAGCCCCACCTTAAAACTCCTTTAGGGAGAATTACCCATTTTGAGGAATGGAAAACTAACACTTACCTTTCCCAGCCAGCATCACAATAAATGCATAGTAGAACTACCACATCTCCCTGCCTGGAGAGTAGACAAGCATGTGTGGAATGCAGCTCAGAATGACATCAGATCACTCTCTCAGGCCGACCCTTGGAGAAGACCCTGGATCAGACTGAGCCTTCCTTAGGTGGCGTTCCTGCAGCTCCCTGGGTCATTGCCTAGAACCTCTTGCTGGCACTGTGGGCTGTATATCCTCCAGCAAGACCCCACTTTGCCTAAGATGGGAAGCATTCGGCCTGGTGGCTTGTAAGCCAGAATCTGCATGGATCGATAGCATTCTAGTCATAGTTCTTCATCCTGCTACGGAGCTGGTGGAAATAACCATTTCCTGTGGTTCTCTGGACAGCTCTAGGTGCTGTGAAAATGTCGACACAGGCTCTCTTACCATGATCTGAGGAATACCGTAACACAGGCCCAATAGGTGTGAGCTGCCTATGTCCTAAGAAGGCAGGCAGAGTCTCTCACCTGTGGCCCAGGGCCGGCTTCCGGATCTGCCCGAAGCTTCCTCTGGTGCTTCCGTTCCATCTGGGCCCTTACAGCTTTTGAAAGGTCATGAGTGTGGAGAAGGTGGCTACAGGAAAAGTCATGGCTGTGGTAGGCTGAAGAAGAAAAGTATGGGATCTTTGAACAGAAAATGAAACCAGCGAGGAGGAAAGGACCCACACCTGTAGTTGGGTGCAGGAGATGAGCTCCGAGGATCCTGAACAGTCTCTGCCCTCACAGACTCAAAAAAGTGTGTTTCTGTTGGTTTGGGGAAAACAGAGCCAATATGAGACAGACACACATCCACAGGTAATACTTACAAAAGACGGATTTGTGGGATTAGCTGTTAAGGCTAGGTCAGGCCAGCAAGCTTGGAATTTGCAGGGCATATTAGCAGGCTTATGACTCAGGCAGGTATGAATGCTGCTGTCTTGAGAGAAAATTTTTCTCTGGAAGCTTCATTTTTACTTTGAATACCTTCAACTGATTGACTGGGCCCCACTCACACACCAGGGAGGGTCATTTCCTTGAACCTAACTGGTGTGCACAGACTCGGGATACTGAGTCACAACCACACCCAGATTGGCGTTGGACTACATAGTGGGGCCCCACAGCCTAGGCAAGTTGACACCAAAGCTGCCAATAACCAGCACAGAGAAGGTGGCCCAGATGATGTCTCCTGTGATGATGGGCAGAGGAGGAGACTGCAGGCTGGACGACCCAGTCGTGGGAATAGGAAATGCTAGGGCTGATGTCCAGTCATGTAGAAGCCGTGGTCACTCAGAAGTGCATTACCCAGTGCTCGGATTGGCCTGGGAGGTTGGGTGTTACCTGTGGCTTCAGTCCCTGGCCTCCGGTTTGGTTTCCCTGTATTCTGCACAGACTAAGGCTGTCTCTGGAGAGGTGTGTCTCTCTGTGGTTCTGTCTCCTGTGTCTTATCTCCCTGCCTTGGCATCTCTTTGCTTTGACTTCCATTCAAACTGTGCCCACTAGTCCCAACTCTCCACCACTCATAACTTCCCCTCTGCGGGCTAGCCCCTTTACATTTCCTGCTGGCCTGTCTCCTGACCAGCCCTGAACTTCACATGCCACAGCCTGCCCTGGGGCTTGTCGAAGCTCCACAATTGGGGTGCCCAGTGATCTGAAACACACCGCATGGAAATGCATTCAGTTAACAGGTTCCTATCTCAAGGAAGCTCCCACACACTGAGCACTACTCTTCCCCACATGAAGCTCTAGCCCAGATCTTTCTTCTCCTCTGAGGTGGGGGGACCAGGGACCCCAACTGTGAGCTTAAAAGAAGACAGCAAGGCCCCAGCAAAGCCTCTTAAAATTATTGCCCAAATATTGGGAACAGAACGGACAAAAGATGGGGACAAGGCCCCAGAGTTTGTCTCTAAAGAGCCTTGGGATCCTGACAACAGATTCTTGGCTCCCCAAGTGGAAAGGGGTCCTGAAGGGCCACCCATACCTTCCCTCCAAAATGTGTTTCATGTCACAGAATATCTAATCACAGAATTTTAAAACAAATGTTGGTGATAGAAAGACTCTAGATGGGGCTAGAGAGGTGGCTCAGCCATTAAAAGCATGACTGCTCTTCCAGAGGTCCCAGGTTCAAGGCCCAGCACCCTTAGTACAGCTCACAACCACCTGCAACTCCAGTTTCAGAGGATCTGATGCCGTCTTGCCTCCATGGACACCAGGCACAAAAATGGTTCACAGACATACATGCAAGCAAAACACCTGTACACATAAAATAAAATAAAATTTAAATTTAAAAAAAGAAAAAGGAAAAGTCAGGGTCTCCCAGGGATAAGACTCTTAATTTGTTGTCCAATACAAAATGGTCAACCTTGAAACCATATGCACACCAACGACAAACAGACTCGGCAGATTGTATTTATGTATTTGTGCACACACTCATAAGCACACACATATAATGTTACATATACATGTAACAATAATGATTGGAGAAGAAGAGGACATCAGCTTGAGAATGGGGGGGACAGGGAGGAGGAGGGAGGAGGGAACTTGGTAGGAGGTGAAAGGAGGAAAGGAAAGGGTGGAAGTGATATAATTATATTTTAACTAAAACATAAAAATAATTAGAAAAGAAAGATTCCGGGGGCGCCCCCTGAGAGCTGAGGAGACAACACCAGGAACAGATCTGGCTTCTCCACTGGTTCCCACTCAGCCTGCAGGTCTTCCCCACTTGTCCTTGAACAAGCCTCTTATAGACGCAGTTCCCTGGCTGAAAATGAGAGCCTGGGTGCTGACTCGGGAGGTCCTCTCAGCCAGCTGCCTGGCCCCGGCGGCTAATTCGTGACCTTGAACATGCCACAGAACCTCCTTACACACACTGAGATCCCACCAACCACAGGTGAGGAAGTCCTGCCCTCCGGGCGCCTTGCTCACCTCACAGCTTCCGTGGGTGTGGGGTGAGGCAGGGCTGGAGGTGGGGTCATGTGATATCAAAGGAACATTCACTGAGGCAGAAGGCCATCAGCTAAGCCCTGGGGGCCAGTCACCAGGCTTGATGGCTTGACTTTGCCTCATTTAACATCTCCTTGAGACCAAAATGGGACAATACACCATAAAAAAACAAGGAGACAAAATATTCTCAAATATAAAAACTTGGAGTTAGAACAGGTCAAGTATTTATATGCGATGATTTATGATGAATGACAGAAAACCACCCATTTGTTCTAAAGTTTAACCACTGAGCAACTCTGATGCCCTGGTTAGGTAAGGATGTGTCCCAGGTTCCCCTACAAAGGAGAAGGGGATACTGGAAGTCATTTGTGTGTGCTCAAAGCCAGGCTGCTTATCTGACTCCATCTCCTAGCAATTACCTGTTGATGTGTCTGTGTTGATGTGTCTGCCCTGCTTCTGCCAGCTCTGGCCCAGGAACATCTTGAGGCCATCAGCTGGACTTTCTCCATCTTCATAGCACACCCAGGATCCCAGCAGAGCATGTGTGTCCACAGCGCGGCTCCCTAACTGACTGTTGAATGTTGAAAGTAGATATGAAAGACCGCTTAATTTTTTTGTTTTGGTTTGGTTTGGTTTTGATTTTTTGAGATAAGATTTCTCTGTGTAGCCCTGACTGTCCTGGAACTCACTCTGTAGACCATCCTGGCCTCGAACTTAGAGATCCCCCTGCCTCTGCCTCCTGAGTGCTGGGATTAAAGGCTTGTAGCACCACCAATCAGCTAGGACCACTTAATTTTTAGCAGATGGAGAGACTGTATTCCACAGTGACAGGGGGATGTGGTAGCAGCAGTTCTGTGAGCTGGCAAAGGTTCTCCTTCTACAGGAGTAGACAACTTCTTTTATTTACCCACAAAAGCCACAGGTAAAAGTGTTTATGGCTTGGCAGCTAACCAAGGCCACAGGCACTTCAACAGGTCACAATCTGACCCACCAACCCATTCGTTTTCAAATAGTGTTAACGGCTATGTTTTCTACCATAATTTGAAAACACCTCCATGACTAGAACATTCCAAACTGACCCCTAAACTTAAACGCAGAACACAGACCCATTTAACTAGTCACCTGCATGATAATTACTTCCAAAGACTAAATGACCATAATATTCAAATATTTGTGAAAAGTATGTTCACTTCATATAGCACCTTCATGGATGCTATGTTGCTTCCGACTTGAGCAAATGGTCCTGAAACAAAATGATGTTCTCTCAAAGTAAGTTGGTGACTGTGCACATGAAACAAGCGAGTTATGATTTGTGAGCTGCATTCCAGGAAAGAAGATTTAAGTATAAGATAGAAGCTATCGCCGGTGGCTTTTATTTTCTTTCTTGCACATTTCTACATTTTCCTTAACCTAATTAAAAAAAAGCAGGGGAGGGGGATGCTGCTGAGAGAAGAGGAGTCACCGCTGAGGAATTGAGCTTGTCCTGGTATATGATGTGAGTGTGAGTGTGTGTGTGGTGTAGAAATTGCTCCGTGGCTCTAACCCTTCATCCTCTCCCTGGTATCTGCTAAGCTTGGCTCACCAAGTTGTGACAAGTCACTAATGCCAAGCATGGAGGAACTGTGGCCTGTAATTCCCCCTGCACACTTAACAAGTGGCACCGCATCCCAAACCTCCACATCTGTAACCTTCTCAGGCCTCCTGTGTCCATCTGTATAATAAACAGAGGTCCCAAACGTGGAGTGTAACTCTTCCCTAGGAGACTTGAACACCTTTCTCCCCAAATGGACAGACCAAGGAATCGACTCCCTTCTAGCCTAGGCTGTGAACCGATGAGCTCATGGCAGCTAACTGTAGCAGTGTGGCTGACTCCAGGCAGCTGACCACCAAAAAGCCCGCCCCATTGTGAGTGACAGCTCACTAAGTCCACACCCTTGGGTCCCCCACCTTGCAGGCTGCTTCCTGAAGTCTTCTCTCTCCAGAAAGCATTTACTACATTAGGGTGGGTACATACATGTGTGCACATGCCCGAGGTCAAAGTCAGGTGTCCTTCCTCTATCCTTTTGGGGTCTTGTGTGCCTCCTATCTTTACAGTGACCAGATTCCTTCTAACTCTCCCCTGAGAGACAGGAATAGTTATTCTCTGAGACAGGTTCTCTCACCAAATGTGGAGCTCGCTGTTTCAGCTGAACTGGGTGGCCAGGGAGCCCCTTGTCAGGGTGTACCATGTAGCATGGGTTGGTTGAAGAAAGAAGGCATTCTCAAGATGAAATGGTAAGGCCTGTGTGGCAGCAGGAAGGTCCAGCCTGGATTGGACCCCTGAACAACTGAACAAATGCATATTTATTGACTGTTATACAAAGTATTTCCTCAGCCGGGCGGTGGTGGCACATGCCTTTAGTCCCAGCACTCGGGTGGCAGAGCCAAGCGGATCTCTGTGAGTTCCAGGCCAGCCTGGTCTACAGAGCGAGATCCAGGACAGGCACCAAAAGTACACAGAGGAATTCTGTCTGGGGAAAAAAACAAAAACAAAACAAAAATAATAACAAAACAAACAAACAAACAAAAAGTATTTCCTCGTACCAAGGTCCCTAATTTTAATTTACAAGTCTTACTGAGGTCACTTCCATGACTCTAGTCCTTTATTATGTATTGTGTGCAATACATAACAATACAAGAGCCTCAGGTGTGCCTGAGGCATCTTGTGACCAAAGTCATGGGATGGCTACAATGCCCCATCAGCAAAACAATTCTGCAGATCACGGGAAACAATCACTGTTTTCCACAAGGATTCTTCAAGGTCAAGGTACTTCTAAAGAGCGAGCAGCTGTTCATTCTAATATCTACCCCATACAGTGATTCTGTAAATTCCTTCAGCAAGACCTCAGTATCTGCCTGTACCCACTCTGAGTCCCGGGGTTCTGGAAGCACACTGCCGTGCCCAGCTTTATTGTGAGTTCTGGCCATTGGAAGCCTTGTCCCCATGCCTGTTCAGCAAACACTTAACCCACTTAACCCAGGCCCTCATTTACTACTCTGGGGGGAGGGGGGGTGAATCTTCTAATATTCACGAACTTCCTGGGCCCTGTAGGTCCCTCTTCCCTCCAAGAGGAAACAGCACAGGAACAGGAGGAGAGCTGCAGGCTAGGAAGGAGAAAAATAGACAGAGAGGACTATGGCCAGCCACACAGCTCCATCAAATCCTCAGACTTTCCCATATGTGGTCTTTGCTAAGAAAGAAATCTTACAGATCTGATTAAACCTCTCTCTGCTTCTTTCTAACCCAGGCCAGTCTCCCCTGCCCCAAGTCAGGTATCTTTCATTGCCCATGCATGGTTAGTACCGCTACTACACTACCTGACTATCGCTAAAACCATGCACAGCGCAGCCTCTAACGTTTAAACGAACAAACGGACACTTCCTATCACATGCTGCATAGCTAGCCCCATGCCCATTTATCCATAGTATGTATGTGTGTCAGGGTCCATTGTCTTAGTTTAGTTTCTCTCAGGACATAATTCTACTTTTTGTTTGTTTGTTAGTTTGCTATTACAAGCTGAGTGTCATTAAAGTGAAGGAACCAGCATCTTCAATTCCACTTGCTACTACCCCATCCGCTCTCCCAAGTCTCAGCAATTGACATCCCCATCAGCAGAACCTGAGAGGCCCCTGCTGCATCCTAACTGCCCCCACTTGCTGAAACAGGCAGACGTTAAGTCTTTGCTGCACTGGGGATGTGTGATGATGCAGCACGGTCCTTCTCATTTGCATCTCTCACATGGCCGATGAAGGGGAACATCTCTTTGTATTTTTGGCTGTCTTGGGTTTCCTCTTTGGGGAATGATCTGTTAATAGCTTTTGCCTGGTTTTAAATTTTAAATCAGTTTTATTGAAGGCGGTTCAACATCAACAACCCTTTAAAAAGCAAGCAAACAGAAAACAGAATTGCAAAACAGCAGTCTTAGGGGAAAAACATGGAGTGAACATGAATCTGTATGTCATCCTTGCACAAGGGCCAACTAAGCTTCTCTGTATAATTCCAATTTCAGTATATATGCTACCTAAGCAAGCACTGATCATTTATTGATTGCTTGCTTGATTTTTTTTTGTTTTTGTTTTTTGTTTTTGAGACAGGGTCTCTCTCTCTCTCTCTGTAGACCAGGCTGGGCTCAAACTCACAGAGATCCATCTGCCTCTGCCTCCTGAGTGTGGGAATTAAAGGCGTGCGCCACTGTGCCCAGCTCACCGCTCACTTTTTAACCTGGATTTTTACTTTTTCTTCTGTGCCAGTCCATTCGATTCTGCTCTCCTGAAATATGTGCCTCCCTATCCCGCATCCTATCCGAATGCCAGTTTCTCCATGGAACTCAGCATCTAAACCACAATGAATCACATGCGCCCTTCCTGTGGCATTACAGTGTCCTGCCTTGTAGTATTTCAGCACCTTCTCATTTCACATTCCACAGGATGTTGAAGTTACCAAAGCACCTGCTCCTTCCTGTATTGTCCTTTATCTAGGCAATGGCCCTGTGCGGCAGGGCAGTATTGCCACCATCTTTGAATAGATAAGGATGTGGTATATAAAACTTGGGACAGCTCACTCACAATCCCTCTGCTCAGAGGCTGGCCTGGCCTCCGAGCAAGAATTCTCCAATTCCACACCTGGATCTTTTTTTTTTTTTTAACATAAATATGTTGCCCCAAGACTGACTCCCTCACCAGACTTCAGGCCCCGTTTCTCTTAATCACCTGTGTGCCCTATGCAAAGGAACAGCGGTGATTACAGATCTTGACAAAGCACACTGTTCACCTTCGGCACACCATGCCCACGGGGTGACAGGGGCTTTGCATACAGTGCCCCTAACCTTCCTCAACAACTGAGGTGACATGCTCAGCGTCTCACATCCAGGGATAGGTGGAGCCAGCCTGTGAGCGGGAGAGACATGCTTCCTCTGCTCTCCCTGCCCCTGCAATTCTAAAGGTGCCACAGGCCAGCCTAGAGGCTCTTATCCTGGACAGGCAGGTCTTACCTCTGCTGAAGGTGACTAGATGTCTGGTCCTGTGGGTGCCTTTCAATTGGCCTTCCTAGACTGGAAGATCCTGTCTGATGGGGCTGCTACCAACTTCCTTTCTAGGCTCAGCAAAAGGAGACAGATGCTCAAGACAACTAGGTTCTGCTGTGGGTCAAAGACCCAGAATGAGGGCGGTAAGCCCGGAGGAGCAGGAAGACCCAGGGGTGGGGGGAATGAGGAAAGGTGGAAGAGGACTCCTGTATCTCAAGCTGGGGACGGGGTAGAAGGCAGACAGGAGCTGTAGGGGGCACTGCCAACGTCCCAAGGAGCAGAGGGCCAGTGTGGGCCGCTGGACGATGAGCAGGGAAGGCTCCAGCAGTGACTCACTCCGCAGGGGTGTCTGCAGGCGCCACGCTAGAGCAGGTGCAATAGGCAGGCACTCCAGACTGAGCAGGAGTGTGGGTAAAGGGTGTTAGCCAGCACTCTCCAGCCCTGGCGCCAAGAGTCTGGATGGGGACTGTCTTCTCCCGGAGGGAGAGTGGAGCCATAGCTACAAGATCTGTCCTAAGTCAGCCGTTTACTTCAGAGCTGTTTGTGCACGTGGTGTATGTGACTGTCTCTTTTGCAGTGCGTGGGTGGCATGCTCGCGTCGGTCTTGTGGTTACTGTGTCGGGACTCTATGATTGCTGACTTGTGTGCCTTATACGTGGGTTCCGCGGGAGCCTATGCTGAGAGAACAGTGTCATTTCGAGTGTTGTGACTTGTATGTGTCCTGTGTCTGGTTCTCTTAGGCGTGCCCTGGTCTCGCGGAGGTGGAGTGGGATGCCGATGCTCTAAGATCAAGGTGCTGGGCAACCCACCCGGGTCATCCAGGGTCTGGGTGTAGCTGTGTGCGTGTGATGTGCGCACGCCTGCTCGGCCGTGGGTCTGTGCAGCTGCGTTTCCGCGTGTGCCCGCTCGGCTCGCTACGCGGGGGCGGCCCCCGGGAGGCGCTGCGGGGCCCCGCCGGCCACGGGCTCCAATGGCGAAGCCGGTGCGGCCCCTGCTAATTACATAAGCGGGGACGTCAATAATTCGCGGGAAAACGCGAAAAAGATGGCGCCCCGCGCCCGGGGGGCCCCTTCCTGAGCGCCCCGGCCCCTCCCTCCCCGCGTCCCCTCCTCCCCGCGGCGCCCCCGCCCCGCCCCGCCCCCGCCGAGACCCCTACCCCGGCCCCACGGGCGGACACTCGGCCGGGCAGCCGCGGGCCGAGCGCACCGCTGCCGCCGATGTGCCTGGTGGCCAGACTCCAAGTGGGACCGGCGGACGCGCTGCCTCGCGGTAAGTCCCGCGCTACGGGCGCCCCGGGAGACTCCGCGTTTCACGCTTCAATCCCTGCACACGACCCCCCTTCTAGAAACCTCTGGCGCTAGGTTGAGCCCTACGATCCCCGGGCGGGAGGTGGAGTCCTGAGGAGCTGCGCGCTTGTGGGATGGGGAGCGAGATGGAGCCTGAGCGGTACCCTCAGGGCAGCGGGAATCCCAGCCACATCCCCAGCCCAGGGCAGGGTGTGGGTGACAGGTCTCCGTTTGTGGCCGCGCGTCTTTTCTTTCCCATTTGAAGCTATGGAGGGGAGGATAAGAGGGCATTTGGGATTTTGCTCACGTCCAAAGTCAGGCTGCGACGGGTTGGGAGCGGGGAAAGTTGGCAATTGGAGCAACTGAGGAAAGGAGCGGCTGAAGCCCAAGGGGACCGTGCTGCAAGCTGTCCTCCCCCCGAACACCCTTTTAAAAAGCCAACGGCCGCCCTGGAGAGGCCTCGGCGCATGAATCATCCGCGCTTCCTGCCCCCGCCCGGCCCCGCGCGCCCAGTGCCGCGGATTTGAACTGGACGCCGACGGGAACCCGCAAACAAGCATTTCTGTGGCGACGGGTTTGAATCAGCCAATCACAGCCCGCGGGGGCCCGCTCCAGGAGGATGGAGGCGGGGTGGGGGGCCGCTACCCGGGGGCCCAGCCCCGGCCTCGGGGGCGCAGCGACCCGGCTTGCCCCCAAAAGCTCAGCGGGGGAGGAAACGTCAGTTTGTGAACCTGCCGAGGCCGGTCCCGCTCCAGGCCCGGAGCGAGCAGGGACCTCGCAGCTCCCTAAGAGCCAAGCGCCAGAGAAGAGGGCAAGAGTGCTGGCTACAGCCCCTACCTGGTGCTTGTGCCTCTGCCCTGGAGAAGGCAAGGAGGTAGACAGCCTGCTTGGTCTGGAAAGCCAAGACCCTGACTGTGTTCCATTGCCCCAGGGCCCTCACATACCCACGTGTATTTAGTTTCACATACGGACTGGCACATTGCCATAGACTGTGTCCTTGCAGTCTCTGAAGAGGCACTCACATGCAAACACACCCAGAGCTGTCTTCCTGTCAGCAGGCCGGACACCAGGTGCCCGGCACCTAGGCAGAGGGAGGAAACCAGAGCAGGACCGCCCTACGGTCCTCACACACTGCAACGTAAGGAAGTGTGTGTATGGAGGGGTGTGGTGCCAGGTGAGCCCACAGAGGAGAGAAGGCAATAACGGAACACTGGTGAAAGTTTGGGGAGCCACACGTTCTCTGGGAGATTCAGGTGGGGGAGCAGGGAAGCTGGGGTGACCTGAGGACTCTGCGTTCCAGGTGCCAGGCAGTAGGAAGCAACAGGCTCAGGAAACAGGCATGGAAAAGGTGAATGAATTCATTGATGGAAAAGATGAGGGCAGAGCTGGAAGCAGGGCATGCTGGGGGAGAGGGCAGGATGCTCGGCAGGGGTGCTCAGGCCACTGTGCCAGGAGCCTCTGTGGCAGCCCACTGGCTGGAGAAGTCTTCCTATGGCCGTGGTGACACCATTATCGAGAAAATAGAAACAAAGGCGGCACTTGGATGGGATGGGAAGAGCCAGCTATGTTAGGCTGGTATGGGGATGGCTGAGCTGCCTTCTTGAGCCAGTGGACATGTGGACAAAAGCCTGGGCAGGTTTCCATGAACTCATCCACTAGTGGAGAACAGAAAAGGGTTACAAATGGCACACTGCTCTGTCACACCGGTTCCCAAGCCACCCCAAGGCTTTTCACAGGTGGGTGGGCTTTCCTCTGAACACATTCAGGGGAGACTTGAAGTGTTTGCTTCCTCAGAGCTGAGCCCAGAGTGTTTGCATACAGAACAAGGCCTCAGCCTCCCGGACAGGTAGTGGGTTCAGATCCGTGGGTGGAGCCTTTGCTCCAGGTATGGTGAGGAGATGCACTCTCTGAGAAGAGGAGCATGGTGTGGTGTAGAGCCAGCTTGACATTATGAGTCATGGCTTGCCTCTGGGTCACCAGCCACTTTCCTTGCCTCTCCTCAGTTTACCTACCCTTAGAATGGGATAATAATATCTCCCCCCCCCCCCCAGAGCTGTTCTGTCAATAAATATATTTGAGAACCTTACAGGATTTCAAGGGCAGGGAACAAGATAAAAATGTGTTCTTTCTCTCCTGGTGTCTTCAGAAGCTGATGGAGACTCAAGCTTTGGAACCAGGGACTCGGGAAGTTTATGGTGCCACCAGCCACCTCCCTAACAAGGGGAGCCTGTCGAAGACCAAAAAGAACTTCAAAGACTTGATGTCCAAGCTGACAGAGGGACAGTATGTGCTCTGCCGGTGGACAGATGGGCTGTACTACCTCGGCAAGATCAAGAGGGTGAGTGAGTCTCCCCTGGTCCTGGGGCCCTTGGGCTCAGAAACACAGGGTCTTTCTGCTCTCCCTTCTTGTCCCCTCATGCCTAGAATTTGAAACTGGAAGGAACTAGAGCCTGGTTTCACAGGCTCCATCCTCAGGGACAGCATGGCCCAGCATGTTCTCTAGAGAACTTAAGCAAATCACCAGAATGGACAGGACCCGAGTGACGCTCTAGCCTGTTCTTCTGCCCTTAAAAACATTCCCATGGAGTTGTCGCACTGTCTCTTCCTGATGGCCTACTCCAAGATGGGGGGTACAGTGTCCCTCTCCCCTGGCCTGCCTGTCTCCTGAAGCACAAGGCACAGGAAATGCGGAAGACGGAGACCCAGCCCCTCCTTGCTGCTTCTTCATGCCTCCCCCCTCCTGTCTCAGGTCAGCAGTCCTAAGCAAAGCTGCCTCGTGACGTTCGAAGACAATTCCAAGTTCTGGGTCCTGTGGAAGGACATACAGCATGGTGAGTGCGCCTCTCCCCGGTCCACTCTTCCTGCTTTCTGTTTTTTCTTCTCCATCACCTTTATTCCTGGTAGTCCACGGAGCCCAGGCCTTGGGTACTCATCATGGGCCCACCAGAGATGACGATCCGATTTCTGCTTGTGTGACATCAGCCCCCTTCCCGAACGCTCATACTTCAGGAGGCAGGTAGGGCAGATGGAGGGAGGCTCAGGCATGTGTTAGAACTAAGAGGGCTAGGCCTGGGTCTCAGGCCCGCGCTTTGTGTCCTTCCTGAAAGTTGTCTGCTGCTCCCAGTCTCGTAAGGCTCGGGAGAAGGAAGGTCAGCAGAGGAGAAGGGGTCAGCTGTAGACATGAGCTGTGTTCCTTATCTGCATGTGAAGAAGAAATTGCTGCAGAATCTCTACCCCTGAGGCAAGGAGGTGAGGGTGAGCACATCCAGGAAAGCATGAAATGGTTGTGCCTAGATGGAGCTGGGTCAGCTCTCTGGATGGAAGGGAGCTGGGCTGGGCACCACCCCTGCCTTCAGACGGCTGACTCTATTCAGATACAGCCAGTCGGGATCATTCAGGCTACACAGGACAGATTCCAGTAATCACTAGTCACAATGCCATGTATTTTTATCAGGGACTCCAAACACCAACTCTGACAACTGGCATGAGAGAAGAAACCTATTAAATATCATTTATCCTTAGAGGAACAGATGTGGCAGGTTCTAGGGTCAGACAGCCTCTGGACCATGTTCCAGATTTATCTATGACAGGCCACACAGCCTTGGGCAGTGATGTCACTTTTCTGAGGCCCCATTTCTTCAACCGAAAGCAAGAGATGGTGAAGTCCAGGCTTCCCAGGACAGCTGGGGAGATTCGATGAGATGGCACATGAGAACGCTCAGCCCAGTGCTACTGCCCAGTAGGGAGACAGTTTCTAAGAATCTGCTGCTGTGAAGGGTGATTCCAGAAGGTGGCCAAGTGGGCCACAGGACTAAGCCAGTTTGTAGGTCTTTAAAAAAATTTTCCCGGGGCTGGAGAGATGGCTCAGAGGTTAAGAACACTGCCTGTTCTTCCAGTGTTCTTCCAGACGCCCTGAGTTCAATTCCCAGCACCCACATGGTGGCTCACAACCATCTGTAATGAGATCTGGCTCCCTCTTCTGGCCTGCAGGGATACATGCAAACAGAACACTGTATACATAATAAATAAATCTTAAAAAAAAAAAAAAAAAAAAAAAAAAATTCCCCAAAAATCTGTGGCCAGGGGAGACTGGTTCTTTCTAGTCCCTTGCACCCTAAATCTGTTTTCTGTGGATCCAAAGCTATGAGCCTCCCCTGCTGGTTATACTTTAGGAAAAGCATAAAAATCCAGCAGCAGAAGAAAGATATTTCGGGCTGGAGAAATGCCTCAGAGGTTAAGAGCCCTGGCTGCTCTTCCAGAGGACCCGGGTTCAATTCCCAGCACCCACATGGTGGCTCACAACTGTCTGTAACTCTAGTTCCAGGGCATCTGACACCTCACACCAATGCACATAAAATAAAGTTAAATAAATTATTTTAAGAAAGAAAGATATTTCAACTTCCCCGGGCTTGGGAAGCAGCTCACTGTGTACCAGGCATAGGAACAGGGCACCACAGGTGTGTAGTCAGGAACAGTTTGTCCCATATCCAGCCAACAGGCCAATGACCTCTTGGCATCCCCTAAGATGAGTGCTCAAGGCTGGGCATGATACAGTTGTGAGGCAACGGGAGGCTGAGACTTAATGTGGGTACTACCATCCTTGGATGTAGAACAAAGCAAGGTCCTTGCCTGGCTATTTAGTCAACAAATACATCTTGAACATCTACTACCTGCCATATATCATATAGGTGCCTGAGGGCACAGAGGTATAGTAATACCATTTCTACCTTTACGAAACTTTCATCCTGAGGAGAATCACCAGTTCAAGGCCAGCCTAAGCCACAGAGCAAGACTTTGTCTCAACTGTTAAAAACAAAACAAGAAAAATTCCTTGCAGCCTTATGCAGTAACAAAACAGCAGCAACACATCAAAATGTATTGAAGGGTCTGGAGAGATGGCTTAGCGGTTAAGAGTATCTATAGTTCTTGCAGCGGGCTTGAGTTTGGTTCCCAGCACCCACATCTGGTGGCTCACGACATCTGTAAGTGCAGGTCTGTGTGGTCCGCACCCTCTTGTGCAGTTCTGTGAGATCCGCACCCTCTTGTGCAGTTCTGTGAGATCCGCACCCTCTTGTGCAGTTCTGTGAGATCCGCACCCTCTTGTGCAGTTCTGTGAGATCCGCACCCTCTTCTGACCTTCACAGGCACCAGGCCCACAAGCGCATCCATGCAGGCAAAACCCATACTCATAAAAACCCATCTATCTTCTAAAGAATGCCGGCACGGTGGTTCACACATGTAATCCCAACTCTAGGGAGGTAAAGACAGGCAGATACCTGGAGCTCACTGGCCAGTCAGCCTAGACAGCAAACCCTAGATCTCAGGGAGACTCCTCATCTCAAAAAGACAAAAAGAGACAACAGCGGTGGCGCACGCCTTTAATCCCAGCACTCGGGAGGCAGAGGCAGGTGGATCTCTGTGAGTTCGAGGCCAGCCTTGTCTACAAAGCGAGTTCAGGACATCCAGGTTACACAGAGAAACCCTGTCTTAAAAAAGACCAGATGGTGGCCCTGAGCACTGTGCACCTGCCCACATGAACCTGCACACTTGTGTATATATACTGAAAAGTTGTATTTGTGGGCGGGGGTGGAAGTAGCTCTGGTTTTGCCTAGAATGTGCAAAGTCTTACATTTTCTACCTAGCACCATTGGACCCTCAAAAGGAAAAAAAATACATTTAACAGAACCACGCAAACACTTCAGATATAAAAATATATTTATTCTTTAACAAGAGATGACAAACATGAAAAACAGACTGAGGAGGAACCAGCAATGGAAATCCACTCTATAACTATTAGGGGTTGGAATTTACTTAAGTGGTAGAGCGTGCCCAGCAAACACAGGCCCTGGGCCAGAACCCCAGCTCCAAAATAAACTGAAAGTAAACAAACTAACTTGCTCACTATGTCCGGACTTTGGGTCTTGATTCAAAACACAAAAGTGTAATGACTTTTTAATTTGTTAGACATTTGGAAATAAAAGTAACTTTAGGTACAATAAAGGCTATCAGTAGGTATAAAGAGAGCTCTGATCTGAAATAGTTACAGAAAAACGGATGGGGGTCTGGGTCTTGATTTGAAATAACAGGTGGAGATGTGGGTGAGAATATAGTTTAAACAGGATTTTTTTCTGTTAGTTCACAATTGATGGAAGGATTACATTATTATCCCATAATAAGTGTTTTAAATGTCATTTGACATAAAAAATGTTGAACAAGTTAGAGTAGGTAGGAGAGGGAGCCAGATGTGATCAAAGAGCAAAGGGTAGCTGTGAGACTGCTGTATGTTTGAAACCCACTCCTGCTGGATAGCTAAGCAAGGACCGTAACTTCTTGAGCCTCAGTTTCCTCATCTTTGGAACATGTGTCAGCAGACACCTCAGAGGGGCAACTTTGGGGGCTCAGTGCACAGCCGAAGCTCGGTTCCTGCTCTGTGGCTTTTATTATTGCTGCTTTAATAACTAAGTACAGGCCTTGTCAGTTTCACACATGTGCAGTATGCACTCCTGTAGCTCTCCTCAACCCTCCCTGCTCTCCCTCCTACCCCATCACCTCTTACCTCCTCTCTACCTGCCCCTTTCCCTGACGCAGATTGGTTGTGCAACCCATTTGTTTTCATCAGGGTCATCTCTGTGACTACTGTATCAGGACTACCCACTGGAACCCAGGGGGTCCTCAGTGGGCACAATAACTGAAGGCAATAACTCCCTGTCCCCCCAAAATGTATCAATAGGAAATGGTTTAGACTGAAGGCTAGGGCTCCTGTGCCCCCCTCCATCGGTATCTGGTGTTGATGGGCCCATTCATGTGCAGACCCAATGTAATCATCTGCAGCTGTCAGGCTCATGATTGCACCAGACGGTGGTGGTGCACACCTTTGATCCCAGCACTTGGGAGGCAAGCAGGTCTCTGTGAGGTTGAGGCAAACCTGGTCTACATAGTGAGTTCCAGGACAGCTAGGGCTACACAAAGAAACCCTGTCTCAGGGAAAAAGAAAAAAGGGAAAGAAAGAGAAGAGTCCACAATTGCAGTGGTCCTGCCACGCTTTAATAGCAGTTCACAGCCCTTATTTCTGCCTTCCAGCTCTTGCGTTTTTTTCTGGGCCCTCTTCCAAAGTGTTCCATGAGCTGTGGAGGATATGGTATAGATGTCTCCCTTAGAACTGAGCCCTCAATGGTCACTTATTCCCAGCGTTTTGTACAGCTGTTTCTCTGCAGTTCACAGGAAGCAGACACCTCTCTGGTTAAGGCTGGGTAGTAGCTGTCAATGAGTATAATGTATATTTAGAAGGCAGTTCAATGCTGTGTCAATTTGGCTAAACAACAGAATTAAGTTTCCTAGTAGGGGGCCTATGAGCTCCCTGCCAGTTCTGCGTACAGATCCCCTCCTAGTCTGTGATGGTGACTTCTTCTTGATCATGTGAGTTGGACCCGAGTTGAGAGAATTCATTTTCAGCTGGTGTTCCAGGAGAGGAGCCCAAGTGTGACATCTGCCTGGGGAAGACGTCAGGGCCCATGAATGAGATCCTCATCTGTGGGAAGTGTGGCCTGGGTGAGTGGGTGAACAGGGAAGGCTGGGGGTCCCTTCCCCACTCTCTTGCTCAGGTCCCACCTGGCTTCCAGTTTCTCCTTCTGTCACTGAGAGTGCCTCCTGCCTTGGGGAAAGTTGACAAAGAGCAATGGGATATCCAGTCTGGGGCCCTCCTAGGCAGAAGAAATGAGTGGAGAAGAGAGGCAGGCACTGAAGCCCGTCCTTTTCCTCTTGAAGTGGCCAATACTGTCTTTTAGTCCCTCAATGGGTACCAGCTTGGCTTCTGGGTGGGTACCACCAGCCAGTATCCCAGAGGCTGGCAGATAGTGCTCCCTAGAGCTTGCCATAGCTCTGCTAGCCTCGATGCCCTTGGCCAGCTAGCCTTGGACCACTGCTTCCTTGTGAGCAACTCACCATCCCTCCTCTGCTCTAGGTTACCACCAACAATGCCACATCCCCATTGCCGGCAGTGCCTCCCGGCCCCTCCTCACTCCTTGGTTCTGCCGACGCTGCATCTTCGCACTGGCTGTGAGGGTGAGTGCTCCCCTTCCCCCAGTCCCTGCCTGCCTGTCTCCCAACTGGGCAGACAAGAGCCTCCCTAGACTCAGGCCCGAGCCCCATCACTGATCCTGCACTCGAGGCGGAAGGACTCCACGTGGGCTTTGGAGACACAGGATGCTCTGCCACCTACTAGCTCTCTGTCCTAGACTGGATTTCAGAGCCTCTCTAAACCCGTTTCCCCAACCATAAATTGGGCACCCAATAAAGGGTGATTTGCTATTAAAAGACAACTTCATGTACATGTCCTTTCCACAAGGTTAATTATTGTCTGTGTTGTACTTACTACGACTGATGCTATTAATATCTTTGAGGGAGACAGAGGATGGGCTTAGGATTGGTGAAAACAAACGCCTTGCTTTTCTGACGCTCATAAAATGCCTGGGTCTCCCCTACCTTGGCAGCATTTCTCCTGGTAGCTGTGTGCTAACAGGTGTGGTTGGTGACCTGGGCCCTATTTCCCCCCAGAAAGGCGGCGCGCTGAAGAAAGGCGCCATCGCCAGGACGCTGCAGGCAGTCAAGATGGTGCTGTCCTACCAGCCCGAGGAGCTCGAGTGGGACTCGCCCCATCGCACCAACCAGCAGCAGTGCTACTGCTACTGCGGCGGGCCCGGAGAGTAAGGCCGCAGGGCGGGGCACGTGCGGGAGACCGGGCAGCCGGGTGGGCTGAGCGGGGCCGAGTGGCAGCCCGACCTCGGGGCGGGGCCTGAGTGTCTGGAGGGGCGGGGCTGGGGTGACAGCCTCGGGGCGGGGTCTGTCAGGCTGTGTTGACCTACAGTGACGTGACAGCTAGGGGCGGGGTCTGCGTGTCCGGCCGTGGAGGCGGGATCTGGAGGGACGGATCCACGATGTCATTTCAGGGAGAGCAGATTCTAATGTTGGCTGTGTCACTCTGTAGGGATGGGGCTTCGAGGGGCGGGTCCAACGAGTCTGATGGCAGCGATAAGCCAGGTCCGGAGGGGAGCCAGGAGAGTCACCTGGGCCTTAAGGGGTGGGCCCTGAAAGTATCCTGAGAACCTGTCCAGAAGGTAGTGGAGAGTAGAAGGCAAAGTGCTTTTCTTGGAGCCGCCTGAAAAAGGAACAAGGACCTTAAAGGAAAAAAAAAATGGCTTAAAAAAAAGTAGCTAAGAGTCTAGGTCTGCAGAGATGTCCATAACTGTGGGGCGTTTACCCACCAACCCCACAGTTCCCCGGAGTTTTCTTGAGTGCGAGCAGCAGGAAATATTAGATAGAAGGATTTATAGCGGAGAATCTTGCGGAGATAAACAGATAGAAAATAAAGGATAGCCTCAAGAGGGCCTGGAACCTATTCATAGAAAATAAAGGATAGCCTCTAGAGGGCCTGGAACCTATTCATAGAAAATAAAGGATAGCCTCTAGAGGGCCTGGAACCTATTCCAACCAGCCCTGACTGTCTCTGCCCCAGGGTATTTATAGAGACGCCAAGGGGTGGAGCAAAAGACCTCCTCCCCCAGCACAGCCAAGTGCAGACCATCTTAGACACCTGCACTCAGGCCCGTGGTCCTGATCATCCTCTCTATGCGGACCCTGTGGGTAAAGCACAAGGAACCTGAAAACGGGCTCCCACACCTCACCTGCCACAGCACCGTGACAGCTGTGCCTCCCCCATTCTCAATTTACTGGTGTTTCCTTGTGTGATTGTGAGCAGAGGTAACTACATCAAGGCTCACACGAGCTGGGAATTGCTAATCTGCTGCTGGAGGTAGTGGTAGTGTACCCTGACTTCCTGGAGACCTCCAGCAGGGCAGGGCTCTCTGCTAGAGTCATGGAGGACAATCTTGCCTGCTATGGGGCCAGAGTCTGGTCTTGCTTTCCCCCCTGAGCCTCCATGGACAATTGACCCTGCTCCTTTGGGCCGTCTACAATAGAGGCAGGGTCTCTACCCTCTGTAGAGGCACACTGTCTCCTTTCTGCCCTGAGTCTGAGAGCTAGCTCTGATTGTCTGGAAGTTACCTTAAAGCCCAGCTGGGCTCTGACTCCTCCATTTGAACGGCTTCATCTCTCAAATGGGTTTAGTTACCCTAATCACCCATGAGCTTCCCAGTGTGCTGGGAGGCCTAATGAATGACAGCAGAAAACAGTACACAGAAACCTAGATGGCATTAGTAATCTGTGCATCTCAATATTTAATGGGGCAGTTGTTTAAAAATAAATAAATAAATGCACTCCCAAAAGGCTCCTCTGAAAACTGAGTCAGATCTGAAGCTGACCAAGGAATCTGAGCATCAACCCTGTGTGATGAGGCTGGGGCCAGTGGTGCCTTCTCCTTCTACTTAGATGCAAGAGCCAATGAGGTAACAGCGCTGGCTTCCAGGTGCTTGGTGACTGTGGCCAGCAGTCCTCTTCCCCTCCTTTAGTGGCAGGTGAGTCTGTTGGGGAAGTGGCTGAGCCTGACTGTGATGTGGCTGACCTGGCCCTTCTGTGTCTCCAGGTGGTACCTGCGGATGCTGCAGTGTTACCGGTGTAGGCAGTGGTTCCATGAGGCTTGCACACAGTGCCTCAGTGAGCCCATGGTGTTTGGAGACCGGTAGGTGCTGACTGGGGGGGGGGGGGAAGTAGCGGGTGACAACAGCAGCCTTCTCCAATCAGCTGCCAGATTCCACGCAAAGGAGGTCTGTCATAGCCTATGCCTGTCCAAGACAGCTCAAGATAAAAGGGCCCCTGGCTATGCCAGGCCAGGAGATGAGAGAGGAACATGCTACGTGCCTAGCTGCCACTGATTTGTGGGGGCCCTTAAGCAAATTCCTGCCTTCACTAAGCTCCAGTCTGTACAGATGTCTCAGGAAGGAGAGCTGATAGACTCTACCTTAGCCTTACCAGAAGTTACCACAGAAGCCCTGGGGGAGATAGATGGCTTCTATTAGTAGGGCTAAGCTCATAGAAGGTTTTCTATATGCCAAATCAGGTCAGGTATTATGCTTTTTAAAATCTTGGCTGGAGGCTAGCAAGTAAGTGTGTGTGTGTGTGTGTGTGTGTGTGTGTGTGTGTGTGTGTGTGTGTGAGAGAGAGAGAGAGAGAGAGAGAGAGAGAGAGAGAGAGAGAGAGAAGAGACAGTGGTGACCACTACAGCCCAATCTCTCCATGAGGGCAGTGATAGTTGGAGAGGGGTCAGGGACAAAGACATATTCCTTGTCCCTATCCCCTCCAGTGCTCAGAGGCTGATAGCCCAGGAGTGGATGCTGACCATGGGAAATCAGGTGGGAGTGAGAGGGGTGGCCTAGGCTGAGGGTTAGGTGCCCCCCGCCCCGTCACAGCCCCTTCTGCCTACCCACAGGTTCTACCTGTTCTTCTGCTCCGTGTGTAACCAAGGCCCAGAGTATATCGAGAGGCTGCCCCTGCGCTGGTGAGAGGATGGGGCCTGTGCCCACCACTCCTCCCCTGCCCTCTGCCCCCTGCCCCCTGCCTTGCCCCCTGCCCCCTGCCCTCTGCCCTGCCCCTCACCTGGCCCTTGCCTTCTCGCCCAGGGTGGACATAGTTCACCTGGCCCTCTATAACCTGGGAGTGCAGAGCAAGAAGAAGTACTTTGACTTTGAGGAGATTCTGTCCTTTGTCAACCAGCACTGGGAGCCTCTGCAGCTTGGCAAGGTGTGTAAGGCCCAGAGGCCCCGTACAGGGTCCCTCATGCAGAGCTGGCCCACCAGTGCAGAGCTAGCACACCAGGGCAGAGCTGGCACACCAGGGCAGAGCTGGCACACCAGGGCAGAGCTGGCACACCAGGGCAGAGCTGGCACACCAGGGTAGAGCTAGCACACCAGGGCAGAGCTAGCACACCAGGGCAGAGCTGGCACACCAGGGTAGAGCTAACCCACCAGGGCAGAGCTGGCACACCAGGGCAGAGCTGGCACACCAGGGCAGAGCTAGCACACCGATGTCTGAGCTCTCGTCCTCGAGCTGCACGGCCTCAGTCTGAGCCTGTGAGTGCCGGGGAAGGGGCTTTGGCCCCCAGTTTGGGCAGTGGTCTGTTGGGGCCTCACTAACTAACTCAGCTTCAGGGAGCCGAGGCATTGTGCCAAGTGTGGCCAGAGTGGGACTCTCTGCTAAGGTATTTGGCCTGCACCAGATTTCCTGGTGAGGCTGGAAAATGCAGTATTTTGTCTTCTGCTGATCTTCTTGTGCCCTTGGTGCCCATAACTAACAGACTTTGACACTGTCAGAGCTGGAGAGCAACCTAACCACTTCTGTGGGGCTATGTAGACATGCCCTGTCGACACCCTCAGAGTCCTCTTTACCACTGCAGAATGAGATGTCTCCCACTGACTACCCAAAACTTCTTTGATGAAGCAGGGTTGTAAAAACAAACAAGGGTCATTGAGATGGCTCAGTAGGTAAGGGTGCCCTCTGCCACGCCTGAGGACCTGAATCCAATCTCCAGGACCCACAGAATGGAAGGAGAGAACTGACCTGTGCCCCGAGTTGTCTTCTGACCTCCACACATGTACCATGGCACACACATGCTACACACACACACACACACACACACACACACACACACACACACACACACAGTGTAATTTAAAAAAAACAACCCAAATAGATAATTCTTATGTATGGCATGCAGTTGAATATAATGTCTCCATTTATAGTGTTGGTAAGCTATGAGACACACAGAAAGCCTTGAAGGATAAAGTCAGTATTTTTTAGATTTATTTAATGTGAATGAGTGCTTGCTCATGTGCATGTCTGTGTACCACATGTGTGCCTGGTGGCTACAGGTGCCGTAAGGAGGTGCTGGGTCCCCTGCAACTGGAGTTTCCCCCATGGTGGTGGTGGAGATCCAACCCCAGGTCCTCTGCAAGAACAGTTGCTCCTAACCACTGAGCCACCTCTCTGGCCCCTAGAGTATTCATTTAATACTTTTCTGGCTTATAAAAAATCATGCATGGGACTAGAGAGAGGAGCCAGCAGTTAAGAGCATGTGCACTGCCTTTGCAAGGACCCAGGTTCCATTCCCACCCATGCATGGCAGCTCACAACTGTCTGTAACTCCAGGTCCAGGGGTCCAGCGCCCTCTTCTGACCTCCATGGCCACTACACACACGGTACACATACACACATGCAAGTAAACACTCATAAAATAAAAATAATACATGTTTCTAATAGAAAGAAAAGTTTAAATCATCAAAACAGAAGTATACTTTGAGAAGATCCATATTTTCACTACTCAGAAATAACTACAAATAAAGTGTGGGTATATCCTGCCCTTCCACTTTTTTGTGGTTTACATGAAACAGTATATGCTATTTTAGATCATCCCGCTTCAGATAGTGTTATGCTGTTCCAGATTATTGTTTTCATAACCTTTTAAATGGCTGCACTGATGGCCTCCCTGGTTAGGCACGTTTTTTGTGTGTGAAATTTCCTTCGTGTCCCATACTCTGTATCATAGATCCCATAGGGTGGCATTCCCAGTGGTTTTTAGAGCCGCGCTGGGGATGAACCCAGGGCCTTGTGCATGATAGGCAAACAGTCTCCACTGGGCCACAGCCCTGTAAAGCTCCTGAAGCATGGGGGCCCGAGTTTTCCTCTATATTACAGGTGGGAAAAACTCGGAGAGATAAAGATTGTAAGTCAGGGGTTCTCACCTGGAGGACGCTGGAGCCTGAGAGGACCGCGGTGGGCGGGGTTGGGGGCGGGGCCAGGCTATACCTCCTCGGATGCCCCATGCGGAGAGCTGACTGTCCTGTTGGTCTGCCCCCCTCAGCTCAGCAGCACCCCTGTGACGGATCGAGGACCGCTTCTCCTCAATGCTCTCAACAGTTACAAAAGCCGGTGAGTGCAGGGAAGGAGGGAGAGCTGTGATCCTGACAGGTGGGGGTCTCAGTCTGAAGGCTCCTCCCACCGTGTATCCTCTGCTCCAGCCGTGCTCCCTACCTCGCTCCTCTTCCTCTTCCTCTTCCCACTCTCCCTCCTACCCATTGGTTGGTTGGTTGGTTGGTTTTTGTGACAGGGTCCCACTCTGGCCCAGGCTTAAACTCTTGATCCCCCTGCCTCAGCCCCCTAAGTGCTGAATTTACAAACCCGCACCACCACATCCGGTGTACCCAGCACTTTGTTCCTGTCCTTCCTCTGCGTCTTGTTTCCCAGCTTCGTTCATTTTTTCATCATTGGGAATACATGCAGGAGGAGGAGGCACCGGCCTCATTCCCAGCTGGGGACTGGAAGCATTCTGGGGGTAGAGAGGCTAATGGCCTTGGTGGTTACCAGCTCCACTCTCTGGAGGGTCAGCTGATAGCCCGAGCCTCTTTCCTGCCCACCCCAGGTTCCTGTGTGGCAAGGAGATTAAGAAGAAGAAGTGCATCTTCCGCCTGCGTGTCCGCGTCCCACCCACCCCTCCAGGAAAGCTGCTCCCCGACAGGGGGCTGATGCCAAGTGAGAGAGGGTCCTCTGAGCTGCTTCGTAAGAGAGGAAAGAGCAAGCCTGGGTCAGTGCTGGTGGAGGGCGGTGGCTACAGCCGGCGGGTTCTCCTGCAGGTGGGAGAAGGCTGTGCAATGGGCCCAGGCAGTGAGGCGGCACCGCTATAAGCCTGGGATCCCCAACTCAGCAGCGTCCAGCTATAGGCGCCCTGGGAGAGCTAGTGAGAAGCTCGTAGGCCCCTCACTTCCTAGCTCCAGGGAAGCCTCATCCTGTGACCCAGCCCTGCTGCATTAGGACGGCAGAGAAGGGACACAGAAGTGTGTGGTATGCCCTCGTTCTCCTGACTGGGCACAGCCTCCTCTCTGGGGGACTGGGGCAGGAGGAAGATTTCCTCTTGCCACTTTCTAAAGCCGCTCCACAGAACACTGCCCCGGCTCCCAGGCTCCCTCTGCCCTGCCCGAACCCTTCTGACCCCACACTAGCCACTGCCCCCCCCCCCCCCCCCGCACTCCTGAGGCCTCTCAGTCGGGGCCTCTCCCTGACCCAAACTCTGACTAGGCCATCCTCTCCCTCTTCTGTTTCCACAGCTTGTCGCCTCATGAATCCCAGCAGCAGAAAAGGCGAGTTTATAGAAGAAAGAGAGCAAAGTTTTTGCTGGAAGATGCTATTCCCAGTGTTAGTCTCTGGTTTTCTTATTCTCCAGTTCCACGTGCAGGGACGGCATACATTAGGGGGTCCTGTACAGAAGATAACGTCCTGTCCCCAGACCCGAGGGATGCCCCAGTATTGCACTTTCAATTAACAGAAAAACAAGGAAGGGCTGGGCACCCTAAGACCACTGCTCTCTGCCCCAAGTTCTCCTGAGACCACAGGGGTGGGGCAGGGGTAGGTAATATCCTGGTCCCAGTCCGGGAAAACGGGTTGTGTGGGGGCAGCAGCTTTGTAGATGACGCACTTCGAGGCAGTGGCTGAGCCCGCCCTGGAACCATCTCAGCACTTTGCCTTGCTTTGATTATCCTCGCTGAAACTCTCCTTGTGGGCGACAGTGTTAACTGCCTCAGCACCCCAGCACTTTACAGTTTGCAGTACACTTTCCCGACAGCACTGAGCCCTAACCGTGCTTCCCGGGACTTCTGGGGAAGGCGGGCTCTGAAGGTTGCAGTGGAGGTGACCCAGAGAGGCGGATGAAGGTCATCCAGGTGGTCGGAGAAGCAGTCAGGACTAGAAACCAGGGTGACTTGGCTCTCTGGTCACAGATTGGAGTCAAGAGGAAGTGGCAGCCCTGGCTGAACAGCAGGCACCCCATATACCCCTCAGCCGGGGAAAAGGCTGCTGGGGGAGTGCTGGGTCTGTCGTCCCATGACTGATCCTGTCTCCTTTATGTCTACAGAGTGACTTCACCTCCGCCTGGAGCACCAACCACCACCTGGCCAGTATATTTGACCTCACCCTGGACGAAATGCAGAGTTTAAAGAGGTACCTGCTACTCTAGAGCCGACGAGGGCAAGGCTGTACCCCTCAGCATGAAGGAGGCACATTTCCTGAGGGTGTAGACACTCTTCACAGGCCTTCTGAAACTCCAGTTCAAAGGTCCAGTATGCACAGGGCTGCCCGGGAATCTGTTGTACACAACTTTCAGCACAGTGCCCTCTGCCTTCCAAAGCAGTGGTCCAGGCTGCCTTGCCAGCCATCCTTCCTCTCTCCCCCTCTCCTGCCTCCCAGCTTAGTCTGGAGATGCGCTGGCTGACCTCTCACTGCTTCACCTGTGATTATACTGAGGCCTCTGCCTGCAAATCCTGTGCCCCGCCCTTCCAAAACTCCAGGAAGCCCTGCTCATAGCACCCATATTTGGATAATTCAAGGGCAAGAATTTCATCTTTTACCACTTAACTTCCAAAATCACTGAAGACCATGCTACACTGTTCTTTGGTCATGGAGCAGGAAGCGGGGATTTAGGGACAGATGAGTGCTCTGGTCCATGTTTACCAGTTCTGACTATGCAGTTAGCTAAATTCCTTAACCCCAACCTCATTTTCCTTAAGTACTTTGAATCTGTGAAACTTTGCACAAGTGACAGATGGCTCATGCACCATGTCACCAGTGTGTGTGTGTGCATCACCAGGGGAGGGTGATGGGCCATGTCACCAGTGTGTGTGTCCATCACCAGGGGAGGGGGATGGACCATGTCACCAGTGTGTCCATCACCAGGGGAGGGTGATGGGCTATGTCACCAGTGTGTGTGTGTGCATCACCAGGGGAGGGTGATGGGCCATGTCACCAGTGTGTGTGTGTGCATCACCAGGGGAGGGTGATGGGCCATGTCACCAGTGTGTTTGTGTCCATCACCAGGGGAGGGTGATGGGCCATGTCACCAGTGTGTGTGTGTGCATCACCAGGGGAGGGTGTTAGGCCATGTCACCAGTCTGTGTCCATCACCAGGGGAGGGTGATGGGCCATGTCACCAGTGTGTGTGTGTCCATCACCAGGGGAGGGTGATGGGCCATGTCACCAGTGTGTCCATCACCAGGGGAGGGTGATGGGCCATGTCACCAGTGTGTGTGTGTGCATCACCAGGGGAGGGTGATGGGCCATGTCACCAGTGTGTGTGTGTCCATCACCAGGGGAGGGTGATGAGCCATGTCACCAGTGTGTGTGTGTGTGTGCATCACCAGGGGAGGGTGATGGGCCATGTCACCAGTCTGTGTCCATCACCAGGGGAGGGTGATGGGCCATGTCACCAGTGTGTGTGTATGCATCACCAGGAGAGGGTGATGGACCATGTCATCAGTGTGTGTGTGTGCATCAGCAGGGGAGGGGGATGGACCATGTCACCAGTCTGTGTCCATCACCAGGGGAGGGTGATGGGCCATGTCACCAGTCTGTGTGTATGCATCACCAGGGGAGGGTGATGGACCATGTCATCAGTGTGTGTGTGTGCATCAGCAGGGGAGGGGGATGGACCATGTCACCAGTCTGTGTCCATCACCAGCAGCAGTTGGTCAGGGAAAGTTTTTTTGATTCCCACCTTTGAAGACTGAACGGGTGGGAATAAGCCAGGCAGGTCTAGGGTCAGGAGCCTGGCAGCAAGAAGAAGGTGGCCCCTGCTGGACAGAAGATTCCTGTCAGACACAGGGTGGAGAGGCTCCAAGGGACCCTGGGGGTCAGGTAGGTAGGCGTTGCTGAGCCGGGCCAGCAGCAGGCTTGTCTTCTCTCCCTCTCAGTGCCGGCTCAAGCCAGATCCTCTTCTCAGACGTGGACTCCAGCGATGCTGCCAGCACCTCCGGCTCGGCCTCCACCAGCCTCTCCTATGACTCCAGGTGAGCTTCCGGAAGGCCTACTGTGGAGCTTTGCCAGGGACGGCAGTCCCCAGCCCATCCACTCCCCACTGCTGGATGAAGACTTATCCTGAGAGGTCGGGGAGGGGTGCTTGTCTTCTGTGATTGAGTCTGCTCTGGACCCACTTTTCCAAGTCACCAGGGTGAAAGGTAGCTTAGGACATTCTTTGCCTGCAATGGCTATGTGATCCCTCTAGTCAAGCAATCCAATTCTGGGGCTGTTTGAGCAGAGTCCTTTTCATTCTGGGCGTCTTGGCCTGTGTGTGTCATGACTGTGTCTGGGCCTCAGACCACAGGGCTCCTGTTCTCAGCTCCTGGATGTCTGATTTGTATTTCAGGGTCTCTAAGAGGAAATTTTATTTATTTTAAGCATAGTAGAGGGGCAGACTATAAGGGGAAGCAAAAGACCCTGGGGGTCTGGCTAAGGGTATAGCCTGTTTTACTGCTGGGCACGGCCCCTCTGCACTCGGGCTCCTCCATCTCCCAGGGTGTGTGGGGACTTTGTGGAAACGCTTCCCTACTTTCACATGTCTCTGGTTGGGTGTCTTTCTCTGCTGACGCCTCTGTAGCTTTAGTTTGGGTTCTAAGGTCAACCCTGGGCTTCATGTACCCTAGAGAAGCACTCTGTCACTGAGCTCTACACCCCGAGTCTTCCTGTTTCTTTGGTTTCTCAGTACTGCAGACACTAGTTTCTCACATGGCAGATACATCTCAGCATCCATTCATGTGCAGCTTGTCTCGTGTCTGTTTTGCTAACACCCTTCCCGTGTGGTACAAGGTCCTTCAGTTCCTATCCCAGACAGCCTAAACAAGGGACTGTGGGACTTCAAAACATACAAGAGTGACCCACCCTTCCAGATACAAAGAACGTGTTTCAAAGTTGAACATAACCAGGTTTGAATCCTGGTCTTTGTCCTCCCCAGCTGATTCTTCTCTGGAGCCTCAGTTTCCCTATTACAGGACTACTGTCAAGTTCCAGCAAGATAACCCCCGCCCAGAGTCCAGCACAGCACCTAAGCGTAGACCCTCAGGTTGAGGAACCCAATGATGGTTTCAACTCATCCCTTTTCCCTCCTGATACAGATGGACAGTAGGCAGCCGCAAGAGGAAGTTGGCAGTGAAGACGTACATGCCCCTGCGGGCAAAGCGCCAGGCAGCTGAGCTGGACGGACGCTGCCCCCCAGACAGTAGTGCAGAGGCGGCTCTGGGCCCAGAGCCGCCGGATGAAGGCATTGACAGCCACACGTTGGAAAGCATCAGTGAAGATGACTCCTCCTTGTCCCACCTCAAGTCGTCCATCACCAGCTACTTCGGTGCAGCTGGGAGGTTAGCTTGTGGGGAGAAGTACCAAGTGCTGGCTCGGAGGGTCACGCCCGAGGGCAAGGTTCAGTACCTGTTGGAATGGGAAGGAACCACCCCTTACTGATTACCCCTCGGGGGCTGCCTAGATCCCTAGAAACCAAAGGAGGGACAGAAGAAGCCATTGGCTCCCTGTTTTCTCCAGGCTGGGGTGGTGGAGGGCAGCAGGACAGAGCCAGAGCCATAAGGGCCTAGCTGTGGTCCCTGCCTGCTGCCTGCCAGGCCAAGGCCTGTGTGCTGCTGTCCCAACTGCCTGTGTCTCTAAGAGCCCGCTGACCCTTCCTCATTGTCTGTACACTCCGTACCCCTCAAACTGTTGATTGGTTCCTCTGGTTCCAAGGTGCCCTGGCTCTGACCCTTCATGATCCTGAGGCCTGGTCTGTTTTTCACTGTCCCCAACTGGCCATCTTTTACCTCGCCCCTTTTGGGTGTTTTGTGTGGTCAGACATCTTCCATGTGCACGTGTGCATCTGCCCCTCACTGGATAGCCTTCACTGGGTTCTCACTGGGACCACACTGAGAGAAGGGTCTCCTGAGGGTCTTCCACTTTCTCACCAATACCCCTAATGCCAGGAAGGTAGGGAGGGTATCTGAGAAAGTTTAGAGTGCCTGGGACCCAGGGCCTGGGGAGTGATGAGCTGGGTCTCTGTGAAGGGACCAGCATCAGGGTCCTGTATTGAGGCTCAGAGGGAAGACTACAGGAGTCAGCTCTTAGGGTCCCAGTGATACTCCTTCACTGTTATGGAGTGGAGCCTGGCCTTGCTGCCTAGAGGTGATCTTAGATCTCAGAGGAAATGATGGGAGCCGAGCCAGGTTGGATTGAATCCCAGACTCATCACACAGTCCAACACCACACACTGTGTGTATAGACACACACAGTCACACATCCCCATTACCTCCAGACACCCTGGCTCCTGTCCTTGGCCTCTTCCAGGGATACATGCTGCAATTAAATGTGAAAACCAAACTCCTGCCCCCTCTGACCTGTAAACCAGCCTTGACCCCACAGAGAAGCACAAAAGATTCCCCTCTCCTACATAGCACCTGCCTCACCCTGGAACTGACAATCACTTTGGGGACAGGCTGGAGTTTTTCAAGGGCCTGAATCATTCATTCCCTTCAGAAAGGAAGCCTTAGTCATTGATGGTATAAGCAGAATTCTTAGAAGGGACAAACATCCCCACCTGGAGGGAAACCAAAACTAGGAGGTGGGCAAGGAGCCCTTATTTTGCCTGCAGAAATATTAGAAACTGACTCACTTGGTTGGAAAGTGGAAAGAGGTGCCTTTGGGCTGGGAGGCGGGTCACCAGATCAGGGCCAGCCTCACCAACTGCTGCTGTGGCTGCCAGCTGGGCAGGGTTCTGCAGGCTGCCAGCTGGAAGGCGAAGATGAACAGTATGGGGACATCAGACCTATATCAGAGGGGCTGATATTTCCATGACTGGGCCTGACCCCACCACACCTGCCTGTGAGCATTCAGGGGGTCCCAGAAGTAAGGTTAGATGGCCCTTGCCTTAAGTCTTGCAACTGTAGTGCCTTGTAAAGGGACATCACCTCTCACTGTGGACACAGCCACCCATTCCCCTCTGCTTCCCTGCCTTGTCTGAGGCAAGGATGGACAGATGGGCACTGGTCCCAGTTCTCAGTCTCACAGCTGCTGCCACTGAGGCCCCCAAGTGGGGCCAGGTGGAAGAGTTGTGAAGCCAGCAAGAGTGTGGGAACTGGGCTCAGACTTGTGGCTCCCGGTTGGCTTCAGTGAGCATGCCAACCTCCAATATCTGCTTTCCAGGCTGCTGGGAAAGCCAGAGAGCAAGATTGGCCATTGTACATCTGCCCCTTCCCTGCTGGGCCTGAGGAGCAGGAAGGGGGAGTGGGGTGCTTGTCCCATGGGGAAAGCTAGCACAAGGCCGACCAGGTCACCTGACTCCTCACACCAGCATTTCACTCCCACAAGATAATGGCTGCATTACTGCCAACTGACAGTATAACCCTGTGCACCTTTGAAAAGATTTTGGTTTTGAATTGCTGCTTTTAATAATATTTGTTATATTAAAGTTATAATTGTGTCTGGATTATAGTGTAAACACGTCCTTGGAAAAGCCTGCATGTTCTGTTCTTGGCTTCCTGGAGGCCAGACTAGGGATGGTGAGGCCAGCCCTCTGGCCACCCAGCCACCCCTGCATTCTCTGTACACACACACACACACCCTCTCAGCAGGGTTCCCACCCTTATTGCCCTTCAAGAATGCAGAATTGGAGTAACCGCAAACATTTACCCTTAGGATTTAGGAATAAACCAGACACAGTGGTGCACATGCTTGGGAGACAGAGACAAGGTCTACAAAGTGAGTTCAGGACAGCCAGGGCTGTTACACTGAAATACCCTGTCTTGAAAAACCAAAAGAGAGACAGAGAGGGGGGGAGGGAGGGAGGGAGGGAGGGAGAGAGAGAGAGAGAGAGAGAGAGAGAGAGAGAGAGAGAGAGAGAGAGAGAGAGAGAGAGAAGGAAGGAAGGAAAAAGAAAAGATTTAGGAATAAATTAGAATTCTCAGAAATTGCCCAAATCATGTTAGTCTTAAAATATTTTGTTCTTCATATTCCTTTCCTCATTATATTTACCTGAAAATTGTTGAGTAAAGAGGCATATTAAGTCTTTTTGTTAGTACTCCTATTAAAGAACTGTAGCCTGGAGGGTACCAGGGCACATCATTTGGATAGCATTCTAATGTCACAGCATTTGGGTGTATGAGCTGAACAGCACAGAAGATAACCGTGTGTCTGAATTCTACCCTCAGTGGTCCTTTTGCTTCCAAAGTTTATTTATTGGAACAACATTCTCGGAGTTTGTATAAAGCACACACTGTGTATATAAAATTATTTGTAAGGAAAACCCACCAATAGCAGCAGACTGGCTGCCATGGCAACAGCCCCAAGCAAGGCCCACAGATTGGATGTTGGTGGCCTCTCCTTATGCTCCTGCTAGGCTCCCTCTTCAGCTCAGCACTTGGATGTTACCTGCTTTTGTTCTCTACTTGATGAAAGTGGTTTGGTTTGGTTTTCTGTTTTGTTTTTGTTTGTTTTGTTTTTGAGATAAGGTCTTCCTAGTAGCTGGCCTTGAACTCAGGGTTGTTCTGCCTCAACCTCCCAAGGGACTATTGGCTCCGCCATCACATCCAGATGAAGGGATTCTTTTAACAGAGCTGTCTGTGTCCTTGTAAGATTTAGCTCTTAGAAGATAGACATGTTTTTCCTCATTTCCACAGTTGCCTTTTTTAGAGACTCTGGGAATCCTGAGAGCTGCTGGAAGGAACTTCCCACATGGAGACACTAGTCTAGGGCCAGCCTGCCTCCAACAGCCTCTTTGGGGACGACAACGTAGGATGGTGGTGGGTCGTTAAATTGCTCTGTCTTTATCCATGGTGTGGGTCGCACCCTCCAGGTCTATGGCAAGGAAGAAACAATACAATGGATGGACAAGTGTCAGGCTGACAGACAGATGTCTTAAAGACCAGTAACTTCTTCGAAGATGGCTAGAGTAGATTCTCTGGATCTGTGGCCTTGGGGACTGACTCACTTCTGAACAAAAAGCATTAGGAGTTTTAGGTTTAGAATCACATCCTCACTTTCCTCTTAAGTGGCTTAAGCCCTCTGGCCTCAGATTTCATCAGCAAAATGATAACAAATAAGCCTAACTTACAAGGACAAGATGGGAAGCTTCCTAAACAGTTCAGCAAGTACCCCTCTCTCCCGTTTGCTGTAGTCGGTAGCAGACAGGTCACCAGGAAAGTTTCTGTGATGCCATACAGAGCCCTGAGAATGAACTAATGAAGGCCACAGGTGTAAAAATCTCTTAAAGTTTAAGAAAATTCAAGAGAAAAATAGATATTTGGCCTATTTCAAAACTTAAAAGTAAATTCCATGTTATAGAGAAAGCTTTGTTTATTTAAACCCTTGAAACTGAAATGTCAACTTAGGAAATAATTCCCAAACCTTGTGCAAGAAACAAGATTCAGACACACTTCCGACCTCCGGCACCTCGTGATCCAGCCTGAAGAGAGGCTTTTCAGAGGAGTGACACTGGGTGGGAAGGACACATGAACCCGGGAACAGGGCACAGTGAGGTGCACTGAGACGGTGATCGGAACAGGAAGGAAGGAAGACCTAGAAAGTGGGCTTTGTCCTAGAAGCAACCCTGACGGTACACCGGAGTCCTGAGTACATCTTAAGTAGGGTCTTCAAGACTTGTAGATACCTCAGAACTGGGCTTTAAGACCAAGGACATCTCTGGTCCTCAGCCCTCAAAACTACCAGTGGAATTCTCTGGCCCTTTGGAAGGGCCTCAGTCCTGATCAGGTTCTCACAGATGGCCTGTGGAGACCCTTCAACATCTGCTATTTGGGGCACAAGGTGGGAGACACACAGCAGTTATTGGAACTAGGACCTGGTGCTACCTGATGTATGTAACAACACCCCGCCCCACAGAAGAAACCAGGACACCATAGCCGTCTGGATCCTGACTCCAACTCCCTACGGGTGCCCCCATCATGGAGTTACCTTGTGAGATTCATGGAGAGGGCCTGGTTCAACATCCCCCATGTCCATTGTTCCCTTCACCAGAGATCCTTGGGACAGGTGTAGAGAGCCCTCAGCATGGGATGAGAAACCGAGGCTAGACTGTAGTTCAGCATGCCTCCCTGTACGGAATTCTATGAAGTTTTCCTTGATACTGCATAAAATGGGGGAATCCACATACTTCTGCCACCTCCACTTGGGATGTGGATGGGGGCTACATTCCTCCAGAAGTTCAGAGGTTCCTCTGCCAGCCCTAGAAGCTCTGTACAGAAGATCTGAAAAACCTTGGCCCAGCAGGTTCCGAGGGCTGAGAACCTAGGTCTCCAGGGTCTTTGCATGTCTGTTAAGTCAAGACATTCTCAGCCCACGAGGCTGTGTGAAACCCTAATATTCCCCCAACCTGTATAGGCTCAAGAAGCCCCTTCCCAGCCTTACCTCTACAAGTTCAGGAGCAACAAAAGCCTCTCTAACAAGAAAATTCTGCTGACCCCTGAAACTCTATCACTACGATCCATCATTTTGAACAGAGGACATGTCAGTGTTTTTAGAAGACATTTATCCCACACACACCTAGGTGAGGAGAAGGCCCTCTGTCCCTACGAGAAGCAGAGGAGCAATTACACCCGGGGCACTTGTGGTAGGCCCAGTGCCCTCACTGTCACCTCCCCTCTGTCCCTGCATCCTCACCCTCACACCGTGCTCTGGGGACACAGGCTCCACTTTGTTCTCCCAGGCCTGCCTGGCCTTCACCCCCGGCCTTGAAATTCTCAGTCCATCAGTCAGCATGCACAGGTCACCTCTGCGCTGTCAGGAGCCCCCTAGGGAGGTGGAAGGAGGCCTGGCTGCCCTCCCCAGAGCACAGTCAAGAAAGGCCCGCCAGCCAGCCAGCAGCCTGCACGGCCTCTCTGCTTAGTTCTCCTTCATGGCCTCCTCAAGCCACTTTAAATAGCGAGCATCTCCTTGGTCCATGGGAATACTGAAGACCTCTGGGATTTCAAAAGGATGAGCCAACCTTTGGAAAGAAAGCAGAGCTCTAATGAGTGACTATGACATGATAAAACCCAACCCACGGGCTCTCTGGAGGCCCTACAAGCTGCTCCAGCTCACTGCTTAATGCCGTGGTCCAGTCTGCCTGAGCCTGTTTCCCATTCAACGGGTGCTGGGTTGGCTCCGTGCCCTTAGTGCAGTGGTCCTCAGCCTTCCCAGTGCTGCAGCCCTCTAACACAGCTCCTGATGCTGTGTGACCCCAACCATAACGTTATTTCATTGCTACTTCATAACTCTATGTTTGCTCCTGTTATGAATCTCAAGCCACAGGTTGAAAACTGCTGCTTTAGAATCTTAGACGTATGGGTTCAAATTCTGTGTCTGCCCTGATTAGTTCTGTGACTGTGGATAAGTCGTTTAATCTCTCTGAGGGGATATAAACACCTTTTTGGCTGGATTGCTGAGGACTAGCTGGGCCAGGCTGTCCAAAGCACTTAGCTAGTGACCAGCAGTGTGCACACTTCTATTCACACCCTTTTCACCTCCATCCACACACACACACACACACACACACACACGTCGCTGTGTCTTCCTGCCCCTTCTCCAAAGCCTATGAATTCCTTCCTACCTACAAAGTCCTCACTGCTCCTGCTGATCAACCAAAATCCCCTTTCTTTCTTTCTTTTTTTTTATTTTTTGAGACAGGGTTTCTCTGTGTAGCTTTGCGCCTTTCCTGGGACTCACTTGGTAGCCCAGGCTGGCCTCGAACTCACAGAGATCCTCCTGCCTCTGCCTCCCGAGTGCTGGGATTAAAGGCGTGTGCCAACACCGCCTGGCAAAATCCCCTTTCTTGAGCCTTAAGGCCAAACAATCCCTGACCTTCCTCCACGGGGCCCTGACGGCAAAGCCTGGCTCAGTCACCTTCCTCTGCTTAATTCACCTGACAGTGCACAATGCCAATTCTCTCCTCGTCAGTCTCTTGTGTGTCAGATGAGCATGATGCTTCTTTGCTTACTTTCTGGTCAATGGAGAGCCGTTGGGAAGTTCTCATGAGATAACATGCTTAACCAACCATAGTATTATATAAGTACTGTAGCATTTACAGCAAGTAGAATTGGTTTATTCAGAACCTGAAGACTATCAGTTTGATAATAATCTTATCTCATGAACACTGAGACCAGAACCTTCTTTTTATAAACAGACATAGAATTCAAAGAATCTGACATCTTAGCAGTAAGATGAACTTTGAAACACTTCATAGGTATACTTCATATATTCTAATATGTATAACAACCTGGTAGTTTGATACCCATTTTATAGATAGACAGATGAGGCAAAAATATGCTAATACAAGCACTATGGTACAACTATCAAGAGGAAGCCAGACTTCAACATTGTTGTTTGTTTGTTCTTTACTCTTTGGGGGGACCCACCACCCAACTCCCAAATAAATCACATGGAGGCTTTTCTTACTTATGAATGCTTGTCCTTAGCTTAGCTTGTTTCTTGCCAGCTTTCCTTAACTTATTCCATTTACCTTTTGCCTCTGGGTTTTTCCCATTCTCTTACTTCTGTAAATCTTACTCTTACCCTGTGGCTTGCTGTGTAGCTGGGTGGCTGGGTGGCTGGGTGGCTGGCCCCTGGAGTCCTCCTCCTATTCTGGCCACTTCTTTTCTCCCAGATTTCTCCTGTTTATCCTCTCTGCCTGCCAGCCCCGCCTATTTCTCTCTCCTGCCTCACTATTGGCCGTTCAGCTCTTCATTAGACGGTCAGTTGTTTTAGACAGGCACAGTAACACAGCTTCACATAGTTAAACGATTGCAACATAAACAAAAGTAACACAGCTTAAAATAATATTCTACAACACTTCAACATAAAAAGAAGCAGCACTCTGGAGTTCTCTCCTAACCCAGAAGCTGTCCCTCACAGGTTACAGTTTTAGTTCAACTAAGGTGCCTCATTCCCTCACCTCTGCTGATGTGGTAACAAAGGGGCCATCTCTGTGGTTAGAATTAAGACTCAGCGCCGGGCGGTGGTGGCGCACGCCTTTAATCCCAGCACTCGGGAGGCAGAGGCAGGCGGATCTCTGTGAGTTGGAGGCCAGCCTGGTCTACCAAGTGAGTTCCAGGAAAGGCGCAAAGCTACACAAAGAAACCCTGTCTCGAAAAACCAAAAAAAAAAAAAAAAAAAAGAATTAAGACTCAGCTACAGCTATATGGCCACAAAATCCTAGTTTCCTTGAGATGTGAAGGAAATGACTTTTATCATGCAGAGCAAGGGCTTGTAGCCCAGGCTGCACATTAGTCAACCTGGGATGCTACTTAACAACATACTTCACCTACAATCTGCCCTGCCTGCAAAATGTGCTGTAGTAATGTTGGTGCAGAACTTGTGTGAGTGGCCAACCCATGACTGGTCCAACTTGAGGCCCATGCCACAAGAGGGAGTCCACCCCAGACACTGCCTGGATGGCCAGGACCCAGAGGCAGGACAGCCCAGAGACCCAGGATAGAACTAAACAAGACTGGCAAAAAAAGTCAATGAAATGATTCCTAATGATATTCTGCTATATTCATAGATCGGTGCCTAGCCCAGTCATCATCAGAGAGGCTACATGCAGCAGCTGATGGGAGCAGATGCAGAGACCCACAGCCAAACAGTAGGAGGAGTTTTGGGAACCCCACAAAAGAGGGGGAGGAAGGATTGTAGGAGCCAGAGGGGTTGAGGACACTACAAGAAAACCCACAGAATCAACTAGGCAGGGCTTATAGGGCTCACAGGGATGGAAGCGGCAAACTTGGGCCCTATATGGGTCTGAGATAGGTCCTCTGCATATACATTATGGTTGTATAACTTGGTGTTCTTGTGGGACTTCCTAACATTGGGAGAGTGGGTGTCTCTGACTCTTTTGCCTGCACTTGGGACCCTTTTTCCTCCTACTGGGTTGCCTCATCCAGCCTTGATATATAAGGGTTTGTGTCTAGTCTTGTAATTTGTTATGCCATGTTTGGTTGATATCCCTGGGAGGCCTGCTCTTTTTTTGAAGGGAAATGGAGAAGTGGATCTGGGGGAGAGAGGAAGTTGGGGTGGAGAGGACTGGGAAAAGTGGAAGGAGAGAAAATGTGGTTGGGATGTAAAGTATGACAGAAGAATAAAATAATAATGATGATGATGCATTTGATCCCCACACAGTCAAACCAAATTGGAATCTATGAGGCAGTACTTATGTTGGACATTTGAAAAGTATCTCCAAGTGTTCTAACACATGGCCAGCACTGAGGCCACTGGTTAGACCAGTGCTTCAAGTGGTAATGTGGACAAGAATCACTAGGTATGATTATTGGAATGCAGTTCCAGTCGGTAGGTCTGAAGTGACATAAGATCCCATCTCCAATACTGGAGATAGAAGGGGACAGCTCCCTTCTTGCCACTGAGAGGATTATTTGCAAGCAAAAATTCTAAATTTTGAATCCTTGAACTTATCAGTAAACTCAAAACCTTCCCTAGCAGTTATCTTATGAAGTCACAATTTGCAAAATATGAATAATGCCATTTTCTCCTTAACTTCTTGGTTTTGGAAAAATATGACTACTTTTTGTAAAAATATGGTATCTGTGTTATTAATATATAATAGCTTTATTGTTAAGTAAGCTAAAAACAGTTTTCAAAATCCTTAGCAATTATGACTGAAAAGGTTAACTTTCATGGACTTCACCAAAGTCTTAGAGACCTCAGAGGTAAAGAGACCTCTCTTTGTGAACCACTGAGACTCAAAGTGTGAGCTTTGGGACTGCATTACTGGGAACAAGCTAGAAATTAACCCATGATGTTTTTGTGAGTCTGAATAATATTTTTAAATTTTGAAAAGACCCTGAGACCAATGTTTGAATCCACCAGTGTAAACCATCTCACTCTATTCGCTGTTGTCCAGAAGGAGAACTTGAGAGAAAGAAGAACAAGGAGTCTCCTGGGAGGCAGTGGCTAACGCCCAGCACTCCCACTTCCCAGGTTCCTTCTCTCAGCATCCAGAGCATCCTGGCCTGGTCCTGAGGAATGAGTGAGAAGCCTTACCTCATGTAGGTGGACAGCCTGGAGACCTTGGAAGTCTTTGTCTTTATTAGCTGTGACAGGAGTAAAATTAATCAGCAACTTGGGACCCGAACCCCAGCTCCACCCTCCGTTCATTTGGAATTTAGCATTCCTCCCGGTCACCAGACCAGGTCACTCACTTGCTAAGGAACCTCAGACATCTTAGGTGGGGTAAGGGCCTCAATCAGTTGATCAGCGCTAATTTTTTCTTCTGTGGGGATTGAACTTAAGAAGTCATGACTGAGCTATACCCCAGCCTCATTGCTAATTTCTAATTAGAATCTGGAAAATGGCCCTGATGTCACTATTGTCCTATTAAAACTTCCTCTGCCCCTATCCTCACTTACCAACAAGATCTCAGTGGATTCTTCTATTTTTCCCTTCCAAAAGTACCTAGAGAAGAGAACAAAATCAAGTTGTCACAGTCACAAGAGGAGTCTGGCAAATTGTCAAGCCTGCCCAAGGAGGTAAATTACTGAAGAGGAGACTTTACAATCTTCCCCCAACCCATTGTGCTGGCACAAGCTAGAGTCATCAGAGACGAGGGAGCCTCACCAGAGAAAATGCCTCCGTAAAACTGGGCTGCAGGCAAGCCTGTAGGGCATTTTCTTAATTAGTGACTGATGTGGAAGGGCCCAGCCCACTGTGGGTGGTGCCATCCCTGGGCAGGTGGCCCTGGGTTCTATAAGAAAGCAGGCTGAGCAAGCCAGGAAGCAGCACCCTCCATGGCCTCTGCCTCAGCTCCTGCCTCCAGGTTCCTGCCTGTTTGAGTTCCTGTCCTGACTTCCTTTGACAGTGATATGGAAGTGTAAGACAGATAAACATTTTCTTACCCAATTTGCTTTTTGGACATGATGTTCCATTGCAGCAATAGAAACCCTAACTAAGACACCCATAAAAGAAGTCTAAGGTGGTCAAGGCCCCACAGGTCAATTTGTCCAGCCACTCTAACAAATACATTTAGCACCTACCAGTGCATTCCTGAAGGTTAGTGCTTGAAGATGGCTTCCTGACTTAAGATTTCACACGAGGTCTCCTTCCTTCCTACCTTCCTTTTTCCTTCCCTCTCTTCTTCCCTCCACTAGCCCTCCCTCCATCCTTCTCGTCTCTTCCCTTTTTGTTATGCTGGAGAGCAAACCCAAGGCCTTATGCATGCTAGGCAAGCACTCTGTCACTGAGCTACATTCATAAGCCTCTGGAGAACATTCTAAAGATTCAGAAACTTAGGCCTCAGCCTCAGAGAGACTAATTCAACATGCTCAGAGATCAAAAGTAAAGCCAAGTTAGGGAGCCACACTCAAGACGATGTGAGCAGTTGAGCAAACAGCATGACTTTTCCCTCCTTTCTCTATATACCACATTTTTTTCTCTCCTTAGGTGACATAAATTGATAATAAACATAATCTCTGAATGCAGTTGCCTGTGAAGTGCTGATTAAATGCCACTGAAACATTGACAGTTGACCATTTGCTCCATGCTCTCTATCATCCAGGACCTCACCTTAACACTCCCAACCCCCTTCCACTGGCCTTGGCAAAACTCACAGTGAGGATGTCTTAGGCAAGATGTTCACAGAAGCTGCCAACTTCTTATCCAGTATGGCCCTAGAGCAAAGAGAGTGGGTGACCACTGGAGCATGTCCAAGGTTTTAAGAGAAGGGATGGGAATTTCTGAGAATATCTAAGTAACTAATCATTTAGGATGTCCTTCCCCTGCTCTGCTTTATGTATGGCCTGAGAATTCTTTTTTGTTTTGTTTTGTTTTGTTTTTTGAGACAGGGTTTCTCTGTGTAGTTTTGGTGCCTGTCCTGGATCTCACTCTGTAAACCAGGCTGTCCTCGAACTCACGGAGATCCACCTGGCTCTGCCTCCCGATTGCTGGGATTAAAGGCATGTGCCACCACCGCCCAGCTGAGAATTCTTATGTTGGAAACCTAACCCTGAAAGTTTTATATTAATGAAGTTGTAGCTGAGGATCTTGGCAAGTAATTAATGAAGTAAAAATGTGGGAAGTGGAGCTGCCACGCTCTTCACTTAGACACAGGGACTATACACTGTTACCAAGACCCAAAACTGAAGCACTAGCAGCACAATGTGCTTAAATTGAACCCAGCAAAGCCGTGGAGGGTTTAAATTGTCCCATGTAGACTTTCACAGTTTTTCGTTTGTTTGTTTTTGTTTTTTTGAGATAGGGTTTCTCTGTGTAGCTTTGCACCTTTTCTGGGATTCACTTGGTAGCCCAGGCTGGCCTCGAACTCACAGAGATCCGCCTGGCTCTGCCTCCCGAATGCTGGGATTAAAGGCATGCGCCACCACCGCCCGGCTGACTTTCACAGTTCTTTTAAGGCCTCAAACAACCACCTATCTCTGTGGGTCTCATATTCCTTTTCTGCCCCATCAATTACTTAACTTCTCTACCATAGTGAAGGACCAGCCCTGGGATCATTCTGAGAAAGATCAGTCCTGGATCACTCTGAGCAGGATCATCCAATGGGTTCCTCTTCCCACCCCAAGCAGAAAGTATGGAGTTAATCTGTAGATATAAAGGGCTGCCAAAAGCAAGAGAAGGGCTACAACGTGGCCCTTAGGGAGTACCTGCTAGCTTCCCACGCATTTTGGGACATCACTTAGCCCCTGCACTGTACCTGGCAACATCTCGAGCAATTTGCTCATTGGGATAGTTGACAAAAACGATGGAGTAAGTGCCAGAGACATAGCTCCTAGTGAGGGAGGAGTGGAACCAGAGGCTAATGGTCCTGAGCATAGGATACATCAGAACAGCTGTCAGGATCTACACAGCAGAAAAGAAAAACAGGTCAATGACTCCCGGCTCCACCAGACTGGAATCATTTTGTCAGCCCCATCCACAAAGCAATTCCTGAGCTCTGTATTTTGCTTTACTGCTTAGATTGTTCATGCCCAGGGTCTGGGAAGCTAGCTCAGTCGGTAAACTGCTTGCCAAGTGGGCTTGAGGACCAAAGTTAGATTCCCACAAGCCACAGAACAAACCTGGATTCGGTGGTCCATAATCTGAGAACTGAAGATGCACAGACTGGCAGATCCCTGGAGCTCATGGGACAGTCAGCAAACTCGGCAAGTTCTAGGCCAATGGCAGACCCTACTGCACACCTTCCCCCCAAAAGAAACAAGGTTGAGAGCACTGAATGCTCTTTCAGAGGACTTGGGTTCAATTCCCAACACTCACACAGTGGCTCACAACCCAAGTTCCAGGGGATCTGACATCCTCTTCTGGCTTCTTGCACATACATGGTGCGAGCAAAACACCCATACACATTAAGTAAATAAATAACAAGATGACTGGATCCCAGAGAACAATACGCCAAGGTTGACCTCTGGCACCCATATACACACGTTTACCCACACATACACAAAGCGCTCATGCCTAGATGTTTTCCTCTGCATTTTGTAGCTAAGGGGAAAAAATGGAGGATCACAAATCAATAGGGCAAAGAACTTTCTCAAAACCATAGCTTTAAATGTTGAAGCCAGAATTTGGACTCAAGTCTGGATGATTTCAAATCCATTTTTTATTACACGAAACCGGTACTGCAGGTAATTGTAGCTGTCCCTCCCAGAAGAGCTAACATCCTGTGAAGGTGATTTTGAATGGTAAGCATTTACCTCCCCTAATGTTTCAGTGAATAATTTCACTTGCATTCATTTATCTGTACCAGGTGTCGTGCATAGCTTAATGCAAACACACCAGCTTTAAAATTATGCAACACACTGGGATTCTCCTTGGGGCGGAGCACAAGCAGACTTTGTTGAGAAGATGCTCTCTGTATTGGTTACTTGGCTTCCACGTGGTGTATGTAGCTGGGGAAGCAGGGCAAGAGGCAGTGCTGTGGCCTGGGGTAGTTATCTTGCCGAGAGGCAGAGACCAGGCAGAGGCTGGCCAGGCGCTAACCCATAAGGCCCATTCCCAGCAGCCAACTTCCTCTAGTTAACAGCCTTTTCCTGAAAGTTTCACAGTCTCCAAAGCTGGGAAATGTGTTCAAACACATGAGCCTACTGAGGACATTTCGTATCCAACCCAGCATAGTCTGTATCTGCCCCCATAGGTTCATGGCCATCTCACAATGCAAGTATGTAGTGGGTAGCCGGTCCAGCTTTGACCTAGAAGTGCCACTTCCATTGAGGCTTCCATAACTGTCACGTAGGCGGAGCCAAGAGAGGACCCCTGAAGACCCGAGATCCGGATAGGCCGGCTCTCTTGGTTCCTGGATCCTGGACGCTGGACGCTGGAGGTAGACTGAGCAGAGTTCTCCAGAGAACACCGCTGGACTGTGCTACGCCTTTCCCAGACCCTGTTACCTATCCCTCCACTTGTGAGTTACCCCACAAAATAAACCTCCTTTTTAACTACATGGAGTTGCCTTAATATTTAAACCAATACAAATATATTCAATTTATCTTAAAAAGTCCTCATAGTCTTACAGTTCTGCAGAAGTTCAAAGTCAGGAGACTCAAGGCTGTCTCCTATCTGTGAACCCCTATAATTAAAAAATGCATATAGTACCCTAGTGCGAGCATTCTCTTCCCAAAGGGAAGAATAGGGGCTCAGCATGGGAAACTGAGCCAAAGCATGACCAAAACCCAGTGGGCAGACACAGACCCTGCAGGGAAGAGTTCGGTACTGCAGAGGGCTTGGTTACCTGCCCCTCCAGCTCTGTCCCAAGTGGTGTGTGTGGTCTGGTCAGCTCCACTAGTGCCTACAACTTTCCTCAGTAAATGTCCCATATTTCTGGCATCCCCAATAGCCTGTGGTTGCCACTGCGATGGAGGTTTCACCTTCCCACAGCCCGCTCATGAGCCCCATCAATGGACTCTGCCCCTGACCATGTGTGTCCTGGTTTCACAGCTTTGTGCACGCTCGATGCATGCCTCCATGACCCTGTAACTCTTGCACTTTACATGGCTGTGAGTAAAGCCAGGTTCCGCTGCCAGCTCACATGCAGCCTTTCCCACTTAGACCACAGGTGCCGTGTTCTCCGTGTGCCTTCGAGGTTAAGCCTGGAAAACCACTACCCTGAACAGCCTGTTCCAGCCAGGCACTCTCTGTTCCAGCACTCTCTTTTCAAATGAATTTGAAAGGGAGCTTTCCACCCACAGGGTTTTGCCCTTAAGGCACCTTTCCTAATGCCCCAGCAGTTAAGTCCTGGTTTCTTCTGAGGGCCGGACTGTTAACAAGTACAACTGCTTTCTCCATGCCGGCTGACCCCGAACTTCAGGTTCAATGGGCTTCTTTGTTTATCCCAGTAGAGTCTTGTTCCACTCTGGGACCTCAGAAGCAGAGTCACTCTGGTCCCCTGAGCTGCCTCCACAGTGATCCACAGGCTCTATATACATCAGTCTAGGGGGTCTCTAGCCCACAACTCCAAATCATTTCAGATTCCTCCCACAAACCAGTTCCAGAGGCATAAGGAACAATAGAATCAGGCTTATCACCCCGACAGCCCTGACTGTCAGCACCAATTTTCTTTATTAGTTACTCTTGACATTGTTTTAACCAGATACCTGACAAGAAGCAAATTAAGAGAGGCGAAATGCATGTGGCCTTAGTTTAAGGGAATCGAGTCAGGCTGGGGAGCCGGCTCACTGGGTAATGTGATTGTTGTACAAGCATGAAGACTGAGTTTGGATCCCCAGCACCCAGGCGAAAAGCCAGGCATGCCAGCACACGCTTGTAAGCTCAGTGCTAGGAGGCAGACAAGAGACTCCCAGGGGCTCACTGGACAGCAGTCCAGCCAGACAATTAGTTCCAGGGTCAGTGAGAGACCCTACCTCAGAGAGGTAAAGGAGGGAGCAACAGTGGCAGACGCTCAACACTGACCTGCACAGATGTGTGTGCAGTTGCACAGACACATGGACACACACATATAAACCCTTAAAAATCAGAACTTTTAAAACAAACAAAGTAGTAGTCCACCGTGGTGAAGGCAGTGTGTGGAAGCTGGCTGTTCACATTTTGCCATATCAGGAAGCAGGGCCTGGAGAGGCCAAATTGTAAGCATCAAGGCCCACCTCCAGTGACCTACTTTCTCTGTCCCTTCAAACCATACCACTAGCTGGGCACCAAGTATTTAAACACATGAGCCCATGGCAAACATTCAAACCATAACACCATTTGGATCAGATCTGAAATAGTAAGTCAGGTTATTGATGGGGGCACCACGCACGGCACTGAGCCAACTCAAGGGTGCAGAGTGCCTTGTTTACGTGGGTCTGTCTCCCTGTGTGGCTGGGGAGAAGATCAGGAGGCAACCAAGCCAGCTAGGATTACGAAGAAAGGGGTCAAGCTGGAGAGCATGGGTCTGGATTCAGGTCGCAGCTATGCTGGTGGTTTTAAGTAGGACAGTGACAATATGGTCAATCAGAGTGGAAGCATGAACAGGCAAGGAATGGAGACTGGCCAGGGAGCAGCCTACTTAGAAAGTCATTTTACTGGCTCAGAAAAAAAGACATCAAGATTCTGAGCCACGTGTCAGCAACCATGGGAGAAAACATCTGAGTTACTGTTTTCTTATTATCTTAATGACAAGACATTTGAGAGGAAAGGACCTTCCATTCCAGCATCAGTATAGCATCATTAAAAGGACAGTGGCAGCCCAGAGTCATGCTTTCTTCTAGTCACCCTCTGTTCTCCTCCATCTGACTGTTGAAACAACAAACCCAAGAAACTAGAATTCTCCTCTCCTCAGGATGCTCATGCTAGGAGAAGAAAAAGGCTGTACTTGACACCAACAAGAGAGGGATTTTGCCTCCCGGAAGTAGATTTCACATACTGCTGACAGTCTGCTGGACCACCCTGTTGGAGACCAGCCCCCAGACAATGATGGGTGGTGAGTCACCTTGACCTGGACAGCCTACATGTGCAGATCCCTGGCTCTTTAAATCTCGCTTCACAATGAGGATGGACGTGGTAGGATCACTGGGTCTCTTCACCCTCTTCCCAATGTGGATCGATATTTTTTTTGCTTTTCACTATTTGACTGTTTGAATTGACATGTCACTGGCAGCTAGGGCACAGGTTGTGACTCCCGAGTTCCCTGCCCTGAGACTTGAGCACAATTGTAAACAAAAGGAACACTTATCCAGGGGAGGTTGACCCACAGAAAAGGAATCAAGACCCTGACGGCTGAGGTTGACGGTACCGGAAAGGAAGGAGGCGCATGTCTGTTCCTCAGCTGGAACAGCTAAGGAAGCTCTGGGATATTTCAGCCAGCAGGTGTGGTGAGGACACCAGGCTGAAATACAAACTCACACTGAGTGCCCTGGAAGCATGAGATGAGCTCACAGCCAAAATACTAAGAGGCAAGAGACCACGCAGTGTTACCTAAGGCAGCCCCCAGCTCAAAGTAACCAGAGGCACAGGGTACAAACTCAAGCCGGGTGGTTTCTGTCCTCCAGGGGACTTAGCAATGTCTGGGGACAGCTGTGACTCACGACAGGGAAGGGGATGCCATTGCCGTCTAACAGAGGGGATCGGAACTGCCTCACACGGAAATACACTGTAGCTGCTGTCGCCTTGGCCATTGGACAGGAACTCTTCACTCCCATTTATTTCTGTTTTCAGCACCTTGGCACTCTAGGCAGTGAAAATTATTTGTGGACATTAAGTATCATAAGCACAAAAAGATCAGTGTGGACCCAATAATGAATGGCAGGTTAGAAAATGACTTATATGAATGTAAAATTGATTTTTATTCATATTCCCTGACAGAAACATTCACTATATTGAAGGAAGCTGTAGTCACCACTGTCAATGCCATACCACTCACTATAATGGGAAAACTCTGACTAGTGTGTGTTGTGTGTGTACATGTGCATATGTGTGCAGAACACTGTGCTTGTGAAGGCCAGAGGGTGTCTCCCTCAGTTGCTTTCCACCTTTTAAAAAATTATTCTTTTGAAATTAAAATACAATAATGTCATTCCTTTTCCCTTTCCTCCCTCCAACCCCTCCCACTTCCCCTCCTTTCCTTTGTTATTATTGCACACATATATGAACACACACACACATATATGTATATATACATATATATATACAATCTGTTCAATATCTAGTGTTACATATAGATGGATGGATGGATAGATGATAGGTAGATAGATAGATAGATAGATAGATAGATAGATAGATAGATAGATCATTTCAGGGCTGACCACTTGGTAATGGATAATCGGGCTCTTCTCTGGGGAAGACTTCTGCTCTCAGAATTCCTCAGCCGCCTGCAGTTCTTTGTCTGGGGTCCATTTTGGTTTTGAGACAGGGTCTCTCACTGAACCTGGAGCTCACTGACTCAGCTAGGCTGGCTAGTCAATGAGCTCCAGGGGTCTACCTGTCCCCACCATCCCTAGTGCTGAGGTCACAGATGTGTGCTGCTGTGCCTGGTTCTTCTTTACCAGTGGCTGGAGATCGGAATGAGGTTCACAGCAAGCTCCTTACTGACTAATGCATCTCCCCAAACTTAAGTTTTAAAGAAATATCTTCACATTATAAAGTTTTATTATTTTATATCTTTTGTATCTTTACTATACATTTTTTCTAATTTTACACTTATATGAAATATTTTATGTATTCATTCAGTTATTTATTTGATCCAGCCATTCTCCCTTTTTATTCTTTTCTTTCCTTCTTTTCTTTTTCTTTTTTCTTTTTTTTTCTTTTCTTTTTTTGAGATAGAGTCTTGCTATGTATCCTTGGATGGCCTAAACTCATTATGTAGTCCAGGTAAGCCTCAAACTTGCAGGGATCCCCCTGCCTCAGCCTCCTGAGTGTTAGGATTCCAGAAGTACACCACCATGCCAGTCTCCTTTCTTGGTGTCCTGAAGTATCTATGTGGCCTTGAAGAGGTTAGTGGGCTTCACAAGCCTGTGATGAGGCCGAGGAAGCCTCACCCAACCCAGTGGATTAAACTTCTACGGAATCTGTAAATACCTTGACATCAACACAACATTCAGCTTATATGTTTTCCTGGCTACAAATCTGGAACTTAAACAAAACAAAAACCCTCAAAGAGATTTACAGCAGTTTTTGAAAATGAGGAATGATGTCCAGCGAAGGGGAGCAATCACTCCAAATGAGTACACAGCGTGGTGTGGAACCCGGGCGTGGTGTGGAACCCGGCCCGGGACTCTGCCAGCCCTGCCCGCCCCCCCTTTGCAGCCCCTCTGCTGTCACATCTTGCATTAACTTTCTAAGGCGCTTCGGAGCCGAGCAAAGAGCAGGAAAGCAAGGGCAATAACCAAAGACCCTATCAAAGGGCTTAGGAGAGAATGTGCCAGAAAACACTCCTTCCCTCACAGTAACACAACCCCACTTACCCCCACAAGGCAGACATGAAAGGGTGCTGGTAACCCTGAAATGCTGGACAGCTTCCAGGATGGTAAGGACTTCAAAGGATCTCAACTCTTCTCCTGCAAGCCTGCCCACCGCTCAAAACCCCAAGAGCAGCTACGAGAAATACCTTCCTTCATTTCTTCTCCCTCAGCCCCAGGTAGAGGCTTCAGGCAGGAGGACAGTGTTAAAAACTGGGGCACTCACCAGGAGGCATGTAAGGACAAATAGCCTGAAGGAGCCTGGTGGAGGGCACCGTGATTCCGGCCTGTCCATGGTGTTGCTGGGGATTTTGCACCAGACAGTAACTGGACTACAGCCCTAGGTAGAGTGTCGCTGATAGGTGGACCTGAGGGCCTTAACTGCAGCCTCCTCCACCCCCACACACCTTTTTCCAGGACGACGTCCAGCTCCGCCCCTCCCCGGCTAGGCTGGCCAGGAGGCAGCCCGAGAAGGAAGGAAAGCGTTTGGTTTGTTTTCCCAACTGGCCTCACCTCTTCTTTGAGCTTACTTTCCAGAGCTACTACTACTCTGGCAAAAATGCTACTTTTTTTTTCTCTTCAAGTAAACAATAAAATCATAGATATACAGATAAAAAGACAAACTTTCCTTAAGAAACAAAACCTTCAGAAACCATAGCACACAAAAGCTGCAACAGATAGGTAAAACCCTTCTGTCAACAGGCCAAAGCCACCTACAGAACAAACAAAAGAAGCACACATGGGACTAACTGCCTCTCTGTCACATGTCCTGCCCTCTCTTCCTCCCTGCCTCCTCACCTGTACCTTAACTTTTGCTCCCTACTTCTCTCAGTGAACTGGTGAGTTCTGAACCAGAGAGATGGTTCATTAGGTAATGGGTACTTGCCACCAAACCTGATGAACTGAGTTCAATCCGAGAACCCACGTGATGGAAAGAGAGTAAGTTGCCCTCTGCTCTCCACACATTTGTGTGACACACTCACACCCACAGACACACACAATAGTCAAATAATAATTTAAAAAATACACTGGTAAATTTTATTGTATTTCATACAATGTAACAAACTCTCGAACAAAAATGAGGGAGTACCGGAAAACAAACCAGAAATTGTTTCAACTGAGCAGAGAAACACAACATTAACCAAACCTGGTCCATGAGACCATTTCACAGCCTCCAGTGGTTGTACGACCTGTTTATCTACTGTTAAAGCCCTGGTTTCCTGGCAAAAGAAATAGCTAAAATGAGTTCGTTAGCTGAATATTCACCAAATTACCTAACCTGAGATGAGGGGGGTAAGGAGAGGCTCGCACTCCCGTCACAGATATGAAGACCAGAAGATTAATATTGAATAATTTACAAAACAAGTAACCATGCTACAATCTCAAGAGCAGTTATTCTTTTCAACTACCTGTCTCTACTTGTAGCTGGAAAAACTTAGTTATCTGTACAAAATATATAGTTAGAAAAAAATAAGTCTGAAGGTACCTAAAAAAAAAAACCTTTATAAGCGTACTAAAGTAAATCAGAACTATGCTCCCGTCCTTCATACCTATTGCATTAATGAAAACGGGCATTGGTAATGACCATTTACCTCCGTTCATTTCCCTGAGGTGTTATTGCTCAGCACCTGTTCAATGACTGGATGTTATGGGTGTGTGGCTGGGAACTCTGAGAAGGACGGCAGGGGTGCTAGTGATGCTGAAAGATGGACGGCAGCAGAGAAACCACCGTTTGGAAACAGCAACCTCTGGGTGTCTCTGCTCTCTTCATAGTCAGTTCTCAGGTGAGATCCCCAAAGTCCAATTGTGCATGTATGGCTCTGGCAGTATCTTGAAACAGAAATTCTCAGGATTACAAGCACCACTTCCAGAAGTCTTTTATTCCCATCAGCTCTCCCACCTTTTCCTCTTTATGAAATTCTGAAAGTTTCCACCTGGGCCAGTGTCAGACTTCCCCTCAGAGGGTTCTGCATCCCTCTCCATACCTACTTCATTTGTTTCCAGTCTCTTTGTTTTGTAAGTTCTCTTCTACCTCTTTATAGGTTATTTAGAAAACCACTGCAATCTTTTTATTATATTTATTTTTTTGGTGTATGTAGGGTGTGTCTTCCACCACCTGGTGTGGCATCCATATGACAACCTGTGGGAGTCAGCACTCTCCTTCGACCATGAGGAATGGAACTCAGATCTGTAGTTAGTTGTTTTTTTATTCTTTATTCCTTTGTTCTTTTGGGGGCCCACCACCCAGCTCCCAAATAAATATACACGGAGACTTACTCTTTCTCATAAATGCCTGGCCTTAGCTTGGCTTGTTGCTAGCCAGCTTTTCTTAACTTAAATTATCCCATTTATCTTTTGCCTCTGGGCTTTTTCCTTTTCTTACATCTGTAATCTTACTTTCTTCACTCTTAGTCTGTGACTAGCCGTGTGCCTGGGTGGTTGATCCCTGCAGTCCTCCTCCTTATACTCCTCCTTGATCTTTTTTCTTTTCTTTCTCCATCTATTTATTCTCTCTGCCTGCCAGCCCCACCTATCCTTTCTCCTGCTTTGCTATTGGCCATTCAGCTCTTTATTAGACCAGTCAGACGGTTTCAGGCAGGCACAGTAACACAGCTTCACAGAGTTAAACAAATGCAACATAAAAGAATGCAACACATCTTTGCATCGTTAAACTAATGTTTCACAGCATAAACAACTGTAACACCTCTTAAAACAATATCTACAACACAGATCAGTTTGACAGCAAGTGCCTTTACCGCTGAACCATCTTATAGGCACAGGATCCCTGTCAATTGCAGCCATTGAGGATTGAGGCCTGGCATACACAGCATTCAATTTCCTTAGCATTATCTTTAATCTCTGCTTGTAGGGACTGGTTTTCTTGTCTACAGATAAAGGCTCTTGATTCTATATTTTCACTTTTCTTAATATTAGTTTTAACCCATCAACTTTACAGATTTTTTTTTTTAAAGCTCATCAGCTCCAGGGTAATGTGAAACCATGCACAACATACTCCTAAAGTTTCTACCAAACTTTAAGAATGACTGGCTATGTGTCATTTTTTACTTCTTTTACAACTACTAAAAGTAATGTAAGGCCAGTGTTTGTTTGTTGTTGTTGTGTTTTTTGTTTGTTTTGGTTTTTTGTTTGTTTGTTTTCAGGATAGGGTTTCTCTTTGTAATCCTGGCTGTCCTGGAACTCGCTCTGTAGACCAGGCTGGCCTTGAACTCACAGGGATCCACCTCTCTGCCTCTTGAGTGCTGGATAAAGGTGTGCACCACCACCATTGCCCAGCAGCCGCTGTGTTCCTTAAGTGAGGTGGTGGTGGGTTTTTTTTTGTTTTTTTGTTTTTTTTTTTTTTTCTGTCAATGCAGCGAGCAAAGTGGTCTAATGTCTTCTTAGTATAACAATTCCTGGATGCTTCAAAAATACTGATTCAAGGGCTGCAGAAAACAAGTCTCTGGGAGGAAGTGGGGAGAAGCCATAGCATCATCAGAGTAAGCAAAGGACGAGTTTGAATGACTGGGACTTTTGTCCACAATTACCAGCACCTTTAATTCAAGATTTTTCTCAGCCAATTAGCTTCTAGGCTTCAAGACTACAATAATCATGAAGTAATCCAAAAAGAAGGCAAGAGTTATTGATACTTCCAGGTGAGCATGGCATGAAACAGGAAAGTGGTGGTTTACTTTTCTCCAAAAGACAAGTAGGATTGGGGTCTTTGTAAAGCCACAGGGTTTTATTTTTGTTACCTGAGTCCCTGGCACACACACACACACACACACACACACACACACACACAGAGGGATATTCCATCCTTAATCTTTCCTAAGCTTGCTGGATTTTTGTCTCTTTCCTTAAAAGTACAGGAAGCTGTACTTTCCAAAACAGACTCATCTCCTTAGTGTTGAGGACCCGACAAAGTCCACAACTCTGACCAGACTTTCCCACTGCTTGAAATAGTTGGCTGTTATCTTAGTGAGGGTTTCTATTGCTTCAACAAAATGCCATGACCAAAGGGCGAGTTGGGGAGAAAAGGGTTTATCTGGTTTATATGTTCACATTGCTGTTCATCATTGAAGGAAGTCAGGACAAGAACTCAAGCAGGGCTGGAACATGGAGGCAGGAGCTGATGCAGAGGCCATGGAGGGGGGCTGCTTACTGGCTTGCTCCCCATGGCTTGCTCATTCTGCTTTCTTATAGAACCCAGGACCACAATGGCTGGGCCCTCCCTCATCAATCACTAATTAAGAAAACGTCTTACAACCGGATCTTATGGAGCCACTTTCTCAACTGAGGTTCCCTCCTTTCAGAGAACTCTATGTTGTGTGTCAAGTTGACATAAGATGAGCCCGCACAGCTGTCGACTAGCTTTTAATGGTTCTTCCTCCTCCAACAATGTCGTATTTCACGGACAGCAGCGATTTTGGAACTTTTTCTCTTGCTTTCATGAAATTTACATGGATTGCCCTTGACCACTGGTTTCCACCAGCTACCTATATGCGCATTTGGCTTGGATGTGAACGGCCTTCAGAGTCTGAGGCTGCCCCTCTATCGCCTGCTCCTCCACTCCAAACACGAAAACAGTGTCCATCCTCTGGATGATTCCATCACGCACAGAATCTTGAAGATGCCGGAAACCTTCTGTGCACTAGCCCCAAACGTCTCTTAACCAAGCTTCCCGCTGGCTGACAGAAGTCAAAACGGGGCCGCATCACGTCCAGTTCTCCGGAACCGAGGCTTCTGAGGGGACCATGCACGACGCTCAGGATGCCCCGCGCGTCCTCGCACCGTCGGGACGCAGCGGTCTAGCGAGCGAGCCCCGCGGGCCCAGCTCCGCAGCCGCAAAGGGGCGGCAACCGCGTGAGCAAATCCCCCCGGGACCTCGCTTCGCGAGACTGGACAGATTCGTGGGAGGCCACGCCCCCTCGGATCTCGCGAGACCCGGAGAAGGGCTCCGGGATCCTGACAGGTGGGCGGGCAGACTGGGGCCAGCAAGATGGCGTTGCAGGCGGTGGCGCTTCTGAGGGAGGTGGCCCGGCTGGAGGCGCCGCTGGAGGAGCTGCGTGCGCTGCAGTCCGTGGTGCATGCAGTGCCGCTCCACGAGCTTCGCGAGCAGGCGGCGGAGTTACGCCTCGGCCCGCTCTTCTCCTTGCTTAACGGGAACAATCGGTGAGGGAACCCCGGGGCAGGGGAGGCAGGGCTAGGGAGGCAGGGCTGCAGTGGTTTTTCCGAGAAAAGTGGAGGTTGTCCGATTGCAAAAGCTCCACAGCTGTGCCTTGACCAGGTCTTGACGGCTCGCCTCTTTAAAAGGGATCTGGAGCTGGAAGTGCGGCGTGATCCGCCGCATGCCTTTTAATTTCAGCATCCGATGTATGAAGGCTTGTATGCTTGTGTTACAGGTACTGTGTACAGAGGGGTAGTCATAACAGTGGTCACCAGCAGAAAACTAGAAACAGCCAGAGTAAGCGTGTAAATTGTAGTAAAAGTTGAATTGTAAGCCGGGCCGTGGTGGCGCATGCCTTTGATCCTAGCACTCGGGAGGCAGAGCTCTGTGAGTTCGAGGCCAGCCTGGGCTACCAAGTGAGTTCCAGGAAAAGGCACAAAGCTACACAGAGAAACCCTGTTTCGAAAAACCAAAAAAAAAAAAAAAAAAATGAAATTGCAAAGCTTATGATCCCGATATGTGTAATTTAATTCATTATATACTCCTCTAGGCAAGAATAAACTGCATAACACAGGCTTACCTGTCAAAACTATTAATATGGAAACTGCAGTTAAAATGTTAGGGTAGCAACTTTTGATATAAAATGCATCTATAATATTAAATTAAAACCATCTTGTATTTGGTAGTTTGATCATCTAATTTTTTTTTTATGTGAACCAGAATTTAAGTGACTCTTTAATTTGAAAAGATAGTGAGCTCTTTGATCAACGCTGAATACTTTCAGAGGGCTTTCTTACCTCTCTTATCCCATCTCTCTTCAATATAAGCTCTCATGCTCCTCTTCTTGCTCGGCCTATTGAGTTGATTTTAGCAATCATTTTTCTAATGGTTATTTTCCTATTCTGACCAGTCATACCAGAGTTAATGTCTCAGGTCAGTTGGCTTGGCTTGGCCCTGGTCACTCTTGCCTACAGTGTGCAATTATGATTATATGGTTTGGCATTTGGGCTCTTCCTGGTATATTTCCAGTCAGCTTTTCCAGTCCAGGCTTTATCATTTACTCTGCTGGGTTAGTCTGTTCCACATACCATGTAACACTACTAACGTTCCTCCAGCATGACTTGCACCTTCTTAACGTCATTCATACCAATGCTTCCAACTGAACGCCCTCTTCTTGTCCATGTTCTGTGAAGGCCAGCTGAAATGCCATCCCTCTAAAAAGTCTTCTCCGTTATTCCAGCTGCAAGTGACTGCTCCTCAGACATCTTAGTGGGTATTCTCTTGGTCTCTGTTCATGATTCTGGACTCGCTTCCTTTGTTATAGTTCTGTGTCTATCTTTGGGGGTTGAAAGATCCCTGAAGACAGGAACTGTATTTTGTTCATCCCTGCATTTCCTGAAGCACAGTACATAAAATACATGCTGAGTACAAGATGAGGCTTATGGCCTTTAAAGCAGGTACCTGGTCCAGCTTTTGTTGTTTTGTTTTGTTTTGTTGAGATAGGATCTTGCTATCTAGAGCAGTATGTGTTCAGGGCTCACACCACTCCTAGCCATCTTTTCATGTTGAAAGTGAAAAGCCTTTGAAAAGTCATATGCGGGTTGGCAACAGACATTGAAATTGGGGAGTTTGAGAGTAAAGTAAGTGGAAAAGACAGCTTGCTGCGTGCTGTAGTGGTAGTCCAGAAAGCAGTTTTCCTGGAAGTTTAGAACTGGATATGTACTCTCTTGTCAGTTGCCATTTGTGGGAGTGGTTCTTCTCTGAGTAATTTCCGGCAGTCTCCAAATTGCACTACTGTTACCTTGGTTAGATCACGTAAAAGACTATGCTGACTCAGATTCGGATTCTGTTGATGGAAATCTATGATCTTGACACTTTTTGTGAGAGAAATAACACCTAAGATTACTAATACACACCATAGAAGTCAAACAAGAATGATCCTCATACCACCTTTATCTTGTTTGGCAGCTGAGGGTCACATAGGACCTGCAGTTTATACACAATATAGTTTAACCCATCACTGCTTTTAAAAATTCTTTTCATGAGAGAAAGATTGTGTGTGTGCGCGTGCGTGCGTGCATGTGTGCATGCGTGCACACCTCCAGGGAGTCCATTCTCACCTTCCAACTGTTGAGGCAGGACCTCCCTTGTTTATTTCTGCCACTGCCCATCCTACTCCAAACCAGTGGTTCTCAGCCTTCCTAATGCTGCAGTCCTTTAATACAGTTCCTCATGTTGTGGTGAGCCCCAACCATAAAGTTATTTTTGTTGCTACTTCATAACTGTAATTTTGCTGCTGTTGTGAATCGTAATGTAAATGCCTTTGTTTTCCAGTGGTATATCTTTCCAAGGGGTCGCAACCTACAGGTTGAGAGCCTCTGCTCCAGGCTAGCTGGTCCATGAGCATCTTGCTGATTTCTCTGTCAGGTGCATAGGACTATATCCAGCTTTTTCTGTGGATTCTGCAAAGTCATCAGGCTTTGCATAGCAAGTCTTTTCACTGAGCCATCCAGGTTACGTGGGTTCTGGGACTCCCAGCTCAGGTCCTCATTCTCACATGGCAAGTGCTTTACCCAGAGTCACTCCCCAGCCCAAGTGTGTTTTTAAGGCTTTTGATTTATATTCTTGTGGCAGCTAGGAAAGTTAGGTCAGTTGAAGTCTATACTGGCATCAGACATATGTTGCCTATTAAAAGAACTGTTCTTGGAACGAGATCTGTACCTACAGTGGATAGTCAACAAGTTCAGATGGGTCTACCTTCCTAGTAGCTTTACCTTTTCTCCCTCTTGGCTCCTGCTTCGCTGGTTCATGCCTTCATCACTTCCCACAATCTCTAAGCTGCTATAGAGTGGCTCTCTTTCTTCCTCTTCCTTCGTGTATTTGTTCTTTCTGCCTCCTTGGCGTTCGGGATTGGACCTAGGTTATACATGCTGAGCGTGTGTTCTACCACAGGGTTACATCCCAGTCCCCAGGAGACTTCTGTAAGCTAAATGTCATTGTGCTAATTCTCCACAAAAAGCCACTCGATCACTTGGCATTGCTTCTCAGAAAAGCTGCATTTCAAGGATGGCATAAGAGACTTTCAGTGTCTGGCTTCTGTACATGTTTAGTTTGGTTTCTTTCTGTTCCTCTCCCCCACTCCCCATCTCTCTACCCCTCCCCAGCTCTGACCGTCAGAATGTGCTCCATGAGGGTCCTCTGCGGTTTTAATATAGTAGCTGGTTTGTCTGTTCTCTTGTGTGCTGCTCCTCCCTGTGCTTGAAACACCTGGCTAAATCATTCGTTCCCATTTTTTTTTCCATAAAACTGAATTCAGCATTCCTTCCCCTGGAAGCCCTGTCCATACCTTGCAACCTTATTTTCAGTCTCCCACAGCTTCTATCCCTAGCTTACAGCATTTATCTGTAATTTGTCTGTCTGTATGTGTGTGTCTCTTCTATTAGAATGAGCTGCCCAAGACTGACAGTAGACCCTGTCTGACTGTAGCCCCACACAGGCATTGCAGATAACAGATCCACACTAAATGTCTAATGCACGATTAGAAACTGCTGCCTTGAAGAAACTCTTCAGGAAGAAAGTGTCGTGAAGCCAAGTTTTAGGTGTTCGGTGGCTGTTTGCAGTCTGACAGGATGTGAATAAGCTCTGTGGTGTCTCCTTTAGGGAACAGACCGCTTTGTGTGTGTCCATTCTGGAGAGGTTGCTCCAAGCTGTGGAACCAGTCCAGCTGGCCAGGAACCTCAGGGTTGACCTACAGAGGGGACTGACTCACCCGGATGACGCGGTCAGAACCCTCACTCTGTCCCAGGTATGCAACTGTAGTGTCAAATGGAAGAGTGGCCGAGTCGTTGGCTGTCAGCTGTTCACTGACGCCCTCCGACCGACCGACCCGCTGAGTGTCGTGCCATGGCTGTCCAAGTTCACAAGACAGACCCATTGTTTTTTCTTCAAGGAGTACCTAGTCTGAAGAAAATGATTTTTAGGTGTTTAAAGGTTACTTTGCTACATTATATTGTTTTGAAGAAGCATGAACTAACTCAGTGTAAAGTTCATTAAGCCAACACATTGAGATAGTAACTCTGATCCTGGCAGCCAAACCATCGTAGCATTTGTGTGAAGTGCTGCTGGGGCCATGCCGGAATATTGGGCGGCACAGCTGGTCCCCGGTGGACAGTCCACAGCCTTCCCTCTTCTTCTCTACAGTGTGTACTCCGTTGGGGTGTACTTATTCATTGCCCATGTGTGTGCCAGAGACTGTAGCAGATGCTTGTCTCCTCTTCAGTTAGTCTTCTCACTGCCCTGGAATTAAAAACTGTACTTCCAGTTTATATTACTTCGTTTAAAAATGAAGCTCAAAGAAAGTGATTTATCCAGGGCTTGTACAACTAAAATTTAACCTAAAAGAGTCATAATGTTTCGACTGTCCTGTCTCCTCTCTAGACCCACTGTTCATTGTTCCTTTCTATTGAAAATGTGACTATATGTGTGCGTTTGGCTTTACTGAATTTGGGTCATTGTGAATTTGTAGTGATTTGTATAATAGCTGTAATAACTACTGGTAAAATAATTATACACTAGAAAAATTTGAATATCACAAGTTCACGTTCTCCTTGGGAAGAGTGTCTCTTTGCTTGTTTGTTTTGTTGTTGTTGTTTTTCTTTCAGATTGGAAGAATTGTTGAAAATTCTGAAGCTGTTACTGAGATTCTGAATAACGCCGAACTGTTAAAACAGATTGTTTATTGCATTGGTGGAGAGAATTTATCTGTTGCCAAAGCGGTGAGTTCACTAGACTTCTCTCAGCCAGCTGTCAGACATTGTGGTCCTAGAGTCAGTAGAGAAGGTTTAGTGGTGATCTGTGGGATGAAGGTAGAACTGAATCAAATGGTGTCTAAACATAGCGGTGAGCCCCTAAGACACGTCTGCAGAGTCTGTCGGACTTTGGTTGGCTGCTCAGTGGTCTCCAGTTATAAATTACAGTGGGTGAAATGTGAATGCCTGTGGGAGTAAGGTCTTTTATGTACTAATTTTCATATCAGGCTTAGGAAGTGGGTATAAGTGTTCTGTACTTTTCTGACAAGAGATATTTTCTTTCCATATAAGGCTATCAAATCCCTGTCAAGAATATCACTAACCCAGGCTGGACTGGAAGCTTTATTTGAAAGTAATTTGCTGGATGATTTGAAAAATGTAATGAAAACAAATGATGTCGTTCGATACAGGGTGTATGAGGTAAGACTAAAGGCACACTTTATAATGCTTTCAAAACAATGTAGTAAATCAACAAAGGAGGGCAAGATGGCTCACTTGTCCCTGAGGTGGCAGCCTGATCTGTGAGACGGTCAAACATACTTACAGACAAGACACCCCTGAAAAAGTGCCAGTACTGTAGTGGGAAGAAATGGGTCTCTTTCCACCACGTTTCTGTTGAACCCTGCTGAAAGACCTCACACACACTGTCTTTAGTTCCTTTTGTGTGTTTACACTGGTATGTAGATGTGTTCATGTGGAGGCCAGAGGTCACTCTGCATCATTCCTCAGGTCTACCTTGTTCTTTGAGATGGGGTCTCATGGGCCTGGAATCCACTGATTAGACTAAGCTACCCAGCTGGTGAGCTCCAGGGACTTCTTTCCCTACCCAGCATTGGAATTATAACTGCATGCCACTGCCTGTGTTTTTAACGTGGGTCCTCATGCTGCATCTAAGCACTTTAGTGAGCAAACTGTCTTGGCCCCTGGGTCATTGATTCATATAGTAGATGTTGTATGTTGTTAATATTGAGGAAGCAGTTGACCTGAGTCTGCACACATAAGTAAGCAGCCTATCTAAAATGAAGCCATGTATAATCTAATTCCCTCTCCACATAGAGTTTATTTCCTTCCTGAAGACACTGGCTGTGAGCTTTAGTTTTCCCTTGTCTGTTTCTTCTGCTTCCGCCTCCTTACTCCTTACTGAACTTTTCATTGTTGAGGACTGCGGAGTCCCACCCCTGCTTCACATTCACGCTGTTCTCAGGCAGATTTATTCTCGTGATTTCAGTTTCCACCTGTGTGATAAGACTTCGTACATGAACGTGTAACCCACACCTCTCTTCTTAGTTAAGACTGCAACCTTCATGCAGCTGCTTGTTCCCTGTTGTCCCCTCACATTCACGCCTGCCTGAATTCCTGGTCTGTGCCATCCATCCTTCCGTCCGTCCGTCTGTCCGTTCTTTGTTGGGTCCTGGACCTTGAGCTCACCCTTCACAGAGGTCGTTCTCCGTGTCACAAGTCCCATCACGTTGGTTTCACTGAAGCTGTGTCCTCCTCCTTGTTCAGGTAGCTGCCGCCACCCTAGACCAACCTGCCAGTGTCGTTTCTGCACGACTGTGTTTGCAGCCAGATGACTTCCCTTCATTTTTCTCATCCCTAGTTTCTCTTAAGTGCAGTCAGTGTTGTTTTCCCCAAATTTGTATTTTAATTGATAAATTGTGCGTATTTGTGGTGTACAACATGATATTTGTAGCATATGTAAGAATGATCTTTGGGCCAGTGAAATGGCCTGATAGTAAAGTCACTTGCTGCCAAGCCCGATGACGTGAATTTGGTCCTCAGAACCCTCATGGCAGAAGGACGAACCAGCTCTCACAAGTTGTCTTCTGGTCCCCCCCTCCCCTCATACACATAGTCCCCTCCACAAAATAAAAAAACTAAATAAAGATGTGAAAACAAATTCCTGGTTCTACCAGTTCCCTGTTTAAACCCTCTCAGTGTCCTCTGCCTTCATTAAGCTTTCAGAATGTGCTTGTCAAGTGAAGATGTGACAAGACAGATCTGTGGATACATTTGTGTTTGTTTTGTTCTGTGGTGCTTAGATACAGGCCTTGTACACATTAAGGCAAGTGCTGTCCTACTGAGTGTGTGTGTGTGTGTGTGTGTGTGTGTGTGTGTGTGTGTGTGTATTGTATGAGTGAGTTTGTGTGTGTGTGTGTTCGCACGCGCACACATGCTGTTTTAAAAGACTTGATTTTTATGTTTGTTGATGGTGCAAGCTTTTATGTCCTGATTAATGGTTTCTTGGTGGAATTACACATATACCTAGATGCAGTGGACTATCCTCTGCCAGAGTAATTTGTTTTATGTTCAATGAAGTTTTCCTAGAAACAGCGTGAATTGTTAAGAACTCAGTTACATCTATAGTACATAATTCTGCATTTAACTTAAAATGAGACCTAACAGATTTGGGACTGTTTTGACCTTTTCCCCCTCTGTTCTTTCAGCTAATTGTAGAAATTTCTTCTGTGTCATCAGAATCTTTAAACTACTGTGCTGCAAGTGGATTGGTGACCCAGCTCCTGAGAGAGCTGACGGGTGAGGACGTGCTGGTCAGGTGGGTAGACGCAGAGTTCTTAGAGAGAAATGCCCTTTTTTGGAGGAGGCCGCTGTGGGACTTGGTGTGGTCTGTGCTGTTGGAGACTGTACACAGTTTGCAGTCTCAACATTGTGTTATCTTTAGGAAGCCGCTCACTATGTCGTGATAATATATTAAGTTTGACAAAGCCCTGCAAGATGTCGTAGCTGTTTTCCTATGCCCGTATCCTCTGTCCCTGGCAAGTGTGCTCCTTGCTTATGTTACAGCACCGTCACAGAAAGTAGCGGGTCTCCAGTCAGGAGGTCAGCCCTCAGTTCTGAACGCCACAGTAACAGGTGATGGCAAAGTTAGGAAAATAGTTCTTGTGTCCTCTTCTGAAAAGGAAGCCAGGACATGGGCCTTTCAGATGTGATGAGGAAAATTAAATACAACTTAACCAGTGTGAAAGCAGTTTTAAAATGCTCTTCATTGTTGTCCTTTGGTTTTAGAGCCACCTGTATAGAGATGGTGACATCACTAGCGCACACCCATCATGGCCGACAGCACCTTGCTCAGGAAGGAGTCATCGACCAGATATCGAACATAATTGTTGGAGCTGATTCAGACCCTTTCTCTGGCTTCTATTTGCCAGGTGAGAGCAGCTGAGTTACACGGGCTTCTGAAGGGCAGGGGTTACCCTTCTTAGTGCTGCTTCCTGCACAAGACATCCGCAGCTGCCGGTACAGTGAAGGGATCATGGTTCACCATTGAGTGATTCAGTGAATCCAAGCTGATCAGTAGGATGCACCAGATTACTAAAGTGAAGGACAAAAAAACGTACCAGCAGATACTAAAAATGCGTTTGATAAAAATTCATCCTTTTAGCATGACAACTCAATTATTGTGAAAGAAGAAATACATTTTAACACAGCTCAGGCCATGAGTGATGAATCTGTAGCTGATGGTGTGCTCAAGTGTGAGAAGTTGAAAGCCTTTCCCTTGAGAGCAGGAGCAGCAATAGTGTGGGAACTTCTCTTCAGGGTAGTGTGGGAAATCCTAGACATGTTGGGAAGGGAAAAAATAAAAGGCATCTAAATCCAAGAGGAAGATAGGAAATTATTCCCGTTTATAGGTGTGGGGGCGGCATGATCTTACATGCAGAATGCATCATAGATTTCACCAAGGGACTGTCACACCTAAGAAGTGAATTCAGTGAAGTTGTAGGATCAACACAGCGTACAAAATTAGTAGCCTTCTACACTAACGATGAACTGTCTAAAGAGTGCTCAAGGAGACGCTCCCATTGTGATAGCATCTGAAAATACTTGGTGATTAAAACACCATCTTACTCTTGGAAAGACACACAGACTAATAGGACAGAACAGAGGGCTTGGGATAAATGTGTGTATTTACAATCACTCCCAAAACATACAGTGGAAAGGACATTTTCAATAAGTGATGTTAAAAGACGAAACCGGTTATTTAAGTGAAGAATGAAGTCAGACCTCATCTCATGCCATAAAACTCAACACAGTGTTAAGTAAGGACTGAAACCTAATACGTGAAACCAGCTGCAGAAGAGAAAAGGTAGTGGGGAGAGCCTTGGACTTTGATCTGGGCCAAGATGGTTTGGGATATGCTTCTCAAAGCACAGGCAATCGAAGTAAAATGAACAAATGTAACTGTATCAAACCAAAAGGCATCTGCTCAAACACACCCCAGAGGGAGCATGCAGTCTGGCACTAGAGGAATACCTGCAAACTAGGAAAGAGTCGGTGTCCGGAATATGAGGGATGCAAACAAGTCAGTAGCAAGAAAACAACCCAGGTAAAAATCAGCAAAGGAACCGGTGATGGGGGCTCACGCCTTTGATCCCAGCACCTGGAGGCAGAGGCAGGTGGATCTCAAGGCCAGCCTGGGCTACAGAACAAGTTCCAGGACAGCCAGAGCCACACAGAGAAACCCTGACTCAAAAAAAACAAAAACTAAACAAACACAAATCAGTGAAGGACCTGGATCAACATTCCTCAGAAGAATCTGATCTGCCCAATAGGTATATGGAAAGATGGTCAGCAGTGCTGCTTCTCAGGGACAAGCAAATTTAAACCACTGAGGAGAATCACTTCTTGCCTGTTAGAATGACTTGCATCACAAAAGCCAAAAGGTGGGAGGTGAGGACGTGGAACAGAGGGAACGTTGGACATGGTGGGAATATAAATTAGTGCAGTCATGGGACCTGGAAGGTCTTTACGATAGAACTGGTTCTGGATCCCTTTTGGGTGTGTAGACAGAGGAAGGAAACCAGTGTGCTGAAGCCGTCTGCTCCCATGCTCACTGCAGCATTTTCCATGGGAGCGGTGCCCTTAACGCCTCTCAAAGATGTGCAGATAATGTGGACTGTATACACAATGGAATGCTGTGAAGCCTCAAAAATCAGTTGTCTGAGACTGAAGGACAGTGGGGAATGAAACATGTATAATCTAGGAAAAGCTGAACTCAGAAATAGGTTAATGATTACAGGGGGAACTAGGGCATGTTAGTCAGAACTTCAGACAAGTACAAGGTGAAGACTGTTAACAATGGATTCATTCTGTCCTTGAATTTTGTTAAGAATAGATTTTCAAGTGTTTTCACCACACAAAAGTTTAAGATAATATATATTGTTAATTTGCCTACTATACAGTGCAAATATATTTCCAGATGTGATACACAGTTTTTTGTTAGTTTAAAAAGTTGATCAGAGCCCCTTAATGAAGTGGAATCTGTTGACTGATGTTATGGGAACATGGGTGCTCTCTAGAGCGTTAGATGGTTTTCTTTAAAAGTTCAGTGAGGCGTAAATCAGAATACCAGGAATGACATTTACTGTGTGTATCAGATGATAGAGAATCCGCTCCACCCATTTCATTCCAGTCTTTATTGAACACTGTAGTAGCTGGAGGTTTATGTCCCTTGAGGTGGTGTGCTGTATTTTATTAGTGAATGCACCTGTTTAACAGTTTCTTCCAATAATGTCTTCAAGCTTGCCTTCCTATTGTTGGTATCCACTGGTGTACACATGCTCTCTCCCTCCCTCTCCCCTCTTCCTCTCTCTCTCTCTCTCTCTCTCTCTCTGCCTCTCCCTCTCCTTCATTTCCTTCTCTCTCTCTCCCTCCCTGACTATAACTCACTGTATAGACCAGGCTGGCCTTAAATTCACAAATACTCTTCTACCTCTGCCTCCCAAGCTCCATTGACATCTTGGGGTTTCTATTCTCTCAGAATCACACATCTCATGGGCCTTTTCAATCTCCTGTTGGCTCTGCTCTGTAGGCAACACAGTGCTTGTCTGTCTCCTCTTTCTGGCCTGCAGTTTATTAATATTCCCGTGGAAACACAGGCCCCCAATTTGTGCTGTCTTGTCCCATATTAAAGTGTTTTTTTTATAAATATATTTAGGATTTGTGAAGTTTTTTGGAAACCTGGCTGTCATGGATAGTCCTCAACAGATCTGTGAGCGCTACCCTGTCTTTCTGGAGAAAGTGTTTGAAATGGCGGACAGTCAGGATCCCACCATGATTGGTGTAGCTGTGGACACGGTTGGAATCCTGGGATCCAGTGTTGAAGGGAAGCAGGTTTTACAGAAGACAGGTTGGTATGACTTATCTTGGCTTTTGTAAGATGTGTTTTTATTTTTGGCCAGAATGCAGGGTGTGGGTCCATCTGCTGTAGGGATGACTGTTGTAGAAATTACTTTTATGGGCGGCAGTCTTTAACCGTAGTGTGGACTCACCTCTCAGTCTCATGATTACAACTGAAAAGCTGTGGCTTTTACGCCTTGCTGTATTCCATGTAATGGGGACCAAACAGTGTTTACTGTTAGTGTCTTCCTTGACTGCTTTTTATGGCATAGCTCATTTATGTCCCAGTTCCATCACTGATGGAGGCTGAATTTCATTCACTTCTCTAGGCCTCACTGTCCTCATTTATCAAAACAGCAGCAGCTTCCGGGTTTTGAATATTTCACAAGCACAGAAAGACAGGAAAGATAATTTTGTGTCAAGAGTTTATGTTAAGAAAGATACATGTGTGGTATGTCCTTGAATATCTACTTGTATATCAAATTCTTTTTTTTAATATATTTATTTATTATTTATAGATGGTTTGTGAGCCACCATGTGGTTGCTGGGAATTGAACTTGGGTCCTCAGGAAGAGCAGCCAGTGCTCTTAACCGCTGAGCCACCTCTCCAGCCCCTGTATATCAAATTCTAGTACAGGAAACAGCACTAGTTTAACACACTTGTGAAGTGCATGTTGAAAACTGATGCACCGCACACCACAGCCCCTGCAGTGTTGCATGTGGTTTTCGGTGCCTTCACTGTGGTATGCGCTTCTCAGTCCTGCGTGGAGCTGCCCTTCTCAGATGCAGTAGTACAAATGCAGGAGTTAAGAGATTCCTGAGCTTGTGCAGGCTGGGGCCTCTGATCCAGCCCTATTCATGATGCTCACCCTTCTGTAGCAGACAGTATGGTGTGTTCTGGGTCTGTCACATGATCTCTGAACACATCCCTCTTTTTGTGTTTCAGATTGATAATCACAGTGTGTGGAAGTATAAATTGCCTTTTTCACTTCACTTCCAAAGCAGTATATCCTTAGATTCAAATTTTAAGTCAAGATACCTTTAATATATATATATATATATTGGTTTAACTCAGTAGCCTTTACAGTCAAATGTCTTTTCTGCATTAAAAAATCCCAAAGACAGTCGCCGGGCAGTGGTGGCACATGCCTTTAATCCCAGCACTCGGGAGGCAGAGCCAGGCGGATCTCTGTGAGTTCGAGGCCAGCCTGGTCTCCAAAGCAAGTTCCAGGAAAGGTGCAAAGCTACACAAAGAAACTCTGTCTCAAAAAACAAACAAACAAAAAATCCCAAAGACATCATAATCTAGATTCTGTGTAATTTCCATCTTTATATAGTTGTATTTTATTTTTTAAGATTTTATTTTTATGACTGTATCCTTTTTCTCCTCTCTCTCTTAAGCCTACGTATCTTTTATATACATTGTGAACCATTTAGAGGTTTATTCCATCTGACTCTGTCTTATTGGGAATCTATAATCCTCCACTGACCAGGGGAGATTTTAAATTGTTCAGGTACGTGGCTAGGACAAAAGCTGTGACCCTGGATGCTGACTCCACCCCACCTCAGCTTCCCAACATGGCAGAGGTACATTCACCACCAGCTCTGAGAGCCATGCTCACCGCTAACTCTGGGAAGCAATGAGTCTATGCTTCCAACCAGCAGTGTGTAGCCCAGAAACCTTTTTTTTTTTTGTCTGTCTTAGCAAAGCTAAATCCATCACTCAGTGCTGTGTGCACCTCTGTGTATGCCAGAGGGAATCTTCCATGCTGTACTTAAGCTCAAATGCTGCAGCCTCTCTGTGCCGCAGCCCTCATGAGAGACACAACTGGGAAGCTGCTCTTGGCTCTGTCTTAGAACCCTTTTTTTAAAGCTTTCTCAGGTTTTAGGTGGAAATTCTTACCCCATGTTGGGCGCCAAAATATAAGCAGATGTTTCTCTGGTCCCGCTTTGCTCCAAGGTCCAGATGAATCTCTCCCACTCGTGGTTCTGCAGCTGTTTATAAAATAATTACCCAGAGGCTTATATTAATTGTAAACTATAAGGCCTATGGCTCAAGCTTCTTTCTAGCTAGCTCTTATAACTTAACTCAACCCATTTCTATTAATCTGTGTGTTGCCACGTGGCCATGATGTTACTGGTCTGCTGACATCTTGTTGCTCCTTTAGCAGTGGGCTTGAGTCTCCTCTGACTCCAGCCTCCTTTAAAAAAAAAATAAATAAATAAGATTTATTTATTATACGTACAGTGTTCTGTCTGCATGTGTCCTTGCGGGCCAGAAGAGGGCACCAGATCTTATTACAGGTGGTTGTGAGCCACCATGTGGTTGCTGGGATTTGAACTCAGGACCTCTGGAAGAGCAGTCTGTGCTCTTAACCATTGAGCTATCTCTCCAGCCCAGTTCCAGCCTTCTTTGTCTCATCTTCAGTTTGAATGTACCACCTAACCATATCCTGCCCTGCCATAGGCCAGTGCAGTTTTATTTACTATCCAGTGGGAGCCACACATATTCACAGTGTACAGAAAGACATCCCACAGCAGTTGCACAGCATCTTAGTGTGATTAGTAGCATTAACTGTGTCTAAGATGGTTGAAATGGTAGATTTTATGTTTGTGTCACCATTATCCTTCACAGGAACTCGCTTTGAACGCCTCCTCATGAGAATAGGATATCAAGCAAAGAATGCTTCCACAGAGCTAAAAACTAGATGTTTGGATGCAGTTTCTTCTCTTCTGTACTTGTCAGTAAGTAGATGGAGAGATTATTGAAGGGCGGCAGGGTATGTTTGGGGAGGATGAGTCAGCTTGACACGGGTCAGTTTAATGTTCACATGGGTGTCATGCTTCCCACTTTAGTTAAGGTGGTAACCTGGTGGAGCACACCTTTAATCCCAGCAACTCAGGAGGGAGGCAGAGGCAGGAGAATCTTTGAGCTCCAGGACAGCCTGGTTTACATAGTGAGTTCCAGGACAGCCAGGGCTACATAGAGAAACCCTGTCTCAAAAAACAACCAAAAGATGAAAACCTTCACTATGTGACTAGTTACATGAAAATATTTAGGGATATTTTTAATTATTGTTTGAGAGTTTCAGTCATATATTTTGATTGTATTGAACACGTCCCTTTCGTGTCCTCTAGTACCCTCCTCCTCCCAACTTCATGTCTGTCATCTTTCTGAGCACTGGGTGCAGTTAGTGCTGCCCGTGTGCACAAGGGCATGAGGTCATAGCCATACTTGCAGACTGTCCCTCCCCTGGCTGCTGCCAGCTGCCTATAGCTCTTCCTCATCTCTTGGAGTCTTGGCTGGATCAAACTGTGCAGGTAACCACAGCTCCTGGGTTTGGGTGCCGCCGCCGCCGCCACCACCGCCGCCACCACCACCACTGCCGTGCTCTGTCCAGAAGCCAGCACTTGACAGCGCTCCTTCCCAGTCCCAGCTCTTTCTTTCTGCCCTCTCCACAGTGCTCCCTGGGCATCGGAGAGTCGGGGTTGATGCAGACGTCTTACGTTAGGCTCAGCTATTAAGTCACTTTTTCCTGGTAGCCACTGTGCACTGCAAAAAGAAACAGTCTCTGACCAAGGTTGGAGGCAGCACTGATCTGAGTATAAAGGTGACCAGTTAGTTAGCAAAATAGCAATAGTAGCTTCCCTCTAAGACCTGTGACTTCCTCAGCCATGAGTTTTTTATTTCATTACTTTATATTATGTGTGAGGGTGTTTTCTTGTATGTCTGTGCACCGCCTGTGTGCAGTGCCCTCAGGCCAGGAGAGGGCATCAGAGCCCCTGGAATTGGAGTTACAAGTAATTATGAGCCTGCATGTAGGTGCTGGGAACTGAACCAGAGTCCTCAGGAAGAGCGTCTGGTGCTCTTAACCTCTAAGCCATCTCTTTAGCCCCAGCTGTGGTTTTTCGACAAGATCTGCGGTAGCAAGCAGGAATTCTTTCTTGAGGAGCAGTCTCAAATCCAGGCAGGGGTAGTTATCCTCCTGACAGCCACTGCACTCTGCACTGTGGACACAGCTTTCCTCGAAGATCAGATGGTAGCAGTCAGGGCCAGCACTGGGGAGAACACTGACGGACATCTCTTCTCCCTGGAAACCTGCAGAGCGCTTTTTGGTATACTATGGAAGCTAGCCAGCGGAGACGAAGTTTTCTGGTCATTGATTTCTCTATGTCTTGAAGCAAAGTCTGGGTGTCTTCAGGAATAGAGTTAGCATTTAGTTATGGTGGGCAACCAAGAGCAATGGCACAGCTGTTTTAATTGGTGGCGGGGACTTTCTGGGACCTCCCAGTTACCTTGTAAAGAGTCACTGAGGATTTCATTTAATAACCCATTTCTTCTGGGAACAGCATTGTCTACTCATGCAGGATACCACAATTCAAATTCCCTTTGGGGGGGGGAGTGCTAGCTGCTTCTTTAGTTTTGGTTAGCTTACCCATAACTCCTGCCTCACCTCTTAAAGTTTATTTATTACTGTGTATAAGAGAAGAGATGGGGGAGAGGTGTGTGTGGGCACACATGCCCAGGGAGCACTGTGGAGGAGAGGTCAGGGGAAAACTTTGCAAAGTCGATTTTTCCTTCGTACTTTTACATAAAATCCAGGGACTGAACTCAGGCCATCAAGCTTACACAGCAAGTGCTTTTACCTGCTGAGCCATCTCAACAGCTGAGGACTAACATCTTAAATGTGAAGTGGAGTAGTAGAACTAAAGAGAACCTAGAGATTATTTCATCCCCTCCAACAAAAATGGGAACTCTCTGGGCTGGACTTGGATGAGGTCTCCAAGGGCAGCTCACTGGTACCGTTTACACAAGGCTACCTGCTCTAGCTGCTAGCCTTCCAAGGTGTGCTGACCTTGCCATGAGCATTTCCCTTCCTGTCTCACAGCCTGAGCAGCAGACTGATGACTTCCTGAGGATGGCGGAATCCTGGTTTTCCTCCTTATCTCCAGACTCCCTGGAGCTCTTTCGTGGCATCAGTAACCAGCCCTTCCCTGAACTACACTGTGCCGCCTTGAAAGTGTTCACGGTAGGTACTCTCTTCTCACGGCTCCGTATGTGGCTGCCAGCGCAGCACAGAGCGCTCAGAATGCCAGCCGCTGTGCACACAGCAGTTCCTGCCGGCTTCTTACCTCTGACCTTTGCTTTCTGATCTCAACACTCTCTAATTTTGCTTATTTATTCAAGAAGTAGCTTCGGCAACTTTGCCTGAGCATACAGCAGAATTAAATGATACCAGTTCTCATATTGATATATTCCTTCAACAAACATTGAGTTTCCCTTACCCTGCTCGATCTTGAGCCTTTTCTGAAACTTCCAGTCTGTAGAGGGAGCCAGACCATAAATACGGATAAAGTTGGTTGTAAAATTAGAACTAAGGTGTGGGCACACCTGTGCATGCTTTATGTTGAAATGTTTATTAATGTGGATCTTCTTAGCCCTGGCACTTAGCAGCGTACCAGTTGTCCTGGCTAAGTGCCATCACATCAGTGGTCTTATCACAGGATCCAGCACAAACACTAGGCCATGCCGAGAAGGACTGAGAGGAGAAGACTTCCTAAGGCATATCTTAAGGAACATAGGTGTGTTCCTGTCTTCTACGAGGCTGAAGCTTAGATCTAAAACAGTAAGACTTAAAAGTGCTTCAGGATGCTTCATCTTGGAAACAGCTATCTGCACTGATGTCTCATGACCTTAGTTCTTGCTCTTCTGACCCTGATTTGGTCAGGGTGGGTGGCTGGTGCTACCGGCCTGAGGAAGAAATGAGGCTGTAAACATAGTAAGTGTAGTGATGAACTTTTGAAAAATACATAGGTTGCTGACTTACTATTTCAAAATTTGAGAAAGACTGAAAAATAGGAAATTTCAAATCACCAAGTTTTGCCTTAGTTTTAGCATTGACTCAATTGGAGCGCACTGTTTCCAGGGTGCTTGGTGTTTATGTTTGCCCGATACATTCAGGGTCCTCTTTCCTGAGTGTAACTGTCATGGATGCAGAGTTTTCAGGCCAGTGCTGATGGTTCTACCACATGCAGTGCAGACCATACCTTATTTAGACATTAGTGTTAAAGTGTCTGGTTTAAAAGAGGCCCTTAGAGAGCTGGGCCGTGGTGGCACACGCCTTTAATCCCAGCAATTGGGAGGCAGAGGCAGGTGGATCTCTGTGAGTTCGAGGCCAGCCTGGGCTACCAAGTGAGTTCCAGGAAAGGCGCAAAGCTACATAGAGAAACCCTATCTCAAAAAACCAAAAAAAAAAAAAGGCCCTTAGAAAGTCAGCATTCCATTGGCTAGTCACAATGTGTCATTCTCCTGCAAGTAAAGATTTAGATACATGTTACAAATGATGCTACAGTGAACATTCCCCAAAAGGATTCTCTTGTGTACAAGTTTAAGAGTGGCCCTGCTGGGCAGTGGTGTCACGCACCTTTCATCCCAGCACTCGGGAGGCAGAGCCAGGCAGATCTCTGTGAGTTTGAGGCCAGCCTGGGCTGCAGAGTGAGTTCCAGGAAAGGTGCCAAAGCTACACAGAGAGACCCTGTCTGAAGCAATGTTGTCTTCTCTGGTTTTGCTCTTTATTTGGTACCATTTTTTAGTGTTGTATGGAAATTGGATCTATGTCAGTGGTTCTCAATCTCTTTGACAAATATCTGTCTTCAGAAATATTGGCATTATGATTCACAGCAGCAGCAAAATTAAAGTTATAAAGTAGCAACAAACTAATTTCATGGTTGGGGTCCCACAGCATGAGGAACTGTCAAAGGTCGCAGTGTGGGGAAGAGTGAGAACCAGTGCTCTGCGTCTTTCATGTGGTCGATTCACTCAAGCCGTTAGGTGTTCCTTGTAAATAATTCAGTCGTAAGCTTTTATTGCAGTGAGCCCTAGTTTACTTATTAGACATTTAAAGCTTTAATAGTGTGATAAACATCTTTGTATATAAAATTTAAGATTTGAATTTAAAATTTTAGTTTATACAGTTATTTAAAATATGTTTCTCAGGAATTTATTTACTTGGACAAAGGATTGTGCTGCCGTGTGTATTTCTTTAAGTATTGTGTTGTTCCATTCATGAACTTAACCTTCTTAAGGCCTAGGTGAATTGTATTCTCTTTCTGTCTTTAATTTCAGGCTATTGCAAACCAGCCCTGGGCTCAGAAGCTTATGTTTAACAGTCCAGGTTTTGTAGAATTTGTGATGGACCGGTCTGTGGAGCATGACAAAGCTTCAAAGGATGCCAAATATGAACTGGTAAAAGCACTCGCCAATTCCAAGACAGTTGCAGAGATCTTTGGGAACTCAAATTATTTGAGACTCAGAACCTACCTAAGTGAAGGTCCGTACTATGTGAAACCTGTTGCCACGACAGCAGTGGAGGGAGCAGACTGATTGCTTTCAGTTAGGACAGAAGACCGAGTTCTGACCAGAATTTCTCCAGACACAGGATCCCGTCCGTGTTTTAGAGAGCGGGGCCTTCCCTCTTGCGGAGCTGTCATGGCGTGTCGGGTGCAGCCTTAACCAGCAGTGCTGTTCCTGCTTGAATGTGGTGATGACTGAGAACACCAGTGCTCTCCCCGGTCCTCTGGCAGCAAGTCTGCTGCAAGGGCAAAGCGTGCTCTCCCAGAATGTTTCCATGGGCACACTCGTGACCTCATTTAAAAATAAAATGAAGCCAAAACGATTCTGGTTTCTTTTCACCACTTTTTCTTATCTGATTCCACCTCAGAATCTTGGGTAGTCCCTGAAAAATAAGTCATTTGGAATCATCGAGTTGTATTATTTGTATACAAGGAATAAATGGTTTCAATAGGATTTCTTGGCCTCTTTTCCTTTGAAAATGAAAAACTAAACATTGTTTGGGATTGGTACTTTTGCTGTTAGTCAGTTTTGCCATGTTGTGTTACAGGGGAAGGAGGGAGATAAGCCTTAACCAGAACGTTCTCTTAACTGTTGTCTTATTGGGTCGTCATTGTGAAGGGTTTGGGGTAACTTTTCTGATCCATGAGAGTTGGGATGGAGAGGACAAGTGTGTACAAATGAGATGCCATCTCATTGGCTTCCAGACTGTTCTCCTTCACCACACAAAAATCAGTTGTCTAGATGTTTCTGCATGAGCCTGGCAGTGACCAATTTAGAACCAGGAAGTGTTTCTTTTAGGCTGTGGTGAGGTTGATGAGTCATCCCTTCCTGTGACAGGATTCTCAAGTGACTGGAATCCTGGTCCAGTTGCCTCATTTCTCCTCTGGTGTCTCTGGGTTCCTTTTTCCATACCGACCGTCCGTCTACTGCCACCATCGTGAATTAGGATGCAGGCAGGCAACCTGGCATGAAATACTCCAAGTGATTTTTCTTTAATGACGTTCCTGATGTTGGGGTTTTCCCCTTAACTTTCCTGTTTTTTTTTTTTTTTTTTTTTTTTTTTTTTTCTTTTTTGAGACAGGGTCTCTCTGTGTAGCCCTGGCTGTCCTAGAACTCGCTCTGTAAACCAGGCTGGCCTCGAACTCAGAGATCCTCCTGCCTCTGCCTCCTAAGTGTTGCCACCACCCCCTGGTTCTCATTGGGCTTTTGTTGTGCCTTTTTTCTTTTTTTTTCCCACATTTAATAAGACCTATAAGTTACTATTTTGCATTTAATAAGCAAGTGTGTGTGTGAGTGAGTGAATGTGACCTTTCACAAACTAAAACACCCTGGAGAAGGCTCAAGGACAGAACACTAGCAAATGGCCAGGTGTAGAGACAGCACAGATACATGCATGTCTGCCTCTGGAGTGGCCATAGCTGTCTCTGCCAGTGAACCCTAAAGGGGAGGAGGGGTCAAAGCGGTGCAGTTTCTCCACTGAACCTACAGAAACAGCTGCTGTGCCGCTGAAGTTCTTGGGGGAAGAGTTAGTTGCCGTGTCTCTCACACCTCTGCAAACTGGTCCACAGACCCTCTTGGAGTTGTCCACACTCCCACCGGCAGCCCCTGAGACATCATCAACAGCCACCACCAGTGAGCAGCCTTGTACTCTGCTGCTGAGAGACACTACATGCCCACATCCCTGATCCTAATTCCAAGGTTTCACAGCCCCAAGATCAGGAAACAAGCTAGAGCACATACCATGGTGGAGTAAGAAGCTGCAGTATTCTGAAGCTTTTCCATGCTGCTCTGTGCACACACAGGGTGGTGGACCATTCCCCAGTCACATTGTTACAGGTCTTTTCCCCATGAAAATAAACTGTAGGAAGACTCCATCTCCTGTCCCATTGCTGTTGCGTGTTGTCCCTGACTATTTGGAACCTAGGCCCAGCAAAATAGCTGTGAATGACTCCAGTTACTGAGCTGCATAGTTCCTTGCTCCTCAAGAAATAGACACTTCTACTGAAGCCGTTTCCCATAAGGCCTGCACCAGTATGTTGCCCTGACCCCAGGGCACTAGAGCTTTAATCCAGAGGAGCACCCTTGGCGCTTGAACTTTCATAAAACCCCTTCCCAAGGAAACATCCTTGGCAGGTCTGTATCGCCCCCACCCTCTGGAAGGAACAGCCACAGTGTCTCCCCTCCCTGCCTCTGAACTTGCCTTACAGGCTGAGATGCTCAAGGACCCCCTAGGTGGGGAATGAAGTCAGCGCTGCACAGCTTCCCGGGAGCCCAGAGTCCGTGCCACGGCTGCCATTGCAGCTCCAGTCACAGAGGCCTGCACCACCACTGTGTTGCAACACTCCAAGATGCGCATCACTACTAAGCAGCATGCTTTATGCCGATGCAACAGTTGCCACAGCCCCTATTGACTTCAGAACCCAAACTGCAGCTGTGCTGTGTAATAGTTTACTCCGAGGTTGATGAAATCTTCCTTCCTACAAGGAAGCTTCCTAAGCAGGGAAGTAAACAATTCAAAACAGTTCAGGAACTCCCTGAAACTGACCAGACTCACTAGGCCCCTCCCTCCCAGAGTCCCTCTCAGACAAGCCAAGCTGCAAAGACAGACCCAGCCAGCTGCCTGGAAGAGGTTTAGCCCAACTCAGTCACTTGGAAAGGACATCTCCAACCTGTTAGCTGTCCGTGTGTACAGTGTGCTCCAGATTCTCAGCTTTTGTGAGCTGGGGTGGGCCTTGGTGATGCAACTGTGAGTCATTTCTGCTCTTGGATGTAACCCCTCACCCATATTTCTGTAAGTGACCTCAATAAAACTCACTGGTTCACCAAGCTGCACTTTGTGGTGTCTGTTGTGGCCCCCTATCTGGGGTGAGTAGATGTGTGTGTTGTGTCTCCCCAGGAGAAGTTTTGCCACACAACAACGTCTCTTGAACACACTCCTCTCTGGACCCATGCCAGTGCTGGACCACGATGCTCAGCACCAGATTCACAGTGGTGTCTTTGTCTCGGGTCTGAACTGCTGGGGAATTCCCTAGAACTACAGCCCTTGGCTTGATGGGAAAGCTGTATGCACGCATCCTAAGAGTGAACCTGTTTGCATGTCACAGGTGCCTCAGTTGTTCAGTGGGACACTGAGCCCTGGAACACAGTGTAGTCAGACTCAGCACTTTCAGGGATCCTCTCAGGTAAGTCAGTCCTGTAAAACCTTAGAACAGAACTGACCCCTGGGTCCTTACTACCAAGAGCCCTAAAAACTTTGTTGCCACAGAAACATGGACCCCAGGCCACTGAAGCATCTATAGTTGTTGGTGACATTGACTAGAGCCAGAGAAGCTGTACAGGAGCAGCACTGTTAGAACCTCCAGGAAGCAGAACAACCCAGGATCCAAGCGCTGGTGAGTCCCTGTGAAAGGCACTCTGTAAAATGGGAGAACTGCAGTTCCACTAGATGTGCAGATATCAAAAGAGACGTGAAATGTGGTTTAAGTAGGAATGGCCTCATGGGCTCAAATATCTGAATGTTTGGTCATGAGGGAGCAGCACTATTAGGAGGTGTGGCCTTATTGGAGGAGTGTGTCCCTGGGGGAGGCTTTGGGTTTCAGAAGCCCAAATACGGCCCAGTGGCTGGCTGTCTCTCTTTTTGCTGCCTGCCCATCTGGATGTAGAACTCTGGGCTCCTTCTCCAGCACCATGTCTGCCTGCATGCTTCCCACAATGACAGTAATGGACTGAACCTCTGAACCAACCCCAGTTAAATGTTTTCCTTTGTAAGAGTCGCTGTGGTCATGGTCTCTCTTCACAGCAATAGAACACCAACTAAGACAGATACTTTCAAAAGAATCTGGTAATCCTCTACTAACCCCACAGATGGAATTTATAAAGTGCCTGATGAGGATATCAAAAACTCAGAAACAAGAGAAAACAGGCCACTTGGTGAAACCAAGAAAGCACTCTTCATCTGCATGAAACAAATCTCTCTCTCTCTCTCTCTCTCTCTCTCTCTCTCTCTCTCTCTCTCTCTCTCTCTCTCCACACACACACACACACACACACACACACACACACACACAATTTAATAGTCTTGGACCTGGAGAACTCAATGAATAATAAACTGTAATTGAAATTTTAACAACAGACCAGCTCAAGCAGAAGTTTTTGGATTTCAAGATGGCTCAGCAGTTAAGAGAACTTGCTACTCTTAAAGACCTGAGTTTGGTTCCCAGTACTCACATCTGGTGGTTCACAGCTGTTTGTAATTCCAAAATGCCCTCTTCTGGCCTCTACAGGCACTGGCACACAGACACATAAATAAAAACTTTAAATTATTTTTTAAAAATTGAATCTTAAGTCTTTAGAAATGACGCAGAGTGGGGCAGGAGGAAAGTGAGAAAGATGAGAAAGTCCTCAGGATTTACCAACAGATTCTCAAAATTGTAGCTAGAGTTTTCCTGCCTTGCCCACAGTCAGGACAAATCTTTGTCACCCGCCAGTCCCACAGCCGCTCAGACCCAACCAAGTAAACACAGAGACTTATATTGCTTACAAACTGTATGGCCGTGGCAGGCTTCTTGCTAACTGTTCTTATAGCTTAAATTAATCCATTTCCACAAATCTATGCCTTGCCACGTGGCTGGTGGCTTACCGGCGTCTTCACATGCTGCTGGTCATGGCGGCGTCTGGCAGTGTCTCTCTGCCTCAGCCTTCTTCCCAGAATTCTCCTCTCTCCTTGTCCCACCTACTTCCTGCCTGGCCACTGGCCAATCAGTGTTTTATTTATTGACCAATCAGAGCAACAGATTTGACATACAGACCATCCCACAGCACAAAATATCATATTGTCAAGGGGAGAAAATACGGAGAAAGCCTAGAAATACTGCTTAACATAATTCCAGGACATTTTCCAGCTCTTGGGAGATAGACTTCCAGAAAAAGAAAAAATCTGAATTCAAAGTCAGACTGGTGGGAAAATGTATGATCAGAGGAGAACAAAGTACAATAAATGAAAGATTGAAGACAGTTTGTGGGATTATAGGACAGTATCATGAGACCAAGTTTTTGAATTATAGGAGGCCCCCATAGTGAAGGAGACCAATTACTTTAAAGAAACCATCTTAGGAAACTTTACAAACTTTGTGAAAGATATAAATGTCCAGGTACTGGAGATATGGTGATGCACACCAATTATCCTAGTTCTCAGAGGAGGACTGAGGCAGGAGGATCACATTTTCAAGACCAACCTAGGCTATGTTGCAAACCCCATAAATGTCCACACTGCTATCTAGTTATCTAGATGGTCTACTTAATCTGTAGATTTGCATTTAGTCTATTGTTAGAAATAAAATCTGGTGGTTTACTTTCAAAGGTGCCTTGAGCCAGCTACAAATGAACAGAAAAGGCTAGACCTCTGCTAATGCCTGCTAGTCTAGCTATTCCCCAAAGTCTGCTAAGCTAGATTCACAAAGTAGAGGCTTAAAGTAGAAAATTGCTAATGCCCAAGCTTGCCCACAATGTCATGCTTCTAATAAGCTTTAAAACAGAGAGATGAACTCACATGTGGGTTTTGTTGAGAAAGACAAATTTAAGTTACAACCCAGATGAATGTAAGACTGCACCCTCTTGATTGTTCAAAAAGGGAGGAAGGGTGATGTGTCATCTACCCACCGGCTGTTCTAGAATGACATCCAGCTTTGCAAGGACATAAAATAAACTGTGTCACTTTTGTGCCTCTGAGTCTCAGGCACTCTTATTTTGAAGTGAGAATCGTTTCTCACATTTAAGAAATGTATCAAAAATCCCAATGACACTTCTCACCAAAATAGAAAACAGATTGTAAATTGTGGATGCACAAAAAGATTTTAATCACACCAATGCCCAGCAAAAAGAACAAAGCTACGTGTATCATACTACCTGACTTCAAAATACACTCCAAAGCCACAGTGGTCTATAGTTGGTTGTCTTCTGGGGGGCCCGCCACCCAGCTCCCAAATAAGTCACATGGAGACTTATTTTTAATTATAAATGTCCAGCCTTAGCTTGGCTAATTTCATGCCAACCTTTCTTAACTTTAAATTATCCCAGCTACCTTTTGCCTCCGGGATTTTTCCTTTTCTTACTTCTATAATCTTACTTTCACTCTTACTCCGTGGCTGGCTGTGTGGCTGTGTGGCTGTGTGGCTGTGTGGCTGGCCCCTAATGGCCTCCTTCTTCTCTGGCTACTTCTTTTATCCTCCAAGATTTCTCCTCTTTATCCTCTCTGCCTGCCAGCCCCGCCTATCCTTTCTCCTGCCTTGCTATTGACCGTTCAGCTCTTTATTAGACCATCAGGTGTTTTAGACAGGCACAGTAACACAGCTTCACAGAGTTAAACAAATGCAACATAAACAAAAGTAACACACCTTAAAATAATATTCTACAACAGTGATCAGAACAACATGGAACTGCCATAAAAAGACACACGGATTAGTAGAACAGAACTGAGTGCTCAGAAATAAATTTTACAGTTTATGATTAGTATCCAAGAAAGATGCCAAGAACACAATGCTCGAGTGCATTATCCTCAGTAAATAGTGGTGGGAAAGCAGTATCTACATGTGGAAGGATGAGACTCGACCTTTAACCCAGAGCACGTACAAAAATGATGGCACAACAGAGTAAAGCCTTAAACATAGCAGGAAAAAGTGAAGCGGAAAACCTGACAGCACTGATTTGGGTAGGGGTGCTTTGAGATGACTCACACAGCACAGACATGCAGATGAGACCATGTCAGAGTCAAAAGCTGCATAGCAATAAGAATCAACATGGCCGGGTGGCGGCGGCGCACGCCTTTAATCCCAGCACTCGGGAGGCAGAGCCAGGCGGATCTCTGTGAGTTCGAGGCCAGCCTGGGCTATCAAGTGAGTCCCAGGAAAGGCGCAAAGCTACACAGAGAAACCCTGTCTCGAAAAAAACCAAAAAAAAAAAAAAAAAATCAACATGATGAAATGACCTGTAGAATGGGAGAAAATATTCCCATCATCTAGTAAGAGATTAATGATCAAAATAATAAGAAAAAATAATTTAAAATGGGGGAAATGTGTGGAATTCAATAGCAAGAAACTGATTTTTGTTTTGTTTTGTTTTGTTTTTCAATACAGGGTTTCAGGGTTTCTCTGTGTAACCCTGGCTGTCCTAGAACTCACTCTGTAGACCAGTCTGGCCTCAAACTCAGAGACCTGCCTACCTCTGTCTCCCTAGTGCTGGTATCAAAGGCGTGTGTCACTACTACCTACCCAGCAAGAAACAATTCAAAACCAAGAAAAAAAAACCTAAATTTGATATTTCTCAAGAGAAGATGTACAAATGGCCAATGGAGCTGGGCACAGTGATGTGATCTGGTAGTCCCAGCTACTCAGAGGCGGAGGTGGTTGGGCCCAGGAATTCAAGATCAGCCTGGGCAACCTAGCATGACCCTACCTCAAAAAAATCCACAAAAGCAAATGTCACAAATGGCCAAGGTAAGTGAAGAAACAGTTGCCATTACTAACCATCAGGAAAATGCAAACTAGCTCTACCGTGAGAGTCTGCCTTCTACCTTTTAGATGGGCTAATGTACAAGAGGAAAAGGTAAGCAATGATGAGGATGGGGAGGAAAGGAGCCCTTCACATCACCGGAATGAATGTACATGGGATAGCCATCCTGGAAAACAATGTGGCAGTTCCTCAAAAATGAAAGTTAGGACTAAGGTGTGGTCCAGAAGTCTCCCTTTGAATATATCCTCAAAGGACATAAAATCAGGATGTTTACACTGCTATAACCATTGCAACATGATCCACAACAGTCAGAATCTGTAACCAGCCTAAGTGTCCATCAACAGATGAACAGATCAAGAAAATGTACCCAGGGCTGGCGGGACAGCCCAGGGGGTGAGGGCATCTGCTGCCAAGCCTGATGACCCAAGTTTGGTCTACAAGACCACAGATCTGCCAGACTGTTCCCTGGTGTGTTTATGTGTACATACACATGTGGTGGTATTCTAATTGTACTGAAATGTGATTTTGATTGTATGTTAATAAATAAAGTTGCCCAGGGGTGAGAGCTATTAGAGCCATAGACAGAGTGTGGCGGTGGTGGCACACGCCTTTAATCCCATAGATCTCTGTGTGTTCAGGGATACAGCCAGCATTGGAGACATATGCCTTTAAGACCTAGGAGGCTATACATTCAGACAGTGACGAGGCAGTCACGTGTTTGGGTTTACAACCAATGAGAAGGCAGTATGACTGGAAAATCGACTTACACACAGGAAATAGCTCTCTTTCGAGAAGCTGGGACACAGCAGGAGGAAGGGTGAGATTTTAGCTCTGAGTTCTGACCTCTTGGCTTTCTCTTTTACATTGTTTCTGTGTTTCTTATTTAATAAGACGGTTGGTTACATCTACATACACACACTAATAAAAAGAGGGAAATGTGGATGGCTGTCACAAGGGAATATAATTTCTCCTTAAGAAAGACCTATCCCTGGGGCCATGATGATATCCAAGCCCAGGCTGCTGATGAGGATCATGTCTGGGTCTGTGGTCCTGCCATAGCCGGGGGTCTGTATTGATGTCCATGGCCCATGGTAACACCAAAGACCACAAGGATGCCCGAGATCTAGGCTGCAATCTGCGGCCATGTTGGTATCTAAAGGCTGTGCCACCACAGGGGCCATGATGATCTGGGTGGCCCTGTACTGCCACCACAGGGCCATGGTGTTGTCTGGGCCTGGGCTGCTGCCTAGGGCCATAGGGCCATATCTGGGTCCATGGCCCTACTGTAGCCAGGGTCTGAGTTGATGTCTGAGGCTCCTATTATCACCAAGGACTATGTGGATGTCTGGGGTCTAGACAGTCACCTGAGACCATGTTGGTGTTTGAGGGTTGCCACCAAGGCCATACTCATCTGAGTGACCTGTACTGTCACCAGGGCCATGGTGACATCTTGCCCGAGCTGCTGCTAAGGGCCATGTCTGGGTCTGTGTTCCTGCTGCAGCTGGGGTCTGTGATGATGTCCGCGGCCTGTCTTGCCACAGGGGGTCATCGGAACCATGCCTGATGAAATCTGAGGACTGTGCTGGACACTGGACACTGGGCAGGAAAGCTGCCCCTCTCACCACCATTCCCCACTTGGGAGAGCTGAGCCCCACCCCTCACCACAGGCATGGGAGAGCTGGCCCTGCCCCTCACCTGAGGGGGGTGGTCCCAGTGGCCCAGACCAACCAGCTTAGCTACCACCCAGACCCACATCCTGGGCCTTGGCTTGGCCCACCCTAACATCCACCCATCTCTGACCTGCTGGAGTGTGGGAAGGGACTGGGCCCGCGATAACCATAGGATCTCCAATGACTTGGTGCAATGTCTGAGAGGCATTTCGGTGAGGATCCAGTGATGATGGTGTGCCAGGATCCTTGAACCGGACCAATGGCTCCTTGCAATGAACGTTCTGTGAGTGGAGCTGATTGGACAAAAGGTGTCTGTGTGACACACCAGAGCACCCAGTGCCACTAGGAGGAAGAAAGAGGTGTTGGAAAGACGGAGGAGCCAGGTGGTTTTTGTTTTGTTTTTTAGTTGACTTTTGAGGGGGTTCTTTTGGTGGAATGCTGCAGGGGTGAGGAGAGTATGTGAGGAACTGGGAGGTGAGCAGGATTGGGTACATGATGTGAAATTCTCAAACACTCAATAAAGAATTATGTTTTCTTAAAAAAAAAAAAAAAACCCAAAGACTATCGTTTACACAAACATGGAGAAGGAAGAGGACACCATGGTGAGTGAAACAGGCCAAGCACAAGAGCAAATAGCCACATTTTCATTCACATATGCAGTGTAAAAATGCCAAACTTGGTATAATGATCGTTTCTAGATTCAGAGGGTTGTTAGTCAAAGGACCAAACAATATCAGTTTGATAGGAATAAGTTCAGGAAATCTATTATACTTCACAATAATGATAGTTAATGTAGATAGATAGATAGATGGATAGATAGATAGATAGATAGATAGATAGGTAGGTAGATAGATAGATAGATAGATAGATAGATAGATAGATAGATAGATAGATATAGATAGATAGATAGATGAATGGATGGGTGAATGGATAGAAATATATATACATATAAACTGCTGGGAGCATACATTTTTAAGTTTTTAACCACAAAAAGTATGTAAGGAAACCTATGTTAAATAAATGGATTTAGGCATTCCAGAATGTATACCTATTTATTACTTGTAAAGGCCAGTGAGATGGGTCGAGTGGGTAAGGGTAATTACTGCCAAGTCTAGTGATTTGAGTTCTGTTCATAGAACGCACAGGTTGGAAGGAGAGAACTAACGCCTCTTGCTCTTTGACCTCCATATAATGCCCTGTGACACACACACACACACACACACATATATATATATATATATATATATATATATATATATATATACATGTGCATGCACACACACACAAAATAAACAAATGTAAAAAAATTGAAATATGTAACTCTATTACACAATATATGTTATAATGAAATTTAATATTCTCTCCCTTTTTTTTCTCAAGACAGAGTTTCTCTGTGTAGCTTTGGAACCTGTCCTGGAACTCACTCTGTAGACCAGGCTGACCTCAAACTCATGGAGGTCCTCCTACCTCTGCCTCCTCATGCTGGGATTAAAGGTGTGTGCCACCACCACCTGGCTAATGTTCTCTCTTTTCTGAAAGATTTTATTTTGAAAAGAATCACACCATACTAATCTAAATGTCTTAAAACATCAAAAACAAGGTGTCAAGATTGGGTACATCAGAGCACTAAGAACATTTTGTGGTTTTGCTAGGTATGAATAATGATTCAGATTGCTCCATGACTTGGGGACATAGAGTTGCTTTCTATAATGGGCCAACAGCAATTTAAAAACAAGAGACTTAAAAGGAAAGCAAGTGACTACTATTCACCAAAGTGCACAGCACTGCCTTGCACAGTCCCCACACGAAAACGTCTAAAGCTGTTGAGGTATGTCAGAAGTTTGCAGGAAATGAGCCCATAGTAAGTCTCAAACAATGAACACTCTTTCCCATCATTCATTTCTCTCCATGCCAGGGATGTTTCAGCATCCGTAGCTTCTGAAGATGTAAAGATGAACTTGTAGCAACATCTGTTATACACAATGTGTCTTTTCCCAGAAAACCTTGAGCTGTGGATGGGTATAAGGCCAACCAGCTTAGCACAGATCCCTACAAATACATCAGCAGGTACCATTATAGGTGCTTCATTCAATACCACATACACCATCTGAGCCACATCTTGGGACATTATAAAGGCCTCACCACTGCAGTAGTCTGGGTAATATTTTTCTGGGTACTCACTAAGAGGAACAAATTCTTGGCTGTGGGGGTTTCTGTTAGGTATATCCTGGTGAATAACCCTTCCTACATAGATACCTTCCAAGTGTTCTTTTAGACTGAGGAGATAGTCTACCAAGCCTGGTAGATTGACAAACATTTCTTCATCAACTTTGAGGATGAACAGGGCATTAGGACAGAAGGCCACAGCCCACTGAGTCATTGAGATGACCTTCAGGGTTTGGTTTTCAGAACTGTCCAAGAAGATCCCTTCAATGATATCGTTATTCTTCCGAGACTCTATGTCTATTTCTTCCTGGGTAGTTAACAGAGCTGGCATTCCCAGAGCAAACAGTGTGAGAATTGGATATCCTTGGACACTGGTCACACTACCCCAGGTTTTCCTGATGAGCTCCCGTCTTGTTCCATTCTCTGGGCTACTGAAGATAAGAGAGAGCAGGAAGATGGTTTTCCCATTACATGCCTCCGGCTGGCTCAGAACATAATACTTGGAAAGATTGCTTCTTACAGATTCCATGTTCAGTTTTCTTGCCTTGTTCTTAATTTCAAGAATTTTGATATCGACATGAGGCAAAGACCGTAAAAAGTATTCTGCACAAAGTCAGCTCCAAAGAGCAAGGCATGAAACAGTACGACATTAAACAGAATGAAACACCACTGGTGAGTCCGAAGTCTGCAGAATGTCACCTAAGTAAGACAAAGAGTTAGGCGCCTTCATTTCCATCCCTGTTTATTCCACCCACCAACCCTGAAGGGGCTTCTCACAGTACTCAGCAGCACATTCTATATAAGCGTTTATTATTATAACCTCTCTTCTAGATTGCAGTCTCCCGGGTCACAAGCCATATGTGTCTCTCTTCTCCAGTGTTTTCCAGAAAGTGGCTACGGAGCCCAATGTTAGCTGTTTACTTCCTTGTTTGAGTGGAAGTTCAGTTTATATATGTATATATACACTAGATACTATGTGAGACACTGGAGATACAAAGATACAAAGAAGCATCAGGCATAGATATATACTGATAACACATATAAAGTGATACCATTGTGATTAAAACCTACAGGGAACATACATATAGTTCTTTCTCAAATGGAAGCACTTAGATCGATTTCCTCTCTAATTACAAAAGTCAAGAATAGTTTTCCATGAGGTGGTCGCTTTGGATGTCCTGACTACTCACACCCTGGCTATTTATCAGACATTTACAGTTTAGAATAACTTTCAATTTACTCTAATACTGAACTAGAATCTGTTTTGACTGACTCTCATAACCCATCTGACATGCTTATCGATGTGGGTAGATTCTTATTATCCTCAGAGCGCATTCTCTTCAGAACCCGAGGTGGACCTGTGCCAAGCTTACTCCACCTCACCCAGAGGGAGGGAAGTGGAGTGTCCATCCAGAGGGAGCATGCAGAATTGTAACAGAGTTAGGGAACTTTCAAGGATTCAAACTGTCTGTTAGAACCTTACTGTTACAATGAGCTGCCTCGTACTGAGCAGTTGCTGTGTGCCAGCCACTATGCTGGGCACTTTATGCTTACGACGTTTAGCCCCAGTGAAACCCCTCTCAGATAGACTAACTTCCAAATTTAGACCAGCACCTGAGAGGTTTGATAATTTGCCCAAGAGAACGCTGTGGGTAAGAGACTGAGATAGGCTCAGAATTCGAACTCGAATCTGTCACTGTCTAAAGTTCACTTGAAACCACTGAGGAATTCTGGCCCCTCCTTTGCCTTCGCCGTGCCAATGAATAGGAAAAACAAAACTTGCAGTTACAAACTGCACTACCTGCCATTTTTCTCAATGCTAATGATTTACATGCTGAACAACCTATTTTAATAGCTATCAAATACTTCAGAGGTGATCAGAAACTTACCTGCATGTTGTCTGTGAGCAATTTCAGGGCTTTGGGAATGATTAAGTTCATATGCCAAGTTATGAGCAAAAGAATGTCGGGATAACTGCAGCCGGACAGCAACTGCAGTAAAGGACTTTGAGCCTCAAACCTTAAGGATAAGGTTTCTTGCTGATCACCCTGAGCTTCTGTCCCAGAATACCTGCTGCCTGCATAGGACAGGACAGTGCATGCTTATCGTGTTACAGCTAGTGAGAATCCAGAACAAAGGCAGAAAGCAAATCTTTTCATGTCTTCACCCTGTGTGTCTCATGGAACAGACTCCTTATCCTCGTGTTGAGCTCCAGGTAAATTACAAGTGGAAGTTCAAAGAACTCTTCACCTCCATCATATTTGCACAGCATCACCTCCCAAAGAGAAAAACAATGTGTGATATGCCTAATCCCCAGTACATGCACAAGGTAAAACTGCTCTAAACATTAAGGAATACATGTGATCCCATGGGTTTTTTTTCTCCCCCCAAAGAAACATCATATAGTCAGTGTGTCTCATTGAGAAAGATTCTGAATTCCTGGTTTAAGTTATGTAAGTTATTTACTAAATCATAAGAAATACTGTTGGGTGGTGGTGGTGGTGGTGGTGGTGGTGGTGGTGGCGGCGGCGGCGGCGGCGGCGGCGGCGGCGGCGGCGGCACACACCTTTAATCCCAGCACTTGGGAAGCAGAGGCAGGTGAATCTCTGAGTTCAAGGTCAATATGGTCTACAGAGTGAGTTCCAGGACAGCCAGAGCTACACAGAGGAAGCTTGTCTAGAAAAACCAAGAAAAAAAAAAGAAATACAAACCATCATAAACCAGGTGTGGAAGTGTATGGCTTTAATCCCAGCACTTGAGGTGCAGAGGTAGGAGGATCTTTCAGGTGGAAGCCAGCCTGGTTTACAGAGCTGGTTCCAGGACAGCCAGGGCTACACAGAGAAACCCTGCCTCAAAACATCAGTAAAGAAAAAGGAAAAGAAAAAGGAGAGAAAGAGAGAAATACAAACTACCACACCTGAGCTACATGAAACCCTGTCTCAAAACCATCCCCACAAAGAAAAATTGAAAATTTCATTTATTTCATCTTAACCTATACTGAGGAAATTCAGCATTTGGTATGTGCTCTTTTCTTGAAATGTGTAAAGGCTATACTAAATACTGTTTCCACTTGAAGGCTGATGTCAGTAAATAAAATTAAATGTATTTTCTTTTTTGTTTTTGTGTTTGTGTTTTGGTTTGGTTTGGTTTGGTTTTTGAAACAGGGTTTCTTTGCGTAGCCCTGGCTGTCCTGGATCTCACCCTGTAGACCAGGCTGGCCTCAAGCTCACAGAGGTCCATCTGATTAAAGGAGTGGGCTACCATGCCCAGCACTGAGCTTATTTTCATATTCTTGCCACAACCATTCTGCTCCCATGTCAGGAGATATTGCATCTCCCTCCATATCTGGCCTCCTTGTCTGCCATTTACAGCCATTTTCTTGTTGATTAAGAATGAGTCCTGCCATCACGAGGTTTGCAGACAAATGGATGGAACTAGAAAACATCATCCTGAGTGTGGTAACCCAGACTCAGAAGGACAAATGTGGTATGTACTCACTCATAAGTGGATAAATACTAGATATAAAGCAAAGGACAATCAGACAACCCACAGATCCAGTGAGGCTACCTAGCAGGGGGATCCTAGGATGACTGTGGCTTATAATAAGTTTTGGTTTTGCCCAATCATCACTGGGCATGCTTTAGTGAAACATTCCACTATTAGGATGAGAATTGTACCGTATCAAGCTGATGAAAGGATATGCTGGCTGTACTTTCAGGAGGGGAGGCTAAAATCTTTTTAGATTATGGATTATCCTATAGAAAAATGTCTGCTGTAAATCAAACAGTGAAGGGGAAGATGAATAGGAATCTCACTTACACAACTTAAGTAAAACATAGCTCTCTGAACAGATGAAAATACGTTTCTTCTGTATCCCAGAATCTAATCAATATTTATATGTATAATTCAGCTATTATTTGGCTTAAAAGGGCTTATTGGGAAATGTTATCATTTTTCCTATTTTCTACAGAGAAAATATTTTCCAGTTTCAAATAACCCTGGACTTTTGAATTATAACCTGTTTTTATGTTAAAGAAAAAAAGTATTAGGAAAAAAAAAAAGAATGAGTCCTGTAGCTGGGCGGTGGTGGTGGTGGTGGTGGTGGTGGTGGTGGTGGTGGTGGTGGTGGTGCATGCCTTTAATCCCAGCACTTGGAAGGCAGAGTCAGGCGTATCTCTGTGAGTTTAGGCCAGCCTGGTCTACAGAGCGAGATCCAGGACAGGCACCAAAGCTACAAAGAGAAACCCTGTCTCAAAAAACCAAAAAAAAAAAAAGAATGAGTCCTGTAGCTGGGCAGAGGTGGCACACGCCTTTAATCCCAGCACTCGGGAGGCACAGGCAGGTGGATCTCCAGGAGTTCAAGGCCAGCCTGGTCTACAGTTAGGTCTAGGACTGCCAGGGCTGTTACACAGAAAAACCATGTCTCAAATAAATAAAAATAAAATAAATTGCCAGACACACACCTTTAATCTCAGCACTTCAGAGGCAGAGGCAGGTAACACTCTATGAGTTTGAGTCCAGCCTGGTCTACAGAACTAGTTCCAGGACAGCCAGGGCTGCACAGAGAAACCCTGTATCAAAAAAAAAAAAAAAAAAAAAAAAAACCAACAAACAAAAGACTAAGTCCTTAGGGGAAGAAAAGGAAAATAGAAAAATCAAGATTTTGTTTAGAATACCATAAGGAAGCAATACTTTGTATACTAATTTGAAAAATAAATTTAAAACTACTGGGCAATGAAAAGGAACTATGGCCACACCCAGAGATACACATACACACACAAACACACAGATACACACAGCAAGCAAGTTCTTAAAGTTGAGTATGTTCTCTTGACAACTATCATCTAATCTTTGAAATTTTTACAAAGTGGGAAAATCTAATTTGAAAATCCAAATTAAAGGGAGTTTTTATATGTACTAAATCTAACAATTAAATGTTTTTTATATTATGTTTTTGCATAATTACATTTTTGCAATTTTCTTTTTTCTGTTTTTTTTTTTTTTTTTTTTTTTTTCTGGTTACAAATTTTGCTCCCAGATCTTCTCTGGGCTTCAAAATTTACAGCTAAGCTTCTTTTTCTATGAGAGGTCAATCAATATTACCTCTGGGGAAGCTCCATTTGAAATCTGCAGTTTGATTTACCAAACATCTACCCTGTGGAGGTTGAGACCAATGCAGCAAATAGATATCGGTGCATGGTTTTCCTTCCAGCCTCCCCCCTTTCATACAGGTTGTCAAACCTGTATGTCCATCTCTTCCTCAATTTCATATAACGCTGCCATCAGTCAGTCTCTGGTGTAGACTTGATAGTGGCTCCTTGTTGCCTGTCAGACCAAATTTGTTCTCTTGGGACCTGATTTTGAGGATCAAACATTTGGCTTCCAGCACAAACCACTATTTCCAACACTTGAAGTGCTCTAGACGGTGTCAGGTAACTTGGAACTTTGCTGAGGTCTACTATGAACTGCATATGTGACTCTGTTGTCTAGACTGTGTGCTGTGTCTGTACAGTAGTAGTGTCTGTAGAGTCTGTCCAGTATGGCAGGTTTTAGCCACATGTAGCTACATAAATGTGAATTAAATGAAACATGGTAGGTGTATTTCAAGTGTTCAAAACAAGAGGCTAGTGAACACCTTATTCAAGGGAACCAAGAGAACATCTTCATTATTGCTGAGGCCTTATTGGTGCTCTTAGGTAAGATACAGGTGTATGTGTGCCTATGAGTATAGCTAATGAGCCCAGATAGGCACAGGGGTTAGTTGGTGTTCTGAAGTTGATTTGCGCTTAAATCCTATGGCTGCTAGTGACTGTAACTGTATGCAAGATACCCAAATCCTCTTTAAATATAGGAATAATAATAGTAACTACCTTATAAAGTTGTAGGAATTTAAATAATAGTGCATATAGTGTTTGCATGTGTGGACACAGTTCTGGTTCTTTTGTTTTGTTTTGGTTTGGTTTTTTATTCGAAACAGGGTTTCTCTGTGGAGCCCTGGCTGTCCTGGAACTGGATCTGTAGACCAGGCTGGCTTTGAACTCGCAGAGATCTGCCTGCTTCTGCCTCCTGAGTGCTGGGATTAAAGGTACATTGGGTGCTATCTGTAGTCGGACTTTTTGGTCAGGACCACCAGCTCCCAAATAATGACCACAGAGACTTCTATTAATCATGAAAGTTTGGCCTTAGCTTAGGCTTGTCCCATTAGCTCTTATAATTTAAATTAACCCATATCTTTTAATCTACATTGTTTACAAGGCTTGGTTGCCTTTACTCTGTACTGGCCATCCTGCTTTCTCAACATCTGGCTGGAAACTCCACCTTTCTACTTCCCAGAGCTCTCTCAGTCCAGAAGTCCCTGCTTTGCCTCCTGCCTAGCTATTGGCCATTTAGCTTTTTATTAAGCCATTCACAGTAAAGGAATATTCCACAAGAGTGGCCAGGTGCACTCACAGGGGGGCGGGGGCAAAGATGGCAGCAGCAGGTGTCTCTGCAGGGGCAGCAGGTGTCTCTGCAGGGGCAGCAGTTGTCTCTGCAGGGGCAGCAGGTGTCTCTGCAGGGGCAGCAGTTGTCTCTGCAGGGGCAGCAGGTGTCTCTGCAGGGGCAGCAGGTGTTCTGCAGGGGCAGCAGGTGTCTCTGCAGGGGCAGCAGTTGTCTCTGCAGGGGCAGCAGTTGTCTCTGCAGGGGCAGCAGGTGTCTCTGCAGGGGCAGCAGGTGTCTCTGCAGGGGCAGGTGTCTCTGCAGGGGTGGTTTTTAAGGAGAAAAGGGGAAGTCTGTGCTGGGATGAGCTGAGAAGTCCTGACTAGACAGGTTAGTCAGTACAGCCAAATTATGAATTTGGTAGTTGGACCTTGGTGATCAGCCTCAGGATTGAGATGGGCATAAGGAATTGGCCAAATAGGTGAACAGACCTTAGTGGCTAGCTTCAGAAATGTGCAAGTGTCTGAATGAGAGAATTTGCCGGTTTAGCAAGGGAGGGAAGTGGGAGCACACGACCGGCTGGCACCACGTTTGCTGTGCTGAGGCCTGCTGGGTGCTGCCTTGTGCCCTCCCTGCCTTGAGCAAAGGAACTTCCAGTCAAATGGCCTGTCCATACTACCCTTACGCCAGCACCAGCTATCTAGAACACTCCAAGGATATCTTGAGAAAAATGCACAATTGCATCTGATCGCCCCAGCTCCTGAGGGTACAACCCCATTTAGGGCTGTATGAAGCAGTTTGTACCAGACTGTAACATCACAGATACTAGTGAACTTAGATGACCTACACCAGATGCAGAGCATTTCTTCTGGTGACCTAGCTAAGGGTCCAGATACTCAAGACCTATATATTTTTTTAATTTTATTTTTTATTTTTTTTCTAGTAGTGAACTTTTTTTTTGATATATATTTTTTATTTTACAATATCATTCAGTTCTACATATCAGCCATGGGTTCCCCTATTCTCCCCCCTCCCATGCCCTCCCCTTACCCTCAGCCCACCCTCCATTCCCACCTCCTCCAGGACAAGTCCTCCCCCGAGGACTGTGATCAACTTGGTAGACTCAGTCCAGGGAGGTCCAGTCCCTTCCTCCCAGACTAAGCCAAGTGTCCCTGCATAAGTTCCAGGTTTCAGACAGCCAATTCATGCAATGAGCACAGAACTTGGTCCCACTGCCTAGATGCCTCCCAAACTGATCAAGCCAATCAACTGACAAGACCTATATTTAAAGGACTGGACTGAGTATCCCAAGAGCAAGTTCTCAGTACAAAGGAAATGTATTTCCTCCAGAGGCACAAAGGGTTGGTTTTAAAAAATAAGTGGCGCTGGTTACTGTTTGAGAAAGGTCACGAGGCACGAGGCAACTCAGTATCAGAGCTTTATTAGGAGGAATGGGAGAACAGAAGAAAGCATGGCCAGGCCTGGGGCAGAGACACGTGAGAGGGGAGAAGGGGGAGGAGGAGAGAGCAGAAGGAGAGGGGAGGAGTCTGTGTCCGGCTTTTTTTTATTTTTATTTTTTTTCCGAGACAGGGTTTCTCTATGTAGCTTTGTGTCTTTCCTGGAACTCACTTGGTAGCCCAGGCTGGCCTTGAACTCACAGAGATCCACCTGGCTCTGCCTCCCGAGTGCTAGGAGTAAAGGTGTGCGCCACCACCACCCGGCCTATGTCCGGCTTTTTAAGGATTCCCTGGCACAGGTGGGTTTACAGAGCTATGCCACAGATGCACAGATTGCGTGACAACGGCACATGCATTACGCAATCACGCAGCACACAGATGACGTAAGATGTAAGACCCCTTACTTAGCTACTGAACTTCGTATGTACGGTCATGCAGCTGGAGGAGCGGCAGAATCCTAACACAAAGGTCAGGTAATAAGAAACAAAGACAGGAGACAGAGGATGAGGGACAAAGAGACAGGAACAAGGTGGGAGGATATTTGCCCTGGAGGGACAAAGAACTTCTTCTGGATAGAGGGGACAGGTGTGGCCCATAGGCAAATGGCAGTTTAAAAAGGGAAACCTTGTGTTAGGATGAGTTAGTATATTTTGATTGGACATGTTAATTGGGTGGACCAAATGGGGCTTTTGATTGCTTGAGTTTAATACTTTGATCGCTGGACCTTGGTAAAAGTCAGCCTCAGGAGGACAAATAAAAGGAATACCTTGGTGGCTAGCTTTAGTAATGTGACCTAACAATGTAGCAAGGCATTGGGAATGAGGGAAGGAGAGGCCTGCAGAGTATGCTCGCCATGCCCAGGCCTATAGTAGCTCTTCATGTATAAAAACCCTCCTCCTGGTCCTGCTCTTGCTCCTGTCCGATTGCTGCCCTGGCTGCTGCTGTCAAACAGCAAGGCAAACAAAAGCTTTCAAAAGAAAAAAGAAAAAAAAAAAAGGCCAGGTGGTGGAAGTGCACCCCTTTAATCCCAGAACTCAGGAGGCAGAGGCAGGTGGATCTCAGTTCAAGACCAGCCTGGTCTACAGAGGGAGTTCCAGGGCAGCCAGAGCTACACGGAGAAACCCTGACTAGAAAAACAACAAAGAAGCTATCACATAGCAGCATTGGAAGAGCTTCTCTTTGCTCACCATGATTTGGATTCGAGCCAGCTGATAAATTGTTAATCCCACCACTTGAGAATAAGACCACTACCACAGTTGAAAGCAAAATTCAAAGCAAATCTTAATTAAATACTGGCTAGGTAGATAGGATCTGGCCAGGTCCTACCCAGTTTCCCAGGAAATGGCCTAGAAACAAGTTTTACAAGGGCTTAAGAAGAAAACTCACATTTCATTGCATTTCCCATCAGGTCCAGAGGCAAGTGTACGTCCTATCCTATTTCCTGCCTAGGAACCTCCCACCCACGTGTGATCGAGCACATCTGGTGCAGATGGGTCCAATAAACTTGTTTAGGGGAGTGAAAACATGTAGCGTGTTATCTCCCATAAACAGTAGCCTCCAGCATATCAGGAAGTATCTATCCTTGGGCAAGGGGCTTACAGATCAGAGGCAATTTTGTTTCATGGATCCCTAAGACATAGTAATTAAAACTTTGGCTTTCACAAAGTAACTTAAGTGTTACAGAGAACAGCCATCTCCACAGTTGAGCAGCCACAATTCGGGCAGAGTGCATGTGCTCGGATTCAAGCCTGCATCACTTGGCTGCCTCTATCCGACTCCCTTAACCATGTTTTGCTTTCCACAGCACTTGCTGCTCTCCGCAAAGTTTGCTTAGTTATTTATGCTTGTCTTTCTCCCACGACTAGATGTAGACCTCACGCAGTTAGGGATCTGTTCATGTGTGCCAGAACCAAGTTTGAAATGTATCAAGTGTTGATGGGTTGTTTGAATTTAGATACATTCCATTGGGAGCCTTAGCCCCCGCTCCCCAGTGAAAAAGTACTCCTAACTTGGTGAAAAACAAGGGCAGATGAAGAATATAAACACTCCGTGCAAATCTGGACAGCCGCCTTGAAGCTTTAGTCCAGGATCACTAGGTCTAAGCGTAGACAGGTGGTACCGGGTGCATTCCGTCCTTCTTCACAGCCTCAGCCATCTTTCTCCACCTTCACGGTGAGCGGGGGGCCGGAAGTACAGCAGCTTCCGCCTGGCGCTGGACTCTGGGTGCCGGAGGGACGCGCGGAGATGACGCAAGCAGCACCGGAAGCCGCTCCCCTGTGAGGCTGCGGACCTAGAGCAGCGGCCGCAGGTCCAGGTCTGTATTCGCTGTGGGCCGGGCCGGGCTGGGCAGGGATCCTGGGCGCCGGCGGCGTTGCTGACCGGCCGCCTCGGCCTGTCTTCTCCCTCTCCCCGCAGGCGCCATGGCTGCGGAGCGGACCCGGCCGCTGCGACGCTCTGGTGGCCCGAGCGCGCCTAATCGGTGTGAGCCCGGCGCGAGGTCCCGGGCCCCGGGGCGCTCGCTCAGGTCAGTGCCGCGCGGAACTGGGCTCCGGGAGCAGGGGGCGAAGGGAGTCACGGGCCGGCTGAGGGATTCGGAGTTCATTTTAGAGACAGGAAAATTAGATCTAAGTGTTCCTGCCTTCTGGTGCCTCAGTTTCCCTAGCTGCGAAATGAGTTGACATTGATGTCCCAAGGCTACCAGTTTGATGAAAGATGAAGCGTGGACAGGTGGTTTGTAAAATACAGAAGGTTATAGAGCCAGCAGGAAGGTTATAGAGCCAGTAGGAAGGCACCTTGCGTGTGGTTATGGTTTGAAAACAGGTGTGTATTTGGGATGCTGCTTTAAAAAAAAAAAAGGCCGAAATAACAATTCATACTACATAATAACAGTAACTGGCATTTATTGTAGGCTCATCGTTTGCCAGATACTGCGCAGAACTCTATCCTATTTAATCCTTACAAACTCTTGTAAGTAAAACAGTACCAGGCTACAGTTTACAAGTGAGGAAATTACATGAGATGATTTGCTCATGGTTACCCAACAAGAGAAATTTCAGAGCCCGTGTTTTATAAACATTATTTGAATTTTCTCAAAGCTTAAAAAAAAAAAAAATTAGTCTCCAGACTAAGGGCTTTTAGGCCAAGGGTGGCTGTGGACTCTAGTAGTCCCAGCACTCAGACAGCTGAGGCAGAATTGTGAATTGAAGACCAGTCTAGGCTGCATTGCAAAAGCCTGTTTCAAAAGACAAACAAGAAAATAAAACAATTTTCTAAATCCCACAAGCAACAAGAGGAAAAGATTTTTAAAATAGTGTATTCACGTGTTTTTAAATACAAAAAGATGTATGGTTAAAGGGACCTTATCCCTTTTTTTGCCTTCCTAGTTCTCTCTGGAAGTAACCTGTTTCATCAGTTTCCTGAATATTCACAAAATATATTTATGTACACATAAGCCTCTGGGTGCACACATGCACATGTTTTTAAAGCATCTGATTCTTTTCTTCTTTTTGGTTTTGAAACTCACTATGTAGACCAGGCCGGCATCGAACTCGTAGAGATCCTTCTGCCTCTGTCTGAGTACTGTGATTAAAGACATGTGCCACTATGCCTGGCCTACATCTGTGCTTAACTGGTTGTACTTGGTAGGAAAAGGGGGACAAGGAGGTAGCCTTTCCAACAACAGCAGATATCTACCTTTTATTCTTTGCGGGGGTTTTTTGTTTGTTTGTTTGTTTGTTTGTTTTTTAGTGTGCTATGTGAGTATGTAGACCAGAGAACAACTTTATGGAGTCATTTCTCTCCTTCCAACTTTACATGGTGTCTTAATTTGGTTTTTATTGCTGTGAAGAGACACTATGACCATGACAACTCTAATAAAAACATTTAATTGAGGGGGCTTGATTAGTTTCAGAGGTTCAGTCCATTATGACTGGAGCAGGTAGAGGGCAGGCAGATGTGCCGGAGCTGAGAGGGCTACTACATCTTGAAGGCAACAGGAAGTCAATTGGCCGTCACAGCGAGGGAAGCTTGAGCAAAAAAGACCTCAAAGCCCATCCCTACAGTGACACACTTCCTTCAACAAGGCCACACCTCCTAATAGTGCCCCTCCCTTTGGGGGACTTTTTCTTTCAAGCCACCACACATGGGTTTTTAGGTCATTAGGCTTTACAGCTAGCACTTTTAACCACTGATCCTTCTCATGGGCCTGAATTTTATTTCTTACCTGCACAGCTGTGGCAGACTAGATGGAGGGGAAACTTTGCACCCACAATGCTTTGCCTGTAAAACAATGCAAGAATGGAAGGGTGGAGACTGCTGCTTCCTATATAACTCTGGGAGAGCCTCTCCACCTCTTGGGCCATGGATTGTTTGCTAGTAAGGGCATCAGTCCTTACATTTCTATGAACCATGCTTAAGTCAAATGGGATATTCACAGCACTGCTTCAGTCATTAAGACCAACATAAATACAGTAATTGCTTAGCAGCATAGACCAAACTCATGCTCCCATCTCCCAATTTAGGAATGTTTTTCTCATACTACACACTTCTCAGAGCTTTATGATTGTTTCTGTTAAGGGCTGGAGAACATTGAGAAGGGTGTGAGGGGTGTGGAGAGAGAAGCGAGCACCTAGGAAGCAGTACAGCAGTACTGCCTAGAGTCAGCAACTGCCTTTCCTTATAAAATTAGACACACCTGCTAAGTTTGAGTCCTTGAGTTTTTCTTCTAGGTGTGAAGGAAACTGATAAGATTAAAGACTGAAAATGATGTTAGGTTAGTAGGTCATGTCCATTCCAGCCTTAGTACTACACAAAGGAATCCTGCCAGGCATTATAGTAACAGAACTAAAGGTACTTGCTGGACATGTCTCTGCTTCATTTCTGATTCTCACACTGCTGAAGTTGGGACAGTAGCTTCTGTTTACAAACAGAAGCTTAGAGATTAGTTGAGCATCCCCATGATCACAGAGGAAGTAGCCGAATCGGCTTAAAAAAATGTGACTGGTCTAGCTCTTTCATGTATCCTAGTTGTCCTGTCTCTTCACACTAGTGGGAAAAACCATTATGTAGTTGGCTATTCCACTGTTGGAAGGAATGCTGTTGAACTGAAATTTCATTTCCTGGGGCTTCTGTTGTATATTTTGTTTGTGTTCTGACAAATAAAGCTTGTCTGGAGATCAGAGGGCAGAGCTAGCCACTAGTCAACCATAGAGGCCAGGTGGTGGGGACACACGCCTTTAATCCCAGCACTTGCAGGGAGGAAGCAGGAAGATCAGGCGTTGAGGCCACTCTGGGCTACACAAGATTGAACTAGTCTAAAAGAGAAACAGCCAGTTGGTGGTGGCTCACACCTTTAATCCCAGCACTAGAGAGGTAGAGATGGAATAGAAGATGGGTGGAGACAAGATCACAGCAATTCAGTCTGAGGATTCCTAGAGATAGGATCTTGCCCATTTGGTCTGATCATTGGTAGAGGTAAGAAGTTTCTGGTGGCTGGCTGCTCTGCTTCTCTGATCTCTCAGCTTTCACCCTCGATATCTGTCTCTGGGTTTTTATTGTTTAAGACTAATTAGGATCACGAAACAGGCTTCCCTTGGGGAACCTTGTGCTGCCAGGACACGATACTATTCCTAGAGGCTCTGTGAACAAGTTCATTCTAGACCTGTGGCTTTAAGGAAGTTCCCTCCAAAATTAGTTGGTTCTTTTAGAAATGTAAAAGTTGGTGAGTTTTAGTAGTATACTCTGAGGAGTCAAATGATTTTAGACAGGCTTTGTGGTACATACATATGTGTCATTCTGGTCCCCAGGGTGCAAAGGCTCAGTGAGAAAGAAGTGAAAATCCAATGTTCAGTAGCGCAGGTGCCCATGAAAATGAATGGCTTTGTCTTGTGAATAATTATTCTTTAAAGTAGGATTTTCTGGATGTGTTACACAGGAATTGTGCTAGGGTCAGACAGAGGAAGCCTCTTTCTTGAGATGAGTTGATGAAATCATGTGAACTACTTATTCTTGTAGCAGATGAAGAACTGGGTCTTTGATGTAAATGAGTGCATCCTTGAGTCCACGACCCCTGACTCTGACTTTGAGTAGTCTTCAGAAGCCTGAGCTGTTAGGCTGGAGAGGACTGACTGAAACATTCCATTGCTTCTACTAACACTCAGCCGTGTGTCTGAAATGGTCTTGCCAAATAGGTAATGGGAACTTAGATTTTGCTCACTTTCCATGACATAGTTGGAAGACAGATGACTTTATAAATTTAGTCTAGGTAATATGTGAAGAAAGAAATTTATTTTCTTTCAGACTGAACTTCTTTTTTTTCCCTTGAGACAAGGTTTCTCTGTGAAGCCTTGGCTGTCCTGGAACTCACTCTGTAGACCAGGCTGGCCTTGAACTCAAGAGATCCGCCTGCTTCTGCCTCCTGAGTGCTGGGATTAAAGGTGTGTGCCACCACGCTGCCTGGCCAAAATGAATTAAAAAAAATTTTTTTATATTAGATGACAATCTTGTAAGTAATCAGAAGAAATTTCCTCCCCAAAAAAAGCCTTGAAACTGTCTAAACATAATAAAAATCAAACTAAGTTCCCATGAATCTGTTACCTAGTATCAACACAGAGCAAACCTTTTATTTGGTTTTTCAAAACAGGGTTTCTCCATGTAGTTTTGGTGCCTGTCCTGGATCTTGCTCTGTAGACCAGGCTGGCCTTGAACTCATAGAGATCCGCCTGCTTCTGCCTTCTGAGCAATGGGATTAAAGGCCTGTACCACCACCACCTCCTGGCTCGCAAATCTTTTTTTTTTTTTATTGGTATTTTTTTCTTTTCATTAGTTTAATTCTCATTTTTTTTCCTTTACTTAATCTTTTTTTTAAGACAGGGTTTCTCTGTGTAGCTCTGGCTGGCCTCAAGTCACAGAGATTGGCTGCCTCTGTCTCCCAAGTTCTGGGATTAAAGGTGCTCCCCCCACCCCCAACTCTTAATTTTCATTATAAAGAATAAATTGATACCTGTTGATGCTGATATAAGGTACTTTAAAATTCCTTTGTCCAGTTAGCCCTGGAAGATTCCTTACTTTTTCCAAAAGGTAAAAATGGTATAATCAGTTGACAGTATCTGCAGATCTTGTTGCCAAGTTAGGATTCTTTTTTTTTTTTTTTTTAAGATTTATTTATTTATTACGTATACAGCATGTATGTCTGCAGGCCAGAAGAGGGTAACAGATCTCATTACAGATGGTTGTGAGCCACCATGTGGTTGCTGGGAATTGAACTCAGGACCTCTGGGAGAGCAGTCAGTGCTCTTAACCTCTGAGCCATCTCTCCAGCCCCCAAGTTAGGATTCTTAGGAGAGAAAGACAGGACTGCTTTTCCTCCTCCTCCTCCAATGGCTGCCCTAACTACATAGCCACAGATGGCCTTGAACCTCACTCCTCCCAGCTTCACCTTCTGGGATCACAGGAATGCCAGCTGCTGTGCTGAGCTTTTCATGTTTGGGGGAGAGGTGTTGGTTTTTGGTCTTTTTGGAGATAGGGTTTCGGTACTGTTTCTCTGTGTAGACCAGGCTGGCCTTTGAACTCAGAGATCCGCCTGGCTCTGCCTCCTGAGTGCTGGGATTAAAGGCGTGCGCCACCACCGCCCAGCTGCTGTGCTGATCTTGAAAGAACAGGCCTCTTTCTGTTCTGCCATTTCACTAGCTTTGTGACCACAGTGGTTTTACTTAGTTGGCTTCTTGACCCTGTAGTTTCCTCCTTTGTAAAGTGAAAATGACACGTGGTTTTTGTGAGCATCCAGATGGTTTTTTGTTTTTTTTGTTTTGTTTTGTTTTTGTTTTTTTTCTTTGTATACTTGAACTGTGGTATTGCTATATTGACCAGGCTGGTCTCCAACTTAATGGTCCTCTTAAGGCAGCCTCTGAGTGCTAGGATTGCAGGCACGTTCCACTGTGCCCAGCATATGGGGATTATAATTTGTTCTATCTTGTAGGCTGCAAGAGCCCTCATGGCTCTCTAGGGAACATGGTTAAGATTTGTCAATAGCTTACGTGAGGTTTCTAAAAGCAGACTGTGTACAGCCTTTAGTAATCCATGTTCTAACAGACAGTGCTGTAAGGGAGATGGCATACCAGAATACAAAGCTTGCTACATTTTTTTTTCTTCTTCACATCTTTTTGCTTCACTGTCTATAGTAAAACCGAGTCATTAGGTTTGTGATTTTGGGTGGCAGAGCAGGTTGTACCCAGCATAACTAATACATAAGTCACAGCTCCAGAGATTTGCTTTGTGCATGTTACATCCTGATGTTATTCTTGTGATCTTATTTCCCAAATAGTAAGGAATTTAGTGAGGAAGCAGCTGTGTAATAGTTTGGGTGGAGGGTTGTATGCAGAGTAGAATATTCTTTATGAATATTCTATGAATCTTTTATGGTGACAATGCATGTGGCATGTATTAGACTTCAAAAGAAGCAAGTCACACACTGACATAAGTTTCTCTGACATATTTACTATATCATGATTTGTTAAAATGTTTTTAGATGAATTTCCTTTTGTGTGCATGAAAACATTCAGTGCAGTTTATTAACTGTAAAGTAACTAAGCATAAAATTGTAATGCCATTTTATACTAATTTTTAATACTTCATTTATTAGCAGTCTTGCTTGAACAATCTTTTTGAACAGAACTAATACAATATTTTGATGTGCCACAGGTAAATATTTCCATAACCTTATGGAGAGAAAGGACTTTGAGACATGGCTTGATAACATTTCTGTTACATTTCTTTCTCTGACGGACTTGCAGAAAAATGAAACTCTGGACCACCTGATTAGTCTGAGTGGGGCAGTCCAGCTCAGGCACCTCTCTAATAACCTGGAGACTCTCCTCAAGCGGGACTTCCTCAAACTCCTTCCCCTGGAGCTCAGTTTTTATTTGTTAAAATGGCTCGATCCTCAGACTTTACTCACATGCTGCCTGGTATCTAAGCAGTGGAATAAGGTGATAAGTGCCTGTACAGAGGTGTGGCAGACTGCCTGTAAAAATTTGGGCTGGCAGATAGATGATTCTGTTCAGGACGCGTTGCACTGGAAGAAGGTTTACTTGAAGGCTATCTTGAGGATGAAGCAGCTGGAGAACCACGAAGCCTTTGAGACCTCATCATTAATTGGACACAGTGCCAGAGTGTATGCACTTTACTACAGAGATGGACTTCTCTGCACAGGTAAGGGACCTGGGCGAGTCGCCGGGGAGAGGAAGCAGTGTTCCTCCTCTCTACTAACTTACGAGGATTGATCTTTGTAAGCTCCCTCTTGAGAAGAGCAAGCGTTGGTTATACGGGATATTTGTAATGGCACTTTCCTCTGAATAGGTGTCCCCATTCTGCATGCTCTTCTTCCCTCTGGAGAAGAGTCATTTTATAAGTACTTCTAAGTATAATGTGAGTCAGGAAAGTGTAGGTTACTTCTTACACTTTTCCTCCATGTTCGTTTTATCATTAAAAAAAATTTGGGTCTAGCGAGAACATTTTGGATGAATTATCTAACCTATCTGTGTTTATTTCCTTGCCTTTAAAATAATGGGAAGGAACAAATTCCTTCCTTGCTCTAAACTCCTGTGGCTCTAAGATTGGATGTTGAAAGTCTGGATGTAGAAACGAAGATAGCTGGATGTTTCTCACACTAGGCATTTAAGTGGCTGTTTGACACACTGTGATCTACCATAGTAGTGCCTTCAGTGTTGAATGAGTTTATTAGTCCATGTTAGAGAACAAATAGCAGTCAGAAGGAAACAACAGATGGCCAGACACCATCAGATTGAGCACTCCAGACATCTAGCAGAGATGGCTGGAGAGCAAACACAAGATGACACTATCAAGTCAGAGGCTTACAGACCTCCAGCAGAAATCAACTGGAGAAGTCAGCCTCCACCATCCCCACCCTCAGGCAGCCAGCTGACTTTCCCAAGTGAAAGAGTCCTGTAGAGTGAGACTTCCGATTAAAATGCAGCAGATGACATCACCAGACTGGGTGCTAACAGCATCCCTAAGAAACTGACTGGGGAAGTTGAGACAATCTCTCCTTGGATAAGCTTCCGTGACTGAACATCTGCCTTCCTGTTCCCACTGCAGGCATTTTTATATTATGGGATAAAGAGTGGTGACCTCCATTGGAAATAATGTACCTTCTAGCTTTCCTGAATGACACGGTGTTTTAACAACCCTTAGCTGCTTCTTGTTTTTTTCTTCTCCCAGTTACAGAGCCAGGGGTCAACTTGTTCTTGGACAAGGTGCCTTGGAAGAGACTTGAAATAAACCTGCTGGATGTCTTACTTACTTTTCTTTTGCTGTGATAAGACACCATGGCCAAAACAATTTATAAGAGAAAGCATTTAACTTGGGGCTTGTGTGTCCAGAGTCCATGCCATGGCCACCAGCGCAGCAGCAGGAGGTAGGCAGGAATGGCGCTGGAGCAGTAGCTAAGATCGTGAAGCAGAGAAAAGCAACTGAGAATGGCGTGGGCGCTCAAAGCCTTAAAGCCACCCCAGTGACACAATTCTTTCAACAAGACCATACCTAATTCTTTCTCCAAACAATGCCACCAACTGGGGACCAAGTATGCAATCATAGGGGCCTATGGGAGCCATTCTCATTCAAACTGCCACACTGGAGTACGGGACAGGAGAGCCCCTACTCTCAGAGTGCGCTTTTAACAAGCTTAAAGCACTTGACAGTGTACCTGCATAATATATACTATACTATATACAACTGTGAAAGTTTTAAATTCTGTGTTACTATAGAATTATAATGGATGTGTGTTTTTACAAATGGTTCTGATATATGTCCACATTTAGGCAATGTAATTCCTTCCTAGGCTGTGTGTGGAATAGTTCTGGGAGTTTTTTGTATGTTTGTGTTGTTAGATTTATTTACATGAGTGTTTTGTCTGCATGTATGTCTGCACACCAGAAGAGGGCATCAGATCTCATGGGATTAAAGTTATAGACAGTTGGGCTGGAGAGATGGCTCAGAGGTTAAGAGCACTGACTGCTCTTCCAGAGATCCTGAGTTCAATTCCCGGCACCCCACATGGTGGTTCACAGCCATCTATAATGAGATCTGGTGCCCTCTTCTGGCGTGCAAAGGTACATGGCAGCAGAATGCTGTATACATAATAAATAAATCTTTAAAAAAAAAGAAAAAAGAAAGTTATAGACAGTTGTGAGCTACCATGTGGGTGCTGGGAATTGATCTCAGCATCTCTGGAAGAGCAGTTGGTGCTCTTAACAACTGAGCCATCTTTTAAGACCCCCAAATTTTTAACTTTTTAATTATATATTTATGCACACATCTGAATTTGGGTGTGTACACATAAGTTCATGTTCTAGCAGAGGCCGGAAGTGGGCATCAGGTCCCCATTTGTAAGCTTCTTGACATGGGAGCTGGGGACTGAACTAGGGTCCTCTGCAAGAGCCATGTCTTCAGCCCTGGTTCTGGTTCTTACCAGCAGTCTTAATGCCTGCTTGCTTATATTATGTACATTGTATATGAATATCCATATTCATTGTTCGATCCAGGACATTTTTTAACAAATATTCCTGGAATGCCAAAACTATATAATTTTCACTTTTAATAAGTATTAGTTGTTCTTCTGTGTAAATATATTATGTAGCTGTTTTCATGTTAGTGTATATTCAGGTTTCTGTTTTATGAGTATTTGTTTGTGTTCCTCTTCCCCTGCTTGGAGTATTTACTTTTTGATAGAAGCCTAAGTAGAATTATCAGTTCTACAAGTGTGACTGCTTCTCTGCTTAGTGTCTACATGTATACTGAATTGCTGCTGTGCCCACAGCAGGCATAAGTAATATGCTTTACTTTCAGTCTCTCCAGAATCAATCTCAATCTCTTTAATAGTGACAAAATAAGTAACTTCTCAAGATTATTTTTAAATTGCATTTCTATATAAAGCACATATTTTCCCATGTGGTGACTTAATTCTCTGAAATGCCAGGTACTTTTCCAGTTTAGTCATTGATTAAGGCATTTCATGGTTTGGCATGTCACCCTGAACGTGCTTCGTGCTGTTTTCCCTGAAGTCTGACTATTGGAACATTATCATCTATTTTTTTTCTGTGCTTTGATGTCGTTTGTAGTTTTAACATTCTGTAGTTGTTCTTTTTTTTTTTTTTTTTTTTTTTTGAAGATTAACCTATGGCATTGACTTGGCATTCCATACTTAAATATTGGCAGTGGGCTCATTGTCTTCACACTTTTCTTTCTTTTTTGGTTTTTCAAGATATGATCTCTTTGAGTAGCCCTGGCTGTCCTGTAACTTGCTATGTAGACCAGGCTGGCCTCAAACTCACAGAGATCTGTCTGCCTCTGCCTCCTGAGTGCTGTGATGAAAGGCGTGAGCCACCCAGCCCAGACTGCTTTCTTTTTTTAAAGTTAATTTATTATTTTATGTGTATGGGTGTTTTGCCTGTGTGTATGTCTATGTGCCATGTTCATGCTTGGTGGAGTGTGTGTGTGCGTGAGAGAGGGGGGGAGGAGGGAGGGAGGGAGGGAGGGGGGAGAGATTTTTGAGCTAGGCCTCATTCTTTTAGCCTGTGCTGGCCTGATGCTTAATACATAATCCAGCTGGCCTCCAACTGGTAGCGACTCTGCTTCATCGTTTTCTTTTCATGTAATAAAAGTTCAGTTATGGGCTGGTGAGAGGGTGAGTGGTTAAAGAACGTACCATGTAAGTATAAGGACTGGAGTTGGGATTCCCAGAACCCACAGAGATACTAGGTGTGTGTGGCAGCCCATCTGTCATTCTAGCTTCCTAAGGCAGAGACGGAACCCCTGCGGCAGGCTGGTTGTATTAGCTAGTTATATGATAAGTCCTAAGTTTGACTGAGAGACACTGTCTCATAAGGAATAAAGGTGGGGAATGGTGGAAAAAGATTCTGGACATTGCCCCAATGCAAACATGCAAACATACATATACATACACATCTATACACATAATAAAAAAGAGGAAATAAAAACCTTAGTTATTTGTTGAAAAAGTAAGTGGGAAATAATCTTTAAGTCCTCTAGCTACTTGTAAAGTTAGTATTTGTTAGTGGATCCAAATCTGCATATTTGTTTGTTTTCAGTGCTGGCCATTAGAAATCCAGGCTCTGCGTGCTAGGCATGCACTCCACCACCAGACCACATGCAAACCCCAAACCCTGCATTTTAAGGTTAGTTTTTAGGGGCTGGAGAGATGGCTCAGAGGTTAAGAGCACTGACTGCAGAGGTCCTGAGTTCAATTCCCAGCAATCTCATGGTGGCTCACAGCCATCTGTAATGAGATCTGGCCTGCAGACATACATGCAAACAGAACACTGTATCATAATAGATAAATAAATCTTTTTTTTTTTTTTTAAAGATTGGTTTCTAGATGGGTATATATTATTTTTATTGTAATCACCAGGTTTGCATTTGAAAATTATGTCATGGCTTTTGAAATTGATCTAAAGTGTTAGTTTGAAATTTCTAATGGCAGCATGCTTGAAACTTCACAGGTGAGAGGAATAAGTGTTAGAGAATTATTTATGAGTTTCTGTTATTGTGTTTCTTTTTAAGAATTTTTATTTTTGGCCAGGCGGTGGTGGCACATGCCTGTAATCCCAGCACTTGGGAGGCAGAGGCAGGCAGATGGATCTCTAAGTTGAAGGCCAGTGTGTTCCAGGACAGCCAGAGATACTCAGAGAAACCCTGTCTTGAAAAAACAAAACAAAACAAACAAAAAGGGCTTGTTTGCTATGCCCCAGGCATTCCAAGTCAGATTTAAAAAAAAAAAGTATCTGTGTGTGTGAGAGAGAAAGACAGAGACAGAGAGACGCCAACCGACCTGGGGAGGCCAAAAATGGGTATCAGATCTCTTGGAGCTGGAGTTGTAGACAGTTGTGAGCTGCCCAGTATGGGTTCTGGGAAAGTCAGTCTTCTAGAAGAGGACTAAGCATTAACCACTGAGCTCTCTCTCCCACACTCATTTGTTTTTCAAGAACTTCAGTTTTCTCTTGGGTGAACTGTGGAATCCTGAATTTGGCAGTGAGATGGTATTAACAAAGAGAGTGATGGCCAGTGCTAACAACTGGCCTGGTCTGCAGCTAGGCAATTCTCCTTCTCTTCTGCAGTTTATTTCTGAAATGACGAGAGAGGAACCTGGTGTGCTTTGTAACATCAATACTTATTTAGGAAATGTTTGCCATTAGAAAACAATGTGGGAGAAGCAGGGTGGTTCTTGGCTCAGAGGGTGCACACGCTCCTTCAGGAAGATGACTTAATGTAGGTGAAAGTCTCCTGAGGACTGTGCCAAGTCACAGTCCTTGCCTTTCCAGAGTGCAGCTTCTCCACTGCAGTGCGTCTTTGCCATGTAGGACTCCCTGGCTAGTTCTGACTTTGTAAGATAAGCCTCAAGTCTAGATTTTTGTGAAATGTGCTTATTATTTTTCAGCATTGATCTTTATCTAGATTTTTAAATAGTATGGCTAGGTCATGCTTAGCCTGTGAGCAGTAGCTCTGTGGTAACTTCTGTATTAAGTGAGAAAAGTAAAAGCTGTAACAGCTCCAATAAGAGGAAGTGTGTCTGAGTGTATATATAGCTCATTAGAACACCTGCCTTGTATGAGCACAGTTCTGATTTATGCCCCAGCTCCACCTCCACCAAAGGGAGAAAAAGGTAGTTAAATTTTGCAGAGAAACTCTAGTTTGTTTTCATACAGAGTGTTTACTGGGTGGCTCCCACTCACCTTGGTTCAGCTGCTTCCGCAGCTGCTTTCTCCAGAAGGAGCATCCTGTTGGCTTTGCTTTCCTGCCTGCAGGCTGACAGGACGATGCAGAAGCCAACACACAGGAATGTGGTTTGTACACGGCTAAAGACCATGGCGGTTTTCTAGCATCTAACATGGGCATTTCTTATGTTCTATGAAATAGGAATTGGAGTTTGGCTTCTCAGGGCTTCCTAGCAGGAAATTCAGACCCTTCCACACAATGCTTGGTTTCAGCTTTTTTTATTTTTATTTTTCCTGGAACTTTTGGGTGTGTTTTTCTGACCCCATAATTCCTGCATTTTTGTATCCTGCAAAGCCAACACCATGTGGACAGTGCTTACAAGTTCTACCCTATCCCCTACCTGCCGTAGCTGTGGTGTCCTCTCCATGACTTGGTGATTAAGCCTAGGAAAACACTTCCCTAGGAGTTATTTTTCCAGCTCAGAATTCTTCAATAACTTTTTTAGTTTGAGTTCTCCTTTTTCCAAAAGTAAGGTTTTCATTTGCAAATATCTGGTAGATCCATCATGAGTTCCTTGCAAAGTAAAAGACAATTCTTTTATGCATGTCCTGTATGTTGCAGGTTATGTAACATTCTTGCCTCTGCCTAGCTGATGTTAGTAATGTCCTTCACCCACACCATTGTGACAGCTGACACTGTCCCAGTTTCTGAAATGCTCCCTTAGGAGATAGCCATCCAGATCTCTTTCAGAGCTTTGAGTTTCCAAGTTCAAGTGTTACCCCATCACAGTGTAGGTCAGCTAAATCAGTCTAGAAAGTGTCCTACAGAGAGGTATGGTTTTTAAAACACTAAAAAGGAACAGGTGAGTGTACGAGCAGCCGTTGGACTCAGCAAAACTTGATAGTGAATTAAGGATTTGTCAAGAAGAGATGTCACAAGTGGCAAGGATTGGGGCTCTGTGTCCTGGGAAGTAGTAGTACTAAAAGCAAGGTGGGGGGGCGGGAAGACAGTGGATTTGAGAGGATAAATGGAGTTGTTCGGGATCAACTAAATTTATCCACCTGTTCTGTATCTAAGTGGAGATTCTCAAGGTGTTTGAAAGTAGAGGGTGAGAGCTTTTAAGAGTACTTAGGACTAGAAAGAAAAAACAAGCAAACAGTAATATCCTAGCTATGGCTGGAGTAGTGTCTGTGTTTGTGTGTGTGCACCAGGTGTGTCCTGGTGCTCACAGGAGCCAGAAGAGGGTGTCAAAATCCCCTAGGACTGGAGTTACAGACAGTTGTGAGCTGTCACGTGGGTGCTGGGAGCTGAACCCTAGGTCTCTGCAAAAGCAGCCAGTGCTCTTAACCCCTGAGTCATCTTTTTTGGCCACACTAACTTATTCATACTTTAGATTTATTTATTATTTGGGGGCTGGAGAGATGGCTCAGTGGTTAGGAGCACTTGCTGTCTTGCAGAAGAAGACCTGGGTTCAAGTCCCAACGCCCACATAGTAGCTCACAACTACCTGTAACTCCCAGTTCCAAGGGGATCCAGCACCCCTTTCTGGCCTCCACCGGCATTAGTGCACAGACATACATGCAGGGGAAACAACCATACACATAAAAATAAACCTCAAGAAATTAAAAGTGTGTGTGTGTGTGTGTGTGTGTGTGTGTGTGTGTGTGTGTGTGTGTGTGTCTGTGTCTCCAAGGACAGCTCTGTGGAGCTAGTCCTCTCCTCCCACTCTTACATGACTAGGAATTGAACTCAGGTCACCAGGCTTAAGCACTGTTACTGCTAAGTCCTCTTGCCAGCTTCCATCCTGGAAAGGTTTTTAAGCCATGAAATCTTTTCCTCAAACGTGCCAAAGCTTGGCTTAAAAGTAGATCTGGAGTCTAGTTGAGGGGCTGGTTGTGCCCAAGCCTGAGGCGAGTTATAGGATGCGTGCTTACTATGGAGCACAGCTATAGTCTCAGGGGGCCTCTCTCTTGTGCCCTTGTACTTGCTGTGGGCTTTTGCGTTTCCCACCCCCGACTGTGTGTGTCGGACTAAGGGCCTGACACAGAAGTCCTACACACAGATGCTAAATGAGTAACACAGCAGTTAGACACTGGCAGTAGATCAAAAGGACCTTAATCTGTCTGTGCTCTGCTGTGCTAGGGGAGCCACGAGCCCTGTAGGGTTCTTGAGCTATAGCTTTTCCAGATTGAAGTGTGAAATAGGAAATACCAGAATTAAAAGACTTGGAACATAAAAGAACAAAGAGTATCCTTTTGATACTTTGTTACATGTTGAAGTATTAACACTTGTGACAAAAATGAATTAAATAAAATACACTGTTCATTTTTTTTCTTTTTTTTTTCTTTTTTTTCTTTTTCTTTTTTTTTTTTTTTTTCTTTTTTTTTTTTTTTTTTTTTCTTTTTCTTTTTTTTTTCTTTTTCTTTTTTTTTTTCTTTCTTCCCCCCCCAACTGTTCATTTTTTTAAGTTAACTATTAGAAGACATTATATGTGGTTTCTATTGGGGATACTATTGCTGACCTCTGGTTCTTAAGAGTGTTACTGATGATGGAGAATTACCTGATTTTTATGATTACAGGGTTTTAGTCCCCCAACTCTAAACTAGAATGCTTTAGCTTCCTGTTTGTGTGGGATTTGTCTTTGTATGCTCATTTCTTCATTTTCTGTGTGTTGGGGTAGAACTCATAACCACCTTTCACCTGCTAGGCAAGTGTTCTACCCCTGAGCTGTGTTCTTAGTGCACCATGTGTTCCAATAAAGATCCCTTGGCGACCCTAAAAGTGTCCATCGCAAACCACCAGCAAACCCTGCCCCTCATTTTATAGCGAGGGAAACAGAGACCTAAATAGCTAGGTGACAGTAAGGCAGCCTTCATTTCAGTACCTTCGGAGTCTGTCCACACGGAAGTTTGCCCAGTCTTTTGCAAGTGATGGTTATTTAACCATCCTCTGAAACACTGGATCTTGACTAAAGGTGGGTCTTTTTTTAATGTGTACAGGTGTTTTGCCTGCATGTATGTCTATACCACATGTGTGCTTAGTGCCCTTGGAAGCCAGATGAGGGTGTCAGATCCCCTGGAGTTGGAGTTACAGATGGTTGCAAGCAACCGTGTGGGCTCTGGGAATTGAACCCAGGTCCTCTGCAAGGATAGTATTTGCTCTGAACCTCAGAGCTCTCTCTCCAGCCCATGACAGGGAGATTTTGTGGCTGGTTTTGTTTAATCATTTCAGCCTTTGAAAATCAATTTGTTGGTGCTTTCCTAGAATACAGTGTCTTCCTGGTCAGAATAACTGCTATTTAGTGTTTCCCAGAATGTCTTGTGTTGAGCCTCTAAAAGTAAATTTTGAGAACAAATTTAATAATTGGGATTGCAGACTTAATGAAAGCTCAGTCCTGAATTACCACCATGATCAGTATAACCTCTTCATCAGAGGCCATGCTGTGTTCCATGTGACTTGGGGCTGGGAACCCTGAAGAAAGAACAGACACACTTACAGTGAAGCTGGGATCAGGTGGGGTTCTCCAACAACAGTTACGCAGAACCTCGGTGTGTTTATCAGGTGCAGCATAGTGGGAGAGTTACTTGGTCTTGGCAAGAGATGTCTTAGGCAGCCAGTCTCTGACTGTGAACAGGCGGGAGGAGGAAGCTGTAGTTCTCAGTCTCTGTACATATTGGTAAACACTCATTTTCCCAAGGGACAGCTTTGTCATCCCTTTTAGCCTGTTTAATGGTTTTGCCAATTTACCTTGGGCCAATTGGTCTTGGAATTATCGACAGACCTTGCTCATGTCAAAATACATAAACGGGCAGTGGTAGTGCGCACCTTTAATCACAGCAGAAACAGAAGCAGGAGGATCTCAGTGAGTCTGAGGTCAGCCTGGTCTACAGAGTAAGTTCCAGGACAGCCAGGGCTGTTACACAGAGAAACCCTGTCTCAAAAATAAAAACAAAACACATCCATTCAGAAGTTTACACACTCAGGGCTTCCTCTATTCCCTACAGGCAGCAACAAAACCAACTTTTTCTTTGTGAGCTGATGTGAATGTTTGCAGGTGATTTATCCCTAGTGTTCATTGAGGTTCCTTGACATTTTTCAAGATGGCCTAAGAAATTACCAGTTAGCTTTTGTAAAAGTTATCCAATGACCTGAGGCTTACCATTCTGTCTTAGAATGGACTGTGCTTTCCTAGTCAGTGTTCTTATTTGTTCAGGACTGTTGGGTAGTGAGTGGACAAGCACATCAGTGTAAACCTGCAGCCATAGGTAAGTTGAACCCAGTCGAACCTGAAAGTTCTAATAGCCAGAAATATGAAATGCTGCAAATGGAAGCATAAAGAGATGCTTTACTGTCTTTTTATAGCCCAGAAGATCAAGAGGAAAAGCTTGGGTTCTCTTCTATATATTTAATGCCATTTTGAGGCCCAACAAATTACATTTTTCTGTCTGTGCTTTGGTTTTCTTAGCACTCCAGAGGGGACTATGGAGAGCCTTTTTAGGGGGAATGATTCTCCTTTAGGGTGTCTAGGTCACACTAACCTTCTTGGTTTTTCTCTTCAAGGGTCAGATGACTTGTCTGCAAAGCTGTGGGATGTAAGCACAGGGCAGTGTGTTTACGGCATCCAGACCCACACTTGTGCAGCTGTGAAGTTCGATGAACAGAAGCTTGTGACAGGCTCCTTTGACAACACCGTGGCCTGCTGGGAATGGAGTTCCGGAGCCAGGACACAGCATTTCCGGGGGCACACGGGGGCGGGTGGGTTCTTCTTTTTCGAGGGTCTTTACAATTACTTTAGCCATGCCCTTTAAGATCAAGAGTCCCATACTTGAAGTTGTTTGTTTGCTTCTTGATTGCTTGAACCTGTGGTTTTCTCTCCTTTTCTTTCCTTCACTGCAGCTATTTCCCTGCATTTCAGTTACTTGATGTGGAATGTTCTCCACTAGTGTCCTTTTCCTTAGCCTTCAAAACACTCTTTTATGTACCTGTATACAGGAAGGAGTAGCTGTCCTCTCCCAGTTTATTTTTCTTTCTGCACAGTCGGTCACATTTGCTTTTAGTGGACTCCATACTGTCACGCTTAGACATTCAGACCACTCCATTTATTTTTTTTAGAGCTGAAAAACCCTTGGGCAAAAGGTAGTTCACAGATTCTGTCTACAGAGTGCATCCAGTTAGTACTTGGCTGCTAAGTGAGTAAAACAAGGAACATCCTGGGGCTAACATGAAAGAGTTTTCTGTTCTAGAATATTGTATTTATGAACAGAGGAGAACACTCCTGATCCTAAGCTCCATAGGTCAGGGATTCTGCCTATCTTGTTTACTCTCACATCCCGAGTTCCTTATATTGTACCTGGTACTTAGTATTTCTTTAAACCTAGCTCTTCTGCTACTAAACAACCCCCCTCAACTATGCTTATATAGTAAAAAAAATTTAATCTGCTCTCATCTATTTGTTTTAGAAGTTTATGGCTGGGCGTGGTGGTTCAAGCCTTTAATCCCAGCACTCGGGAGGCAGAGGCAGGTAGATCTCTGAGTTTGAGGCCAGTGTGGTCTACAGAGTGAGTTCTAGGACAGCCAGGGTGACACGAGAAACCAGCCTCAAAAAACAAACAAAAAGAAGTCTATGGTTTAGTATGGACCCCATCCACTAAACAGAGTAATACTACATGGCATAAGGAAACCAGCTTCTAGGTGATTTCATTCCTTACCAGTTTTAGAGGCCCTGTTCTAAAATGTTCAGCTGCTGTTTCTTGAAACTGCTGTGCCTTTTAATCCATGCCCTCCTGTCCCCTGCCTGGAGTACTGTTTCTGAACAAGCTCTGTGCAGTCCGATCTCCCGTACTTCGTCTTCTGAATTCCTCTCTGCTAGCCCTGGCAGAGCAGTCATCCTCTTCAGTGTCGCTCTAGCAAGAGTCACCTCTTCAAAAAACAAAAAAACTTGTCCCTCAGTTTCCTGAAGGAAGGGCCAGCATCTTCATCTCTAGGTTCCCAATGTCCTTTTGAGTCTGGTAAACAAACATTCACCGCATGTCCTGAACTAATGAGTTAGTAGGTGTACAACTTGAAGAAATTTAGACACTGTAGACTAAGTCTGACCTCTGAGATCCCTGTTTTTCTCTGCCATGCGTTTCTGGAGTATTGTTCTGCAGATTATTTTCTTCACTGCAGATCTTAGAAGGGATGCCTGGCCTGTGCTGATGTTGTCCCATAAATAGATAAAGTGTCTGTAGTGCCAAGCAGGCAGCCCTAAGAAGGGATGCCATCATTTCCATCCCACTGAAGTTGACACAGAGTGTGTTAGCTCAAAGCTTTCTCAACCTTAGGATAAACGATAATAACAGCAGTTTTAAGCCGGGTGGTAGTGGCACCCACCTTTAATCCCAGCACTCAGAAGGTAGAGCCAGGCAGATCTCTGTGAGTTCAAGGTCAGTCTGGTCTACGAAGGGAGTTCCAAGACAGACTCCAAAGCTACACAGAGAAACCCTGTCTCGAAAAACCAAAAAATAAGAACAGTTCTGAAATAGATTTTCTTTGTATCATAAAACTGCTGGTTGAATAGTTCAATTCTTTTTTTTTTTTTTTTTTTTTTTTTCTTTTTAAGATTTATTTATTGTGTATACAGTGTCCTTGCAGGCCAGAAGAGGGTACTAGACCTCATTACAGGAGGCTGTGAGCCACCACGTGGTTGCTGGGAATTGAACTCAGGACCTCCGGAAGAGCAGTCAGTGCTCTTAACCGCTGAGCCACTCCAGCCCCGAATAGTTCGATTCTTAATGTGCTCTGATTAGGTAACAAGTTATGGCTGTTTTTACGAAGCTTGTTGACAGTAAAGCGTTTTAACTTGGATTGTGTTGTGTGCACTAGTGTTCAGTGTGGACTACAGTGATGAACTGGATATTTTGGTGAGTGGCTCTGCAGACTTCGCTGTGAAAGTATGGGCCTTATCTGCTGGGACATGCCTGAACACACTCACTGGGCATACTGAATGGGTCACCAAGGTAGGAAGACCAGGGGATGTCCTGGTGTCTGGCTCCTCACTGGTGGGGGATGGAGGATGGGAGACCTTGGGTATATTGTAGATGAATCACAGCAGAACAAATGCACTCAAAGAGCATGGTGGTATACCGTCGTGACCAGCCTGTAAGAGCCACTTAATAATCCAACAGATTATCTGGGTGTAGTGGTACCTGTCTATAATCCTGGCACTTAAAAGGCTGAGGCAGAAGTACCTTGAGTACAAGGCCAGCAGCTTGGACTACATAAAGAAAGATACCTTCTTTGATTCAGAACTGTAATCTTCATTTTGAAAAGTAAGTGTTAGGGTTGTAGTGGCACACACCTTTAATCCCAGCACAAACATGGAAGGCAAAGGCAAGAGGATCTCTGTGAGTTCAAAGCCAGAGCGAGTTCCAGGACAGCCAGGGCTACACAGAGAAATCCTGTCTCAAAAACAAACCAGAAACCCCTGAAAAGTAAGTGTTGCAAACTAGCTCGGTGGTAGAGTGCTTGCCTAGCATGAGGCTCTGGGTTTGACACTCAAGACTACAGATAGCTGCCCCCCCCCTCCCAAAAAAAGAGCAATGACTAAACAAAACCATCACTACCAACAAAAAAGTGCAGTGTTTGCAAAATGAGAGAGGGAGGGGCTGGGTGGTCAAGGTCCTATGATCAAGCACCACAATAAAAATATAAGGAGAGCAAAGAAGAAAAATGAGTTAACAGAATATTGTAACGTCTTATTTTCAGAACAAAATTGTGTTTCAAATATAGTATTAGTGATAGATATGTTGTGCAGATACACTCCAGGATAGGAAACACCTGAAGAAGGCCAATGCAGCCATGCTGTAGAGATGAAAGCTGGCCTCATGAAGAATTAATAGGCCATAGTAAGGTTGGTGGATACTAGAAATGTATTATGAAAACTATTGGAAGTTATGGTTTAAGGTCTGATGTGATTTGTGTATGATAAACACAATCTGAATGTGGAAAGCTGAGAGATTAGATATATAAACATGGCTACAAGATGCCCAGTTAGGTTTAGCCTAAGCAAAAGATACAATGGCTTTGATTTGTGTGGCAATGCATGACGGATCTATCTTTAATATAAAGTCACCTAAAGTTATTCATTCATTGTAGGACAGAAAGAAGACTCAAAAAGGCCTGCCAGGTTTTAGATTGGGTGGACAATCTAAAATTTTTTCTGAATAGGTAAAAGTAAAGATCGGGTGGTTTGTGAGAAGATAGGTAACTGCTGGGCACATCCACTTATTGAACAGAGAAGTTATATATCATAGGCAACCCTAGTGGATGTGGGCTCAGGATTATATCCGTGATGTGGACAAGTTCCTCCTCTGTTCATGACCTGAACTCTGTCACCTGCTAAATTCTTATGCACATTAAATAAGATGTTGGGGCAGCATTGAGCAGAGGTACCTGATGCCTGCTAGCAGGTCTGCCTGGTCTAGTTGCTTCTATATCTCAGGCTTCTGAATAGTTGTGCTGATCTATTTAAAGATTACTAGGACCTAATAGTAACAGAAGACTCCAAGCACTGTGGAATTTCGTCTTTTCCTGTTACTATTATTTGCATGGTTCTATTTCATCTTCACTGTGTTTATATGAAGTTAAGGCACATTACCTCCTATCTTACAAATGAGTAAATAGAAGCAGTGAGTCTGGGGTACAGCGCCGTGGAAAGGTGCTAACTTAGCACGTGGGAAGCTCTGGGTTCAGTCTCCAGCACTAAGGACAGGCTATGCGGTCTTCTCCAGGGCTGCAGTTAGCAGATCTCAGAGACAGGCTGCAGGTTCTTATTCTGAGCCTGGCGATTTTCCTTTGTGGTGCACATGCTCCTGAAAACAGACTGTGTCCATCTATTATCTGTGTGCACAGTTTATGTCCTTGTTAATGAGTTTATTTATTTTTAAAGACTGGGTCTTTTTAGGTAGTCCTGGTTGACATGGACTCACTGTGTAAACCATGCTGGCTTGTTTTCATAGAGATCTGCATGTTTTTTCCTTCCATGTGCTGGGATTAAAGGCATGCACTACCACACTTGGCTCCTTACATTTAAGTCACATTGTGTGTGTATCTGTGTCTGTATGTAATAACAGCAGTAATAATAAAGATAATGCAGTATTGAGGGTCAAATTGGAACCTAGTGTATGGTAGGCAAGTATTTCACCACTGAACTATATACCAAGTGTGCACTTTACAATTTTAAAAATTAATCCTGTTAGCACTTCCAAACTAAAAATAAGAGTGAATGCTCCCAATACTGGACATTGAAATATAGCCATTAATAGAATCTGGTTGTAGGAAAAATGTTAAGAATTAACCTAGTAATAGAGTTCCATATTATATGTTCTAGCATATCATATCAATTCAAGCTCATTTTCCTATTTTTTTTTAAGATTTATTTATTTATTTATGTATACAGAAGAGGGCGCCAGATCTCATTACAGATGGTTGTGAGCCACCATGTGGTTGCTGGGAATTGAACTCAGGACCTTTGGAAGAGCAGTCGGTGCTCTTAACCTCTGAGCCATCTCTCCAGCCCCTCATTTTCCTATTTTAATTTTAAAACAATAGTATAGGAACAGAGTGGTAAGTTCTTTGTATAATGTAGATGCTTATGCTTCTAGGTGGTTTTGCAGAAGTGCAAAGTCAAGTCTCTCTTGCACAGCCCTGGAGACTACATCCTCTTAAGTGCAGACAAATATGAAATCAAGGTAAGTCTTCTCCCTCCATATTTATCTCATCAAAGAAAAAAATAGTATATAAAGAAAAAGGGGCTGGAGAGATGGCTCAGAGGTTAAGAGCACTGACTGCTCTTCCAGAGGTCCTGAGTTCAATTCCCAGCAACCACATGGTGGCTCACAACCATCTGTAATGAGATCTGGTGCCCTCTTCTGGTCTGCAGTCATACATGCTGTATACATAAATAAATAAATAAATCTTAGAAAAAGAAAAAGAAAACTAGAAAGGTATGACAAAGGGAGATCTTAGTCCAAGTCATTATACCCATTGGAAATGGTTATGACTCATCCCCCATATGCCAGGCAGGTTCTGTGGTTTGTAAGCAAAGACATCCAGGAGGCTGGTGAGAGTCAGTACCTGAGCTTAGATCTCCAGCACCCATTAAAAAGGCCAGGAATGGTGGTGCACACCTGTAATTACAGTGTGAGGAGGCAGAGATAAGAGGATCCCTGGGTTGAAAAATAAATAAATAAATACACACATGTAAGTGTGCAGATAACACATACATCTTAGCCAGGTGATGGTGGCACATGTTTTTAATCCCAGCACTTGGGAGGCAGGGACAGGCCTCTAAGTTCAAAGCCAGCCTGGTCTACAAAATGAGATCTAAGACAGCCGGGCCTACAGAGAGAAGCCCTGTCTTGAAAAACCAAAAAAGAGAAAGAGGATCTTTGGGACTTGCTGGCTAGCTAATGTAGCCAAATCGATGTGCTGCAATTCTGTGAGAGACCCTAGGGTAGAGAGTAATTGAAGGGGACACCAACATTAACCTCTGGCTTCCACATGAACTCACACCTGTGTACACACAAAGGGAGAAGCACTGAAAATTGTTTTCCATACATTCTTACTGTTTATTTGATTTTATATTTGAAAGGGCTCAGCCACGTAGCCCAGATTGACCTCAAACTTGCAGCCCTCCTGCTCAGCATCCTAAGCAGTAAGACTCTTCTTTTAAGGCTCATACCTCCTACCTTCTTCAGTTCTTAGGTCTAAACTATAAAAAGAAACATTGATTTCTTTTAAGAATTTATAAGACATTCATGGTTGGTTTGTTATTTTGAGACAGGGTTTCCCTGTGCAGCCCTGGCTGTCCTGGAACTCACTCTGTAGGCCAGGCTGGCCTCGAACTCAAAAGACCTGCCTGCCTCTGCCTCCTAAGTGCTGGCATTAAAGGTGTGTATCACCACTGCCCAGCTGATACTCTGTTTTTATTGTATTTTTAAACCACCTTTGTGGTAGGCATTATCATTGTTCAGGGAGGTTAAATATTTTGCCTATGATCACATAAAATCAAGACTTAAATCTGTGACTCTTGACTAGACAAGGAGTCTTGACCCTGTATTTCCTTTGTGTCTGTTAGCAGATACCACTTTTTTCTCTTCAAGCCATGATGTATAAGCACTAGCTTTTCTTTAGTAATAGGATCAATCATCTTCCCTTCTTTTTTTCTTTTTTGTAGATTTGGCCAATTGGGAGAGAAATCAACTGTAAGTGCTTAAAGACCTTGTCCGTCTCTGAGGATAGAAGTATCTGCCTGCAACCAAGACTTCATTTTGATGGAAAATACATTGTCTGTAGTTCAGCGCTTGGTCTGTACCAGTGGGACTTCGCCAGTTATGATATTCTCAGGTAATGTTTCCTTGGGCCATGTGCTCTGCCTTTGAAAGTCTGTATGGTTCAGTAATGTAAAGAGAAGGTCTTCTTTTGGGAAGTACTACATCAGTTAACAAACGGGGTTGTATATATTAAATAATGCACTCAGGCAAATGTTTTAGAAGCATGTGAGAGTGTCATGTGCTGAAACCTAAAGATCAAGGTTCTAACCCCTCCCTTACTCTGAATCATGAGCCCCTTCTTCCCTTTCAGGATTCAAAACCTTTTTCTGGAAAATGAGAGATGTAGATGAGAAGACCTTTCCAACCTCCTTCAGGTCTAATGTGTTAAGTTTGACTTCATCGTCAGTTGAACTTATGCATTGTTATTTGGTCCTGACTCCCAGTGGAGTCTAGTCAGTAAGTTGCCTTCTGTTGACTAGTGACTAGTTACACTGATTCACTTCCTTCCAGAGAAATTTTATATAAGAGTTTCAATGACAATTTTTTGCCCCACTGAATACTGTTAACCCCTTCCTAGGAACTAGAAGTTTATGTTGGCTTGTTTGAGTACTGTATGATAGATTAGAGAATTTAGAATTTATAGGAACCAAAGTCTTAGGATCTTTGGCACCTCTCATGCCAGAGATCTGTATCATCTCCTATGGTCTGTGGTTTTTGTCTAAATTTCTCAATTCTGTGCCTTAGTTTTCTCATTTATAAATGAAATGCTAAATGCTTGTGGTGAGGACCTAGTCCAGGAGCTGACAAATCTTTATTAGTAATAACTCAGAAGTCCTTTATTAAGGACTGTTTGAGTTTGTTTAGTTTCCTGTACTGTACACCTATTAACAATTCAATTAGTGTTCTGTAGCATAATTCAGGAAACACTGAATAGAATAAAAAATAGAATAGAAAAAACTGAATATTGTTGTCAGTGTTTTTATTATGACAAATGTATTCAAGGTCAGTTTATAGGATCTGATTATAATCCTGTGAATATGACTTTGATGAGCTCCAGCTCTCTGGTCTCAGCTACAGCCTCTGCGTCTGAGTAATGGAATAATTAGCTAGGTTTCAGAGCTGTCAGAATGGTTTCTAGGGTGATCGCGCTTTGAGGAAAGGATAAAAGCAGCCTAAAATTGTAAGGGCCCTATATTCCACATCTCCTAGTCCAGCATTCATCCAGCCATGACTGTATTGCCCAGTGGGCATCAGCTTACCGAGAAGCCAAGGGCACCACAAGTGCTGTACTCTCATAACTTGAGAGGTGGAAGCAGGAGAATCTGGAGTTCAAAGTAATAACCCTTAGCTACACAGTGAATTTGAAGGTCAGCTATGTGAGTACCTGTCTCAAAAAACAAAAAGAATCCGTGAGAGCGAGTAACGGCGCTTTCTACCAAGCCTGCCCACATGAGTTGGTTTCCCAGACCCAGAAGATGGAAGGAGAGGGCTGACTGCTACAAGTTGTCCTCTGACTAGGCACTGAGTCCTTGTGTCAGTGCCTCCTACCCAGAATGGGATCTAGAGTCCTACAGCAAAGTTCCGCTGATGCTTTAGGTGTGGACATACTAGCTTTAAGTAATGAGCCTGAATGATTGTTTGCTCGCAGGAAGTGCTAGGTTTAAAGTTGAAAGGAGACAATTTTATCTCTGCCTTTTTCCACCTCCAAACACACGAGACCTTTTTTGAAAACCTAGCACAAATCCTGTAGCCTCAGTTCCTAGGACCTTTCTAGTTCTTTTTTTGTTTGTTTGTTTTGGTTTTTCGAGACAGGGTTTCTCTGTGTAGCTTTGCGCCTTTCCTGGAACTCACTCTGTAGACCAGGCTGGCCTTAAACTCACAGAGATCCTCCTGTCTCTGCTCCCAAGTGCTGGGATTAAAGGCGTGTGCCACCACCGCCCAGCCCTTTCTAGTTTTGAGGCTAACTAGTGAGAGAGAGAGAGAAAGAGGGAGAAGGAGGGAGGGAGGGAGAGAGAGAGAGAGAGAGAGAACGCACAAATGGCAGTGTGTTGTACTTTAGCTGGAGAGTTTGTAATCTTCAACAGCCGGGCCCCAAACTGCCAGTAGGGATGGATTTCTAGTTACACTGCCAAAATGGTCAGAATTAGAACCCTGCATACCTGTCAAGTCCTGTATTCTATTCTGCAACATTGTATTTTAATCTTGGAAACTAACTCTTGACAACCTAGTTTCCACAGACATCCTCTTTTAAATGGAGGGTACTGGATCTACCACGCCCCCCATCCCAGTTTCCTTTTGGTCTCTTATGAATTTTGTGTTTGAACACCTACCTGTGAATCAAGCATAATCATTATGTACACTGGGAAGCAGCAGAAACATTAAACCAAAGTCATGGAAATGACTGACCAGAAGAGGGAAGACAAGGGCAACAGCTATGACAGGGCTGGGTATCTCTCAGTGGTAGACATCTGCCTAGTTTGTATGAGGCTTTGGGCTTAACTCCCAACCATTAAAACAAACTAATAAAATACAATTTTTTTCTTTCACTTTTTTATTATATACAAAAATATTAGTGACCAGATGGAACCCGGACAACGGCTCTAATGGCAAATGTGGTTCAAAGAGGAGGCTAAAAACATAGAAAAACAATGGAGGGATAAAGGAATACAAGTGTTTGACTAGATAAATGCTGTTCTTGAATATTCCAGTTTTTTTCCATTTTCAGTCCAGGTTAGTCCATGCTCTGGTCTAGTTTTCACACCAAGGACCAGCAGTTTTTGACTGTTTTACTAGTCTCATAGAATATTATCCTAGTAGGTGTTTTTCCCCCCTTAAGACAGAGTTTCTTGTGTAGCCCTGGTTGTCCTAGATGTCACTCTGTAGACCAGGCTGGCCTCGAACTCAGAGATCCACCTCCCTCTGCCTGGGATTAAAGGCATCCACCACCACGCCTGACTCAGTTTCCTTTGTATCAAAACTTCTCACTGGCTCTAAATTTGCTTAGGAGTCTTAAGTGTTGACAGCAAAGCTGCCTTCTGCTTCCTGATCCCGACTCTCCTTCTTGTAGGGTCATCAAGACACCTGAAGTAGCCAACCTGGCCTTGCTTGGCTTTGGAGATGTCTTTGCCCTGCTGTTTGACAACCACTACCTGTACATCATGGACTTGAGGACAGAAAGCCTAATTAGCCGCTGGCCTCTGCCAGAGTACAGGAAATCAAAGCGGGGCTCCAGCTTCTTGGCAGGGGAAGCGTCTTGGCTGAACGGACTGGATGGGCACAATGACACGGGCTTGGTCTTCGCCACCAGCATGCCTGACCACAGTATTCACCTGGTCTTGTGGAAGGAGCAAGGCTGACGCCAAGAGCTACCATCGCTGACTGACTTTGGGTGCCAGGGCTGCGGGGTTTGGGTGCAACGTCTGTGGCAGCCAACTGCATGAACCAAAGTTCTCACCTAAAGGTATCATCACGCAGTGCACAATCATTTATCTCTGTTTGCCAGGGGCCAGGGCTGGGGCGGGAGGGCTTGTTTTACTGACATACACCGCAGCATGCTAATGAGGTACACCATTGACTTACTTCATTTGTACTTAGTTACGTTGGTCAGTATAAGAGGTTGCATTTTTGGATTTATCTTTCTGAGTGGAATATTGAGTAAAGAAAGTTAAATGATTCATTAATCTGCTAACTGGTTGCCTATAAAATCACATGGAGTCTGTTATTAAAGCTTTTACCCATAGCCTTTGTTTGAAATTGAAGCAAAGGTGCTGTGATGTTGTTATAGCAACTTTTCTCACATGAGGCTTGGATTTTACAAGACCCATTGTTAAAAGACCACTCAGTCCTGTGACATTCATTAACTTTCTATACTAGACACCGTTCTACAAAGCAGATAGGAGCCTGCTGTCGACTGTTCACACCTCATTGTAAACAACAGTTCTTGGCAGAGGCAGGATTGGCTATGGTTAAGATGTGAGGGTTTTCTGTCAGTTTTAGTTTACATGTAGGGAAAGCTGGTCCCCACCTAGTTAGTAGCACAGAGATGCCCTGGGGTGATAAGCCCTGAGCTGTAAGATTGGTGACTATCATGCAAGTCATGTGCTTTCTCTAGCCCAATTTCCTCAGATGTTCAGCTAATATCCTCCCAGGCTTATATACATGTGTACACACATGAATACACACATGCACACACACTTTTTATACATGTGTACATACACACAAATACACCAATGTGTACACATAAACATCTGTTTTGAGATAGAAAATATACTAGAGGGGCTGGAAAGAGATGGCTGAGCAACTGGCGAAGAGCACTGGCTGCTCTTCCAGAGAACCCAGGTTCAGTTCCCAGCACACATGACAGCTCACAACTATCTGTAACTCTAGTTCCAGGTGATGTGATACCATCATACAGATATACATGCAGGAAAACATCAATGCACATAAAAGAAAATAAACTAGAGTCTGACAGCACAAACAAATTAATCTGATAAAACTATTTCCAGAACAGGAAAAAAAAAAAATCCTTACTAGACTTCCCCTCTCCCCCTAATTTTCTGGTTAACTACTAAGAAAAAATTCTAATTTTTTCTGTATAGGCTGGAGAAATGACTCAGTGGTTGAGGGCACATACTGCTATTGCAGAGGACCTGAGTTCTATTTCCAGCACTCATGTCAGGCTGCTTACAACTGCCTGTAACTGCAGCTCCAGAAAGCTCTAATGCTTCTGGCCTCTGAGGGCGTATATGTGCATATGCCCTATCCCCCGACCCCCCCCCCCAACACACACACACAGTGGATGTAAGTTCAAGGACAGCCAGAGCTACACAGAGAAACCTTGTTTTGATAAACCAAAAAAATTAAAACAAGCACACAGCAGGAGCTGGAGTGGCTCAGTTTATGCAGTTAAGAGTTTAATGCTCTTGCAAAAGGCGGAGGTCCGATGGAAGCAGGAGACAGGAGAATCAGGCCAGCTTGGGCTATATGATATTCTGTATCAAAAAAAAAAAAAAGAAACAAAGAAAAAGAAAAGCTGGAGAGATGGGTCAGCATTTAATTAAAATTGTACAGATGATCTGAGTTCAGTTTCCATCACCTACATCTATATCTGGTGGCTCACAACTGCCTGTAATTCCAGCTCCAGGGTGACCTGGTGCCTCCGGCCTCCAAAGGCACCATGTGCACATATCCCTACACACACACACTAATTTAAAATAATCTTATGGGCTGCAGAGATGGCTCAGAGGTTGAGAGAACTGACTGCTCTTCCAGGACTCAGGTTCAATTCCCAGCACCCACATGACAACTCACAACTGTCTGTAGCTCCAAGATCTGACACCCTCACACACACATACATGCAGGCAAAACACCAATGCATGTTAAAATAAATAGGGCCAGGCAGTGGTAGCACACATCTTTAATCCCAGCCTCTTGGGAGGCAGACGGATCTACAGCACTAGTGTTTTCCAGGACAGCTAGCAAGCATCGGATAAACACCAACAGGGACCTAAGCACAGAGAAACTGTGTCTTGAAAAAACAAAAATAAATAAGTTGGTTTTTTGTTTAGTTTTGTTTTTTTTTTTTTTTTTTTGCTGGGCAGTGGAGGCACACGCCTGTAATCCCAGCACTCTTGGATCTCTGTGAGTTCAAGGACAGTTTGGTCTACAAAGCAAGTTCCAGGACAGTCAGGGCTACACAAGAGAAACCAGGTCTCCAAAATAAACAAAAAGACTTATTTTATATGTATGACTGTTTTGCCTGCATGTATGTCTGTGCCTGGTGCCTGTAGAGGCCAGAAGAGGGCATCACATCCCTTGGAACTGGAGTTACAGAAGGTTACAAACCGCCATGCCCTTGCTGGAAATAGAACTTCCATTCCAGGTCATCTGAAAGAGCAGCCAGTGCTCTTAACCACTGAGATCTCTCTCCATCCCCAGCAAGAACTATCTTAAGATCCTATCTCAGAAAGAAAACAAAAATTACCAAGCAGAAAGAAGAGACAAATGACTGAAAGATGCAGGAAATAACTTCATGTATCAAATGAGAGAGAAAAACAGCAAAATCTTCCTAAGAGAAATAAAATTCACCAACAAAAATTTAATTTTTTCTTGAAAAAATAGTTTTTAAGCCGATAGCTTAAATTATAAAAACTGCACAAAAAGAATTCAAATAACCAAGAGTTTATGCACTACATAATAAATCAAAATTAAAAAAAAAAATAAATCAAAATTAATGGAGTAAAACAGGCAGTTCAGGCGGTGGTGGCGCACGCCTGGAATCCCAGCACTCGGGGGCCAGAGGCAGGTGGATCTGTGTGAGTTCGAGGCCAGTCTGCGCTACAGAGTGAGTTCCAGGGCAGTCAGGGCTACAGAGGTTTAAACGATGTCTGGGGGGCAGGCAGGGAGAGACACTAGCAAGCATCGGATAAACACCAACGGGGACCTAAGCACTAGCTTTAGCAGAAGCAAAACACGTTTAAAAACAGTGGCACACCAACGGCTTGCTTCCTTTACCATTCCTTTAGCACTCTTAACTTGAACTGAGACCTCTTGGAAAACCAAGAAAACGACACTTTGGCTTATACAGGAATAGCTCAGAGATCATAAAAGCATTTGAACTTCTTGATAAGCGATCGCTTGTTCACTTAAATAGCTCAACAACGTACTAAGAAATGGGATCCACATCCGAATCATCAGAAGAACACTAACACTTCTAAGAAGCAATTTAGGGGAGTGGCGAAGCAGAGGCGACTTGACACACTCCTAGTACTGTCACACCGATCCCGCCCACCGGCTTCCCACCTCTCAGGGACTTATAACACACTGCGGCCATCCGCGTCCCTGGAGCAGACAGCAGCTCCTGTCACCTCTGCTGGGAGGACCCCATCCCGAGAGCACTGCCCGCTGGGGCTCGGCCGGGCTCCGTCTCCGGGAAACCCAGCGTGTAAGAGTGAGTCTTTAAGCAAAGCCGCTAGGGCTCGGAGTCCTCAGAGATCAGGGGGTCGCACATCCCCGGGATCTCCCCTCAGGGATCCGCTCCAGCGTTCGGGGAACTCGGGCTGCCCTGGTTCTCGGCGTCTCGCCGCGTCGGACCCGGTCGCCTTACACCGCGGAGCCCCTCCGCCGCGCCAGGACCGGGTGCCCGGTAGGGGTCCGGCCGAGGGAGGAGGGCAGGCTGGCGGGCGCCCCACAGCCGGAAGGGGCTTGCCTCGCAAACAGGACGGCCTCCGGCCCGGCTCACCTTCAGGTCGTTCTCGGGAAGGTACTTGCACTGCCGCGCTATCTCCACATACTTGTCCAGATCTAGCGGCGCCATTTTAGGAAGAACGAGACGCGACGACGGCAGCGGCAGCAGCTGTAGTGCCGGAGGCAGCGGCGGAGGCCGAAGCCGGAACCCTCCTGACGTCACGTCCGACCCGTGAGTGGCGTCTGCGCAGCGACGTCGAGGCCTAACTCGCTTCTTTCCGGGCCGCCACACGGCCCGTGCCCTCTCAGGCGGAACTCCGGGTCTCTAAGAGAACCCGGGGGTCCTGTTGACGAAACCTGCTGGGACCCGTAGCTGTCTGTCGCGGGGCGTGCTGGGATTTGTAGTTTTAGTGAAACCGAATTCTCCTACTCTTCACCTCCAGGAAACCAGATGAAGCTTTTCTGAGGGAAGATTACGAAGACGAGGTATTCCCTGGCTCTCATCCCTACCTAGTAAAGCACCCTGTCAGTATCTTCAGTTAAAGTTAGACCTGGCCTAGACGTGTGAAACAGATTTCACACCCCCAATTCTCTGTCTTGGAAGAAAAGAAACAAATATTAAAGCATTTCTTATGCTAAATTCTGTACAAATACTGGCGCGCTTTTTTTCCTCTTTAATTCTTGTAAGACTGATAGGAGTGCAAAGCTTGCACGTGTTACTTGCCCCAAATCTCAAAGGGAACAAAAAACGTGGCACCTAGCCTGGAAAACAGGCTACTGAATTAATCAAATGTGTGAGTCCCACATGGGGGCAGGAAGGGTTTTTTGTATTGCATTGTTTTTGTTTTGTTTTGTTTTGTTTTGTTTTGTTTTAACTTTGTTTAAATAATCTCATTGTCAAAAAAAAAAAAACAAAAAACCAAAAACTCTTGAGCCAGACAGCGGTGGCACACGCCTTTGATCCCCGCGCTCTAGAGGCAGAGGCAGGCGGATCTCTCTAAGTTCAAGGCCAGCCAAGATTACTTCACAGAGAAATCCAGTCTCAAAAAACAAAACAAACACCTACTATAGCTTTTTGGAGGGCTGGGGTTTGAGACAGGGTTTCTCTGTGTAGTTTTGGTGCTGTCCTGGATCTCGCTCTGTAGACTAGGTTGGCCTCTTACTTAGAGATCTGCCTGCCTCTGCCTCCTCATGCTGGGATTAAAGGCTTGTGCCACCACCACCGGGCTTTGAGTTCTATTTTTAAAATGGAAGTCAAGAAACCGGATATGAGGGTTGGGGATTTAGCTCAGTGGTAGAGCGCTTGCCTAGCAAGCATAAGGCCCTGGGTTCGGTCCTCAGCTCTGGGAAAAAAAAAAATCTTTATTCCCTGCCCGGTTCCACCCTCCTGAATACTTAAGGGAAGTTCCTTGTCTGTGTATCCTGCACAATGGGGGTTAACAGCTTAGACGCAAGATTGTAAAACATCGGTATTTCTGCCCTCCAGGGTTCTCCCACTGTGCTGTAAGCCTGTGTTTAAGACCTCTTCCCTCCTTCAATAAACAGCATTTGGCATTTAATTAAAAAGAAAAAAGAAAAGAAAAGAAATCGCATATGAGAAGGCAGATGCAGGCAAATCTCTGTGAGTTTGAGGCCAGCCTGGTCTACAGAGCGAGTTCCAGGTCAGGCTCCAAAGATTCACAGAGAAAACGCTGTCTCAGGAAGAAAAAAAAAAACAGAACTCAAACATTCCTGCAAGAATTCAGGAATGTAGGGTTGGAGAGATGTCTCAGTGGTTAAGAGCACTGATGCTCTTCTAAAAGATCCAGGTTCAATTCCCAGCACCCACATGGCAGCCCACAACTGTCTGTAACTCTGGTTCCAGGGGACCTAACACCCATACATGTAGGCAAAACACCAATGCACATAAAATAAAAATAAATATAAATTAAAAAATTCAGGATTGTGATTTTTATTCTAAAAGGATTAGTTCCTACAATGTAAACTATCTGATATTTGTTTTTCTTGTTAATATACCCCTCTAGCATGGCATCTTGAAGTAATCCTAGTCAAAAGACCCATGTTCTATCTCAAAGCATTCTAGAGCTCTGAACAGTAATTGCTGTCTAAATACATGTTGAGCACATGGCAGAGCCAACCTGGCCTTAGTTCTCTCTCCAGAAGGAAATTATTCTTCAGCAGTCACTGGGAACTTTTCTATTAATTACAGGAAATCATAAGAGTCCAGGTGTTAGAAATACATGGAAAGGCTAGCAACCTGGGCTACATGAAGACACCCTCTTTGATTTAGAACTGTAGTTTTCATTTTGAAAAGTGTTAGGGCAATAGCAGCACACACCTTTAATCCCAGCACTCGGGAAGCAGAGACAGGTGGATCTCTGAGTTCTAGGCCAGGCTGGTCTACAGAGTGAGTTCCAGAACAGCCGGGACTACATAAAGAAACCTTGTCTCAAAAAAGAAAAAAAGAGGGGCTAGAGAGATGGCTCAGAGGTAAAGAGCACTGGCTGTTGTTCCAGAGGTCCTGAGTTCAATTCCCAGCACCCACATGGTGGCTCACAACCATCTACAATGAGATATGGTACCCTCTTCTGGCCTGCAGGCTGAACACTCACTGTATACATGATAAATAAATATAATCTTTAAAAAAAAAAAAGAGAGAAGAAAAGAAATGTATGACAAAATAGTGAAGAGAACTGCAGCCCCCACATTCCACATTGTCAATGAATTTTGGTTATATTTTCAAGTAGCTAAATGTGTTAAGTTAGAGTTCTGGTGTTGTGGCCTTATCGGTAAATCCAGCATTTGGGAGGTGGAGGAGGCAGGACCATCAGGAATTCAAGGTCACCCTTAGCTACACAGTGAGTTGAGACAAGCCTGGGCCACATGAGACCTTGTCTCAAAATTAAAACCCAAGTTTTCCTTTCACTCACATTAGTATATTCTCTCAACATCTGTCTGCTGGTGTTATCCTCATTCTGTATGTGAGTAAACTAGGGTTCAGAGAGGGGAACGGACTTGGCAGATGTCAGAGTTCCCTGTTAGGTCTGGAGCTTGTGTCTGAAGTCAAGTTAGTCTGCCCTCTCCACATAAGTGCAGTAAGTAGACCTGCTGTTTCTAGTCTGTTTTGAGTTCTGATTGTAGTGAGCTTGAGTGTGGTACTCTGATCACACATAGGCACAGGCAAGTCACCTTTGTTTTAGGAAAGACACGGAGCACTTACAGCTAGGACATAGATCAGAGATTATGCAGATGAAGTTGCCAGCAGAAGGTAGTTCATTTATAGATAGAAATAATCATGGCCTTTACAGAGGACCAGCTCTGGGCCTTCATAGATACCCTACCACAATCCCTATAGAAAGCTTATGATTTCTCTGTTACAGAGAGAAGACACCCAAAGTATTAATAACTTTCCCCAAGATCAAACAGTCTCAGTGAACTTTTTATTCCCCACCCTTCACAATAGGACCTAGTTGTCGTGTTTGATCTCTCTGTTCAGCCTGTAAGCTCCCCAAGACCCAGGGCCTGTGGTCTGGAACATGCTGTCACCACAAACAGCAGTCATGGAAATGAACTTCTTTAAGCACCACAGCTTGAACCAGCCTGAAGCCTGCCTGCACAGGAGCATGCACATAAAGTCAACTCAGGAGGCTGGAGCAGAATTCAGGGTGGGCCTGGCTTACATAATGAGTTCCAGGCCACTCCTCCCCATCAGAAGTCACCACTAACGACTTGCTGTAACAAACTCCACTAGTCCTTTAAGGGCTGAACAAGGAATTGGAGTAATCGAACGGTATGCCAACCAGTACGCTGGGTTCCAGGCCGCTCTGACTTGTTTGGAGTGGCCGCTGCTGCCCGGAGGACTGCAGAAGCCCAGAGCGGTTGGCCTGCGCGCTTCCGGGGCCTGGGGAAGGGGGCGGGCTCTTAAGCCCCGCCCTGTGGGTGGAGCCACGATCTGGACGAGCAAGGGCTGCGACAGGTAATTTGGTGCTGGTCTGGAGGTCTTTGGCGGGGCGGTCTGCGGGATCCCGGCACTCGGAAGTGTGCCTGAGCTGGGTGGAAGGGACGGTGTCCCTGGTCTCCGGCCGGCCACATTAGCGGAAAGCAGGCAGCCATTTCTCTCTGACCCTGACTTCTTTCACGAGGAGATGTGGCCGGGAGAGGGGATGTAAAGGAGGTAGCTAGAAGAGTTCCCTCCCATGCGAAGCCGGCCCTTGGAGCTCCGACCCTGTGGTCCGCCGCCTAGGCCGCAGGTGGACCGGTGCATCTCTCCTTTAGTTCCATTTCTTCCTTCATTTATCCCTACTTCTTCTCTCTGCGGGCCCGTGGGTAAGTTATCAGAATGAATCTGAAGGACGGACATGCTAAGATTTTAGAATTTAGTCTAGATACTTTTCTGTTACTATTATTTTGAGACAAGAGCCTCACTATGTAGCCCAGGCTGGCCTCTATCTATCAGTCTACTGCCTCGAGCCTCCCAAGTGCCAGGTAGTGCACTACTGTGCCTGGATGACTACAGACGTTTAAATAGATAATTATATTCAAGGGTCTGAGTGTTTAGTTCAGTTAGCAGAGTGCCCGCCTAGTGAGAACGCAGACCTGGGTTCGATCCCCCAGTACAGGATAAAACCAGGCATGGTGGGATTTGCTTGTAATCATACCTTTTGGGAAGTGGAGGCAGGAGGATCAGAAGCTCAAGGTCACTCTTGGCTACATAATGAGTCAAGGCTAGCCTATGCTACATGAGACCTTGTCTCTAAATAAGTAAATAAGTTTGAAAAAAAAAGTTAATTACATTTAGAATGATTCCTGTAATAATGATGGCTAAATATACATGGTCATAAAGGAAACCCAAGCCCAAGTCCTTCTAATTAAGCCTCCCTGCCAAGTGTGTGTGTATTGCTAATAAAAGGGAAAGTTTCTTTAAGGAACCTTTGAAATGGACTTTATTCTCTCTCTCTCTCTCTCTCTCTCTCTCTCTCTCTCTCTCTCTCTCTCTCTCTCTTTTCAAGATAAGGTTTATCTGTGTAGCCCTGGCTGTCTTAGAACTCACTCTGTAGACCAAGCTGGCCTCGAACTTACAGAGATCCACCTGCCTCTGCCTCCCAGGTGCTGGGATTAAAGGCGTGTGCCACCACTGCTCAGCTTTTTAAATTTGTTTGGGGGGGGGGTCTTTATTTTTTATTTATTTCTTTTTCTGGAAATTGAACCCAGGGTCTTGTCCATGCTAACCAGGCACTCTACTACAGAGCCACATCAGCTCCTTGAGACCAACTGTAACTACTGACTACAAGTGTGCAAGTTCATAAGAAGGGAAGATAGGGGAGGCAGTAATTACCACAAAACACGTGTTGATTTTATTAACTCCCCAGTGGGTGAGGGGATTTAATACAGGTTATGAAAGGACTTGCTCTGTTAGGGGAACAACAGGAAGCCCAATATTGCAGGTGGGGTCCATAAAAAAGATACAGGTCACTCCACATAGCTGGGCCACATAGTGAAACACTGTCTCAAAAAAACAAAATACGGATCAGAAAGCTTGGTCTTCTATTTCATGCTGAGACCAAGATTTATCTCAGAATTCAGTATTACTCAGCTACTTAGATTGTTCTATCATATGTGTGGGGGGGGGGTTTGTTTTGTTTGTTTATTTGTTTTTGAGATAGAGTTTCTGTGTTGCCCTGGCTGTCCTGGAACTCACTCTGTAGACCAGGCTGGCATTGAACTCACAGAGATACGCCTACCTCTCCCTCACCAGTGCTGTGTACCACTATGCCTGGCTCTTAAAAAAATATTTTTAATACAAATTTTAAGTTAGTCTGCCAAATAATGTATTTCAGGGGGCTGGAGAGATGGCTAAGTGGTTAAGAGGGCCCAAGTTCAATTCCCAGCACCCACATGGCAGCTCGAAATTGTCCATAACTCCTGTTCTAGGGGATCCAACACCCTCATACAGACATACATGCAGGTAAAAATACCAATGTACATAAAATAAAAATAAATAATTTTTAGAAAACACTATGTTTCATTATGGCATTTTCATATGTATGTGTCCTACATTGTTCTGATTTGTATGCCCTGCCTTATTGCCCTCCCCATGCCTGTTTTACCTTTAATAAAGACCTCTGACATCTGATATGTGCCCCTCCCTCATGAGACTCAGAGACAGATGGGAAATGTGAGCTGAAAAACTTGAGTAGTTGTGTCAAGGCTGGGGGTGTGGCTCAAGTTAGACACCTAGCATGCATGAGGTCCTGGATCTGACAGGGAGAAGAGGAAAAGGCTGGATCTAGTGGCTGCAGTTCAAGTACTGAGGAGACTCAGACAGGACTGTCCAGAGCTGGAAGTCAGCCTAGACTACCGAAGCTTGCTTCAAAACAAAAAGGATTCACCCCTAAGTGTGGTGCTCTTGATTCGGATTGGCCAGAAGTTAGAAGGTTCACTCTCAAAGGTTTGGTGGGGTTTGTGGTTGTTCCTTCCCAGTTTGGGGGTCCAACCTGGGGCCTTGCCCATGCTGGGCAAGTGCTCTACCACTGAGCCCCTCCACAATCTAATAAAGGTTTGTGAGGGGCCCGGCCGGATTTGCTGTATTGTAAGAAGATGCCTGAACACTGCCTTCCTCTCTTCTGCATAGGGCGTCATGAAGCAGCTGCCAGTCTTGGAGCCTGGAGACAAGCCCAGGAAAGCTACATGGTCTGTAAGGAAGGATTCAGACACACAAGAGCTTGAGTTTTTGTTTCACAGACATGTAGTTTACTACCACATTTGAGCATCTCCGCGAAGGGGTAGCAATGGAACTGGTAATTAGACTCAGAGTCTGAGAAGGTCTTCAGAGGAAAGATAGGTGGGCAGTAATTATCACAGAGCAGCTGTTAATTTTATTAAACTCTGTTTACCAGGAGCAATGAAACACTGGCCATCTGGCATCCTCGGCCCCTACTCTTAGGTCCTCCCCTGAGCTGTGGCTCATTCTTAAGGTTTCAGGGAGTTGAGTTTGGGTTGTACTGGCTTCAGTGTCCCTTGGCTGCTTGTTAAACCCTTCATTCATCAGCTCACACTGGCTAACATCGGTGGCTGCTCCACAGGCTCCAGAAGTCCACAGGCAAATAGTTCCTCTGTAGTGAAGTCGGAGACAGCAGGTGGCGGAGTCTGGCCCACACTGAGGGGCTCACAGAAGTTGCAGAGAGGTGCAGTGTCCCCACAGGACTCAAGGGCGCCTCATGCCTGCTCCCATGGCCTGTCTTGCCGCAGAGCCGTCACCCATGTGCTGGAGATGTGTTCTAGGGTAAAGCCGTCTAGAGAACTGGGAATGTAGCTTGTTTGGAGAGCTCTGCCTCGCATGTACAACACCCCAGTTAGATCCTCAGCACTGAACAAGACAAAGCGGGCATCTTAACGAGGTCCTGTGCAATCAGTCTGTTTCTGCCTGTCTGTTCAGTCTCAACTACCTTTACATACTCTTGCTGTTTTGTTTGCTGTTGAGACAGACTCATGTAGCCCAGGCTGGTGCCTAGCTTTCAGCAATCCTCCTTTCTCAGCCTCCCAAGTGCAGGCATTACAGGCATAGTCACCAAGATTGACCTTGTTTTTTTTCAAAACAGGCCATCTAGTACTCAGGTACCAGACGGCCACTTGGAGTTCAGTGCTAGCTTGGGCAATGGAGTAAAATGCTGTCTAGAAAAAAAAAAAAAAGACAAAAAGAACTTTTATATTAAAACTATTCTTTGGCTGTGAAAGCACTGAAAAAGATATTCCTGAAGCTTTTAAATGGTCCTTTTACCCACTGGTCCAAGAGGGCTGTGAAGGCCGGGAACGCTCTGTCTCACTTGGCATCTTTCTAGATGTTTATCCTTTTTTGGTTTTTGGTTTTTTGATACAGAATTTCTCTGTGTAGCTTTGTCTGTCCTGGAACTTGCACTGTAGATCAGGCTGGCTGAAAACTCACAGAAATCCTCCTGCCTCTGCCTCCTGAGTGCTAGGATCAAAGACGTGTGCCACTACCACCCAGCTTTTATTCTTGTATATAGAGCTCATATGCTTAACTTTTTTACACCTCTGTTCCTCAACTATTAAAGTCAACCTACAGTAATAGTACTGATGGCTAGTGAGATCCACAAAGGAAATGAAGCCGAGGTTGTTGCTTTGTGAGCAGCGTGCATGGGACATTGTTAGCCATCCTTCAGGAGATGGGATACACAAATCTGAATGTCAGAACAGATCTGAGCAAGGAGGAAAGATCCAGAAATCACTTATAGTGACAGAGATGGGTGTCCATAGAAACCACCAGGACAGATGAAGTGAATCAGAAAAGCAAGCACAGACGGAGGGAAAGGATACTAGGAGAGTGAGAATTCCGAGGGGCTGGTGGGAAAGGGATCAGAGAGAAGAGGAAACAGCTGCCGGAAGGTGAGCGCATAGCCAGAGGAAGAGGTGTGGAGAAGCCAGGTTCTGGAAAAGGTACAGGAAAGTGGGAGGAGTCAGGAGTGCCACCATCAGAGAGCTCAAATAAGACAGGACCCGGGAATTGCCAGGAGCTGCTCTTACTCACTGAGTGCCCTGGCACAGGCCTGTAACCCCGCATTTGGGAGGTGGCGTCAGGAGCATCAGGAACTTAAGGTCATCCTGGGCTATCTGGAGTCCTAGATTGCCTGAGACCCTGTCTCAAACTAAATTTTGTTTTAAATATTTATTTACTTATTATGTATACAGTGTTCTGTCTGCGTGTATCCCTGCCTGCCAAAAGAGAGCACCAGTTCTCATTGTAGATGGTTGTGAGCCACCATGTGGTTGCTGGGAATTGAACCCAGGTCCTCTAGTACCCAGTGCTCTTAACCTTTGAGCCATCTCCACCCGCTTGGTTGGTTTGTTTCCAACTTGGAAGCTTGAGTTGCATTTTTTTCTGTTCAAAATCAAAATAAATGTATCGGGGAATGCCCGATCCTCTGTTTCAGCTTTGAGTCCTAGGTTTAGCTTCCATTTGTTTGAGGTTTCCAAGCCTGGAAAGGCTCTTAATGGATTTCATATAATCCTTATGGGGCTTAATCCATGAGTTCTGGAGAATTTTCTCCACAGGGAGACACTGGCTGTTCGCCAGGGCCTTGGCATCATAGTTGTCCCTATGAATATATGATATGAATATGAATATAATGTGATATGAATATGATATGAATATGAATATAATGTGATATGAATATGATATGAATATGATAATGCCCTGGCATTGTTTACTGACTCACTCCCTGCGACCTTGTAAGCTGTTTGAGTCTTCACAGCTCCCTTTAAAGGTAAAAACTGCCACAATCCTTGGGTTTTTGTTTTGTTTTTTTGAGACAGGATTTCTCTGTATAGTCCTGGCTGTCCTCAAACTCACTCTGTAGACCAGGCTGGCCTTAAACTCAGAGATCCACCTGCCTCTACCTCCCAAGTGCTGGGATTAAAGGTGTGTGCCACCACCATCCCGCAACAGTCCTTGTTTTTTAATAGAGAAAACTAAGGTTCAGAAAGGTTAAGTGGCTCCCCAAATGCTACACGTCTAGAAAGCACTGAAGCTCATTCTTGAACCAGGTCTGTCTGAACCTACAGACCATGATAACACTATCCTGATTGTGCCAAGGCACACCAGTAGACATCTCTCAGTTCCCCTGTCTACCACAGAGCTCCATGGGAGTCAAAAGTCCAGCCAAAATTGAAAAGTCAGAGACCGAGCAAAGGGAAGGTACTGGGCAAAGGGAAGGGACTGTAGCTGGTCAGGATGTGATGCTTCGCTGAATCCAGTGTGGAGTCAGTGGGACAGCTCAGCAGGGGAGGCACTTGCCCAGCAAGCCTGATGACTTGGGTTCCATCTCAGGAACCCACATCAAAGTGGAAGGAGACACCAGTTGTGTAGAGTTTTCATGTGCCCTCAGCACCTGCACCGTGGCACTTACACACACCATGCACATACTCGTGTACAATAGCAGGAATAAAATGTAAAGCATCAGTATGTGTACCAGACCTTTCTGGTGACCATTTTGTGAGGAATGGAAGACTATCTTCACACAGGCCTCCTGAATCTATCTTCCCTTTGGCAGGTACACTTTGACTTGTCCTGGAGACAAACCCTGCCCTCGAGTTGGCCACAGCTGCTCTTATTTGCCCCCAGTTGGTGATGACAAGAGAGGGAAGGTCTTCATTGTAGGGGGAGCAAATCCGAACCAGAGCTTCTCAGATGTGCACACTATGGATCTGGGTAAGATCAATGCTGCAGAGCACTCATAAAAATACTCACTCTGCTGGGTGTGGTGGTACACATCTTCAAAACCAGACTAGGGAGGCAGAGGTAAGACAACCCCCAGGAGTTCAAAGCCAGCCTGGACTATATAGAAGTGCCAGGCCAGGAAAACATAGACCCTGTCTCAAAATAATAATAATAATTGTAATAATAATAATAATAATACCAACTCGGGGTTGAGGATTTAGCTCAGTGGTAGAGCGCTTGCCTAGTAAGCGTAAGGCCCTTGGTTCCGTCCTCAGCTCTGAAAAAAAAAAAAAAAATAATACCAACTCACACCAGACACAGGGTTTTCCTCTTAAAGGGAGGAATGTCTTTTCTGGCTCCCAAGGTCTCTGCTGACTCTAGCACATGCCCACCTGTTCAGTGCATCCTTGTTGGGAAGAGTCTGTAGCGAGCCCCAGCAATCTAGAAATTGGATATTTATTAACTGTCTTAGGAGGCATCAGTGACTCCCATGTCTCCTCCCTGTCTCCTGTCGACATTCTAATTAATCATCAGGCCCTGACTTTGTCTCCTGCCCGGTTTGTCCCTTTCCATAGTTTGTACCACTAGCTTCTAGCTAGGCTTGGGGTCATTTTCACACCAGCCTCCTGGCTTCCATGTTGGATCACTCTGCAGTGCATACTCCATACCTACCCAGAAAGCGTTACTCTTTGGTTTGGGGGAGTGTTACTTTGTTTTAATGTAGTCTCATGTGGCTCAGGCTGGACTTGAAATCCCTGTGGATGTGGAACTAGCTGAGGAAGACCTTGAACTCCTGATTCTCTTGCCTTCATCTCTCAAGTGAGCACTATCACAAATCTGTGCTACTCCACCTGGCCCATGTAAGCTGACGACCAAACTCTGGTTTTCATGTGTGCTCTCCCATCTCCTCCTTCACAGATCTTAGCACATGTGATTACTTCGTGTACTTCCCACAGGAGTTTAAGGTTCTCAGAAACAGAGAGTGAGCCTTTTTTTTTAAGATTTATTTATTATGCATACAGTGTTCTATTTGCATGTATCCCTGCAGGCCAGAAGAGGGGAGCCTTTTTAACTCATAATTGTATCCCCAGAAACTGCTAGAGCATGTAGCCAATAGTAATAATAATAATAATACCAACTCGGGGTTGAGGATTTAGCTCAGTGGTAGAGCGCTTGCCTAGTAAGCGTAAGGCCCTGGGTTCGGCCCTACTCAGAGATGAATGAATGAATGAATGAATGAATGAGTGAAGCTGTGGACAAATTATTACTATGTGCTATCCTGCTATACAAAAGGCAGAAGTTGAAAATTAGTGAACCACATCTATGTTTGGCTATGGCCATATAGCATTTCTGTTATAATACACACACACACACACACACACACACACACACACACACACACACACATACACACATATATATGTGGGGTTTTTTTTTGTTTTTGTTTTTTTAAGACAGGTCTTCTCCGTATATCCCTGACTGTCCTAGAACTCACTCTGTAGAACAGACTGGCCTTCAACTCACAGAGGTCCACCTGCCTCTGTCTCCCAAGTGCTAGGATTAAAGGCATGAGCCACCACTGCCTAGCTATATATTAGTTTTTTTCAGACAGAGTTTCTCTATGTAGCCTTGGCTATCCTGGATATGTAGACCATGTTGTTTTTGAACTGACAGAGATGTACCTGCCTCTGTCTCCCAAGTGCTAGGAGCTGGGATTAAAGCTGTGTGCTATCACACCCAGTCCAAATATTAGTATTTTATTACATTTATTATTTTGTACATGTGCATAGCACACATAGAGATTAGAGGACAACTTTGTAAAATTTTAAAGATTTGTTGTATTATAATTATTTATTTAATTAGTTTTTTGAGACAGGGTTTTTTTGTATAGCCTTGGCTCTGTAGACCAGGCTGGCCTTGAACTCAGAGATCTACTTGCCTCTAGAGGGCTGGGATTAAAGGCACCACCACCACCCAGCTGTTTTATTTATTTTTGTAAATAGAGATGATTGGCTTAAGGGATTTTTTGTTTTGTTTTGTTTTTCAAGACAGGGTTTCTCTGTGCAGCTTTGCGCCTTTTTCCTGGAACTCACTTGGTAGTCCAGGCTGGCCTCGAACTCACAGAGATCCGCCTGCCTCTGCCTCCCGAGTGCTGGGATTAAAGGCGTGCGCCACCACTGCCCAGCCAAGGGATTATTTTAAGAAAAATATTTTATGTGTATTAGTGTTTTACCTGCATGTATGTATGTACACTACAGAAAGAGTTGGAGCCATTGGAACTGGAGTTACAGAGAGTGGTGAGCTACCGTGGTGCTAGGAGCTGAGCCTGGGCATCTGGAGTAACCACTCTCAACTGCTAAGCCTTTAATCAGCCCATTATCCTACTGGTTTCAATATGCATGTGTGTGGAGGGGTCTGGTGTGGTATATGCATGTGAGTGCCAATGCCCATGGAGGCCAGAAACATTGGATCCCCTAGAGCTGGATTACATGGAGGCTGGGAGTTAAGCTTGGGTCGTCTGCAAGATTAACAAGTGCCCTTAACAACTGAGCCTTTTCTCCAGCCCCAACTATGTCAATTTAACATACACACTTGATCTGTGAATGAGTCAAGATTGAAATAACAGAAATGAGGCTGTGAGCTGGCTCAGTGAGTCAAGGTACCTGCTGCCCAGCCTCCTCTGAGTTTGATCCCTGAAGCACACTTGGTAGAAGGAAGAAATTGAACTTTCCAAAGTTGTTCCCTGACCTCCATGCAGGTGCTGTGGCACAAATGTGTATACACATATGCACACATAAGAAATAGACTAGAAAATTTTAAATTGCCATGGTTGGGCCTCTGATAATAATTTTAGGAGGTCTGGCATCTAGCCTCCTGCGTGGCTACATGGCAACAGTTATTTAGAGCTGGAGTGTCACCTAGTGACAAGGTTTCCACCCACAGAGTTACCACGGTCTCTGTTTATACTATCCAGGCACTTGAATCTCTGCTCCCAGCACTAGGCCAAGATACCTTAAGTCCCTTTCAGTACTCAAGAAGCTTACCTTTTAGCTCAGTTATATTGTGACTGTCTGTCTGTCTGTCTGTGACAGCATCTTCCTATGCCTAGATTCTCTGCGTAGCCCAGACTACAACCCACAACCTTTCTGCCTCTACTTTCCAAGTACTGGGGTCCTGGACCACCATACCAGCTTCAATTACATCTTTATTACAAGTTATCAGTACCATGGTGACCTCAGCAAAGCCATTTGGACCATAGTATCCTATTACATATAGATTACTAACCGGCTTCATTTGCAGTTGTGATTACCTAACAGCAGCATGATACTTGTAAGGTCCTAGATTCGTGATTTGCTAACTAAAAGAATTAGTTGGTTTAGGCATCATTTCTCTGTTTGCCCAGAGATCACTTAGTCACTTAAAATGGTAGTGGGGGAGATTGAGATGTATATAGATATCAGGAGTGTTTTTCAGGGTCTAAGGACAGAAAATAGCAGCCCAGGCTGCTGAGAGAATGGAAACTGGATCCAAGCGGCCCATGGAGTCAAGCAGCTGCCTCTAGTCCCGTTAGTTACGACTAGCAAGTTAGTGCTGTCCATATGTCACCTGGACTCTGGGAGGAAGAATGGAGACAGTTTGACAGTTTCCGTGAAAGAGGCTTCATGGGCCAGGCAGACAGCCTGCAAGTGTGTGCTAGAGAACATTTCGGTATTTCGGTTTGAACGGGTTCCCTTTAAGGACTGACGGTTGGTCGTTTATGATTTCCCTCCCCGCGTTTGTCAGCCAGAATTACCAGCTGACAGTCCTGTCTAAGGACTGGGCAAATGTTTCCTAGGAACGCAGCGGTGGGCCGCGGCCACCAGGGAAGGCCTCTTGCCTCGGTATGAGCATGCCAGCTTCACCCCCTCCTGCACGCCTCACTGCATCTGGGTGTTCGGGGGTGCGGACCAGTCAGGAAACCGAAATTGTCTGCAAGTCTTGAATCCTGGTGAGTAGACAGAGGTTATTTTCTTCCTATCATACACATATGGATGCAGTTATGTTACAGTATATTTGAATTGCCCTAATTAACCTATTTTACCTTGCTGACCTCATAGAAATAGGAATTTTTAGATTTTTTTCTTTTTGCATTTTTAAATGTATATGTGTGTGTGTGTGTGTGTGTGTGTGTGTGTGTGTGTGTGCATGAGAGAGACCATACACATTCAGTAGTACTCATGTGGAAGCCAGTTGCCTCCTTTCACCATGTGGGTCCCAGGGATCAAACGCACCCGGCTAGCCCAGGACTCCTGACCTGCTCTCAAGTGATGGAATTATAGGACTGTCCCATGCAAGGTGCTAGACAGGGCTGAATTTTCTTTTGTGTCAAGTATTGAAATTTCTTTGCAGTGTTTGAAAAGTGTCTTCTTGGGTGTCCATTGATTGGTTTGAGTGTTTGTTATCCTCCCTGTCCTCCCTCTCTGCAGCGTAAATGCTTTTTTAAAAAATACATTTTGGGGGTTGGGGATTTAGCTCAGTGGTAGAGCAAGCGCAAGGCCCTGGGTTCGGTCCTCAGCTCTGAAAAAAAAAGACAAAAAAATAACAAAAAATATATTTTGTTTTGTTTTTCGAGAAAGGGTTTCTCTGTGTAGCTCTGGATTTCCTGGAACTCACTCTGTAGACCTAGCTGGCCTTGAACTCACAGAGATCCACTTGCCTCTGCTTCCCAAGGGCTGGGATTAAAGATGTGTATCAACACTGCAGGGCTAAAATACTTTATTTTTAAATTTTATGTGTATGAGTGTTTTGGCCGCATGTATATAACCATGTGCATGTAGTGCCTGAAGAGGCCAGAAGAGGGCGTCAGATTTCCCCCCAGAACTGGAGTTACACACAACCACCATGTAGATGCTGGGAACCAAACCTTTGGAAGAGCACAAGTGTTCTTTCCATCTCTCTAGACTCCTCTCTCTGTCTCTGTCTCTCTGTCTCGCTCACTCTCTTTTGCTCTCTCTCGCTCTCTCTCTCTCTAACCTGGGCTGTCCTGGAACTCTTTATGTAGACCAGGCTGGCCTTCAGCTCAGAAATGCACCTGGCTCTGCCTCCCAAGTGCTGGGATTAAAGGCAAGCATCACCATCATGGCTGAAATGTAAATGCTTTGAGGATAAGGGTTTGTTCACTCTTCCTAGGGACAAGAACACAATCGGATACAGAGTAGACATTCCACCAGCCTCCTGGTCTACACTGAAGCCATTTTGTCTGGAACACCATTATAGAGTATGATGGTTAAGCTGGGTTTGGTGGTACAGGCCTGATATCCCAGCTGCTTGAAAGGCTGAGGCAGAAGAATCACAAGTTTAAGGTCACTCTGGGCTAGAGTATGATGGTTGACAGTTCACATCAGGCCAGAGTGTAGGCAGGCGTAGAGTACTTGCCTGGCATGTATGAGTCTCTTGGTTTGATGCCCAGAACATGGGGGAGAAGTAGTTCAGGTCAGAATCTGTACTTTGCTATACACTATCCATGACACTATTCACCATGACCTTGAGCAAAGCCTCTGTCTCAGTTTTCTTTCCTGTCACGTTGGGTATTAATAGTTCCTCCCTTGTGAATTTGTTGAAGATTTAAATTAGCAGCTAACACTCACTCTCTGTTAGTTGCTGTATTGATACAGACAGAATTTGAAAAGTGGAAATTAGTTCTGGAAGTTCATCTTTAAAAAGACGGCAGTGTAGCTGGGTGGTGGTAGTGCATGCCTTTAATCCCAGCACTCGGGAGGCAGAGGCAGGCAGATCTCTGTGAGTTCGAGGCCAGCCTGGGCTACAGAGTGAGATCCAGGACAGGCACCAAAGCTATGCAGAGAAACCCTGTCTGGGGGGAAAGAAAGAAAGAAAGAAAGAAAGAGAGAGAGAGAGAGAGAGAGAGAGAGAGAGAGAGAGAGGAAGGAAGGAAGGAAGGAAGGAAGGAAGGAAGGAAGGAAGGAAGGAAGGAAGGAAGAAAGAAAGAAAGAAAGAAAGAAAGAAAGAAAGAAAGAAAGAAAGAAAGAAAGAAAGAAAGAAAGAAAGGAAGGAAGGAAGGAAGGAAGGAAGGAAGGAAGGAAGAAAAAGATGGCAGTGTGTATGTGTGTGCTCTACAGCCCAGGACTCCTGCCTCAGATTCCCAAGTGCTGAGTTCACAAGTGCTGGGACCCTTTCTTTTACACTCTGGGTGATGGCATTTATTTAAAAACAAAACAAAAACCCCACAGTGGTACACTGCCTATAATCCCAGCATTCTGAAGGCAGAGGCAGGCAGATCTCTATGAGTTTGAGGCCAGCCAGGGCTATGTAGTAAAACATTGTCATGAGACAAAAAACAAAAACAAACAGTGAAACTCTGGGAAGCTCCTATCAGAGAAATCGATTTGATTTGATTTTTTTGTGGAATATTACTTTACACTGTGTGAATAGATGTTACTGTGATTGGTTTAATAAAGAAGCTGACTGGCCAATAGCTGGACAGGATAAGGTTAGGGGGTAGAGCCAGACTAAGAGAAGAAGAAGGAGGAGGCTGAGGAGTCACCAGCCAGACTCGGAAGAAGCGACATGAAAAGTACATAGATGAGGTAAATGAGCCTCGGGGCAGCACGTAGATGAATAGAAACGGGTTAAGTTACGAGAGCTTGTTAAAGACAAGTCTAAGCTATTGACCAAGTCTCTGTGTGGCTATTTGGGAATTGACTGTCAGGACAGGAAAGTCTGCCTACATTTTTTATTTATTTTGGTTGTTTGTTTTTGCTGATTGTCTTGCTAGAGAGTATAGGCTCTCGGTCTTCCTGCCTCATCCTCCCGAGTGCTGCAGTTACAAGCGTGAGCCACTGTACCCAGGACTTAGTTCTGTCATTCAAGCCCTGCCCGAGATCTGCAGCTCTAGAGAGGGTTCATTTCGCTCTGATGTAGGCTGAGGCCTGTTCCATCTGCACATTCTTGTTGACGCTCACATGTAATGTACATGCCTTGTGTAGCATTTTGTATGTTGAATGCAGATCTTTTGCAAAAGGCAGTTTTTCTAACAAGAACTAATATTTGGTTGTGGTGGAGCTAATGTGGGAGTCTGACAGATCAGGCCTCAGTCTTCTGATCCACTCTCCAGAGACCTTCATAAGCTTCTGATCTCCCATATAGCTCTCAGGGGTGAGGGAGCACCATGGGAAGGATCAAGAGCTTGGTTTTTTTTTTTTTCTGTCCTGCCAGCCAGCTCCCAAATATTAACATAGAGAGTTCTTATTAATTATGAAAGCTCGGCCTGTAGCTTAGGCTTGTTCCTAACTAGCTCTTATATGTTAACCCATTTATATTAATCTACATTCTATCACATGGCATTACCTCTCTCCTATCTTGCACCCTGTTTCCTTTCCGTGTCTCCTGGGATCTCCTCAAGCGTCAATTATCTCCTCTTTCCTTTCTCTCTTTCCGGAAGTACCCCTTGCCTAGCTATTGGCTGTTCAGCTCTTGATTAAACCAATCACAATAATATATCTTCACACAGTGTACAAATATACCACAACTACTAACCTGTGATTCTTAATTATATTAGTAGTTTTTAAGGACTAGAGCTTTGCATTATGTTTTAAAATGAACTTATAGGTACAACACCCCAAACCAGAGTAAAAACATATATACAGTATAACAAAAATAACCTTAAATTTGTATCAACATATAAAAATCCATATCGATTTAAAATATTTGAGACTAATAGTTGTTCAAAAGTAGACTCAAGGGGCTGGAGAGATGGCTCAGTGGTTAAGAGCACTGGCTGCTCTTCCAGAGGACTCAGGTTCAATTCCCAGCACCCATATGGCAGCTCACAATTATCTGTAATCTCAGCTCCAGGAGTTCTGACACCTTTACACAGATACACATGCAGGCAAAACATACATAAGGTAAAAATAAATAAATCATTAAAAAAAAAAAAGTAGACTTGGCGGGGCTGGAGAGATGGCTCAGAGGTTAAGAGTACTGGCTGCTCTTTCAGAGGTCCTGAGTTCAATTCTCAGCAACCACATGGTGGCTTATAACCATCTGTAATGAGATCTGCATACGTAATAATAAATAATATATACATATATTATATGGTATATAATATATGTAACAAATAAATAAATCTTTTTAAAAAGTAGACTCAACAATCCACCCTTTTATCCCATCATTCTGTATCTCCGCTTTTTACCTTCAGTAACAGATCCCTGAATCTAATCTCCTTTGTTCAGCTTTTTTCCTGACCATGACCAACAACGACTTGTAACCAACCCCCCTAAATGATTACAAGCATCCATAACCCACCAAACAACCAAAAACCACCCCCACCCACCTCTTGGCAAGGTGGGTGTCATGTTCTCTAGACTGCTTGCTTCCTGTCTGGCTTGATGATGTCCTCAGGGGACCCGGAGAAAACTGGCATAATGGTCAAGTCCCGAGAGAGCTAGCTGTATTATTTGTTGTTTAGTCTTTATGTGATGGGAAAGTGTAGAGCTTATCTGAAGTCTTGGCTGGTTAGTTTGTGAGGCTGGACCATCTGAGCCAGCAGCCCTGAAGTTGTTTTGGATGCAGAATTTTGAAATAACTGCAACAGAGGCACTCTGAGAGGCTGGATCACCTGGGCTATCTGTTTTCATTGGTGTCTGGTTTCTGAAAACACTCATACTTTTAAAGTTAACATACATATCTGCATTAACACAAGCATGAAATATGCAGTGTGCGCAAGTCAGTCAAAGATGATTTTTTGTTTTATGTTTGAGCAGGTAGAAGGCATCTGTCAACTTTATAAGTCTTTTTGAACTGTATAACCCAACCTCTATCTATGCCATATGAAAGGATGGCATTTAATAATAAGTCATGAGGATTCTGTAGCCAACAAGATTTATTATCCAGTCTCAGCTGTTCCCATAGCATAGGGATCAGCATATACGTCAGCTGCCCTGTAGTCTTTCGTGGTTTCTTTTTTATATCTGTAGCCAAGATTTTCAGGAGGTGTTCCCCAATCAAATCTGATCTTTATTAATTTTGAAGAGAGCCATATCTTTTTCTTTTCTGTGGAAACAAAGGCACAACCTCTCCTCCAATGCAACATGTTTTTTTTACTTTCATTTTGAAATTAAGACATTCTTAAAATATATATGTTGGTTTAATTTAGCAGTTTCCATAATCCAATGTCCCTCGGCAGCTATTGTTTTTTGTACATTAGCATTTAAAAAATTCAAAGTCAACAAAGCACCATTGTAGCATGAATCTTAAAAGTTCTTATTAATAAAATCAAACCTGAGGCCAGTTATTGGGGTGAATACTGGAGTTTCAGAGAGACAGAACAAGCCACAGCTACTTCATCTCGCCAGTTCCTCAGATGATCTTGTTTCCTCAGACTGGAAGCTTCTCAGTCCTCATCCAGAATGGGTCTCTGCTGAGCTTCTACTCGAAAGCCTGAATGCTTCACCAAGCCAAATGCTTCTAGTTTCTGGTCTTCACGCCTTTATATCTTTCCTTTCTACCGTCACTCCCTGGGATTAAAGGCTGGCTTTCTGGGATTGAAGGCATGAGTCACCATGCTTGGCTGTATCCTTGAACAGATGGATTTCTGCCTCTGGAATGCTAGGATTAAAGGCATATGCTACCGCTGCCTATCCTAAGTATCTAGTGGCTTTTCTGTTCTCTGACCCCAGATAAGTTTATTAGGGTACACAATATTTTGGGGAACACAATACCACCACACACCATACAGGATCTAGATGTTCTGTGTATTTCACATCTTTTCATGGCTTATTCTTTTTATATTACTTTACTCTTTCTTTAAAGACTTTATTTTTTTTTTTCTATGACTGTCTATACCCATTTTTTACTGTATCTGTTTAAAGGTTTTCTCTGTCTGGACCAGTTTACTGTGCACCTTCTTCAACCTCAAGACAAACCCTAAACAGCCACACCAGCTGTGTGCGGCTCTGGCAACTAGCTCTGCACCCCGTGGATTCCCTGAGAGCTTAGCATTATACCAACCTGTTCACCACTCCAACTCCGGGAAGCTGCTGTGTCCACGACGTGGCAGGCACTTTTACCTAGCACACAAGTTGCTCAAGTGCTCTGCTGCACAGCAGGGTGTTGCTGGAGTTTTCCTGCCTGGCCCACAGTCAGGACAAATCTTTGTCACCCGCCAGTCCCACAGCCGCTCAGACCCGACCAAGTAAACACAGAGACTTATATTGCTTACAAACTGTATGGCCGTGGCAGGCTTCTTGCTAACTGTTCTTATAGCTTAAATTAAAGATTTATTTATTTATTATATATACAGCATGTATGACTGCAGGCCAGAAGAGGGCACCAGATCTGATTACGGATGGTTGTGAGCCACCATGTGGTTGCTGAACTCAGGGCCTCTGGAAGAGCAGCCAGTGCTCTTAACCTCTGAGCCATCTCTCCAGCCCCTCTTATAGCTTAAATTAATCCATTTCCACAAATCTATACCCTGCCTGCCACGCGGCTCGTGGTTTACCAGCATCTTTTCATGCTGCGTGTCAGGGTGGCAGCTGGCAGTGACTCCTTCTGCCTTCCTGTTCTTTTATTTCTCCTCTCTGTTAGTCCCGCCTATACTTCCTGCCTAGTCACAGGCCAATCAGTGTTTTATTTATTGACCAATCAGAGCAACTTGACATACAGACCATCCCACAGTACAGCCAAGTGCAGACCATCTCAGACACCTGCACTCAGGCCGTGGTCCTAATCATCCTCTATGTGGACCTGCTGGGTAGAGCCACTAGGAACCCGAGAACGGGCTTGCACAGGACATACAGAATATCCCACAGCAGCAGGGCCTCTTAAAAGAGCCCTGCCTCTGTATGCCAAGCCTACCCAAGAGACTGCTTTCTCAGGCCCTATGTGGATATTTGGGCCCCACATTGGACGCTATATGTAACGAGTCTTTTTCTGTCCCACCAGCCAGCTCCCAAATAATGACATGGAGACTTCTTATTAACTATGAAGCTCGGCCTGTAGCTTAGGCTTGTTCCTAACTAGCTCTTATATGTTATATTAAACCCATTTATATTAATCTACATTCTATCACATGGCATTACCTCTCTCCTATCTTGCACCCTGTTTCCTCTCCATGTCTCCTGGGATCTCCTCAAGCCTTGATTATCTCCTCTTTCCTTTCTGCCAGGAAGTCCCACCTATACATCCTGCCTTGCTATTGGCCATTTAGCTCTTTATTAAACCAATCACAGTAATATATATTCACACAGTATACAGATATCCCACAATAGCTCAGGCCCACCATCTTGCATGAGAAGGTGCTGAGTTAGTGCATCTGTTCCTATAACATTCATGTTTTATTTTGGAAGGAAAGAAACTCTGTATATACCCCATGTGGTGACATATGTTTTTTGTTTTTAAGACAGAATGGTAGAAAAGGCACAGACCATGATGTTATTAAAACTGTTCAAATTGGGGCTGGAGAGATGGCTCAGTGGAGCACTGGCTGCTCTTCCAGAGGTCCTGAGTTCAATTCTCAGCACCCACATGGTGGCTCACAACCGTCCATAGTGGGTTCTGATGCCCTCTTCTGGCATAAAGTGTACATGCAGATAGAGCACTCATAAATAAATCAACAAATTCTTAATCTATATATGGAATGTATCTAAAGCCCACAGCCATTTGCTAGCCATACCAGTAACAATGTAGTTTGACTTCAGTTCCCACTGAGAAGGGAGAAACTGACATTTATTTGTTACTTATTATTCAGTAGGTTTATTATTAGTGCCTCTACAATTGCAGCGATATTGTCTATTTTTTCTATATTGTCTATATTGTCTTTTTAATGTAGTTTATGTATGTGAGTGCTCCGTCTGCATGTATGTCTGCAGGCCAGAAGAGGGCATCAGATCCCGTTACAGATGGTTGTGAGCCACCATGTGGGTGCTGGGAATTGAACTCAGGACCTCTGGAAGAGGAGCCAGCGCTCTTAATCTCTGAGCCATCTCTCCAGCTAGTCTTTCTTTTTCTAGGCCACATTTTCTAGGCAACTTGGCACATTTGGCCTCTGGCATCTAGTGGGAATGGATTTTAGTGCTGCTGGGCTCCTGCATGGCAGAGACAGAGCTGTCAGCGGAGTGGGAAGACCTGCTCCTCATTGAACTTACAGCTCCTCAGCTTTGGGGAATTTGGTCTGTCTGGACGACCTCTGACATCATCCTGTTCTTCCTTGGTGTTGGAGAGTATGAGTCCCCTACCTGAAGTCGTGCCATGCGGGCCATGCCACGCCATGCCATGCTGTGCTCCTTAGAGACTAGGATACAAAGGTGACCCTGCTAAGCCCTACCAAGAGTCACGGGCAGGGTCTGCAGATGTGGATCCCCAGTACCTCAGGAATTAGCAGTAAAGTCAGAAGGCCCTCACCCAGGTCTTGCTTATTTTCTCTCTGGACTAGAAACCAGGACTTGGACCACGCCCGAAGTGAGCAGCCCGCCACCATCCCCAAGAACATTCCACACATCATCGGCAGCGATCGGAAACCAGCTGTATGTTTTTGGGGGAGGAGAGCGAGGTGCCCAGCCTGTGCAGGATGTGAAGTTGCACGTATTTGACGCAAGTATGGACTACGGGTGTGGGGGTCCGGGGGCTCCCTACCTGGCCAGGGCCACCTCAGCCTCCTTTATCTCTCACACAGGAAACAGGGTCTTGAAAAAAGATTTGAACTAAGTAGACTACTTGCCTAGCATGCACCAACCCCCATCCACACTAGTCCCTAGCACCACACAAACCAAGCATAATGGCAGATGTGTGTCCATAGTCCCGGCAGGTGAGATCAGGCCTAGATGAGGATACATGAAACTTGTCACATACAAAATACATCAAGAGGGCTGGAGAGATGGCTCAGCGGTTAGAGCACTGACTGCTCTTTCAGAGGTCCTGAGTTCAATTCCCAGCAACGACATGGTGGCTCACAACCATCTGTAATGTGGTCTGGTGCCCTCTTCTGGCCATGCAGACAGAACACTGTATACATAATAAGTAAATCTTTTAAAAAAAATACATAGTTTTTTTTTTAAAATAATTTATTTAAATTAGTCAATCAATCAAGCTTGGTTGATTGGTGCATGTCTTTAATCCCAGCACTCTGAGGCAGAAGCAGGCAGATCTCTCTGGTCTACATGGTTCCAGGCCAGCCACGGCTACACAGTGAGACCCAGTCTCAAAAAACAAACACAGGGACCAAAAGACAGCGGCTCCGGGCTGAACACAGCTCGGTGGTGACGCGTGAGCTCCGTCTGTGCAGCCCTGCACTTGATCTCCTGTACACCTGGAAAACAAACTGCCACAGCAAAGAGAGAGAAAACGACTCCCAAGGCTTTTCACAGAAGCAGCACACACCTTTATGTTAACAGTTCTGGGTTAAAGCTTACGGGACACATTTTTCAATCCAAAGCAAGAAATAGTTCCCTAGGGCCCAGACTTGAGGGCCAGCCTGCCAGTCACTGGCTTTGCGGTCTCCAGCCCGGAAGTGTCCAAGTAGAGGTTGGGTGGTAGGATGGAGATCTTGGCTGGTAGGTCAGAGGGAAGGCTCCACGATCACTCTTGGGCCACCTTTGCTGTGGAGGAGCCTGAAGAAGCATGCCACCTGGTGTCAGTGTGTTTACTTTCGTAGACACTTTGACGTGGTCTCAGCCAGAGACACATGGAAGCCCTCCGTCTCCCCGGCATGGCCATGTGATGGTGGCAGCGGGGACAAAACTCTTCATCCATGGAGGCTTAGCAGGGGACAAGTTCTTTGATGACCTCCATTGCATCGATATAAGTAAGTGTGTTGGAGGGCCGGGGGGCTGATGTGTTCAAAAGTCTTTAAAATGTGCTTGGAAAGAATTCATCTTCACCCTTCTGTGTTGGTAACTTGAGCGGCTGTTAGAGTCTTTCCTGGACTCCATGAAGCAAGGTCTGGATACTAAGGAACACGAGGCTGGAGAGAGAGCTCAGCCGTGAGGCACATGGGCTGCACCTTCCCACCACCCACAGGGCCAGGGGTGACCAGACAAAACACTGTACACCCCAAATAAGTGAGTTAGGTGGGTAGATAGACAGACAGACAGACCTGAAGAAGAAGGAGAAAGAAGGAAAAATATAATTAACAACTGGGGCTGGAGAGATGGATGGCTCAGCAGTTAAAGCACTGACTGCTCTTCCAGAGGATGACGATTCCAAGTTCCATTCCCTGCACCCACCGGCAGCTGCAGCGTACTCAGAACTTCCAGTCTCAGCTGACCCCTGCACGTGCCCACAGACCCTTTTACACATAAGAAATTTCTAGCTGGGTGGTGCTAGTGCATGCCTTTAATACCAGCACTTAGAAGGCAGGAGCAGGAAAGTCTCTGAGTTCGAGGCCAGCCTGATCTACAGAGTAAGTTCCAGGACAGCCAGGGCTACACAGAGAAACCCTGTCTTGAAAAACCAGAAAACAACAACAACAAAATAAAATATTTTATGTGTAAGGGCATTTTTCCTGCATGTATGTCTGTGTACCAACCACATGTGTGTAGTACCTAAAGAGGCCAGAAGAGGGCATTGGATTCCCTGGAACTGGAGTCACAAATGGTTGTAGGTGCTGGGAATTAAGCCTAGAACTTCAGGAGCCAAGCCAAATACATCTTTTTAAATTTTTTCTTTTTTCTGAGACAAGGTCACACTTGGCTTGCCTAGAGCTCTCTATATAGCCCAAGCTGGCCTTGAACTCCTAGAGATCCGAGCCACAGCCTCCAAAGTGTTGGGATTAGAGGTGTGCACCACCATACCCGACTTCATCTATTTTTTAAAAAGAGCAAAATATGGGCTGGAGAGATGGCTCAGAGGTTAAGAGCACCGACTGCTCTCCCAGAGGTCCTGAGTTCAATTCCCAGCAACCACATGGTGGCTCACAACCATCTGTAATGAGATCTGATGCCGTATTCTGTATACATAATAGATAAATAAATCTAAAAAGAGCAAAATAAAAATAAGCAGTCATTCCCCAACACTGAGAGCATGAGCAGGCCTGTCATCCCTTCCGGCCCTGCCCGCCCACTGCACTTCCCTGCAGTTTGTGTTCCCAGCCAGAGCTCCTTATGCTTTGGCTCCTGTTCCGTTTCTGGTCCAGATAATGGAGGTGGATGACCAGAACTGCATGTTTGTTGGCCTGCATGGTCAAAAACCCTGGAAAAAGGAAAGCTAGAGAGAACCTGAAGCTTGTCTTCACTTCTGAGGGCTGTATTCTGAGTCTTTCTGGATGTGAGTTGCATGGGGCAGGGACCTCCTCTTTCCTTGGTGAAGTTCCTGGAGGGTGGGTGAGTGCTTGTCTGCTCTTGAGTGATGGATGAGTAGATGAGCAAGGTCTGCCTGGCTGTAGACCACAGAACAAGGGCGATGGGCGGAAGGCACAAGAACTCCTGCGCAAAGTACTGTGTCCTTGGAAGCAGGCTCACTGGCTGGAATTCCTCCATTGGCTACAATCAGGGATTTCACTTCCCTTTTTTTTTGGAGACAGAGTCTATCTGTGCAGCTCAGCCTCAAACTGGCGATCCCCCTGCTGAGTTCAAGGGCTAGAGTCACGCACTCCCAGGCAGTTTCAAACAGGACAGGATTGGTTCTTGTTGTTTTGAGACAAGGTCTTTCTATGTAGCACTGGTTGTCATGCAACTCGCTCTGTAGACCAGGCTGACCTCAAACTCACAGAGATCCACCTGCCTCTGCCTCTGAGTGCTGGGATTAAAAGTGTGCGCCATTGTGCTTGGCCTGGTAATTTTCTAAGACTGCCCATTTTCCTGTGCCGAGGAAGTACTTCCTAGCTATTGTTTCTTCCTTCCCAAATGGTTTCTAATTTAAACCCCAGTGGTATGTATATACTTCATTTAAATGCTCCTTGGAAAACATGCAGACAGTTCTGCAGAAGTAGTGTTGGGAAGGAGTGCTGAGTGCAGCCTAGAGGACACAGGCCACGCAGCCTCGGTGTGACTGACTCTGCCACTTTCACGTCACTCTGTCTTCTCACCCTGTGTGCTCGTCGTCTATAAGAAGGAAGGATGTAGATAGAAGTGATAGCAGCTCATAGGGCTGAACAAGAGTTCACAAGTCATAGCCAGCACCCGTAAAAGTTGCAGTTGGAGGGGCTGGAGAGGTGGCTTGGCATCTTGCAGAGGACCTGGGTTTGATTCCTAGCACCCTATATAGTTTCAGTCCAAGGCATGAAACACCCTCCTCTGTCCTCCATGCACACGTGTGGTGCACAGACAAGCATGCAGGCAAAACATACATATGCATACAATAAAATCTTTAAAAAATGTGTTTAAAAGATGCACATACAGATGGACATGTGTGCCTGCATATCTGTGTACATGCACACAGTGAACAATTAAAGATGACATCACTATTAAAAGTTTCACATTTCTCAGTGTACTCCAAAGGACATCAGAATCCCACGAGATGCTTTTTAAAACTGTAGATCCCTGCTCCAGATCAGAGAATTATTCAAGCTGCTCTCCCTCAAAAACAGTTCTGCACACTGAACCTTTCTCTGTTACTTCTTAGAGATTTCCTGTGACTCATGCATGGTGTTCAACACCTTTAATCCCAGCATTCGGGAGGTAAAGGCAGAAGTTCAAGGCCAGCCTGGTTCACATAGGGCATTCCAGATCAGGGCTACCTAGTGAGACCCTGTCTTAAAAAAAAAAAAAAAAAAAAAAAAAAAAAAAAACAAGGGTCGGGCGGTGGTGGTTCACGCCTTTAATCCCAGCACTCAGGAGGCAGAGCCAGGTGGATCTCTGTGAGTTTGAGGCCAGCCTGGGCTACCAAGTGAGTTCCAGGAAAGGCGCAAAGCTACACAGAGAAACCCTGCCTCAAAAAACCAAAAGAAAAAAGAAAGAACACCTCCCTGTGGATGACCCTCAGTATAATTTGAAATCACATTTTGGCTCATGTGAAAAACTCTTTCTTGTGACAGGTGACATGAAATGGCAGAAGCTTAGTCCCACGGGGGCTGTGCCAGCAGGCTGTGCTGCCCACGCCGCCGTGGCTGTGGGAAAGCACGTGTATGTGTTTGGAGGAATGACTCCCACTGGGGCACTGAACACAATGTACAGGTATCACACAGGTGAGCAGGCTTCACTCTTGGTCTTTAAACAAATACGTTCTTTGAAAAGTGATGCAGAATTTTGTTGGGTTGTGGTGGTGCACGCCTTTGATCCCAGCACTTGGAAGGCAGAGGCAGGTGGATCTCTGTGAGTTCGAGGCCAGCCTGGTCTACAGAGCGAGATCCAGGACAGGCACCAAAACTGCACAGAGAAACCCTGTCTCGAAACAAAACAAAACAAAAAAACAAAAAAGCCCACAGAAAAACATGGCCTCTCTGTGTAGCCAGGCTGGTCTGAAAATGGCAGCAATCCTCCTGCAGCACCTCCTGAGCACTGGAATGGCGGGTGTGCACTGGCCCAGCCTGTTCTCCCTTTATTTCCTCTTTGTGGATTAACTAATGCAGGAAATCATTGACTGTTTCTGGAAACATCTGTCTCTGTCCCCCCTTACTTAGAAAAGCAGCATTGGACGTCACTCCAGTTCGATACTTTCCTACCCGCTGGCCGACTGGACCACTCCATGTGTGTCGTTCCGTGGCCAGTGACATCCTCCTCTGAGAATGAAGACTTGGAGTCTGGCATCCTCAGCTGCGAAGCTGAGGAAGGAGATGCTGCGGACAAGCATGGGACTCAGGGTGGTGGGTCACCTGAGGAGAGTCAGGCTAATGTGTTGCTCTGTTTTGTGTTCGGTGGGATGAATACAGAAGGGGAGATCTATGACGATTGCATTGTGACTGTAGTTGACTAATAAAACCCACATTTTTATTACTTGTTACTTTTTACAAAAGTGAAACCTCTGAGAGTCACAGTGCCAAATACTCTGCACGGTGTATTCCCTTAACCAAAAGGGGTGTGCACACCCATAGTTGCACATGGGAGGTGGAGACAGAGGGTCAGGAGGAACTGTCAACTTCAGCTACGTAGTAAATTGGAAGGTCAGCTGGGCCACAAGCTATCTTTAAAAAAGGACTTTGAGATGGCTCAGCAGATAAAGGTACTTACTCTTAAACCTGAAGACCTGAGTTCAAAACCAGGAACTCACGTGATAGAGCATCCACTCTCAGAAGTTGTCCTCTGACTTCTACATTGCAACAGTGAGTATCTATTCACATACTAGATGGATAAATGGATGTTTGGGTTTTTTTTAATCAAAAAATAATATCCATCTTGTATGGTGCACATCTTTAATCCCAGTACTCAGGAGGCAGACGCCCGTGGATCTCTATGAGTTTGAGGCCAGCCTGGTCTACAAAGTGAGTTCCAGGACAATCCAGAGCTGTTACATAGAGAAACCATGTCTTAAAACAAAAATGGACTGGAAAGATGGCTCAGTAGTTAAGAGGTCCTGAGTTCAATTCCCAGCAACCACATGGTGGCTCACAGCCATCTATAATGAGATCTGGTGCCCTCTTCTGGCCTACAGGGATACATGCAGGCAGAACACAGTATACATAATAAATAAACCTTAAAATATATATGTGTGTGTGTGTGTGTGTGTGTGTGTGTGTGTGTGTGTGTGTGTGTGTGTGTGTGTACGTATACATATATATCCCCCCAAACACCAATAGACAAGTGTTTAGGCAGGTCTGGAGTGGGCCAAAGCTCAAATGTTAAAATTGATCTTGTTCACTTCATGCTGGGTCAAGTAGTATATATATTCTCCATCTTGCACTCAACTTTGGTACTGGATAGCCCAGTGCAAACAATTCCATTATAAAGTTTTACTAGCAATAAAATCTGTGAATACCCAAACTAGATATTGGAGTAAACATTTATCAGTTGGAATCTCTTTTTAATATGCATTAGCTTGTCATTAGGAAAAAAGTGCAGACAAGGGGCTGCTGGAGACTTAGCTTATCAGTTAAGATCCTGTTCTCACAGAGAACCCAGGTTCAGTTCCCAGGACTCACGTGGTAGCTGACAACTGTCTCTAATTCCAGTTCCAGGGGATCCTATGCCTGACACTCTGCAGGCAAAACACTGATTGGATGTTCATGCCATTGTATGATGTGTGCATCCCCTAAACCTTGTTCAGACTTGGGTACATTACCCATCTAAAAAAAAAAAAAAAGTAAAAAGGCAGAGTATGGTGGTATATGCCTTTAATCCCAGCCTAGTCTACATAGTGGAACCCTAAAAAAAAAAAAAAAAAAAAAAAGGGAGTGCTAGTGCCCAGCGGTGGTGACTCACGCCTTTAATCCCAGCACTCAGGAGCCAGGCGGATCTGTGTGAGTTCGAGGCCAGCCTGGTCTACAGAGCAAGATCCAGGACAGGGACCAAAACTACACAGAGGAACCATGTCTCAGGGTGGGGCAGGGTGGGGGGGCTAGTGCTAGCAATGGAGGACAAGAGTGAAGACTGCCTCTCGTCATTCCTATTCACCCCTTGACCCAGCATGAAGGTCAATTTTAACATTTGACTGAGCATTGGCCCCATGACTTAAAATGCACTCCAGACCTGCCTAAACACTTGCCTATTAGTGTTTTTGAGGCAAAAATCTGAAAACCTAGACTGGCTGAAAACTTGTCATCCCCCTGCCTCAGCATCCCAGAATGCTAGGATTACAGGCATGTTCTATCATGCCCCTACCCATCTCTTTTTTAGGGTAAGGTGGACAGATGAGGTAGGATCTCACACTGTAACCTCAACTTGCTGTAACCCTCCTGCCTCAGCCAGCTTCCTGAATGTGGGGATTACTGGCATGAGCTACCATGCTGTGTTCAAAATATATCAGACAATGCACAAATATGAATTCCAAGAGTAAGACAGAGTTGTTGTCAGGTCCCCAAATCTACCATTCTTACTAAGTTAACATTACAGCTGGCTGCCCAGTTATAAAACACCTGTCTTTGGGCAGTACTTTCATGTTAGCACTGGACAAAATCCTCATTGGTCAGACTGATTACCTAGCTCACCCTTTTCTGAGGAAGCCCATCTATAAACAATCCTCAACCAGTCCTTTGACTATCAAGTGAAGTTTGTAATTCAAGGTTACTATATACAACCCACCACAGTACCAGTAAAACACTTCAGAAGTGGGAGTTCTGACCAAATTAGGCTTTATAAGCCATCGTGAACTACATAACTGAAGCTGGTATTTCATTAATCCTCCTGCTTCCAGCCTGAGCCATGACACACAGTATGCAGTGCTGGGTTTCAGATCCAGGGCTTCATACATGCTGGACAAGTGCTCTCTCAACCGACTGAAGTAAATCCTCAGGCCATTATGTATTTGTTTTGCTTTTGGAGACAGGGTCTCTACATAGCTCTGGCTAGCCTAGAGCTCACTAGGTAGACTAGGATGGCCTCAGAGATGCTCCTGAGTACTTCTGTCAAAGGTGTGTATAAATGTGTACTTTCTATCAATCTTAAAATATAAATTACAAAAGTACTCCCCAGTGATAGAAGTGTTTAACACATTCAAGACCCTGGGGTGTGAACTTACACCACAAAGAAAAATAAAATATAAGTGTGTAAGTCATCAGGTCAATTTTTTTTTCTCCAGCAGAGTATTAAACCCAGGGCTTCACACTTGCTATGCAAGGCCCTAGCACCGAGTACACATGACAGCCTCGGTTCCCTAGGTGGGGTGTGGACTTGCCATTCTCCTGCCACAGCTGGAGTTACAAGCCTGGCACATCACCTGTTCAGAAGAGAATCCACAGCCCCACAGCGTTACTTGTTCACAAATGTAAGAAAGGGCAGTGGTGGTGCACACTTTTAATCCCAGCACCTGCAAGGTAGAGACATGGATCTGAATTGGAGGCCAGCCTGGTCTAAGTGTGAGTTCTAAGACAGCCAGGGCTACAAAGAGACCTTATCTTGAACTACTAAAACCAAATAACAAAACACCCCCAGAAAGCAATTTTACCAAGGGGAAATACGAGTTTGATCATGTTCTAGAGAACTGGACCTGGGCTCTGTGTAGTGACCTTGCCTGGGGGAGGAAACAAGCAACAGCCTTTGCCCTGCTGCAAAGACAAATTCCCAGGACGTGGTGCCACCCGGCAACATCACAAGCCCCCGCTTCCCTGCCCAACATACAGACAGACACACCTGAGAATCCAGCCTTAAGTTTTAGTTATCTAAAATAAAACACAGATAATTACAAGCTCCTCACAAAAATTAGACCAGTGTAAATAACAAACATTTATTGGTGTCACTTATGGTAGAAAAAAGTTCCTACACCAGATGTGCATGACCCAATTGTTAAATAGAACATTTCCAAGGTGAACACACACCCTGACCTAGCTTTTCCCCCAATTTTTAAAATAGCCAATTCCTCCTTCCCCGACCCCAAGACATGTGAGCAACTGCTAATGAAAAGCAGTAAACAGCCACTTGGGCTATAGCATTTTCAACTCCACTCTGAGGTGAAGATTCCAATTACATTCGAGACTTAAGTTCTCTCAATTTTCTCCTAACGAAAGTTCCTGAGTCCAGTATTTACAATATTACAGCCCTAGCAGATCAGTGCCCTACAACTCATCTTTTTCTGATGTATCCTCTTCACCAGTTGGGGGAGGGCCTGCACTTCCATAGAGTTTGCTAATAATAGGCTGAACAATTTCTTCTAGTTCCTTCTTTTTAGCTTTAAAGTCTTCAATGTCTGCATCTTGGTGGCTTTCCAGCCATTCAATCTTTTCTTCTACAGCTTTTTCCATGGTTTCTTTATCTTCAGAGGAAAGTTTACCTCCCAGCTTTTCTTTATCTCCAATCTGGTTCTTGAGAGAGTAAGCGTAGCTTTCCAATTCGTTCCTGGTGTCAATGCGCTCTTTGAGTTTTTTGTCTTCCTCAGCAAACTTCTCAGCATCATTAACCATCCTTTCAATTTCTTCAGGCGTCAGGCGATTCTGGTCATTGGTAATAGTGATTTTGTTTTTGTTTCCTGTACCTTTGTCTTCAGCCGTCACACGAAGAATACCATTAACATCTATCTCGAAGGTGACTTCAATCTGGGGCACCCCACGGGGAGCAGGAGGAATTCCAGTCAGATCAAATGTACCCAGAAGATGGTTGTCTTTTGTGAGGGGTCGTTCACCTGGAGTAACAACAGGAAAAACTTGTTATTGATAAGCCTAGCGCACTGGTATCCCTACACTTCAACCTGTTAGAATGTGTGTGGGGAGGGGGGGGAGCTTTATTGAGGTAAAAGTAACTCACTGGGTGCTACTGCTCTGAACCAAATTTCATTTCTTAAAAATTTGTACCCCTTAATTTGTATTCCAAAAGCCAGGGGACAAGAATGCTAAGTACTGAATCTAAAATTCAACACTAAGCAGTCTCTTCATTTGAATTGAGATAATAAATAAATAAGATACTTCTTTCCCTGGCATTTTAATGATGTATTATTAGATCCAAAGTCACACTCTTTCAAACCACACAATATTTGTGAATATAAGTCATTACCTTCATAGACTTTGATTGTTACAGTTGGCTGATTATCAGAAGCTGTGGAAAAGATCTGAGACTTCTTGGTGGGAACCACAGTGTTCCTAGGAATCAGTTTGGTCATGACACCTCCCACAGTTTCAATACCAAGTGTAAGGGGACATACGTCAAGCAGTACCAGATCACCTGCAAAGGAAAAGTAAGTAATCAGGTTCGATTCTAGTTAGAATCTTAAAAGCACTACCAAGCCATCTCCCTTTGTCATTCACCCAGGTTCTAACCATAAACACTTTAGGGCAAATGAATTAACAGCTGCTAATGATTTTTAACTAAGCCTGACCCAAGTCTTGTCGTCTTGTCATCACTGTACCTTTATTAGCTAGGTGGCCCTGTTGCTCTAACCCTACAGCTTTCTAAAGCAACAGCTGATGACGGTCTTCCCACCAAGCTACTCAAACGTGAAAGATGCGGACAGTGACCTACCTGTGTCTTGATCACCAGAGAGGACACCCGCCTGGACGGCAGCACCATAAGCTACAGCCTCATCGGGGTTTATGCCACGGGATGGCTCCTTGCCATTGAAGAACTCTTTCACCAACTGCTGAATCTTTGGAATTCGAGTAGATCCACCAACAAGAACAATTTCATCAATATCAGATTTCTTCAAATCAGAGTCTTCCAACACTTTCTGGACCGGCTTCATGGTAGATCGGAACAGGTCCTAGCAAAAAAAAAAAGGTGTGATTATTGTGGTACCCAGTGTACCTGGACACTGTTTAGTTACCCTGCATTCAGGTACCCTAAATCCTACAGTCTAAACAGATCATCAGCACTGTCAAAGAACATACCATGTTCAGCTCTTCAAATTTGGCCCGAGTCAGGGTCTCAGAGAAGTCTTCTCCTTCGAAGAAGGACTCAATTTCAATCCTTGCTTGATGCTGAGAAGACAGGGCTCGCTTAGCCTTCTCCACCTCACGACGAAGTTTCTGCACAGCTCTGTTGTCTTTTCTAACATCCTTCCCAGTTTTCTTTTTGTACAGCTTGATGAAGTGTTCCATAACCCGCTGATCAAAGTCTTCCCCACCGAGATGAGTATCTCCATTAGTGGCCACCACTTCGAAGACACCATTGTCAATGGTGAGAAGGGACACATCGAAGGTCCCACCACCCAGGTCAAACACAAGGATGTTCTTCTCTCCCTCTCTCTTATCCAGGCCATATGCAATAGCAGCTGCTGTACTGTAAGAATGAAGAGGAGGAGGGGAAAAGCTTAGTCGAGTTCCCATCTCCCCTACCTGGCAAACACACTGGACCTCTGAGCCCCACACTTACGGCTCATTGATGATCCTCATGACATTGAGTCCCGCAATGGTGCCAGCATCTTTGGTTGCTTGACGCTGGGCATCATTGAAGTAAGCTGGCACAGTAACAACTGCATGGGTAACCTAGAAGGACAGCAAAGACACTCAAGTATACTTTGTTACTTCCGGTCTTACCAACCACAGTCAAAGCACCACATCAGTTCCTAAGCCAGCTTACTGATAAGGATGTAAATCATACACTTTACAACCACAGAATTAAATGATAACTCATGAAACTGACTAGCATTTAGCTTGACCTCCCACAAAACACTAAATCATTATGCCTGACAAAAGCTGTTACTGGTCAGACTAAAAGCTTTTAAACCAGGAAGGCCTCCCCACATAAGCCAACAGAGGCAACCACAACCTTCAACACTTAACATCGTTCCACACAGGTATTTACCTTCTTTCCCAAATATGCTTCAGCAGTTTCTTTCATTTTAGTGAGAACCATGGCAGAAATTTCTTCTGGGGCAAATGTCTTTGTTTGCCCACCTCCAATATCAACTTGAATGTATGGTTTAGTTTTCTTTTCAACCACCTATGGTAAAGAATTAATTTAAAGGTAATTTTCCCAAAGCTGAAACAATGGCGCCACAAACTTTAGAGAGAAAAAAAAGAATATTTCCTCTCTCCCATAGCTTGATTCATTTTGGCCCCTTAGGGAGATCTAGACTAAAACTAAACACAGCTGTATAGGAGATAGATCTTCAGTTTTAGTCTGTCTTTCAACTTTTAGACATTGTTAGACATTGTAACACTGTGTCACGTTTATAACAATACTAAAAACCACAACATCTAAAACCGTTACATAAACCCCGACCGCATCCTTTTAGCGGTTTGAATGTTTTTTCCGCCTAGACTCAGTCCCCAAATATCCCCACCACCCTAGTCGCCCCCGTCAACGTCGGGGGGTGGGGGACGACACGAAACACACGGATCGGACCTTGAAAGGCAAGAACTTGATGTCCTGCTGCACCGAAGGGTCATTCCAAGTGCGTCCGATGAGGCGCTTGGCGTCGAAGACCGTGTTCTCGGGATTGGAGGTGAGCTGGTTCTTGGCCGCATCGCCGATCAGACGCTCGCCTTCGGGAGTGAAGGCCACATACGACGGCGTGATGCGGTTGCCCTGGTCGTTGGCTATGATCTCCACGCGGCCGTTCTTGAACACCCCGACGCTGGCGGAAAGACGCCCCAGAGAAGGAATCAGCACCTCGCTTTCTCACGCCAGCGCGGGAGGCCACGCCCCACTCTCCCCCCCGCCCCAGACAAGCGCCACTCACCAGGAATAGGTGGTCCCCAAGTCGATGCCGACCACCGTGCCCACGTCCTCCTTCTTATCCTCGTCCTCGGCGCGCACCGCGCACAGCAGCAGCAGCGCCGCCGCCGCCGCCACAGTCCACTTCATCTTGCCGGCGCTCTGGGCCCGTCGCTCAGCGGTCGCTCAGGAGTCTCGGAGTCCAGCAACAGGCGGTGGCCGCGGAGCGCGACGACGTCCCTATCTGAGGGCGACAGAAGCCCCGGGGTCACGAGGAGCCGCGACACGGGCTCGAAGCAGGTCTGGAAAAGGCAGGCCGCGGCGCTTACCTCCACCGCCGCGAAGGCCCGAGGACGCCCGTCAGTGTTGTCTTGGCCAGAGTGGAGCGCGCCGCCGCCGCCGCGCCTTATATACCCTCCCCCAGCCCCGTCGTGGAGGCCTCCGATTGGCGAAGGTGCTTCTCGTTGGAGGCCGCTGATTGGTCCATGCCACCAAGCTGGCCGCTGCCGATTCGAAGCGGCCTCCTCCGCAGCTTACGTCACTGCTACGCCCCCCGGGCTGACTCATTGGCTACTGGTCGGTCTCAACGGCCGCCAATGAGAGGCAGCATCCGCCCTGTGCGCTGCTCCTATTGGCCAGGAAGCTGCCTGTCCCTCGCGTGACCTCTCACCCCGAGACCGTTTCCGCCGGTAACCGTCCAGGTCCTCCCCTCACGCCGGGCCCCGGGGGACCGGTGCGGGGTCTGCGTGTCAGTTCCCTCGGGCCGGTGGGACTCGGTGGTCCCCTCTCCGCCAGAGCTGCCCCGTCTCGGCGCAGATGCTGAGGTCGCCTGGAAACACGTCTCTGCCCTTCCAGCCTCCACACGCTGGCGGCCGTCCGAGCGGCCGTCCGGGCCCTGTGCTGCTCACCCGCCTGCACCCCTCCAGCCGGGGCCTGGTCCGGGTCTGGCTCGCTGCGAATCGTGGCTCTTCGCAGCCAACTGCTTCCCCTTCACCCCCAGGCCAGATGCCTTTGTCTCTCCTGGCCTTCCCAATGTCCTTTCCCCGGGGTTAAGTCCCGGGCTTGGCCTGGCCGGTGGCAACCTAGTCCTGAGCCCCTCTATGCTGCGTCTGTTCTGAGAATAAGCGAGCACTTTCCACCCTGAGATGTATCGGGTTTTTGTTTTGTTTTTTCCTCTCTAGCTTGTCGCCCCTTCATGTTCCCTGTCCTTGCCTATCGTTTTTATTTGTGACTCAGGTTTATCATTTACAAGTCCTTCCTCATTCCTTGACACCATCCTACTCAGACTCTTGAAATAGGTTTAATTACTAAAGGCATTTAGCAGACAAAAAAATCTTGCTGATGCTTTACTATTGCGTAATAATAGTATGTTGCAAAAAATAACAGAAACAACTACTTAAGCTTATGTGTTTTATTATTTCTTTAGTTTTGAGACAGGGCATTGTACCCGAGGCCTAGGTTAGTCTTGAACTACTGATCCTCCTTAAAACACTGTTCTACGTGTTTTTTCATGTGTCATTTAGTCCTTCGCTTAATTCTTAGTAGGTCTTTCCCATTTTCCAGATGAGAACATCGAGTAAAAAAGTGGTTAAATAGAGTAGTCATTGTTCTGATGAGTGGTGGAGGTGGAAATGATTACCTGGTTGATTTTACTCCATATCTTATGCCACTGACTTATTTATTTTTTTTTTAAGACAGGGACTCATGTAGCCCAAGCTAGCCTCAAACACTGTGTAGCAGATGACTTTGAACTCCTGAATTTTCTACCTATACCTCCCAAGTGCTGGGATAAATAGGCATAGGCATACATTACCATGCCTAGTTGGGACTTGAACCCAGGACTCTCTGTACATGCTAGGCACCTGACATCCATCCCCTGGGCTGGAGCTCTCAGACCTCTACTGTCTCTGCCTCCCAAGTGTTTATATACATGCTTATAGAAGATGCGTAGGGCATTGTCACAGGCAAGAAATTACTCCAGTATTCCCATTAAATATATTCTGAGCTTCATAAGTACACTGTCTAAATACTACTGAAATATTACACACAGTTCACTACAATGTCGAGCTGTGAGTCAGTGTTGAGGAATTTTCTCCTTCTTCCTCCAAGGTTATGTTGGTGACTCAGTCAACCCCATCCTTTCTATAGAGGTTGCATCATACAGCTCTTTCAGTAAGACTTGCAATACTGCCATAACAGTGATCTTCCCCTGGGTTGCATCAGTCGACTATCAAGATAGAAATCACTAAGCCCCGTTTACTGCCGCACACCTTTAATCCCAGGTCCGCTGAAAGAGCCAGGGCTCTTAACCACCGAGCATCTTTGCAGATATATTTAGCTTGAATTTTAAAGGAGACTACAGCTGAACATGGTGGCAGAGGCAGGAGGATCTCTGTGAGTTCAAGGCTAGCCTGGTCTAAATAGTTCCAGGACAGCCAGAGCTGCATATTGAGATTCTATCTCAAAAAATAAAATAAAAATTAAAAAAACAAGAAAGAAAAAAAAAACACTATTTGACCACATTAAAGCTTCATGTATTTCAAGCACATCTGGATCACAGTCTAGTTCCACTAAAATACAAAACTCAATTTCAGCCTCTCTCTTGATTAGTGGGGTAAATACTTGCAACCAATTTTTCTAACATTTAGAAAAGTGATACCTGAGCCAGACAGACCTAGTGGCACAGGCCTGTAGCCCCAGCTACTGAAGAGGCTGAATCAGGAGAATCACAAGTTCCATGTGTTCCTGGGCTACAGAGTGAGTTCAAGGCCAGCCTAGGAAACTTAGTGAAAACCCTGCTCAAAAAAGGAAGCTGGAGTTGCAGCTCTGTGTTAGAGCACTTGCCTAGCATCTTCGAAACTCCAGTCTCAATTCCCGTTCCACCACCCTCCGTCCCCCCCCTCTCATACACACACACACACACACACCACACACACACACACACACACACACACACACACACAATTGGGCTGGGGAGATGGCTCCGTGGATAAAGCACTCGCTGTGCAAGCACAAGGACCTGAGTTTGGACCCCAAAACAAACATCAAAAGCAAGACAGTAGCATGCTTCCATAACTCCAATCGTCCTACCTCAAGATGGATGGCAGAGAGGAGACTTCCCAGAAGTTGACAGGCCACGTAGACAGATGTACCCAGCAGCAAACAGCCCTCAAGCCACAAATACATAAATGATGCCTAAGCCTGGTGAGGCCTACCCTAGCTTAGCTTTATCACTGATTAAAATGTATTTTCTTACTCATAGGAGCACAAGCAAAATGAGCTGGTTTAACTTGCTAGATAAAAGTCTCTATTTCCTTATCAAAATATTTATAAAATATGCAGCTGTTTCCTGTCCTCTGAGCCTGAAGTTGAAGATGATAACCTGTCCTGTAGAGGTTAAAAACTAGAGTTCCCAGGGTTGGTGAGATTGCTCAGTGCTTAGGAGCATATGCAACTCTGGAAGAAGGACCTAGGTCCCACTCTAAGCATCTACACGGCAGCTAACAGTGGTCTGTAACTTCAGTTCCAGATGTTTGATGCCCTTTTCTGGCTTCCGAGGGTGCATGTGGTACACAGACATACATGCAGGCAAAACACCTTATACATAAAATAAAAATAAACCTTAAAAAAATCAAACTTTTCCCACCCCCTAAACAACAATTTAGGAGGTAGAGGCAGGCAGATGAGGCATATGAGGCAGTCCTTTGCCAGCCAGGACCACAGAGTGAGAGACTGTCTCAGAAAGCCAATGGGTTGGAGAGACGGCTCAGTGGTTATGAGTATACACTGTTCTTCCAGAGAACCTGAGTTCTAGTCTCATGTTAGGTGGTTCACAACCACCGGTGTTGCTAGAGTTTTCCTGGTCTTGCCTCAGACCCAACCAAGTAAACACACAGAGACTTATATTGCTTACAAACTGTATGGCCACAGCAGGCTTCTTGTTATCTAGTTCTTATATCTTAAATTAACCCATTTCTATTAATCTATAAGTTGCCACGTGGCTCGTGGCTTACCAGTACCTTACATCTCGTTTTCCATGGTGGCGACTGGCAATCTCTCTCTGCCTCAGCCTTCCACTTCCCAGAATTCTATTCTCTGCTTGTCCCACCTATACTTCCTGCCTGGCTACTGGCCAATCAGCGTTTTATTTATTAACCAGTCAGAGCAACACATTTGACATACAGAACATCCCACAGCACACCTGTAATCCAGCTCTAGGGGATCTAATACCCTCTCCTGGCCTCCAAGGGCACCTGTACTCATGTGCACACACACATACACATAATTTAAAATTAATAAAAATAAGCCAAACAACAACAACAAAATCAAATTCTATGGTTCAAAGGCTCAAATCCCGGGTCCACTTCTCTGGTGTGTGACTCCTTGGGCAAACTTCTGTATCTCTTGGGCCTTTGATTCCTAAGTTCTAAAGTGTGGTGGAAAAATGTTTTAATAGGAGTGAAAGAAAGCTGAGCACGGTGACACATGTCTTCAATCTGAGCACTCAGGAGGGAGGCAGAGGCAGGAGGATTTTGTGGTTTGAGGCTAGTCTGGTGTAGAAATGGAGCTCCACAACAGCTAGGGCTACATAGACTCTGTCTAAAAAACAAACAGCAAAGAAACCGTGCACACTGATAGTAGTGACTACTAGCTCTTATGATGCCTTTAGCATTCAGCAAATAACTTTTGTCTGTGTACTTATTTAATGCCACAGGGATTGTGCCTTAGAATATGCCATAATACATGAAATATGTGTCTTTTATTTCTTTATTTTGAAACTGGATCTCACTATGTAGCCTGGCTGGCCTGGAAGTCAATCTGAAGAAATCTACTTTTTGAATCTTGGGATTAAAGGCCTGTACCACTACACCTGGTTTTCTATTGTGTGTGTGTGTGTGTGTATGTGTGTGTGTGTGTGTTATACATTATATGTGTGTGTTTTTAAAAGTAGTTTATGTGTATGGATATTTTGCTTACATGTATGTCTGTGCATCATGTGCATGTCTGGTACCTGCAAAAGATAGAAGGCATTGGATTCCCAGGAACCGGAGTTACATACAGATGGTTGAGAGGTGTTATGTGGGTGCTTGGAATTGAACCTGGGTCCTCTGAAAGAGCAGCCAGTGCTCTTAACCACTGAGTATCTTTCCAGTTCCATTTAACTTAAATTTTAAAGGAAACTACAGCAGGACATGGTGTCTCATAACTTTAATCTCAGCACTGGGGAGGTAGAGGCAGGGGGATCTCTGTGAGCTTAAAGTCAGATAAATCTATATAGCAGTTCTAGGCCAGCCAGGAATATGTAGTATGCTTAACTAGCAACGTTCAGTCTCAAAAAGAAAAGAGCTGGGCAATGGTGGCACATGCCTTTAATCCTAACACTCTCAAGGCAGAGGCAGGCAGATCTCTGAGAGTTTGAAGCCAGCCTGGTTTACAAACCCCGTCTCGATACAACAACTCCTACCCAGGAAAAAAAAGTAAATGATACTATAACCACTGACATACTTAATTCTTAGCATAGCGGTTCTCAACATGTGGGTCACAAGCCCTGACCCTTCCACAGGGGTCACCTAACACCATTGGAAAACATATTTACATCATGATTCATAACAGTAGCAAAACTACAGTCATGAAGCAGCAATGAAAGTAATTTATGGCTGGGGTCAGCACAGCATGAGGAACTGTGTTAAAGGGTCGCAGCATTAGGAAGGGTGAGGACCACTTTTAGAAGTTGGCCAGATAGACAAACTTGGTGGCATACTTCAAATCCCAGCACTCGGGAGGTGGGCAGGAGGATGAGAAGTTCAAGGCTAGCCTTGACTACATAGAGTATAGGAGGCAAGCCTGGCCTACATGACATGGGTTAGGCCCATGTCAACCTAACCTAACCCAACCCAAAATTAAGTTAGCAAGACTGTGTGTGTGTGTGTGTGTGGTGTGTGTGTGTGTGTGTGTGTGTGTGTGTGTGTGTGTGTGTGTGATTTTGTGCCTGTCACAGTGTGGTGAATGTGGCAGTCAGAGGACAGCTTGTGGGAATCGATTCTTTCCTTCCACCATGTGTGTGCCAAGGGTAGAATGCAGGCTTTGAGATCAGCACCTTTACATGCCGAGCCATCTCACCGGCTGGCTGGCTCACCCTTCCTTCTGTCCTTCCTTCCTTCTTTCCTTTCTTCCTTCCTTCCTTCTTTCCGTCCTTCCTTCCGTCCTTCCTTCTTTCCGTCCTTCCTTCCGTCCTTCCTTCTTTCCTTCCTTCCTTCCTTCCTTCCTTCCTTCCTTCCTTCCTTCCTTCTTCCCTCCCTCCCTCCCTCCTTTTCTTTTATTTTCTTCTTTTTGGATTTTTCAAGACAGGGTTTCTCTGTGTAGCAGCCCTGCTGTCCTGGAACTTGCTTTGTAGACCAGGACATGGTAATTATTATTGCATGGAGTTTTCAGCAATCTTAAAAATCTCAGAAATATGAGGCAAATTTTTAGGTCAGTGTGGTTTACACAGTAAGTTCTGGGATAGCCTGAACTAAAAAATGATACCTTATTTGTATTTTTTTTTTCAAAAAAGGAGGCTGGGCATGGTGGTGCACGCCTTTAATCCCAACACCGGGAGGCAGAGGCAGGAGGATCTCAGTGAATTCAAGGCTAGCTTGGTCTACAGAGTGAGTTCCAGGACAGCCAGGAATGTTACATATAGAAACATTGTCTCAAAAAGAGAAAGAAATCTAAAAAATAAACACCTAGGGCTGTAGTTCAGTGGTAGAGTGCTTGTCTCAAACTTACCAGGCCCCAAATTCAACTCCCTATACTGTCCAATAAATATATACATGAAAGGCAAGCTGGATTTAGTGTACGTCTTGCAAACCCAGCACCTGGGAGGCCAAGGCAGGAAGAAGAAAGAGTTCAAGGCTAACCTGGACTACATAGGGAGCCCTCTCTCCAAAAACCCAAAACAGAGTTCCTCTGTGCAATGGCCCTGGCTGTCCTGGATCCCGCTCTGCAGACCAGGCTGGAACTCACTGAGATCCGCCTGCCTCTGCCTCCTGAGTGCTGGGACTAAAGGCGTGTGCCGCCACTGCCTGTAGAGGTATTTTAATATAAGAGAAGCATTGGATGTGCCACTTGTTTTGTGGCAGGATCTCACTATGCAACCCTGGTTGGCCTGAAACTCCCTGGGTAGCTCAGGCTAGCTTCTAACTCGTAGAAATCCACTTGCCTCCACCTCCAGGGATCTGGGGTTATAGGTGTGCACTAGTGGGCCCAAGTTAGATGTGCCACTCTAAAAGCATTTCTAACAGTTTTTGTCGAATTCAAAGCAGTGATTTCACTGAAAGAAATCTTGAAAACTGACTCTCGGGGCAGGTGAGATGTCTTAGTGTTTATTTATGGGCCTGATTGTTCTGGGAGTATTCACCAGAGACAACTGCTCAGACAAGGGTTTAAGCCAATAGAAAGTCTTTATTACCTGACTAGTGATTACACTAGGTGTTCGGGATCCCAGTGTAGCATCTAGCTTTTCTCAGGGTGAGCTTTTAAGCTTGAAAATCATGTTCTGGGTTGACATACTTCAGTTACAATAGCAGTTAGCCAGAAGCGGGAACTGCGGAAGCCAAAAAGCAAGGTTAGTACATTAGAGACTTTCCCAGAACTATGGGCTTTGATGGGTTAGGCCTTTGTTTTAGTGTCGGCAGGTGGTACTATCTCCATGCTGAGTTCTACAGCCTGAATGGCACTCTACCATGGAGTCAGTGTGCTAAGATCTAGGGCCCTGTTACATGATGACCTACTTTGATCCTTGAATCCCTCAAGGTGGCAGTAGAGAACCAGTTCCTGATAACTGTCCTCTGACCCCAAAGGTCTACACACACACACACACACACACACACACACACACACACAGAAACACAGAAACACACATATAACAAACACACAGAGAAATACACACAGAGAAACACAATACATAGAAACACACAGACACCTATACAAGCACACACATAACAAACACAGAAACACACATAAACACATATACAAACATACACACATAAAATAAAACAAACACACATATAACAAACACACACATATGCACAAACATACACATAACAAACACAGAAATACACACACACAAACACACACACATAACACACACAGAAATACACATACACACACAAACACATATACACACACACACACACACACACACACACACACACACACACCTGAGTCTCCTGCAGTGCTTTACTGGAAAAGTGGGATTATTAAAAATGTCTTCTCAGGGCTGAAACAAGGCTCACTGGTTAAGATCACTCTGCTCCTGCAGAGTACCAGTTCCTAGTGCCCAAATGGTGGCTAATAACCATCCTAACTCCTGTTCCAGGGGATTCAGCATCCCCTTCTGCCCCTGCCTCTGCCTCCCGAGTGCTGGCACTAAAGGTGCTGCCGCTGCCGCCCCACCACCCGGCAACATTCAACTTCTTATCTAGACAGGGCTTTCCCTTTTCCTCCCTGTCCTGCGCCTCTCAATTCTTTTCTTTTAGAAAGGAACACAGTGGTAACCCATGCCTTTAATTCTGGCACTCGGGAGGCAGACCCAGGAGGATCTCCGTGAGTTCGAGGCCAGCCTGGTCTACAGAGTGAGTTCCAGGACAGGCACCAAAAACTACACAGAGAAACCCTGTCTGGAAAAGAAAAAAAAAAAGAAAGGAAGGAAGGAAGGACAAAAGAAAGAAAGAAAGAGAGAGAGAGAGAGAGAGAGAGAGAGAGAAAGAAAGAAAGAAAGGAAGAAAGGCAGCCTGTAATTCCAACACTCAGGAGATTTGAACCAGGAAGACAGTGAGTTCAGGGCCAGCCTGGACCACACAGTGAAAGTACTCTAAGTTTAAGCCAGGCATGATAGATATCACTGCAATTGTGGGAACTTGAGGCCGAAGAATTGCCACAAGTTTAGGTCAGTGTGCGTTACATAGTGGCACAGGGCAGCCTGGGATGATGGATGAGACCTTGCTCCTCTGAAAGAAACAAAGTATCATGAAAGGCACCTGCCACCAAGCCTGACCACCCGAGTGCCTTGGCAGGAACACACACACACAGTGGACTCACCATGTGCTTCTGGAGGCCAAGGAGAGTTGACTCTCTCCTCTGACCTTGTTGAGGCACCATGTCTCTGGTTTCTGCATCTACATACTCAAAGCTAGCTGGCCCTCCAGCTCTCAGGTGATGCTCCTGTCTCCAGCACACATTTCTCAGTAAGAGTGCTAGGATTATAGATGCAAGGCACTGCCCTTACATGGATTCTGGGATCAAATTCTGAGTCAAGCTTATGCAACCAGTGGCTTGGGATGCTGAGCTCTCTACCTGGCTCCATTATTGTAGATTCTGATGCAAATGTTTTCCTTCATAATTTGGGGCATGCATGCTGGCATCTTATGGTTTTCCTCATCACTAATGAGATTATGTATTTATGTATCTATTGAGAGCCAGCTGTGAGGAGGCGGAGGCAGTTGAGTCTCTATGAGTTTGAGGCCAGCCTGGTCTACAGAGTGAGTTTTAGGCCAGGTAGGTTACACAGTGGTTTTAAATCACAGTATGGGGTGGTGGTAAGATGTATGTACAGTATGAGAGCATGCACACACTGTAGTGCTCACATAGAAGTCAGATGGATCAGTTCTTGCCTTCTACATGAGGTCCGGGGGTCACACTCAGGTTGTCACGCTTGGCAGCAGTCACCTTTACCCACTCAGTCATCTTGCCAGCCACCTCCTGCCCACACACAACCATTTTTCTTTTTCAAAATTGTGTCCCACTGTGTAATCCATGCTGGTCTCCTGCCTCAATCTCCCAAGTGCTTAAATTACAAGTATGTAACATGGACACCACCCCCAGACATATGTATCTGTCTGTCTATCTATCTATTTTTTTCATTGTTAGGGACTGAACTCAGGGCTTTGCATATGCCAGGCAAACACTTTACCTCTCAGCTACATTTCTAATCTCAGACATATATTTTTATTCACTATGTGGAATAAATAGGTTGCCCATTTCCCTATTGGCTTTCCTATTCTGTAGTTATTTATATTATATTAGTCACTTTTGTTATATGTATTGTCAGTAAATCTGATATATGTTTTTATTCCCTTAACTTTTATTTTGAGATGGGGGCTCATGTAATCCAGGCTAGTCTTGAACTGTGGAGTTGAGGCTTAATTTGAACGTCTGATTCTCTTGCCACTACCTTCCAAATGCTGGGGTTGTAGGTGTGCCACCCACAGTTTCATACCCTGCTCATGATGCAGTTCAGGGGTTCTGTGTGCTAGACAAGCTCTATCCCAACTAAGCTACATTCCCTAGGCCTTCTTTTTTCCTTTATTTTCCTTCCTTCCTTCCTTCCTTCCTTCCTTCCTTCCTTCCTTCCTTCCTTCCTCCCCTCCTTCCTTCCTTTCTTTTTTGATTCAGTATCTCTCTATGTAGCTCTGGCTGTCTTGGGACCCACTATGTAGACCAGGCTGGTCTCAAACTCACTGAGCTCTACCCGGCTCTGCCTCCCAAGTGCTGGGATTAAAGGTGTGTGCCACCATGCCTGGCCTACATTTTTTTTTTTAATTCACTCATCTGTTGGTGGGCATCTAAGCTAGGTCCATATCTTGGCTATTGTAAATAGTTCTACAATAATTATGGATGTGTGGGAATCTCTGCAGGATACTTGGATTCCTTCAGGTATGCAGTCAGCAGTCTCACATCTGGATCATATGGAAGTTCTGTTTTTAGAATTTTGAGGAATTTCCACACTGATTTCTGTAGTGACTGCCTAGTTAACATTTCCATTATTTGTTGTGGCAGCACTGGAGGTTGAATTTATGGCTGCCAGCTTATCACTGGTTTATATTTCTAGCCATCTTATTTAAGTCTCACTCTGTAGCCCTGGCTGGCCTCAGACACACAGAGATCCACTTGCCTCTGCTCCTCGGTGCCAATGAGGTCATTCCTTAAGTACTGATAAGGAAAGATGCCCGAGATATAGTGTTCAATAAAAAGAAAATCGTAGAACATAGCATAGGGTGTAAAAAGTGAACTTATTTGTATTAAACACACACACACATAAACGCGCGCGTGCGCGCGCGCGCGCGCACACACACACACACACACACACACACACACGCAGAGGCACACAAAGTGCACCCAAATTGACAAGAATGGCTTTCTCTGTATAGAACTAGGAAGAAACCAAAGGAGTTTTCTCTCCCTTTTGCATCATCTTCCCCGTGCCCCCTGCCCTATCTGCCCCGGCTTTTCAAGACAGGGTTTCTCTGTGTAGCCCTAGCTGTCCTGGAACTCACCCTATAGAACAGGCTGGCCTCGAACTCACAGAAACCTGACTGCCTCTACCTCTGGAGTGCTGGGATTAAAGGCATGCGCTAAGCCGGGCGGTGGTGGCGCACGCCTTTAATCCCAGCACTCGGGAGGCAGAGGCAGGCGGATCTCTGTGAGTTCGAGGCCAGCCTGGGCTACCAAGTGAGTTCCAGGAAAGGCACAAAGCTACACAGAGAAACCCTGTCTCGAAAAACCAAAAAAAAAAAAAATAAAAAAATAAAAAAAAAAAAAATAAAATAAAGGCATGCGCTACCACCACCTGGCTGGCTCTATCTTGATAACTATTGGATGGAACAGAGGTGTCGCTGTCTCTGTTTATGGTTAAACTAGGTAAAATAATGTCTCTTGCTTCTTCTTTGCATCTTTCACTTCCTAACCTTTACCTTCTTTCTAGATAGGGCCTTGTTTTTCTTTCTGGGATGATTTGCGGTAGGAACTAGGTGATCTTTAACAAACAATCTCTAATCATGTATTACTAAAAGCAAGGCTATAGGACCAGTGAGATGGCTCAGAAGGCAAAGGTTCTTGCCATCATGGCCTGAACTTGATCCCAGAACCCATATGGTGGAAAAGGACTGACTCACACGAGTTGTCTCCTGACCTGCATATACCACACAGAGCACACACACATATAAACAAATGCACACAGACTCACACACATACACAGACACATACACACAGAGACATGCTCATGCTCACAGAGCACACACACATTCATAAACAAATACAGAGACATACACACACAGACACACATATGCACACTCAACACAGACACACATACATATTCACAACACAGACACATATACATACTCACACACGGTCACCCTTCCAATCCCCCCTCACACACACACACACACACACACCAATTGCATAAATAAATTTAAAAGAAGGAAACAAAAAGCTAACCACATGGGATTGGAGAGATGGCTAGTAGTTAAGAGGGAATATTGCTCTTCCATAACATCCAAGTTTGGTTTCCAGTATCCATGTCTGTTGGCTCCCACTGGCATATCACTTCAGATTGGATCCTAGGGGATCCAATCAATACCTCTGGCCTCCCTGATCACCTGTGCTCATGTGCACAGATGTACATGCACACACAGAATTAAAAAAATAATAAAAATAAATCTTTTAAAAAGCCAAGTGCATATTTATTTCTAGGTAGTAAATTGAGTTCCAGGTTACCAATGGTTAATGGTATGGGGTTCTCTGACTTTAGGGACTAATCATTGATTTTAATCAAGTCAGGCTGGGTGTGGTGGCTTCCAGCAGTAGATAGAGCACTTATACAGCACATGTGACTCCAAGTTGGGCTCCCTGTACCATCCCCAACACTGCAAATAAGTGAGTAAGTCAACACTAAAGAGACATTCCCTGGGGGGGGGGTCAGAGAGATGACTCAGTTAAGGTGTTTGCTGGCAAGTCTCATGACCCGAGTTCTTTTTCTTTTTCTTTTTTTTTTTTTTTAATTTTGGCCATTAGCTCAGGCTTATTACTGACTAGCTCTTACACTTAAATTAACCCATAATCCTTATATGTTTAGCCACGTGGCTTGGCACCTTTTCTCAGTTAGACATTATCATTTTGCTTCCTCTGCATCTGGCTGGCGACTCCAGACTCTGCTCTTCCTCTTCTCAGCATTCTCCTTGGATGACCTGAGTTCTAATTCCAGGTCCTACCTTGTAGACAAATTCCTACAAGTTGTCCTCTGACCTCCAATAGGCACCTACATCCATATACACAATGAACAAACAATAAGTAAAAACAACTTTTTTGTCTTTTTTGAGAAAAGATCTGTTATGCAGCTCTGGCTATTCTGGAACTTGCTTTGTAGACCAGACTGGCCTTCAACTCACGGAGATCCTCTTGCCTCTGCCACCCTGAGTGCTGGGATTTAAGGAGTGTGCCACTAGGCCCTTGTTCTTGTTCTTTTCTTCCTCTCCATTTTTTTTTTTTTAATTTGAGAACAAAATCTCGCTGGGTGGTGGTGGCACACGCCTTTAATCCCAGCACATGGGAGGCAGATGCAGGTGGATCTCTGTGAGTTCGAGGCTAGCCTGGTCTACAAAGTGAGTTCCAGGAAAGGTGCAAAGCTACACACAGAAACCCTGTCTCGGGAAAAAAAAAAAAAAAAAAGAACAAAATCTATCTTGCCTGGAACTCATTGTGTATACCAGGCTGGCTTTGAATTTACAGAGTTCCTGCTTTTCCCTCCAGAATGGTGGAATTAGAGGCATGAGATAACATGTCCAGCTCCAAAACACCTTTAAAACAAATTCTATGTCATTTTGTTTTGTTTTTTTGAGACAGGGTTTCTCTGTGTAATAGCTCTGGCTGTCCTGGATCTCACTCTGTAGACCAGGCTGGCCTCAAATTCACAGAGATCCACCTGCCTCTGCCTCCCAAGTGCTGGGACTAAAGTGGCACACCACCACCCAGTTAATTGTTTTTTATTCAGCACATTTAATTAATGAAATTTGCCAGATCCCCCAGTTTTCCTTTGTTTGTCTTGTTTTGCTCTACTCCTCTAAGACTGGCTGGGCACCCCAGGAAGGAAGGCATCCATTTCAAAGTTGAATCCTGAGTTTGTGACTGCTGTGTGGTTGTGAGGCACAGTACTTTAATGGACAGCATGGCATTGGGAGTCCAAATATCTGAGCCCTGATGAAGAGCCAGCATAATTGTCACTGAATAATGTTGTCGTCAATTGAGACAAGGTCTTGCCCTACAGCCTAGGCTGGTGCCAGCTTGTGACCTTCCTGTCTCAGCCCCCTGAGCATGGACATTACATGTATTACACCATGCCCAGAAAGACTCAGTGAGAATTTGTGATGTGGACAAATAATTTTTCAGCCCTGTGTATCATGGTTGGCTGAACTGTTTATCAGGAAGAAAATGTCTTTGGATAGAATTCATTGTTCATTTACTTATTTATTCTTGAAATGGAGTCTCAAATATCCCATGTTGGCTCCAAACTCTCCGGTCTCCTGTCTCCATGTCCCAAATGCTGGGATTACAGGTGTAAACCACCACACCCAAACAACAGCTAGAAAAAAAAAAATCACTGTGACAAATTCTACAAAGTGGACCGGTGATCTGCCCCACAGAGCAGTTCCAGCACTGTTTACTAAATTCTGACCATTTACCCCAAATTTATAAATTTTGACCATATTTTTCTCTCCCACACGTAAGAATCATTGTTGTGATCCAGGGTTCTGGTAAGAATGTTATATTCCTTAGGAATGCTGAGTGGATAGATTAAAAGCTGCCCATCTAGTTCCGGTACTCCATTTGTAGCTGACAGAACAGGGCTCTACAAAGGAACTGAACATTCCTGTTCTCTTTTCACTTACAATGCACAATCTAGCCAGCCTTTAATCCCAGCACTCGGGAGGCAGAGGCAGGCGGACCTCTGTGAGTTCGAGACCAGCCTGGTCTACAAAGTGAGTTCCAGGACAGGCTCCAAAGCTACACAGAGAAACCCTGTTTCAAAAAACAAAACAAACAAAAAGAAAACAAACCAATGCACAATCTACTTCCTTCAGGACTCTTAAGATCCTTTAGCATTTTTCTCTTTTATTTTTGTTATTTTGTCTTTTTTCCCCCCACAGAGCTGAGGACCAAACCCAGGGCCTTGCGCTTGCTAGGCAAGCACTCTACCACTGAGCTAAATCCCCAAACCCTTATTTTTGTATTTACATATTCATTTACGTATTTACACACTTATTTACATATTCACACCATCTACTTATTTATTTATTTATGTGGGGGCAAGTCCTTGCCACAGTGGAGGTCAGAAGACACTATAGGAGTCATTTCTTTTTTTTTTTTTTAAACTTTCATTTTTTTTCTTTTTTTAAATTTTATTTTATTTTACAATACCATTCAGTTCTACATATCAGCCACGGGTTCCCCTATTCTCCCCCCTCCCACCCCCTCCCCTTACCCCCAGCCCACCCCCCATTCCCACCTCCTCCAGGGCAAAGCCTCCCCCGAGGACTGCGATCAACCTGGTAGACTCAGTCCAGGCAGGTCCAGTCCCTTCCTCCCAGACTGAGCCAAGTGTCCCTGCATAAGCTCCAGGTTTCAAACAGCCAACTCATGCAATGAGCACAGGACTTGGTCCCACTGCCTAGTTGCCTCCCAAACTGAGTCATTTCTTTAGTTGACTCTCTCCTAAAGAGACCCTTTAGTCGCATAGGGTACTTGGAAATCAAACTGTTGTGGTCAGGTTTGGTGGCATTTAAATGCCTTTACCCGAAGTCCACCTTTTGTGTCTTTGAAAGCCTTTCCTTTACCTCCATGCTCTCTTGCCTTTGAACACAAAGAACCCACAAGCTGGGGTCTTCTTTATGCAATCTATTAATTCCATCTTCTATCTTGAAATCCAGCCACAGCCAAATTTCTCTTCTGTCTGTCTTCCTTCTTTCCTCCCTCCCTCACTTCTTTCCTTCCTCTTCCTCTTCTCCTCCTCCTTCTTCCTCCTTCTTCTCTTGTTTTGAGTGGGGGTCTCTCTATACAACCCTGGCTATCCTGGAACTCACAGAGTGCTGGGATTAAAATTGTGGGCTGCCAACCCTAGCCTGAGTCCTGATCTCTTAATTTAACAAGGTCTCTTTCTCTGGAATCTCATAGCACTTTGTAATTCTTCATAGCACTTTGTAATTTAATTTATTGTTGCATTTCTTAATCTGTGGGAGTTCCTCTTCACTTTAGATTGTAAATTGTATCCACTTGCCTTTTCATCTTCTTGGTGCTTTGTACAATGTAACAGACCCAACTGATAATCTTTAATTGAACTCACTTCTCAACTCTGTTGAATGGCAACATGGTACCAATAACCAGCTACTCACAATGTTATTGTAATGAGGTAGCAAATAGGAAGCAAAGTCTGTTAAAAATTTTCTGAGTCAGGGTCTCACAGGATAGCTCAGGCTGGCCTGGACATGCTGTGTAGCTCAGACTGGCTTGAACTCTTGGTAAATCCCCTGCCTCAGTCTCTCAAATGCTGAGATCACAGGTGTGAGCTACCATGTCAGTTAAATTCTAATGAGTTTTAAGGAGGTGCATGGAAGAGCGATGGAAAGCCGTCTGGGATCTGATTTACATTTGAAATAGTTGGGAAGATGAGTTTTCTTTTCTTTTCTTTCTTTCTTTTTTCTTTTCTTTTCTTTTTTTTTTTTTTTTTTTTTTTTTTTTTTTTTTTTTGGCCATAGATTCCTGGTGTTGTTGGAGGATATATTCATTGTCTTCAATGTTTTGAAGGGCTGTCAAGTGGGAACCAATCCTTGCTACAGGCAGCCTAACTACTAGCAAAGGGAGGAAAGAAAAGGGAAGCAGATTTCAGCTCAGCAGGAGGCAGAACTTTCTAACCTTCAGAGCTGTCCAACAGTGGAGCATGCTGCACTTCTTAGAGGTTGTGAGCTGCCTGATATTGGAACCTCCGGAAATAGAAGCGACACAGGGAGGCCATCTGGCTGAACTTGCGGCAAGGTTTCCCTGCCTGGGCGGGAGCTGCACCTAGGACCTGTAAGGTGTGTTCTGATTCCAAGGTTTCTGTGACTGTTCGCTTCTGCTAACTTGACAGGTCACGTGTCATTAAAAAAAAAAAACAACACAAAATTTAAACCTATTTAATGTAACTGTATGGTTTACAATAAAAATCGACAAACGAGAAGTGGGAAATTAGATTAAATACTAAAAATGAAGATACCGCCCAATTGACATAGCTTTTAACTGAAAAGGAGTGTGCGTGCGTGAGTGTGTGTGTGTGTGTGTGTGTGAGAGAGAGAGAGAGAGAGAGAGAGAGAGAGAGAGAGAGAGAGAGAGAGAGAGAGAGAGAGATATCATTGGATGATGTCCGGCAGGTGAGGAGTGTCATGTTTTTGCACACGTCTTCTCCAGCACCAGGTACACGGAGAGGTGAGAGCGGGGCTGGGCGGACAGGTCCCGAAGGCGGCTCTACCCGGAGCGGAAGGGCGGCCGCCGGCCGGACCACCGATCCCAGGGGGCCCCGCGGCGCCGCGCACGCGCACTGGCGAGGGGGCAGCGCCGCCGCAGGAGGCAGGGGAACCGACTGGCGATCTGTGGCGGCGGCTGGGCGGCGGTGGCAGTTCGCGGCGAGGGCGACGGCTCCGAGGCCGAGTGGCCGTCCGGCGGCGACCTGGGCGCCGTCCCCCGCATGACCTCATCGGTGAGTGCGCGTCCCCGCCCGGCCCGCGCCGCGTGCGCCGCTGCGGGCTCGGCAGCCCCGCCGTCCGGCCTAGCCCCGCAGCCCGCGCCTGACGGCCGCCCCGCCCCGATCCCCGGGTCCCCGGGCCTGCCCCGCGCCGGGCGACGCTCGGGTGGGAAGCCGCGCGGCCCGGCCCCGCGGGAAGGTGGCGGCGTGCGGGCCCCGGCGGCCGGCCTGAGGCGGCGGGGACCCAGGGCGCGTGGGGGATGGGGCGGGAGCGCGACGCGGCGGGAAGGGGCGCAGTGGCGCGGGTCGCCTCCGTGGGCGTCCGGGGCAGGTGGGCAGCCGAGACCCGGAAGCCAGGAGCGGACCGAATGGCTTCGGAGCGCCGCCGGTGACGCGCCGGACGCTCGGGGCTGGGGACACCGTGCACCCGCAAACGCGCACCGGGCTCGGCGTCTGTGCACTTGCTGCTGGTGGTCTGCAAGTGCCCGTTCTTTCCACCTCCCTTCCTTCAATGTCGCCTTTTATTGACCGGCAAAATTGTCACGGGTACTGGCTGGGCAGACCGCCGAAACGAGCGGGATTCAATGCATAATTCTACATACCGTGAGATACGGTGAGGTGTCAGATGAGAGGTAGATACAAGGAGGACTCTGTTTTTAACGTTAAAACTCAGTAAAATCAAGCTTAATAAAATAAAAATTCTGAGTATGAGCAAAAGGGATGAAGGCTTGGGTGTAGAATTTCCAACCCGGGGTTCTTCAGCGGATTGAATGTAGATAGAATAAAACTGGTCCTTTAGCGAGAATGAGGGTAAAATTACACCTTTATTTACAAACTAGTAATGGAAACTGACTGTTACCTTCAGTTATGAAAGCGGGCAACAAACCACACAATAGTACTAGCAATCCTTGTGAGTTTGCCACCAATAGAAATTACATATTTTTTGTGTCACGTTTACAGTTAGAGCTATCTCAAAATATATCTGTTTATCGATGAATTTCTTTGAATTTGTGAGTTTCTGTTATATCTTATGTAATATGCTATAGCTGTACTTGTCAATTTTTCATTTCATAATGCATCAGTATAATGTATTTTTTTGTACTCATATGAATTTTGTACTTAAAAGCAATCTGAGAAGGGGACCTTAAGCTTCACCAGACCATCAAAAGGGTAGATTCATGGCACAAAATGATGAAGAATTGCTGAAATAAAAATAAGCTTTGGGTCAGGTGGTGGTGGCACACACCTTTTGATCCCTGTACTCAGGAGGCAGAGGTAGTCAGTTCTCTGTGGAAGTCAGCCTAGTCTACAAATTGAGTTCCAGGACAGCTAGGGCTGTTACACAGAGAAACTCTGTCTTGAAAAACAAAAAACAAAAGAAAATTTTTGGAGAGGACTTGGTCTTTCAGTAAGAAAGCAGGGTGTGGTGGTGGGAAGCAGACAGGATGAGACTATATACATACAAAAGAATGTTATAATCAAGGACCTAATTGCCCTGTTGACCTAAAACTGAGTTTGTACACCCGGCTGGCTTCTAACTTGCTGTAGCTCTTCTGCCTCTCTCTGTCTCCCCAGTGCTGGTGATGTAGGTGTATGCCACCACTCCTGGCTTGTTTTTTTAAACATGAATCATGCCAGAGTAGTAGTTTTGAAAGATAGACCAGACTGTAGATGTTTCATCTAGGATACTTGGGAATCAGCAAAATACTGCTGAAGAAAGGGAAGTGAGTATTTGGCTTTTTGATTTTTGTGCTGAGGCATCCCTACACTTACAAGTGGTTGAAGCCCTTCAAGCTTGTGAAAGGAGATTTTAGTGTTTGCTGATATTCTTTTTCTTTTTCCTTCTTGTGTGTGTGTGTTGTGGGTATGTACATGTTCATGTGTTTATATGTGTGCATGTATATATATGTTCCTGTGTTTATATGTGGGTATGTACATGTTCATGTGTTTATGTGTATATGTGCATGTTTTTGGAAGCCAGAGTTTCATGTTAAATGTCTTCCTGTCTCTTCATCTAATTTTTTATTTTTTTGATTTTTCAAGACAGGGTTTCTCTTTGTAGCCTGGCTGTGTTAGAACTCATTCTACAGGCCAGGCTGGCCTTGAACTCAGATCCACCTGCCTCTGCCTGGGATTAAAGGTGTGCGCCACCACCACCTAGCACCTTCACCTTAGTTTTTGAGTCTAGATCTCTTACTGGCTTACTAGAAGCCCCAGGACCCTCTTGTCTCTGCTGCTCCAGTAGAGGAATTATAGGCACTGCTACTGTGCTGACTTCTTACGTAGGTGCTGGGATCTGAACTCAGAGCCTCAGGCTTGTGTGGGGAGTCCACTGCCGACTGAGCCGTCTCCCCAGCCCCCCTCCTCTTCTGAAAATAAATGGACTTTATTTATTGTTTGTTTGTACATTGCTGGGGATGGAACCTAGGGCTTTGCACGTGCTAGGCAAACGATCTACTGCTGAGCTTTGAAGCCAACACCCTTGTATGGTTTTCTTAAAATCATGAAGCTAGTGTGAGCTTTACATAGGAAGAGATCCTTATTTTCTCTCTGTGAGTGAGAAATAGCAAGCTCAACTATAATATGTCTTTGGTTGTTATTTTTTCATATAAGACAAAAAATAAACAGAGATTATGGAGAATCAGGAAGTTGGTAAGTCATTTTTTAAAAATTCTTTTGGGGCTGGAGAGATGGGTCAGTGGTTAAAAGCTCTGGCTGCTCCTCCAGAGGAACCGTGTTCAATTCCCTGCACCCACATGGCAGCTCACAACTATCTCTAACTTCAGTTCCAGGGGATTCAACACCCTCACACAGAGTATATACAAGCAAAATACCAGTGTACATTAAATATATAAATAAATCTTACAAGCCTTTTTTTTTTTTTGGTTGTTCGAGACGGGGTTTCTCTGTGTCACTTTGGTGCCTGTCCTGGATCTCGCTCTGTAGACCAGGCTGGCCTTGAACTCACAGAGATCCACCTGCTTCTGTCTCCTGAGTGCTGGGATTAAAGTCAAGTACCACTGCTACCCGGCCTTATAAATAAATCTTTAAAAAAAAATTATGTCATTCCTTTAAAAAGAAATTCTCTTTCAGGGGCTGGAGGGATGGCTCAGTGGTTAAGAGCACTGGCTGCTCTTCCAGAGGTCCTGAGTTCAATTCCCAGTACCCATATGGTGGCTCACAGCCATCTATAATGAAATCTGATGGCCTCTTCTGTCATGCAGGCATATATGCAAATAGGATACTCATATACATAAATAAATTTAAAAAAAATTCTCTTTCTATGGGCAGTGGTGGTACACACCTTTGATCCCAGCACTCAGGAAACGGAGGCAGGCAGATCTCTATGAGTTCAAGGCCAGTCTGACCTACAGATCCAGTTCCAGGACAGCCAGGGCTATGCAAAGAAACTTTGTCTTGAAAAACCAAAATAAATAAATAAATTAGTTAATTTAAAAAAATCTATCAAATTCTTCATTTTCTGGCACTCTGGTAGTACTGAGAGTGGACTCAGGCCACAGGCATTCTGGACAGGTGATCTATTACTGAGCTGTCTTTACACGCAGAAAAACTTTACACAGCTTTTCATTTTGAGACAGGGTTTCACAAAATTGCCCAGATTGGTCTGGAACTTGTTACATATAGGCAGGTCTCAAAGTGGCAAATCTATGTGCCTTCAATCCCAGTACTTAGGAGGCAGAAGCAGGTGAATCTCCGTGAGTTCGAGGCCAGCCTGGTCTACAGAGTGAGTTTCAGGACAGGCAGGGATACACAGAGAAACCCTGTCTGAGGGAAAAAAAAAAAGTGGTTTTTTTTTTTTAAGTTTCATTTATTGTGTGTTTTTTGCTCTGTTTGTTTGAAAAATGGTCTCATGTAGCTCAGGCTGGCCTGGAAATGACTCTGTAGCCAGGGCTGGCTTCAGATTCCTGGTCCTCCTGTCCTTCCCTCTTCAGTGCTGGTACCACCATGCCTGGTTCACAGCCTGGACTTTCTCTCCGTGTCTCCTGTGTCTACGTACCGAGGGTGCTGAGCCTCCCGCTCTCCAGTGACGACACAGTTCTTACAGCCTTACAAGGCAGTACGGGGAGGGTGAGAATATACTCCTTCTGTTGGTGCAGCTGGCTGTGAATTTTGTTCCTTTTAGATAGGATGAACTGCAGTTTACTTAGTCTGTTTTTAAAACTACCCTTATATTTTCAGAAAAGTTTAAGAGGTTTCTGAAGGTACCTCTTGGCAGAAAGGCATTTACTTTATTCTTTAATCTTTTCCATTTTTCTTTCTTTTTATTTATTTAATTTATTTATTTATTTACTTATTTATTATATATACACAGTGTCCTGTCTGCATGTATGCCTACAGGCCAGAAGAGGGCACCAGATTTCATTATAGATGGTTTTGGGAATTGAACTCAGGACCTCTGGAAGAGCAATCAGTGCTCTTAACCTCTGAGCCATCTCTCCAGACCCGCCATTCTTCTTTCTTTGAGACACAGTCTCATCATGTAGCCCAAGCTGGCCTCACACTTGAGATGCTGCCTCAGTCTCCCAGGTATTGGGACAGGTGCCATGATATCCATTTTTTTTTTTTAAATACTTTCAAGGGTGAATATTGGGGAGAATTGGTTACATGTTCTAGGAATCTCAAGGATAATCTCAAGGATTCATTCCCCGCCCCCCCCCAAGACAGGGTTTCTCTGTGTAGCCTTGGCTGTCCTGGAACTCACTCTATATAGACCAGGCTGGCCTCCAAATCACAGAGATCTGCCTACATCTGCCCCCCCCCAAGTGCTAGGATTAAAGGTGGGCACCACCACCATCCAGCTCCATTCTGTATCTTTTTTGAGTATGAAGATGAATCTGACCTCTGGTAAGTATTTCTACCTGAAAGAAAATCATATTACATAACTTAGAGCCCGGTGTGGTGGTGTACACTTGTGGTTTTTATTGGTTTTTCAAGACAGGGCTTCTCTGCATAGCCCTGGTGTCCTGGAACTGGATCTTTAGATCAGGCTGGCATAGAACTCAGAAGTCCACCTGCCTCTGCTTCTCAAATGTTGGGACTTAAGTTGTGTGTCACCATGTCCAGTTTGTGATATATATTTGTAATCTGAGTCATTCGATACTGGAGGCAAGGGGAACAAAAGTTCAAGGCTAGCCTTGGTGACTGAGTGAGTTTCAAAAAACAGATACAAAAAAATCCTATCCAAACAGCAGCAACAAAACACTGTGTTGTGTGCATGTGTGCTCAAGCAAGTCAAGCAAGCAAATAAGTCTAGGCCCCAGTTCTGCTTAAGCTTGTGTATGTGTTTATACAGCTTTTTAGTAAGCTATTTTCTTAAGACAAGGCTGTGCTCAGACTCGATAATGTCTGCTCATTATCTGTCTATCCAGGAAGGTGCTTGCTTGGTCTTGCTCCTGTATAATGCTGGTACACCCACACAGACTAGCATGTCGTCAAACATGCCCAGTTCTCCTCCTCTTCCTCCTTCTTCTTTTGCTTACTAATGTATATTTTGTTAATTTTTTTTATAATTCTTGAAGGATTAAGTAGACCAGAAAAGTGAAAATATTAAAAAGGGGCTGAGGGCTCGTAGCTTTTTCCTTTACTTTAGGATCAGAGCTAAATAGTGCCCTCCCAAGCAGTTATTTGGACTAAATACTTGCTTTTTTCTCTTTTTCTGTTTCCTTTCTGGTGCTTTAACTCAAATCCAGGGCCCTGTACATGTTAGGCAAGCAGTCTGCCATTGAGCTACATTCCCTTATGAGTGCTTACATGGTTTTAAAATTTTAGAAGTTTATGAGCTGGCTCACAGTTACTGCTCTTGCAGAGGTCCTGGGTTCAGTTCCCAGCACTCATGTGCCATCTCACAGCTGTCTGTAATTCAGTTTCAGGGGGTCTGGTCTTGTTTTTTTTTTCGAGACAAGGTTTCTCTGTGTAACAGCTCTAGCTGTCCTGGAACTCAGTTTTGTAGCCCAGGCTGGCCTGGAACTCACAGAGTTCCGCCTGCCTCTGCCTCCCTAGTGCTGGGATAAGAGGCGTGCGCCACCGTGCTCGGCTTGGTGCCTTCTTTACCTCCCTGGGTACCAGACACACGTGGTGCACATACATTCATCCAGGCAAGGAATTCATAATCAAATACATTTAAAAAAATTTAGAACTTAGACTAAACTCATCTATTCTTAACCCCCTCTGAACCATCTGAGAAAATATATATTGTGTGTAAAGGGTATAGTACCTTGGACAGAATTTCAGAATCCTTACAAATATGAATATTTGTATATGTGCAGACATACATGCAGGCAGAACACTATATGTAATAAATAAATTTTTTTTAAAAAAGAAAGATTTATTTAGCCGAGCAGTGGTGGCACATGCCTTTGATCCCAGCACTTGGGAGGCAGAGGCAGGTGGATCTCTGTGATTTTTGAGGGCAGCTTGGTCTACACTGTGAGTTCTAGGACAGCTAGGGCTACACAGTAAAATCCTGTCTTGAAAAACAAACAAACAAAAGATTTATTTATTCATGTATTTATGTATATGAGTGCTCTGTCTTCATGCACACCAGAAGAAGGAATCTGATCCCATTATATTTAGTTGTGAGCTACCATGTTGGTGCTGGGAATTGAACTTGGGTCCTCTGGAAGAGCAGCTAGTGCTCTTAACCTCTGAGCCATTTCTCCAGCCCTAATAAATCTTTCTTTCTTTCTTTTTTTTTTTTTTTTGTTTGTTTGTTTTGTTTTTTGAGACAGGGTTTCTCTATGTAGTTTTGGTACCTGTCCTGGATCTCACTAATGAGTCTTTTTAAAAAAAGACTATTGCTTTTTCTGGGGGATGAGGTGTCACTATGTAGTCCAGGCTAGTCTTGAACTGCCAGTGCTCCTGTGTTCGCCTTTCCAGTGCTGGGATTACAGGAAGGAGCCGTTCACACCTGACCAACAGAGATTTCTGAACCAGAAAAGCCTAAGAAAGAAACAAACCATTTTTGTTGATGGTGTTGGTGTTTGTTTGTTTTCTTTCTCTCTTTTTATTTTTTTAGACAGTATTTCATCTCAGAGGATACGAAGGCTTGAGGCTATCCTAGACTGCACAGTGAGAATCTGTCAGAAGGAAAACAACTTAGTTCATCTTTTCTTCCTTCTTTAGAACCCAAAGGATCCAACTTTTTAGTTCATTTTAATTAATTATTTAATTATTTAAAATTGGATACAAGATATCTTAGAGTTTTTTATTGCTGTAAAGAGACACCATGACCACGACAACTCTTACAAATAAGAACATTTAATCGAGGTGACTTGTGTACAGTTTCACAGGTTCAGTTCATTATCATCATGACAGGAAGCATGGCAGCATGCAGGCAGATAGGCTGGAGCGGAGAGTGCTCACTGTCACACTGAGGGAAGCTTGAGAAAGAGACCTCAAAGCCCGCTCCCACAGTGACACAGTTCTTCCAGTAAGGCCTCACCTCTTAATAGTACCACTCCCTTTGGGGGCCATTTTCTTTGAAATCACCACACAAGGTCTCGATATGTATAGCTCTGGCTGGCCTGGACTGTGCTCTGAACACCAGCTGAGCCTTGAATTCACTCACAGAGGTCCGCCTGCTTCTGTCTTCTGAGTGCTGGGATTAAAGGTGTGTGCCACCACCGCCATGCCTGGCAAGCAATCTAACTTTCACTCTCTATTAAAATAAAGTACGGGCTGGAGAGATGGCTCAGTGGTTAAGAGCACTGACTGCTCTTCCAGAGGTCCTGAGTTCAATTCCCAGTAACCATATGGTGGCTCACAACCATCTGTAATGAGATCTGGTGCCCTCTTCTGGCCTACAGGGACACATGCAGGCAGAGTACTGTATACATAATAAATAAATAAATCTTTAAAAAAAAATAAAGTACACATTAACTAGCCATTTAAGATTGTAATACTCCAACTTGGATTCCAACAGAAAATGACTTTAAGACTCTGAGTGTTTTTTATTTATCTATTTTGGTTTTTGAGACAGGGTTTCTCTGTGTAGCCGTGGCTGTCCTAGAACTTAATTTGTAGACCAGGCTGGCCTCAAACTCAGAGATCTACCTGCCTCTGCCTCTCTATGGCTAGGATTAAAAGTATTTTTTTAATTAAATTATTTTATATTTCATTTTGTGTATACAAGTGTTTTGCCTGCCTACTTGTCTGTATTTTCACCATATGTATGCCTGGAGCCGTTGGAGGCCAGGAGAGGGCATTGAATCCCCTGGAACCAGAGTTATGGACAGTTGTGAGCTGCTTTGTGGGTACTGGGAACTGAACCTGGATCCTTTGCAAGAGCAACAAGTGCTCTTAACTTTGGAGACCTCTCTCCAGCCCCTGAGTATTTGTCTCATCATTTTAAAACATGTTAGCAATGATAGTAAGAGCTTACACTTATCAAGGTCTTTTTCTTAGGCATTATACAAAGTATTGGAAATTATGAGTTGTATTCTATGAGGGCATTTTAATTTGTTTTAACGATTTTGTTGTTGTTGTTTTGTTTTTGGTTTTTGTTTTTTCCAGATAGCGTTTCTCTGTGTAGTTTTGGTGCCTGTCCTGGATCTCGCTCTGTAGACCAGGCTGGCCTCGAACTCACAGAGATCCTCCTGCCTCTGTGCCACCACTGCCTGGTCAGTTTATTTTATATGTATGAGTCGTTTGCCTGTGTGTATGTCTATGCACCACATAAGTGCCCGTTACTCTAGGAGATGAGAGGAGGGCATCTGATTCCCTGGGGCTGGAGTTACAGGCAGTTCTTAGGCACCGTGTGGGTGCTGGGAACTTATCCCAGGTCTTCTGCAAAAGCAGCAAGTGCTCTTAATCTGTGAGCCATTTCTCTAGATCCATTGAGGACATTTCAATGGCTGGTTTCTTTTGAAAAGCTATGTTAGGGCTGAGGCAGTGACTCAGTAGGAAAGCCTGGAACCAGTGTGAAAGTGGAAGGAGAGAACTCTGATCTATCTCCACATCTTTCCTGTGTTAACCCCCCAACCGCCCAACCCCATAATAACTGACATTTTGTTTTTGTTTTCTCCCAGACAGAGTTTCTCTGTGTAACAGCCCTGCCTGTCCTGGAACTCACTCTGTAGACCAGGTTGGCCTTGAACTCACAGACATCCACCTGCCTCCTCTTCCCTAGTTCTGGGATCAAAGGCGTGCGCCGCCGCCGCCGCCGCCGCCGCCGCCGCCGCCGCCGCCGCCGCCGCCGCCACCGCCGCCGCTGCCGCCACCACTCAGCGATAACTGTTTTTTAGGCCAGGAGGTTCCTTTTGGGTAGAAACACAGTCAATGATAGTAATGCCGATTGAAGTTTATAGTGAGTGCTTGTGACTATTATAATGCCAACATTCCAGCTTGGAGCTGTGCCTTAGTAGTCAGAGTGCTTGTGTAAGACCTGCAAAGCCCTGGTTAACCCAGCCTTTTATAAGCTGTCCCAGTGTTGTAGTGCACACTTGTAGAGACAGAAGTTCAAGGCCATCCTTCACTATGTAGTGAATTTGAAGCCACTCTGGGCTACACGAGACTGCCTTAAATGCAGTAACAAAGAAATGAAAAATGTGGTAAATGTGATAAACTGTACCTTGTAGGCTACCGCTTTTCTTTCTTTTTTGAAAAAAGATTTATATATTTTTATTTTATGTGTATGGGTGATTTGATTGCATGTTTGTCTGTGTAACAATACTGTGTCTGAGGAGGCCAGAAGAAGGTGTCATATTCTCTGGGGCTGGAGTTACAGACAGTAGTGAGCTTCCATTTGGATACTAGGAACTGAACCTGGGTCCTCTAGATGAACAGCCAGTGCTTGTAACCACTGAGCCATCTCTCCAGCTCCTTATTTTAAGTGAGTGTGTGTGTGTGTGTGTGTGTGTGTGTGTGTGTGTGTGTGTGTGTGCGCGCGTGCGTGTAGGCTGGCATCAGATCCTCCTGGGGTTGGAGTACACAGGCGGTTGTGAGCCACCTTACGTGAGTGCTCTTCCAAGAGAACAACAGGCATTATACTGGGATTAAAACATGTATCACCATGCCTGGCTTTTTGGTAATATTCTGGGTTAATTCCTAGCAATTTTTTCTAATTAAAAAATTATTTGTATTTTATGTGCATTGGTGTTTTTACCTGCATGTATGTTTGTGTGAGGGTGTCAGGTCTGCTGGAACTAGAGTCACAGACAGTTGTGAACAGCATGTGGATGCTAGGAATTGAATCTGGAAGAGCAGTCAGTGTTCTTAACCACTGATCCATCATCTGTTTATCACTTCCTCCTTAGAATTTGAGGGAATTGAGATTCTTTATTTAGTCCTGAAGTCCAACTAAAACTTACCTTGCCAGACCGTTGGAAGCTTTCCAAGAAAACTGGGCAATGTCTGCACTCTGATTTACATATGAGTACTTGTAGTACTTGCTCAAGAGTGAGGCAGGGATTTACTTACAGTTAATTAATTCATTCTTTGGCAGTTTCATCCGTGCTTTTACTACATTATGGTCACACTTATCCCTTCTCTCTCTCTTAGCCTCTTCTCTTCCATCCTCTTCCTTTTCCCAACAAGTCCCAGTTCTGTGAGTGGGGCAACTGTACGTGCTGTAAGTGGTAACTGTAAATTGAAGCACTCACAGTTGGGAGACAGTGAATGGGCTTAGTGGTTAGAGAGAGAGACAGAGACAGAGACAGAGACAGAGACAGAGACAGTGAATGGGCTTAGTGGTTAGAGAGAGAGACAGAGACAGAGACAGAGACAGTGAATGGGCTTAGTGGTTAGAGAGAGAGACAGAGACAGAGACAGTGAATGGGCTTAGTGGTTAGAGAGAGAGACAGAGACAGAGACAGAGACAGAGAGAGATTGATTTTGGTTGTGTGTGTTACTGTGGAAAACTGAATTCTAAAACTGGATATAACTGGATTCTAGTCTCAGCTTTATATGTTAACTAATTTGACCTTGGAAAATTAAATTGTTTTCACTTTCCTCTGCTATATAACTCTATGTTGTAATTAAGAATACTTCCATATCATCAGGTGTGGTGGCTCACACCTTTAATTCCAGAACTTGGAAGGCAGAGGCAGTGGACCTCTCTAGTTCGAGGCCAGCCTGGGCTACATAGTGAGTTCCAGGCCAGTATGGTCTACATAGTGACTTTCAAGACTCTGTCTCCAAAACAAAAGAATACTTAAAGATGTCTCTATGGGTAAAGGTGTTTGCCACCAATACTGAGGGCTTAAGTTTCATCCCAGGACCCACATGGTATAGGGAGAGCACAGACTCCTAGAGGCTATCCTCTGACTTCTGATTTGCACATGTGTTCCATGACACTCACTCACTCAAGTAAGTAAATGTATAACAAATTAAGGAGAAAGATTACTTACCTTCTGGAGTGGAAGTATTGGTAGAGCACATGCTTAGCATGCATTGGGCTGTAGGTCCAGCTTCCAGTGCCAAAACTAAAACAAAACAAGAAGTCATAGTATTTCATATTAAATTGGAGGCTTTAGGCACCAGCTGATGCAGAGTGCAAGCTTGAACTGTGGTAGTTACTACTCTTTGTAGTTCCTAAGCACCTGCGTACTTACTCCCACCAGTCAGCTGGAACTGCTCCACCACAACTGTTCTACTGCGTGTCTCTGTCACTCTCCAGGTAGACACATTGTCACGCTATAGCCCAGTCTGGTCTAACTCACTGTGTAGCCCAGGTTGGCCTTGAGTGGTAGAAACTCTTTATCTGTCAGCCTCCCAAGTGCTGGGAAGGATTACAACTATAAGCCATTGGCTACTGCCTTTTTCCCTCCTTATGTGTGTGGATGTTTTGCTGCATGTGTGTCTGAGCATCATGTGCATGTCTGGTGCCTTTATGAGATCAAAAAAGGGAGTTGGATTCCCTGGGACTGGAGTTACATGGTTATAACTTGTGGGTTCTAGGACTCAAAACAAGATCCTCTGCAAGAGTAACAAGTGCTCTCAAATGCTGGGCTGCCTTTCTAGCCCAGGCCACTACCTTTTATATATGTTCATTGCTGGGGACTGAACCCAGACAGGTGCACCCCTAGCCAAGACCTTGGTTACTTCAAATAGGGTCTTTATAGCCCAGGCTGGTTTCAAACTCAGAGGATTCATCTGCTTCAGCCTCCTGAATGCTGGGAATGCTGGCTTGTACCACCATCCTCTGAGTCAACCAATACTTCTGCTAGCTTAAGATAAGGTTTGCTGTTGGGTGAAAGTTAACATAAAAGCTGGCTTTTTCCAGCCTTGGGAGGCAGAAGCAGGCGGGTCTTTGAGTTTGGGCCAACTACAGCCTGGTCTCAGAGCGAGATCCAGGACAGCCAAGGCTGTTACACAGTGAAAACCCTGACTCAAAAAACCAAAAACCAAACAGACAAACAAGGAAAAAAAAAAAAAGGTGGCTTTTCAGGGCTGAATGTTTTGCTCAGTGGTAGAGTGCTTGTCATGTGAGAGGCCGTAGATTCAACCTCCTGCTCTGTAAAAAACTGGGAAACAAAAACCTAGTTCTTCTTAAACAGTTCTACCTGGGGAATATAGTCACCTCACTCCACACATGAAATTAGTGCAAAATCTTAGGAGTTCAGGAAATTTGTGTAATGAAATTTCTGTATTTTTTTTAATTGCAGCAAACGAAAAGAAAAACATAGTATAATGTTGTGTGTCACAGAATGTTGGCCTGTTCTAGACCATCATAGGATTAGTTGGTGCCTTTTCTAGGCAGTAGTTGACAGAGATTGGGACACATTACAGTGTTAATACTTTTTTCAAGTTTATGTGATTTCACTGAACTGAATGCTTGAGTTTAGGAGCTTATTATTTATGTAATTAAAAAGTCTTGTAGGTGGTGGCACACTTGGGAGGCAGAGGCAGAGGCACTTAGGATGTAGAGGCAGGTGGATCTCTGAGAGTTCAAGGCCAGCCTGGTGTATATAGTAAGTCTCAGAGTAGCCAGGTCGACACAGAGAAACCCTGTCTCAAAAAACAAACAACCGCTCCCCTAAAAAAAGAAAAGAAAAAGTAAAATAATATAGAGTTCTCATAGACCCTGTATCAAGTTTCTGCTTCCTACCATTTTACACTAGTCTACTATATTTAATACAAGTAGTGAACAGTATTGGTAGACTGTTATTAACTGAAGTTCATAGTTAATTCAGTTTTTCTCATTTTTTTTTACTTCTAACATACTGTGTCCTCATTCTCTTCTAGCTAACTCTATTACATTCAGTTATCAATGTATAATTTTTATTTGAAACATCTTTAATTTGGCAGTTTATTTGCAAGTAATGCTTTATTCTCAAATTTAAGGCCTCTCATCTGTGAGGCCTACCCTATTACTAATAATGCTCTTAGTGTGAAGATAGCTATCATTTGATCTCACTTTCAGTGCTTGGGGGCTAGAGAGGGACTCGGCTGATAGAGTACTTCGGAGCATGCTCAAGACCCCAGCACCACATGAATCCACCAGGCATGGTGGCCTGTGTCCTAGAACTGAGGAGGTGGATGCTGGAAGATCAGGCACTCAAGGCCATCCTCAGCTACACAGTGTTTTAGGCCAACCTGTCTCAAAAAAATGCAAAATAAAAAACCCACAAGCATGTAAAATAAATAAATTTAATAAAAAACAAACTAAAACACCACAAGCAAAAACAAAGTGTAGGTCCCATGTTAGCAGGTAGTCCGTTACGTCTCTTTAGTAATGACCTTGATTTTAGCCAGGTGTGGTGGCACTCACCTTTAACTCCAGCACTGGAGGAGGGTAGCAGGCAGATAGATGGATCTCTGTGAGCTCAAGATCAGCCTGGTTTACATAGCTACCTAATAAGACCACCTCAAAAGAAACAAACACATGATCTGGATCTTTCCTACTTTCTCAAAGGTTTACACAACTTTGCTGTGTTATGGGGATGGAGTCTATCTAAGTATAGTGGTGGAGTAATTAAAACTACACTGCTTTTCACTGAGAATAGTAACAACCTACTGCGTTTCCAATCTCCTATTTTTAATTAATTAATTAGTTAATTAATTAATTGTTTTTTTGAGACAGGGTTTCTCTGTGTAATTGCCCTGGCTGTCCTGGAACTCGCTCTGTGGGCCAGGTTGGCCTCGAACTCACAGAGATGCACCACCACCTTTGGCTTCCTGTCACTTAGGATTTACAGTCCTCTTACTGTTTTCTGTATGGGACAGATAAGTACATTGTTCTTTTTTATTTATTTATTTTTTTTAAGATTTATTTATTTATGTATAGTGTTCTATCTGCATGCACGACTGTACGCCAGAAGAGGGCACCAGATCTCATTATAGATGGTTGTGAGCCACCATGTGGTTGCTGGGAATTGAACTCAGGACCTCTGGAAGAACAGGCAGTGCTCTTAACCTCTGAGCCATCTCTCCAGCCCTAGGACATTGTTCTTAAATTTAGTGGCTAGTCACAGGTCACATGACAGTAGGTATCAGAGATCATCATGGTTTTTGTGTGTTTGTTTTTCAGACAGAGTCCTGGCTGGCCTTGAACTTACTTTGTAGTCCTGGCTGGCTTCAAACTCATAGAGATTAGCCTGCCCCTGTCTTCTGAGTGCAGGGCTTAAAGGTTATCTCACCATGATGGGTAAGAGGCCAGTCTTAAATTCCTCAGATTTACTCCAGTTTTAGTTTCCTCTCTGCTTTATTGACTAAAGTATCCTCTATATTAGATAATAAGTTGGATGTGGTTTCATGTTCTCTCTCTCTCTCTCTCAAACTTGTATTATTTTTGATCTTCCTACTTTCACCTCCCAAGTGCTGGGATTACAATTGTGTGTCACTATGTCCCGTTAGCTGTTGACACTTGTACTACATGTATTCTCCTTGGAACGTCTAATGTATTTTTGGCTCAAAAATTGTACCTTCTCAGGTTATGCTCCTGCTCCATACTCCTCTGTAGAGGAGATAAACTTGCTTATTAGAGGTTGGCAGCCTTTTTCTGTGGAGGCCAAATGGGCTGTAGCAGACTGGCTGCTGTTCCTCCTGCATTTCCACCATGAGAACAGTCACAGACAACATGATTAGATGGGCAGAGCTATGTATGATTCAGCAATCTTCACTAAGGGGCTGGAAATGACTCAATGTGCTGCTCTTGCACAAGATCTGAGTTTGATTCCCAGCACCATGTCGGGTGGTTAACAACCACTTGTGACTCCAGCTGCAGGAGATCCACTGCCTTCTTCTGGCCTCTGTGGGCACCTGCGCTCACATGCACACACTCAACACATACACATGCACACAGAGTTAGAAGTCAATCTTGAAGGGTTTTACAAGTCTGAGGCTGAGGAGGTGGCTCTAGGGGAAGCTTCTTGCCTTGCCAACCTGTCAGCCTGAGTCCGATCTTTGAAACCCCGTAGAGGTGAGAGGAAAGAACTGACTACAGATTTGTCACCCTTCTAGGGCGCTGTGGCATGTGCCATCCACCTGTATACAAGAATAGTAATAATAATTTGAGATATGTTTCCCTAATTGGCTGACCTGGGATACTCTATGTAGACCAGCTGGCCTTGAACTTACCTGCCTCTACCTCCTAAGTGCTAGGATTAAAGGTATGTGCCACCATGTGCAGCATGCCAGTCACAAATAAATTTTGAAAACCTTTATTAAATTAAATGGGTCATAAAATCAAGTCATAAATCTGACAGAGGGACTGGTGGGAGGCTAATAGGGGTAGGAAAGAGTGATTATTGTGTTGTATAAAATTGTTAAAGAACAAACTTAGTTATTTAAAACAAACCTCAAAAACAAAACCCCCAAACCAACCTTTAGGGATACAGACAGACAGCGGGCTACCCTGATTTGCAAGCCATAGGTGACCTGTCACTGCTGGACACCACTGTGGGGTGATGATGAAACAACCTGTGTCACCCTAGCTGCTCTAAGTAATGTTTTTACTGTGCGAGTCGAGAAGCTTAAATTAGCATCAGAATCTGATTTAATGTGAATGGGTAGCATATACTATGTGTGTGTATATATATACATATATTGTTCTTGTAGAAAAAGTGGCAAGTGGTATTGAATTTAAGTGGTCAGAGTCTAGTTTTTGACCCCTTCAAAAATGAAATTAGCTAATACAGAAAATGCATGCAAATTTTAGGAAAAATATATATTTGTGATGGTTTATCTTGGGTGAACCCTGACTATCATAACATTGTTAGGTATCATTATACTACTGTTATTTGAGACAGGGCCTTTTTGTAGCTCTGGCTGGCCTGACACTCACTAGTAGTCCAGGCTGGCTTAGAACTTGAACGTGCAGTGGTCCAGCTTGTGACTGTGGTGCTAGACTTGCAGGTGTACACCACCATGCCTAGATGGCACAGTTCTTTGATGTCGCTTGAGCCCTTTTCTTTCTTCTCCTTGCTTTTGTTTGTTTGTTCTTTGAGACAGGGTTTCTCTGTGTAGCCCTGGCTGTCCTAGAACCTACTCTGTAGACCATGCTGAGAGATCCACCTGCCTATGCCTCCCAAGTGCATGCGCCACTACCACCCAGCTGCTTGAGCTCTTTTTCAGAGGTGTATTAGAAACGTTTTTTGTTTTTTATGGTATCTGGAACTGGGAATATATGGGCCTATTGGATGCTCCATTTTGAAGGACTGTTTTTTTATTATTATTATTATTTAAAAGACATGAGGTAGATGGTAAAAGATGATGATAATACAGCCAAAGCAAGCCTAGTTAGTGGTTCCAAGTAAGTGACTATTGGTTCTTTAGCCCAGAGTTGAAGTTTATCACTCAGCAGTGTATATGATTGCAAAGGTTCATTGAGCCAGGCTGTGGGAATTAAAACATGTAGATAAAAAGATATGAAGACACAGGATAATAGAAAGGAGAAGGTCAATCTGACTAGAACAGGTAGCATACGGAAATAGTGTAAGGGCTCTGTTACAGAAAACGCTTGCTATGCAGACCTGATGTCCAAGTTCAGTCTCTGAACCTACAATGGGAAGAGAGAACCAGGTCCTGAGAGTTGTCCTCTTCCTTCCACACAGGCACCATGGCCTGTGCACACATTGTGGACACACATTTGTACAGACACGAGTAAGTAAACAAATAATATAGTAGTGTAAAATAGGTGTGGGTGGGTGGGCTGAGGTAAGACTGATTTTGAATTTTAAGTTAAGGGGCTTGGAAATATACTCTAAGAAATCAAGACCAATTAGCAAATGTGAACATCTTCAATATACAGTGTGTGTGTTGTGTCAGTGAGTGTGGTGGTTATTTTCACCTATACAGTAAGGCTACATTGAGGCAGCTGGACTGTGGAAACCCTGTCTCAAAGGGGTTGTGTGAGGGGAAGGAGGAATACAATCAGTATATTCAACAGATTGTCATTAACTGTAATTACTATGCTTAGAAAGCAGAGCTCGGGTTTGGGATTTAGCTCAGTGGTAGAGTGCTTGCCTAGCAAGCACAAGGCTCTGGGTTCAGTCCTCAGCTCTGGGAAAAAAAAAATAGAGCTCATATTTTTTTTTCTCCTAACTGTAATATTTCCTAGTTCCTCCTGTTCCTGCTACCTCAGACTCTGGAAGCTACCATTCTGCTTCTATGAGCTCATTCATGTGAGTCTGCACGTGAGTGAGTTCATGCAGTACTTGGTTTTCCTGGGCCTGCCTTATTCCTTTAACAGAGTGATCTTAGTTCCATCCATGTTCCACATGTAAGGATTTCCTCCCCTTTTCTTTTTATGGCCAAATAATATTCCATTTATACCTACTATATATACTATATATGCCAAATAATATTACACACACACACACACACACACACACACACACACACACACACACACACACACACACGAGCTATACTCCTTAGTCCCAATAATAGTTCTTAAAATTTTGTTTTACACAGTAAGCCATGGTCAGATTTTTTATGACATTCTGACCAGTTTATTATAGAAAGGAAAGCTTGTAATTCTGTTTAATTGTAAACAGTAAAATGTTTAATTGTAAAAAGTAAAATGCTTGGCAAGTTTGCCTGTGGCCTACGCTTATTAAAATGGTCTCTAAAGCTGGGCGGTCGTGGCACATGACTTTAATCTCAGAGACAGAGGCAAGCAGGTCTCTGTAAGTTTGAGGCCAGCCTGGACTACCGAGTGAGTTCCAGGACGGTCTGCACAGAGAAACTACACAGAGAAACTCTGTCTCAACAACACCCCCCCATCAAAAGTCTCTAAGATCATGTCTTTAGGGCTAACAAGAGGTTACCTCAGAGGGTAAAGCTGCCTGCTTCCAGGCCTGATGACTTGAGTTGGATACCTGGAACCCACATGAGAGAACTATCTCTCTAATTTTTTATATATTAATTTTGTTCACTTGTCTATTATTGGGGCACTTAGATTGATTCCAGATAGTGGCTGTTGTGAAATGCTGCAATAAAGAGGAAGGTGCAGCTGTGTTTTTCACATATGATTCCATTTCCTCTTGTTAGATAACCAGTAGTGGGACTGCTGGATCAGGAGGTCGTTCTCTTTTAAATTTTGGAGAATAATATTGTTGGTGTCCATAGTGGTAATACAAAATTAAATTTCCATCAACAGTGTGCAAAGACGTTATTTTCTTTACAGCCTTCCCAGTTTATGTGGTGTTTCAGTTTGAATTTAAACTAAGTAGATGTTGCTGGAAGTCAAATAATATTTAAACAAAACCTCCTTACCACTACTAGAAATCAAAGTAGACACGACTGACAAAATGTTTAGATTAGATGGTTGAATAGTGCTTCTCTGGAGTCAGACAGACCTGACTCCTACAGCACGGAGTTCAGCACTTTACTGAACTGTCAAATGAGGATGAGAGCACACCTGTCACTCCATTGTGAGGTTACAGTGAGGAAAAACTAGGACAGTTCTTGGCATTAAAAAGCCTAAATAGGCCGGGCGGTGGTGGTGCACGCCTTTAATCCCAGCACTCAGGAGGCAGAGGCAGGCAGATCTTTGTGAGTTCGAGGCCAGCCTGGGCTACCAAGTGAGTTCCAGGAATGGCGCAAAGCTACACAGAGAAACCCTGTCTTGAAAAAAAACAAAAAAACAAAAAAACAAAACCATACATACTAAGTAAGTAAATAAATGCATACATGCATGCATGCTGGGAGATGGTGGTGCACACCTTTAATCTCAGCACTCGGGGAGGCAGAGGCAGGCAGAGCTCTAGGAGATTGAAGCCAGCCTGGTGTACAGAGCGAGTTCCAGGACAGCCAGGGAAAAACCAAAGACAAACAAAACAAACCCTTCACTCATTCCTTAGTTGTCACTTTGGGTTTGTAGTGAAGGATTGAAGCCAGTGCCTCAAGCAGGCTGTGTAGTTGGTTCTCCACCACTGAGCTACATTCCTTAGTTCACAGTGATGCTCTTCAATTTTGGAATTTGTTTGTTTGGTTTTTTTTCGAGACAGGGTTTCTCTGTGTAACCTTGGAACTTGCTCTGTAGACCAGGCTGGCCTCAAACTCAGAGATCCTCCTGCCTCTGCCTCCTGAGTGCTAGGATTAAGGGCATGCACCACCACCACCGACTTGTTTTGTTATCTTTTTTTTTTTTTTTAAAGATTTATTTATTTATTATGTATACAATGTTCTGTCTGCATATACACTTGCAGGTCAGAAGAGGACACCAGATCTCATTACAGATGGTTGTGAGCTACCATGTGGTTGCTGGGAATTGAACTCATGACCTCTGGAAGAACAGCCAGTGCTCTTAACCTCTGGGCCATCTCTCCAGCCCTTGTTTTGTTATCTTAAATATAGATATTTCTTTTGTTAATATAAAACATTTGTGGTCTGGCAGTTCAAAGGTATAGCTTTAATAATAACGATTTAAAATATGTATGCTATTTGTATCTGCTTAGTTATTAGGTAAATAAGAATTGTTTGATTTCATATCTTTGGCAAATATTTATTCAGTTACTACTGTGAACTGGGCCCTCATCCAGACCTGAGATTAGAGCAGTGAACAAATTAGACAAGCCACCCAGTAAGGATGGTTAACAAACAAGTTGGTTGCTATCTGTGGTAAATGCTAGCTGGGGGCATGAGGGTCAAAGATGTAGCTAGGGAAGACCATGCAGGACTTTAGATTTCATTCTAAGTAGAAGGTAAAGTCTTGGTACAGTTTCTAGTCAAGGAATAAAATGACGTGACCTTAAGGTACACTCTGTTACCAGGAGAGCAGACTTTGGGAATTCAAAATAGGGAGCAAGGAAATCAGCTAGTCATAGGCTTTCTTTAGGTTGAGGTGATGGTAGATTCCCAGTGGAAGTAGGAAAAGTAATCAGATTATTTCATCTTATTTATTATTATTTAATTATCAGGTGTATTGCTATGTGAAAGTAGTCAAGGGTGACTCCATGACTGATACATGCTGGGATTATTTTTAAATTAGAGTCAGTGTTGTACCAAATATAATTAAAGTCTTATTTAAAAACACACTCTTTCTTACTATGATTTAATTTATTTTAATTTTATGTGCATTGGTGTTTTGTTTCCATGTATGTTTGTATGAGGCTGTAAGGTCCCCCTGAAACTGGAGTTACAGATAGATAGGTGTGAGCTGCCACGTGGGTGCTAGTAATCGAACCCTGGTCCTCTGGAAGAGCAGCCAGTGCTCTTAACCACTGAGCCATCTCTCCAGACCCCATAATCAAAGTTTTGATTTTTAGAAAGTAACTTGTATGACATAAACTTTTGAATTTTGTCTTTTTTATTAGTGATCAGCCTTTGTACCTTTTCCGAATTCAAAGATGGTGAAGCTAGATATCCATACTCTGGCCCACCACCTCAAACAGGAGCGTTTGTACGTGAGCTCTGAGAAACAGCTCATTCAGAGGCTAAACGCAGATGTGCTGAAGACAGCTGAAAAGCTGTATCGAACGGCATGGATTGCAAAGCAACAGAGGATTAATTTGGATCGGCTTATTATAACCAGGTAAAGTCAAAATTTTTAGGTCATGCATTTTGTGAACACTTAGTTATACTACAACTATAACTAAATGAATCTCTCAAGTGCATGGTTTTAAATCAATAGTAGGTGAGTCTTTGCTTATAAAGTATATAGTTTATTTTGTTTACTAATTAGCTTAAACAGTGATATAGAAAATTATAATTTAAGGATTAACATTTTATACCACACTAGTTTTGTGTCTTTACATTTATAACATTTTATTGTTATAGAGAGTAAATTTTGTGTTATTATTTATCTCCATTTCCGTGCTTTGGAATTATATATCTTCTTTTTTGTGTGTTTTTTTTCGAGACAGGGTTCTTCTGTGTAGCTTTGGAGCCTGTCCTGGAACTCGTTTTTTAGACCAGACTGGCCTCGAACTCACAGAGATCCTCCTGCCTCTGCCTCCTGAGTGCTGATTTGAGGCATGGGCCACCACTGCTTGGCTATCTTTCTTAAAGAAAAATGTTTTTTGTATTTTTAAATTTTATTTTATGTGTATGTGTATGAGTTGTTTAGTCCACATATGTATCTATGTGCCACTAGTGTGCCTGGTGCTTGTGTGTTGTTCAAGAAGCAGTTTTTAACTGTAACAGTGTTAGTGTAATGGGGATGAAAGTAGTCAGATAAAAAGGATGTATTCTGTGTGACTGTATTTACAAACGTCTGTAAAGGCGTTCGGAATTACAGCTCTTTGTGGCCTTGCCAGGGAGGCATTGACGGGAAGGCAGGCCGTGCGTGCACAAGCCCTGCATGTTGTAGCTCAGACCCGTGCCGTGTGCATGGCAGGCGAGCACTCTCCTAACTGAGCCACCTCCCCTCCTGTCCTGATTGTTTTTAGTAGTTGATAGTTGTGAATGTCTGTAGCAGTAAATAAGCAGTTTTGAAGCTATAGCAAAATTGAAAATTTAATCTATCGAGGGTCACTCTGGACAACATTAGTATCTATAAATTGACACTGCAATAAATTTGATTTAATATGAAAAGGTTGGCTTCCTCTTTACTTTTAGGTGTGTCTTACTCATTTCCATGTCGTTCTCAAAGAGATTTCATTGTTGGCCCAATAATGAACTCAGATTTATTCATTTCAATATAGTGCCTGTGTTGTGTTATTGTTGTTACTAGTATTATTTTGCTAATGTGTGTGCTAATGTTTTCCAGTGCTGAAGCTTCCCCTGCTGAGTGTTGCCAGCATGCCAAGATTTTGGAAGATACACAGTTTGTTGACGGATATAAGCAACTGGGATTTCAGGAAACGGCCTATGGAGAATTCTTGAGTCGGTTAAGAGAAAATCCTCGTCTTATTGCATCCTCTTTGGTTGCTGGAGAAAAACTGAATCAGGAGAGCACCCAGAGCGTCATCCACACAGTGTTTACCTCCTTGTATGGCAACTGTATTATGCAGGAAGATGAGAGCTACCTCCTTCAGGTGTTACGATACCTGATTGAATTTGAACTGAAGGAAAGTGACAACCCCAGGCGGCTTTTGAGGAGAGGAACTTGTGCCTTCAGTATCTTATTTAAACTCTTTTCTGAAGGACTGTTTTCTGCCAAACTTTTCCTTACAGCTACTTTACATGAGCCCATCATGCAGCTCCTTGTGGAAGATGAAGACCATCTGGAAACAGACCCCAACAAGCTAACTGAGAGATTCTCCCCAGCTCAGCAGGAAAAACTCTTTGGAGAGAAAGGCTCAGACAGATTCAGGCAAAAGGTTCAAGAAATGGTAGATTCCAATGAGGCCAAACTGGTGGCTTTGGTGAACAAATTTATTGGTTATCTCAAACAGAACACGTACTGCTTTCCACACAGTCTGAGGTGGATTGTGTCACAGATGTACAAAACTCTGTCTTGTGTGGACAGGCTGGAGGTTGGGGAGGTCAGAGCCATGTGCACCGACCTTCTGCTGGCTTGCTTCATCTGTCCTGCAGTTGTCAATCCAGAGCAGCATGGAATAATCTCGGATGCTCCTATCAATGAGGTGGCCAGATTTAACCTGATGCAGGTGTGCTTTTGTGATTATTAATGCCACGTTTAGTGTAAGATCAGCTGATTGTTATAGAATGGAGTGGGAACAAAATGATGCCATTGTTCATATATTCTTACCATTTCTTTCTCTTATTTTGAGACAGGGTTTCTCTGTGTAGCCCTGACTGTCCTGGAGCTCACTCTGTAGAGTGAGTGCTGGGATTAAAGGGGTGCGCCACCAACTCCTGGCTATCATCGCTTTTCTTAAAGTTGTCCTAAATAGTCACTTCTCATGAAAAAAAAAGCAATTATATTAGGATTTTGAGATATTATAGTGATAAAACATTGCATTGGTTTTCAGTGAAATCCTTGAACTCTTGGAGATAGAGTTGGCTAGGTTTTCTAGAACAAGCTCATCATCCCTTTCCTGTAATTTCAGAGTCCAGATTGGTTAGGAACTGAGATGTCCTTTGTACTGGACAAAACTGGAAACTGGAGCCAAACAGGAGGCTACTTACAGTTAGTATTCCTTGGAACCCTAGTGAACTTCAGGCCTTTCTGCAGAAGTGTTCATGTGTTTGACAGTAGACACCACTCTTTGAAGATGTTACATATATGTAGTAAGGGACCGTCCTAAAAATCTGAGTTTGGGGCTAAGGAGCTGGCTCATCGGGTGAAAGTCCTTGCTGGGGAACCTGGTGACTTGAGTTCAGTCCCTGGAACTCATGTTAGTAGAAGAGAAGCAGCTACTGAAAGTTGTCCTGTGGCCTCCGTGTACATGCCACAGAGGGACCCAGAGCCTCACAATGCTAAGCCCATGTTCTGCTGCTAAGTCACACCTGAAGTCTTAATTATTTATTAATTTATTTTACATGTAGGGTGTTTTACATGAAGTCTTACTATTTCTTCTAATTTTTTTACCTAATTATTTTATGTGTGTGTGGGTGTTTTACCCAAAGTCTTATTATTTATTTTAATTATTGATTTATTTAATTTATTGTGTGTATGTGGGGGGGGGATTTTGCCTGCATGCATATCTTCATAGTGTCTACACAAGAGAACATTGGGTCCCCTGGAACTGGAGTTAGAGACAGCTGTTCACCTGCCAAGCAGGGGCTGGTAATTGAATTTAGGTTCTCTGGAAGAGTAGCCACTGGTCTTAACTGCAGAGCCATCTCACCAGGGTGCCCAGTCTTTTTTTTTTTGAGACAGGGTTTCTCCATGTAGTTTTGGTGCCTGTCCTGGATCTCGCTCTGTAGACCAGACTGACCTCGAACTCACAGAGATCCACCTGGCTCTGCCTCCTGAGTACTGGGATTAGAGGTATGTGCCACCATGGGGACTCGATAAGGCTTTAAATAAAATTATTGGTTAGGGCAGGAGAGGCTCTCTGGGTAAAAGTGTTTGTTCCTCTTCTAGAAGAGCTGAGCTTACTTCGCAGTGCCCATATCAGGCAGCCCACTACCTCCTGTAACTCCAGTTCCAGGGGATTGAACACCTTCTCTGGTTTCCATGGGCAGGCACACACATATGGCTTATACTTAAAAACACACACATTAAAAAAAAAAAATCATTCTTGCCTGCATGATGGCACACACCTTTAATCCCAACACTTGGGAGGCAGAGGCAGGCAGATCCCTGTGAGTTGGAGGCCAGCCTGGTCTAAAAAGAGAGTTCCAGGCCAGCCAGGGATATATAGACCCTATTTCAAAAAACAATAAAGAGAATGCTTAACCCTGAGTTCTTCATGGACTTGTAAGGGGAAAAGTACTTTGTGTTAGCCTTGAAGTCATTCATTGCATGGGTTAGCCTTTGCAGATTATTTAAAAATTTTCTCAGGCTCACAAGGTGGTTCCAGGTATAAAAAACGGTGTATAAGCCTAACAACTTGAATTCCATCTCTGAAACATATAATAGAAGGAGAGAGCCAACTCCCAAAAGTTGTCTCTTAACCTCCACATGCACTGTTTCATGCATGTACTCCCCTGCCCCCAATAATGCACTCACATATAATAATAATGGTGTTTTTTTTTTTTTTTTTTTCTGGAGACTGGGTTTCTTTGTGTGTAACCCTGGCTGTCCTGGAACTCACTCTGTAGAGCAGGCTGGCCTTGAACTCAGAGATCTGCCTGCCTCTGCCTCCTGAGTGCTGGGGTTAAAGGTGTGTGCCATCACCTGGCTAGTTTAAAATGGTTTTAAGCACACAAAAAGTACAGTATCAGAAATAAATATACTGTACTTTCAATTTCCTAATGTTCCTGTCATGTGTTAACGAGAAATTACAGCAAAATTTTCTACTTCCTCTACCTCTGAAAATAGTAATCTGAAAATAGCAAAAGCTGACACAAACAAGATGTACATTTTATTGGGAAAGTTATTTTGTTTGCCTGATCAGATGAATGTGAATATGATTATGAGCCAGATACTTAGACTAGAACAGACCTGCTTCATAGCCCAGTGTTGGTGTGTGCAGCCCACATGTGCTTATCAATGCTTTTGTTTGCAGGTTGGCCGCCTTTTGCAACAGTTAGCCATGACTGGCACTGAAGAAGGAGATCCCCGGACCAAAAATAGCCTTGGAAAATTTGACAAAGTAGGAATGAATGTTGTGTTATGTGAAATACTGTTTGTAAACTGTTAGGTGTCCAGGTGTGGACCTGTAATCTCAGCTGAGGCCCTAGGAGGATTGCCTTGAGTTCAAGGTTAGTTTAGACAATAGTGTGAGTCTTCATATTGCAAACAAACACCTTACTTGGTACTTTAATCCCTGCACTCAGGAAGCAAGGGCAGCTGATTACTGTGATTCTCAGGCCAGCCTGGTCCACACAGAAGTTCCAGGCCATCCAGAGCAATTTAGAAAGAAAAGACAGTATAAAATATAATTTGTAAAAAATTCTGGCAAAGTACTAGTCAACTTAACTATTCTCTTTATTAAACTTGCCTTTAGGTGATATGAAAGTTAAATAATTCAATCATTTGCTTTTAAAATTAGTTAACAATATTGTATCAGCAGCAGTTAAATTTAGGAAGATTTCTCTAATGATTAAACTGTCTTATAAATATTGAAGGAGTGTCATTGGAATAAGAAGACCCACTAGATTATTTTTAAAAAGTTTGTTTTTAAGTAATTTGTTACTAATTTAACAGTCAGCAGTAATTAAATAATTTTAAATGTTCTTCATTTATGGCATTGCTCAGTTAATTGAGTAAAATAAGTATTTCATTAGATTTTGGGTAGGCTATCAATTCAACTTGGTTTAAAACTCAAATGTTGGAGCTGGAGAGATGGCTCAGAAATTAAGAGTGCTTGCTGTTCTTTAAGAGGACAGGAGTTCAGTTCTCTGCACCCACCTTGTGTGGCTCACAACCACCTGTAATTTCAGTCCCCAGGGGATCCTGCAGCCTCATCTTTTACCTTTGCAGTCACCAGCACACATATGCTCAGATATGTGTGAATACACATGCACATAAATAAAAATCAGAATCTTAAAAACAAATGAATACAAAATAGAAAAAGTCAAATACTCTGCTGAGTATAGCAGTACATACTATAATCCTAGTACCTGAGGGGTGGAGGCAGGAAAATCACGCTGGTTTGAGGCCAGCCTAGACACCATGGTAAGTACCAGGTCAGCCAAAGCCACAGGGTAGGATCTTTTCCCCCTCAAAAAACAATAAGAATAGCAACAATAAAAAAATCCAAGAAACAGCTGGGTAGTATTGGTGCATACCCTTAATCCTAGCACTCAGGAAGGAGAGAGAGGCAGGTTGATCTCTGAGGTTGAGGCCAGCCTAGTCTACAGAAGGAGTTCAGGACAGCCAGGGCTACATAGAAAAACCCTGTCTGGAAAAACAAAGCAAAACAAAACAACAACCCCACCCCCCAAAAAATACCCAAGAAACAGGGCCAGCAAGATGGCTTAGTGGGTAAAGGCACTCGGCACCAAGCCTGATGGCCTCAGTTTGATCCTTGAGACCTACAGGAGGAGAGAACTGGCTCCCCAGGTTGTCTTCTAATCTCCACGTGTGCACCATGAACACTCATTCACCACCACCCCAAATAAACACATGAAAACATTTAAAGGAAAAACCAAATAAGATAAAAACATGTTCTGTGCCGTTCCCCATAGCCCTCACCTCTCACCTTCACTTCCGCTCCAGGAAGTTCTCAGGACCAGTCTTCTGTGTTTCCTTCCAGAGTCTGTGTGTGTACTCTCGGATTCTCAGGACCCCTCCACACCCTCCCTGCCTTTTCAGGACTGTTGGCTGTAGATTACATCTGCTTTGTTTTTCTTGAGCTTACTCTGTATCACCACATAAAGAGTTGCAGTTTTTAAAATGCTGGGTTTAAAATAATTTTCATGAAACTAACTTTTCTTCATGCTTGTCCACCTTGGTCAGACAGTGTTCTCGTCTTTTGACGGGAGACTTTGATCTCTTGCTGTCTCCACAGGGCTGCGTTGCTGCTTTCCTTGATGTTGTTATTGGGGGCCGGGCCGTGGAGACTCCGCCGATGTCCTCCGTCAATCTTCTGGAAGGCTTGAGCAGAACTGTGGTGTATATAAGTTACAGTCAGCTTATTACTCTGGTAACGGCATCAGCTTGAATTTAGTTTTTTGAAATTCTTTTAGCCATGCATTGGCAGGTCACATAGATGAATACATCCTGAAAGAAGTATGTTTTATTTCTAAAAAATTAATTTTACTAGATCAGGTCCTTTCCTTCCAGGTAAACTTCATGAAGAGTGTGATGTCTGGAGATGAACTGAAAGAAGATAGAATGGCTCTTGACAATCTGTTGGCAAACCTGCCTCAGGCCAAGCCAGGGAAGAGCAGCAGTCTAGACATGACTCCCTACAGCACTCCTCAGATGTCTCCAGCAACCACTCCAGCCAATAAAAAGAATCGATTACCTATAGGTAATGAGAACTTTCCATGTTGGAGCTTTTCTTTAAATTTATGTTTTCTTCAAAGTTGGGGGTGTAGCCAGTGGGTCGAGTATTTACCTAGTTTGCATGAAGCCCTGGGCTCAGCCTCCAGCACTGCGTAGACTGAGTGTGACAGCACAGGGCCTTCATACATATGCCTAGGCCTCACTCACTCAGTATGTGTTATCTGTGTACACACATGCAAAAGTTGAGCACGTATCTTGGAGCAGGCACTAAGCCTTTTTTCATTTAATCCACACAAACATCCAGTCATGGTCACGGGGTTGTACCTGAAGCTTTCTATCAGACGCCCGCCGTGGGTACACAGAACAGTAATATGGGCCCTGATATTCTCAGGTTAGTTCCTCCTAGGCAGTCAGGGAGAACAAGAGACAATGCTCTTCCTACTGAGTGTCCATGGAGAGAAGCATGTGGATCATGGGCCATGACTCAGCCAGGTGCAGAAGGAAGAGTGAAGCCCGCACTCTCTGTTGACGAGTGGGTGGGAGTCGGAACCGAGAAGCAGAGAGGGACAGTAGGTTCAGGGGACAGTATTCCAGCATCTGCTTACTGACAAGGACTCAGTAAGACCTAGTCAGCTTGGGTCAGCTTTAGAGTTCACACTTTTTCCTCTTTTTGGCTGTCTAGACAGGGACTGAACCCAGGGCCTTGCACATGCCAGGCAAGTACCAGCCATGGAGCCGTACCCCAGCTCACCTGTGCACATCTTAAAGAAGAGAGTTTCATTGTAACTTCTGTTAACTGATTTTTTTAAATGAACACAGTTTCTTAAAATCAATGTTTTCTCATTTAACATAATATGGATTTGGGCTGGAGAGATGGCTCAGAGGTTAAGAGTTCGGTTCCCAGCACCCACATGGTGGCTCACAACCATCTACAATGAGATCTGGTGCCCTCTTCTGGCTTGTAGGTGCACATGCAGACAGAACACTGTAAACATAATAAGTAGGTCAATCTTAAAATGAAACAAAACAAAACAAAAAACCCCAAAAATATAATATGGCTTTATATCAACAGGAATCTTTTTTTTTAAAATTTATTTATTTATTATGTATACAGAGGAGGGTGCCAAATCTCATTACAGATGGTTGTGAGCCACCATGCGGTTGCTGGGAATTGAACTCAGGACTTCTGGAAGTGCAGTCAGTGCTCTTAACCTCTGAGCCATCTCTCCAGCCCAGGAATCTTTTTTTTTAAGCAATAAAATATTTTTAAAAATCATACTTCAAACCTGGCCTAATTGTGCATGGTGTTTTGTTTTGTTTTGTTTTGTTTTGTTTTCTCCAAGAGAGGGTTTCTCTGTGTAGCCTTTGGAGCCTATCCTGGAACTCACTTTATAAACCAGGCTGGCCTTGAACTCACAGAAATTCACCTGCCTCTGCCTTCCAAGTGCTGGGATTAAAAGCATGTGCCACCGCCGCCGCCGCCCGGCTTTGTGCATGCTTTTAATCTCAGCATCTAGGAGGCGGGAAAAGACTGATCTCTGTGTGTTCAAGACTAACCTAGTATATCTAGTGACTTCCAGGGCGGCCAGTGCTGCATAGTGAGACTGTCTCAAAAATAAATAAATCTCATTTGAGTCATGATTGGTGGTTCATACCTGAAATACCAAGACCGCAGAGGGTCACTTCATGCCCAAGGTTGGTCTAGCTCACAAGAGAAGTTCCAGGCCAACCAAGGCTGGCTGCAAGGTAGGAACATGTCTTAAACAGACAGACGGACAGCTTATTTTGAATAAAACAACTTAAGCTGAGAATGAGATCATTCCTATGTAGCTAAATGAATGTCCAGCTCACTGATGACAGCACGAAATTTTTAAAATAAGTTTCTAGTCAGATGGTGATGGTGCATACCTGTAATCCCAGCACTTGGGAGGCAGAGGGAGCCAGAACTATATAGTGAGACCCTGTCTCAAATGAATTTTTCTTTTGATGAAAAAAAAATGTTTTATGTTTAATGATTTTTAATATTGTGGACTATTTATACTTTAATAACATGAAAAAACACTATTTTGGGTAGGGATAACCACCCCCGCCCCCATTGTTCACTGTTGTACAGTAGTTTTTTTTTTTTCATTTTCTGTCACTTGAAAATGCTATTAAAGATGGGTTTAGTGGGAGTAGATTTCCAATGTTTGCCCAGTGTTCTGTTTGGTCATGTGACCTTGGCATTGCATTCAATTTTATGTTTTACATTTTAAACAGTGTTTCCAGTGTCCAGAGGTTGATTTTCTTTCTATTTAATGTTTTTGCAACCCAGGACAACAGTTAGCAGCCATCACTGCCTGGGATTCCTCAGCCACCAATCTTACTGCCCATATTCCTCTAGTGACCCCATTTGGTGGGTAACGGGCTGCTCCCCTTTTCTTCCATAATCGTGCTTTAGAATGTTCACAGACGTGCTCGGTGTGCATGCTGCTCTTGCTTTCTATTAAGTTGTATGTGAAAGCTGATCACTTGCATTTTTATAAATTATAATTTTCATGTTGGCTAAGATCATAGAGCTGCTCATGAGGTTAATTGTAAGTTCATAGTTCGGTAGAAGATGGTGGGGTGTAGAAAGACGTGGCGGGCCTGTCTTAGTTCACAGTTCAGTAGACGATGTGGCGGGCCTGTCTTAGGTTTTTGGGTATTAACTGACTTCAGAATAAAAGTGATGAAGAACGCATACAGCTTTGTGAAGTGAGGATGTCTCCACCTCTGCCTCTGTCTGTCTTCACTGCATTGTACCATCAGAGCATTTCCACTTCATACAGTGTATTGAGTTTGATTGCTCTGTGAGGGAAAGGTTAAACTTCTCCTGGAAGACTAGGTCACTTTGTTACAAGAATTGGATGTTTCAGTGTTCAAAATTTCTTAGAGGATGTATAGGATGAAGCCTGGGATAGCTAGTGGAGTGTGCTTGTCTAGCATGGGCAGGCCCTAGGTGCAGTCCCTAGTATCACAAATAGATAGATAGATAGATAGATAGATAGATAGATAGATAGGTAGGTAGGTAGGTAGGTAGGTAGATTTTTAAATATATATAACGAAATAGTTGAAAAATAAGTATTACTTGTAAGGCTGGAAAGATGGCTCAGAGGGTAAAGAACTTGATGGCCAACCTGACACTTTGTGACTGATTCCTGGAAGCCACATGGTGGAGAAGAGAACTGACGGCCACAAGCTGTCCTTCACCTCTGCAGGAGTGCTATGGTATACCCCACACTAAAGAAATAGAAAAAGGAAAGGGAAAGGGAAAACATACATTACTGGTAGGAGAAAAACAAAAATAATGAATTTTAAAAGCATTTTGTGGAATCAAAGGCAGGTGGATCTTTGAGTTTGAGGCCAGCCTGGTCTACAGAGCGAGTTCCAGGACAGCCAGGGCTATATAGAGAAACCCTGTCTTGTGTGTGCATGTGTGAGTGTGTGTGTGTGTGTGTGTGTGTGTGTGTGTGTGTGTGTATACACAGGTGCTCCATCATGCACAGGTAGAGGTCAGAGGTCAACTTTTGGGAGCCAGTTTTCTTTTTTCTACCAAGTAGATTCTGGGAATTGAACTCAGGGCACCAGGTTGGCAGCAAGTGCCTTTACTGCTGATATACTTTGTCAGTCAGAATCTTCTATAGATTATTCATTAAAGCAGGAAGGACCTCACTTTAACATAAAGCAGTACCCCCATGTCTCTGGAAAGCATTGATATATTTCAGAAGAAAGAAATGTGCTTTCAAAAACTGACCTGGGTTTGCCAGTGATTGTGTAAGTCCTTTGCTGGGCGTGGTGGGGTGCCTGTCATCTCTTCTGGAACAGTGGGGTGCCTGTCATCTCTTCTGGGACAGTGATGACAGTGGGTTCCAGGCTTCTGAGCTGCAAAGACAGCCTTATCTTACAGAAATAAGACCAAGCATGCTACTTCACCGTGTACTAGGTTTTCTTTCACCTGGCATTTTTAAACACTTATCAATTTATTTGTTATTATGGGAGACTGCAGTTAAAAAATTTTATAAGAAAAATAGTTCAAGTGTCTTAAAAACATGAGAACAAGGTAGTGCTTTTTTTTGTCCCTGAAATCCTGTACCACACCTGTGATCAGGTGCAGCCTTTCTGTCCAGTGAGGTGGAGCAATAATTCTGATGATCAGTTGTTTAAAACTTTTTTTTTTTTGCATTATGTGTATGAGTGTTTTGCTTGCACGCATATCTGTGCACCAAGTGCATGCCTGGTGCTTGTGGAGGCCAGAAGAGGGTGAGATTCCCTGGGACTGGAGTTAAAGATAGTTGTAAACTAGTATGTTGGTGCTGGGAATTGAACCCAGGTCCTCTGGGAGAGCAGCCAGTGCTCTTAACTGCTGAGCCATCTCTCCAGCTCTCTAATGGTTAGATATGAAGGTGTATCTGTGTTAGTCATCAGGAGACAGACTAGGAGAACCTAGGTTTGTTTTGTCTTAATTTTTCCTGTCCATGTTTTCACCATCATCTTTTATGCATGCATGAGTGTTTAACACTAAGAAAAAATACATTTTTGTATTCATTTGCCATTTTATTCATTTTGACTTTTTCTCTTAAATTATTTTATTTATTAGCAACTCGGAGCAGAAGCCGAAGTAATATGCTAATGGACTTACATATGGACCATGAAGGATCATCTCAAGAAACCATCCAGGAGGTACAACCAGAAGAGGTGCTGGTCATTTCCTTAGGGACAGGTCCCCAACTTACTCCAGGGATGATGTCAGAAAATGAGGTATGAATGTATTACTGCGTTTTGTTTTGTTTTCCAAGATAGGGTTTTTCAGAGATTCACCTTACTCTGCCTCTGCCTCCTGAGTGCTGGGATTAAAGGTGTGCGCCACCACTGCCTGGCCCTTTATTTTATTTTGTGTTTTTATACTGAGTCTCATCACCCATAGCTGGCTTGAACTCTGGTCTTCTACCTCTGCCTCCCAAGTGCTGGGGTTGTAGGTATACGCCACTGCACGCAACATAGAGGTTTATAATATATAAAAAATAATGTAAAATATATAAAATAGTAAAAAAAAATGCTAGTGGTTTATAAGTAACAGAAATTATTTCTGATTATTCTGGGGGCAGAGAAGTCCAAGACCCAGGCGTGTTTGGTATCTTCTTAGGGTCTGATTTCTAGTCACCTCTTCCTGTGCCTCATGTGGCTTTGCCCTCACAAGCCAGTCACCCCATCTAAAGCCCCAGGTCCAAATACTGTCACTTTTTGGGCTAGGATTTCACCAGTGAATCTTTGGAGACCTCAAACCTGCAGGGTATATCAATTCTGCTTTTCTTTCCTTCCCTCCCTCTTTCATTTCCTTTTAAAAAATCCCCCTCCCTTCCTCCTTCCCTTTCTTTCCTCTCTGAGACTGAAACCCAGCATACATAGCTCCAGTGTATGACCTTGAACTTGTGACCCTTCTGTCTACCTGAGTGCTAAGGATTTACATGCCTGATGCATTGGTGCTGGTGATTAAACTCAAGATTCCACACACGGGCAAACACTCTACCAGTGTCCATTGCTGACAGTGCATTATTTTCAAAAGTCTACTGTGATAAACCACAAGTCCTAAGCCCTTTGAACAGTTATGGAGGAGGGCCACCATGATCCTGAAGTTAGTGAATATGCCAGAAACCAAAGGAGTTCTTCTAGTAGCAGCAGAAGACAGGAAAGAAAGCCATGACATGTGGTAGAGAAGTTTGGTAAAACTTCTCTAGTGATTTGTGGGAAATGTTTTGTTTATTTTCATCTGGTGGTAGAGCGGTAGTATTTCTGTTTAGAGTTCAAAATTCCTAATATATACTTTCTATTGTATGGTTAGGGGAAAAATGGAAGAGATAAATGAAAAGCTAGGAAAGGAAACAAATATTTTTTAAATGTTATTTTGTTTTATGCATATGAGTGTTTTGCCTGCTTACATGTGTGCACCATGTGCATGCCAAGTGACCAGGAGGCCCATTGGATCCCTGAACCTGGAATTATAGATGGTTGTGAGCCATCATGTAGGTGTAGGGACTCAAACTCAGGTCCTCTGAAACAATGGCTCTTAACTGCTGAGCCTTCTTTAGCCCAAAGAAATGAATGAATGAATGAATGAATGAATGAATGAGATTGGTAGCTATGATGGCATAGTGTTTAAGAGCACATCCTGTTCTTATAGAGAACCAGAGTTGTGTTCCAGGCACCCACATCAGGTAGCTCACAACTGCCTGTGACTGTAGTTCCAGGGGATCCAGTGCCCTCTTCCTGACTTTCCAGGCACCTGCACTCACACATGTTTCTTCCCCCTCTCCCCCGACATATACACATAATTTAATTTTTTAAAAAAACTTCAATGAAGCCAGGTGGTAGTGGTGCACACCTTTAATCCCAGCACTCGGGAGGCAGAACCAGGCGTATCTCAGTGAGTTTTCCAGGCACCTGCACTCACATGTTCCCCCTCTTCCCAACATATACACATAATTTAATTTTTTGAAAAATGCTGTGGGACGGTCTGTATGTCAAATTGTTCTGATTGGTCAATAAATAAAACACTGATTGGCCAGTGGCCAGACAGGAAGTAGGTGGCCAGGCAGGAAGTAGGTGGGACAAGGAGAGAGGAGAATTCTGGGAAGCAGAAGGCTGAGGCAGAGAGACACTGCAGCCGCCGCTATGACCAGCAGCATGTGAAGATGCCGGTAAGCCACCAGCCACGTGGCAAGGTATAGATTTATGGAAATGGATTAATTTAAGCTATAAGAACAGTTAGCAAGAAGCCTGCCACGGCCATACAGTTTGTATGCATATAAGTCTCTGCGTTTACTTGGTTGGGTCTGAGCGGCTGTGGGACTGGCGTGTGACAAAGATTTGTCCTGACTGTGGGCAAGGCAGGAAAACTCAAGCTACAGAAAAAACTTCAATGAAAAAAAAAAAAGGGACTCTGAAGCTGGGCATAGTGGCACACACCTATATTTCTAGTACTTGGAGGGGGAGGCAGGAAGAGTGCACGCTTAGGGTCAGCCTGGTCTGCATAGCGTTCCAAGGTAGATGGGGCAATGAGACCTTGTCTCAAAAATCAAATTAGAAAAAGAGAAAGAAAGTATGGGGAGGGGGAGAGTGAGTGTTGGAGACAAAGTCAGTCTTAAGAATTTGTTGAAAGTGTATAGAGTTAGAGGCAGACACCAAGGACTCTGGACTCTGTGTGTGTGTGTGTGTGTACAGATGCTCCACACAGTTTGGATCTTGGGGTTGATCTCAGGTCATCTGGCTTAGAGGCAATCGTCTTTCTTATCCTCTGATCTTTTTTTTTTTTTTTTTTTGGTTTTCCGAGACAGGGTTTCTCTTGTGTAGCTTTGCGCCTTTCCTGGATCTCACTTGGTAGCCCAGGCTGGCCTCGAACTCACAGAGATCTGCCTGGCTCTGCCTCCCGAGTGCTGGGATTAAAGGTGTGCGCCACCACCGCCCGGCTTATCTTTGATCTTATTGGCTTAGAAACAACAACTTATGTTCAATAAATGATGGCTTACTTTTCAAGAATGTTCATTGCTGGCTTGAAATGTCCCAGCTCATAAGTCTAGATGTAGTAGCTTACACCTGTAACCAGCACTCAGGCGACAGAGGCCAGGGGCCAAGGATTCGGGGCCAGCCTGGGGCACACAGAACACGATGAAATCTGCCAGATCCTTGGCTGAACAGGAAGCTGATAGAACAGAACACTCAAGTTTGTGATGGCTGTGCCTCCCTGGGTGACGGTCAGTTGCTGGCCCTGGTAGAAGGTTGGAAAGACATAGCTTGAGTTGGCTTCACACATACGACTTGTTCTGAATTCTCGTAAAAGCTTGATAGACCTTGCAAATGGGCTTTTAGTTAAAAATAATTAAGAAGAAAATAATATGCACTCGTGGTTTACTTACTTTTATTGTCAGTAGTCTTTCATTTGTGATAAGCCAAAAATTTTATTCTATTTTTCTTCTTTATTTTTTTTTCAGGTCCTAAACATGCAGCTCTCAGATGGAGGACAAGGAGATGTCCCTGTTGATGAAAACAAACTCCACGGTAAACCTGACAAAACCTTGCGCTTTTCCCTCTGCAGTGATAATCTGGAAGGCATATCTGAAGGTGAAGGGCTACTGCATTCAGGGAGTGTGTGATCCCAGTTGTTCTGTGTTCTTTAAAGGAGCCTTATAAATTACAGTTAAGTCACCATGCCTCTCACTAAGGAGGATGATGACATTTTCCTCTAATGAGCTTTAACATGGCTGCAAGATTGTTTCCTGAATAAATTAAGATTACAAGAGGCTGTTGGTCATATAAAATCAGAACGTGTGTCTTCATTCAGTGTTAAATGAGTAACTGCAAGTCATGTTTCTCAGCCTTGATATCTGTCAAAGCTTATAGAGCTCCTTTAGAAGGATATAATGCATGTACAAATGGGGAGAATGGACTTACTAGCATTGCAGGAATTTGTGCAGACTTCTTACTGTTCTGTGTTCCTTTATACACACTCTAACACGTGCCTCTATGAATCAGGACACCATGGAATAAAGAAGGCAGTCGAGGGCAGAGATTTAGCTCAGTTGGTAGAATGTTTGCCTGGCATTGCTAGATTTAATCTTCAGGAGTAGTAGGAAATAAAAATGGAAACGCTACACCAGACTGTGAAGTAAGACTTTGTCATTCCATATACTAGGGCATTTTGTTTATGATAAAAGTCCAGTTTACTAACATTTAAAAGAAGATATAAGTGAGTAACATATGTTCACTCTAGAAATGCGGAAACGAAATAAATTCACCTGTAATTTCACTATTAACAGTTAATATTTGGGGGCTGGAGAAATGGCTTAGAGGTTAAGAGCACCGACTGCTCTTCCATAGGTCCTGAGTTCAATTCCCAGCAACCACATGGTGGCTCACAACCATCTGTAATAAGGTCTGGTGCCCTCTTCTGGTCATACATGCTGTATACATAATAAATAAATAAATCTTAAAAAAAAAAAAACAGTTAATATTTGGATTATTTTTAGCAAAATTAAGTCTATGATGTTGTGTACCCTTTTTACTTTTGTGTACCAGTAACATTCCCTCTGTAATTTATGTTCTTAAATAACATGCTTTTATTTTTATGAAATTCTTTCTTTCTTTCTTTTTGAGACAAGGTGTCACTGTGGATTCCTGGCTGGCTAGAATCCACTATGTAGAACAGTCTGGCCTTGCACTTACAGAGGTTCTCCTAGCTGTTTCCCAAGTTCTCCCAAGGGATTAAAGACATGGCCACCACGCCTGGCAATAACATGCTTTTAAAGGGATTTTTAGCATCAAGTATGCCTGTTAATTTATTTTAGCATTCTTCTATGTGTAGAATGGTAGAATGCTTCTACTTCTTATTTTACTTTATTTTATTTTTTTATTTATGACAAATATTTCCTAATTTCCCCTGGTCAAGAGTTCTTTGAGACAATTCCATCAGCTTTAGCCAATCAGAAAATAGAATTGTCTGATTTATCCATCTTGCGAATGACCCCACAGGTGGCATAGGTTTTAAACTGGCCATTAAACCTTCCTGTGACCTTGTCAGCCTTGGCCATATTCATCTGGATGGGTGAATGGTTCTTGGCATTAATGATGTGGTTGTTTGTGGAGCATACAGGTCCACAAACTTGCTGGCGTTGTTTTGCATGTCCAGGCATCCCCTACTCCCTCTAGGTCCTTTGTGAAAGTGCAGAATGTACTTCTGCTTTCTAAATATTACAGTAGTTCTACAACAAGCAACCTTAGGTTATTTTTTCTCATTAGTTTTTATAAAGATAAATTTTAGCCCAAAGGCATCTATATTTTTAAGGAAGTGAATATAATATTAAAAGTATTTTAAATCAGGCATGATGGCACACATCTGCAATTGCAGGGTTCAGAAGGCTGAGGCAGAAGACTTGAGTGTAAGACTAGTCTGGGCTATGTAGTGAGACCTTGTTTTAAAACACAACAGAACAAAAACTATTATCAATTTTTAGGCTCTTTTCGTGGCATGAAATGTTACATGGTGACTTATGAATGTTTTAAAAAAGGTTGCTGACAGGATGAACATTTCTCTAGGTCCTTCTAATCGCTCCAATTCAGTGTCTTCTCTTGACCTGGAAGGAGAGTCTGTATCTGAGCTTGGGGCAGGACCTTCTGGGAGTAATGGAGTCGAAGCACTACAGCTGCTAGAACATGAGCAAGGTAAAGTAGTGTGGATCCAGCTGTGCAGGAGAAAGGGTGTATGCGATGGCAAGAGAAGCAGTCTGTTTACATGTATAGGTTGGCTGTGCTTGGGAAGAGTAATTTAAGTTGACTAATGACCATTAAAGGTGCATTTATTCATAGCTTCAGTTTTTAAAAAGGTGTTTAGTTGGGAAGTGAATTATTCAGGCTTAGTTATACCCAGCAGTATGAATTACTTTATATTCTGTGATAATTGCTGTTCTTCATTCTAATATTTATGGTGTGTAATGGTAACTACTCAGGGCTCAAGGAATGTAGTTTAGGGAAAGAACAGTATGCAAGTGGTTAAGAGCCCCCAAGCCTGGTGATTGAGTTTGATCCAGGCAACCCACTTAGAAGAAGAAGAAGAGAGCCAGCTCCTCTAAGTTGTCCTCTGAGCTCCACATGTGCACACGGCACCTGTGCATGCACACACAGCACCGTGCATGCACACACTTGTACAGACACACAGACTACAAATAGAGAGAAACAGAAGGAGCCAGGAAGATGGCTCAGGGGGTAAACTACCTGCCACACAAACTTGAGGGTCCAAGTTTGCATCCCCAGCATCTACTAAAGAAGCTGGGCATCAGGCACCCCTGTAACCTTAGCTTGGGTTGGGGTGTGAGGATGGAAGGGTGGAGAGATGAGGAGGCAGAGACAGGTGGATCCCTGGAGCTGTCTGACCTCTTGCTTACACATACATGAAAACGGTATAAAACCTCACAAACCCTATAGTTAGGGCACACATCCTTAACTCAGTGTGAGGTAGTGTTCCTTAGACTGCAGTGACCATGAAAGTTGTTCAGGGAACTTCCCAAGCCATCCTAGATAGAATGAGTATTGCCATTGGAGTGCATAGCTTATGTAGAAATAGTGCCATAGTGGATCCATTTCTCAGGGTATCAGGTAATATTTATTGCACATAACAGAGAAACAGGCTAAAATTAGCCTATTCCCGAGGTTGAATGAAAAATCCCACCTTTGCCAGGCAGTAGTGGCACATATCTTTAATCCCAGCACTCAAGAGGCAGAGCCAGGTGGACTTTTATTAGGTCACTTATAGGAGTAGAAATGACTCAAAGATAGCTGTTTAAAGCCCACCCCAGCATGAGTGACAGTTCACAAAAGCTGGGAACCTGGAGCACACTGCACAGTCTGCAGGCAGCTCAACAGGTTGGGGAGTGTCTTTTCTATGTGACTAGTCTATACCTCTTTCAGGCAGCTTAGCTGGCTTCTGCTTCTTCCAGACAGCTGGCCTAGTCTCAGATTCTTCCTTGCAGTTTGGCTTTTCTTGACTCTGTATGTCTGAGAAGGACTGTCAGTTTTTATTGTTTATGCTGGCAGGGAGGGCCTTAGTGAATCTGCTCAGTTTCAGGAACTTCCCAAATACTTTGAATTGTTTACCTCCTGCTTAAAGAGCGTCTCTTCCAGATGGATTATTTTGGTTTCAGAGAACACTGTTAAGAGAACTTGCTGTTCTTGCACAGCACCTTGTTCTATTCCCAGCACCCACATGACAGCCTGTGTGGGCTCTGCAGACACCAGGCATGCTTGTGGTGTGAATACATATACATGCAGGCAAAACATTCATATACGTGAAATAATAAAATAAATCTAAAAAGAAAGTGAACTGAGTGAGGCATGGGTATGGTGGTGCGTGTCTTTAATCCTAGCACTCGGGCGAGTGGAGTTAGAGCTAGCTTGGTCTACACAGAGAGACCTTATCTTAAAAAACCGAAAGTAAGTTAATTGAGAGCTAGATGTGATGACCTATGCCTGTAACCTGTCGTTAAGAGATAGTGAGGTGGGAGGAACATAATTCATGCCGTTTTGAGGCCTTGTTTGAAAACAAAACAAAAAACATCGAAAACCAGATTAAAAAAATGTAATGTAAGGGAATGGACAAGAGTGAGTTGTGGTCAGGTGGCTCATGGGTAGAGTACTCGCTCTGCAAGATGAATACCGTAGTTTGAGTCTCCAGCATGCACGGAGAAGCCATGTGTGCCTGTGACCTCAGCATTGGCCACAGAGACAGACAGTCCTTGGAGCTTGCTTAGCTGGAACGGTGGGTTTTCAGTTCAGTGGCAGGTGAAGAGCAGTAGCGGGGACACTTGTGACTTGTGTGTGTGTGCATCACATACACAGGCAAGCTGTGGGGAACTGGTCTAGGAAAGAAGGAAAACTCTAGAATGCACACTTGAGCTAGTGCCGAGGGAGGCAGTTTGCATATGGGTTTATCACCTAATTATTAACCCAACAATTGGATCCAATAAGCCACCCTGAAATCTTTACCTCTGCTTTCCTTCTGGGTTAGTTCTTCTCATTTAGACTTCTCCTCTATCTCCTGTTGGCAGTGGTTAGGTGGGGATCTCTGCTAATCTTAGCTGGGGTGAAGTGATCAGTGGGGAGCAGGCTGGAATGTGTGCTTATTAGTGATAAAATGAATAACTTGAAATTTAAAGACAATTCTGTCAGGTCAACCGAAAAAGTGTAGCTGTGTCACCATTTTCAAAGTGCTTAAATTTGTTTCTGACAGCTACAACCCAAGATAATCTTGATGATAAGCTGAGGAAGTTTGAGATTCGTGACATGATGGGACTAACAGATGATAGGGACATATCAGAGACAGTGAGTGAGACCTGGAGCACCGATGTCCTGGGAAGTGACTTTGACCCAAACGTTGATGAAGATCGTTTGCAAGAGATTGCAGGTAACTGGTGTTCAAGGCCTCTCGGAATGAAGAGCTGTGTAGGTGTCCTATCCATTTCTTCTTCATGGGAGGGTTAGGGGTTAGGGTTCTGAGCACTGCCTGGGTGACTAGTCTCCATATGGAGCAAGGCATTCAGTACCTAATCTGAATAGACATGTGTTACCTACCGTCTGTGTTCATCTCCACCATGCTGGTAAAATGGCGGAACTGGGAAAGGCCCTTGCTGCTAAGTCTCATGAGCTGACTCAGACCTCTAGGATCTGTAGATGGAAGGAGAGAACTGTCTCCCACAAGTTGTCCTCTGACCTGTGTGTGTACCATGTCTTTTAACACAGTTTTAATACACAGATTTTTTGAAAAAATAAAAGTTCAAGTTTATCCCAGTTCTTGGGAGGCAGAGGCAGGTGAATCTCTGTGAGTTTGAAAGAATTCCGGGACAGCCAAAACTACACAGAGAAGCCGTCTGGAAGAACAAGGAAAGCCATACAGATGATTGCTTTGAGTTGGGTTCATGTCAAGTCTTATCTTTGGGCACAGTATATATTCTCAGTTTGTGGTTAGCTTACTGTCTTTTTGAGACTAAATCCTTACCTTAAAATGAAGGTTTTTACAGACTGTAGCTGTAAAATATGGACTAATAGGGGCTGGAGGGATGGCTCAGAGGTCAAGAGCACTGGCTGCTCTTCCAGAGGACCTGGGTTCAATTCCTAGCACCCACATGGCAGCTATAACTATCTACTTCCAGGGGACCTGGCACCCTCACACAAACATACATGTAGGCAAAACACCAATGCACATAAAATAAAAATCAATAAATTATTTTAAAAATATGGAATAATAGAATACTGAAATTCTCTAAAAGGAGGGCTGGAGGTGTAGTCAGAGGAACACTAGCCTACCAGGGGGATGGTTTAGGAACCATCCCCAGGCACCACAAAACCATAGAAAACAGCATTGAAATGAACCCATTTCGAGAAGGACTAATTCTATTCCAAAGGGTAACCAACCAGTTTTTCCTTTTTTGAAATGTCAGTTTATTGTGTTATGACATTCAAGACCTACCCTTTTTAGAATACTGTTTTGTGACTTTTGAAAGATTCATACAGCCTTTTAATCACTATCTTCATTTTCTCTGTAAATCATGGAAAGTATCACCCAGACAGCAGAGGATGCTGGGAACTCACTGTACGTGGCCCTGTGCTCCAGCAGTCAGACACACATGGCCAGTTTGGTCTTCCCATTTCCCCTTGTTCCCTCCCCCATCGTGCTTAGACACATTCCAGACATTCTTTTTCCTTTTATTTGTATTTCATGTGTGTGAGTGTCTGCATGTATACATAGGTACTGCATGTGTACCTGATATCCGCAGAGGCCAAAAGTGGGCATTGGATCCCCTGGAGTTGGGGTTACAGCTGTTTGTGAACCACTATGTGGGTGCTCTGGAACTGAATCTGGGTCCTCTACTAGTACAACAAATGTTCTTAACTACTGAGTCATCTCTCTGTCCGGGCCTTGTTTGCAGTTTTTTTAATGTTCTATCTGTAAAAGGTAGCTTTTACTTGTAACTATTCTCAAAACTTTCATGATCCAAAGGAGAATGCTTTTATATATATATATGTATAAATGATTTTATTTCTATCTTATGTGCATTGGTGTTTGGCCTACATGTCTGTCAGGGTGTCAGGTCCTCTGGAACTAACAGATGTGAGCTGCCATGTGGGTGCTGGGAATTGAACCTGGGTCCTCTGAATGAGTAACCAGTGCTCTTAACCTCTGAGCCATCCCTCCAGCCCCAGAATTATTCTTTTACTAGGTTCAATCAGATGTAGTATAGAATTCCCATCCTTAGGATGTCTGTGCACCACTTCTGTGTGGTAACTGTGGAGGTCAGAAGAGGGTGTCAGGTCCTCTGGCACTGGAGTTACAGCTATTTGTGAGCTGCCTTGTGGGTGCTGGGAACTGAACCAAACTCTCCTGAAAAGGCAGCCAGTATTTTAACTGCTGAGCCATCTCTCCTCATCTTGAGTATATTAAGCTCAGGCATACAATAATATTTCGTTCCTTCCACTTGTGTTTTTTAGTGGTGTGTAGAGATTTCTCAATTGGTTTTGCATTACTTTGTTCCAGATGCCAATGTAGTATTGTTCTCGGCCACCAGCAGTATTTGCAGTTGGCGGAGTGCTATGAAGGAGCTGTGTAGTCTCTTGCAAATGTATTTTATTGCTCTGATTTTATTGCTAATATGCCAGAAGAAAACACATTTGGCTAATGTAATTTTCTGTGGTTAAATTCTCTGGAGTTTTGTAATCGCTGTGGGAATATAAATTTTATAAAGGTAAAAAAGATATCAAGGACATAGATAAGATTTGCTGAAAAACCATAATGAAAACAAGTTGCCATGACTCTAACGATGTGCTTTCTCTGTGGAGGGTCAAAGGTAAGCAGGAGGAACTTAATGAAAAGGAGGTTGTGAGACTGGAGGACGGCTCAGCAGCTAAGAGCACTGCATTTATTGCTCTTGCTGAGGAGAGGACCTGGGGTCAGTTCCCAGCACCCACACGGTGACTCACAGCTGTCTGTAACTCTAGTTCCAGGTATTGGACGTCTCTTGTGGTCTGCTCCAGCTCCTACCTGCATGTGGTGCACATAACTCAGGCACACATATGCATATAAAGTAAATATAACTTGTTTTTATAAGTGAATGAAAAGAAAGGAGATTGGGCCAGTGTATTCAGTTGGGAACTTTGTGTTTTTAGTATCATGTTTAAATGGAATAATTCCTTCCTTGGCCACTCTCTTATTGCTAAAGATTTTGTTTACCAGTGATTCTCCACTGCTCTCAGATGCTTTAATGTTCGCCCCCCTGCTTGTCCAGGTGCAGCAGCAGAGAACGTGTTAGGCAGTTTGCTGTGCCTCCCTGGTTCAGGGTCAGTTCTCCTTGACCCTTGCACTGGCTCTACCATATCAGAGACCACAAGTGAAGCTTGGAGCGTAGAGGTATTGCCAAGTGACTCAGGTTAGTATGCGGTCATTGTTTGCTTTTTCCTTTGCATGTTTTAGTGTGTAAGGTATCTTAATTTCTGTATTAGATATATTTTGTCAAATGATATACTTTTATTTGTTTTGTTTTTTGAGACATCTGGCCCAGACTGACTTTGAATTCAAAATCCTCTGCATCTGTCTATAAGTATTAGAATTTCAGGCATTTACCACAGTACCCGATGACTCAAGTTTATGTATCAGAAAATCATATTGTTAAATTTCAAGTAGAACATTTTCTTTTCATCACAGGAAAGTTTATTGTTAGTTAGCACTGATGACCATAGTAAGTGCTACCGGGCGATGTGGCACACGCCTTTAATCCCAGCATTCAGAGGCAGAGGCAGGCGGATCTCTGAGTTCAAGGCCAGCCTGGTCTACAGAGTGAGTGCCTGGACAGCCAGGGCTACACAGAGAGACCCTGTCTTTGCAAAACAAAGCAACAAAAACAACAACAATAACATAATAATAATAAATAATAATACATAACAAGTGCTTTCTGAGTTTGTTAAATTCTATTTGAAGCAATTGTTTGAAACTCATCAGAGTGTTGTCTGTATGATGTATTCAATATCTTTCACCAGTTCATCCCAGGATGAGAGTAACAGCCCAGCTCAGACTACACATTTGAGTTCCTAGTCAGCATCCTTACATTTATCCCTGGGTGGCCAGTGAGACAGCTTAATGAATAAGGGTGCTTGCAGCCACACCTGATGACCTGAGTTTAATATCCAGAAGGAGAGAACTGGTTCCTAAAAGAGAACGCATGCATGCATGTGTGCACATACAGTAAATAAGAGTAAATTTAACCTTGGAAATAACTTGTCCCTTTTAAGAGATGTCTGAAAGTTTGTTCATTATTCTTTTTGAGATAAAAATAATTTTTAAAGTTACATGTTCACATAGGTGTTTGTATGTAGGTGTGTGCACATGTAATTGCAGGTACCCACAGGTTATTGGGTCTCCTGAAGCTGGAGTCTGGAGTTATAGGCAAATCTGAATGGTCTGATGTGGGTGCCATCCTCTGAAGAGCAGCAGATACCACTGAGCCATCTCTCCAGCCCTAATTTATTCATTTATTCTATATGCCTGAGTGCTCGTGTGCGTCAGTCCCCTGGACCGGAGTTACAGCCATTTGTGAGCTGCCATGTGGGTGCTGGGAACTGAGCCCAGGTCCTCTGCAAGAGCAGCAAGGGCTCTTAACTATTGAGCCATCTCTTCAGTCTCTTAAAGGAGACTTAATTTGGTGGCACCTGCCTGTAATTGTTCTGTGTAGTGAGACTCCTCAAAAAGTCAGGTGATAAATGATTAAGTGAAGAAATTATTTTTCCTTTTCTTTCTTTTTGGGGATGGTTTGGGACAGGATCTTTCCATATAGCTCATGCTTTTCCCAGAACTCGCTCTATAGATCAGGCTGGCCTCAAACTCCCAGAGATCCACCTGCCTCTGCCTCTGCCTCCTGAATGCTAAGATCAGTGGTGTCTGCCATCATGCCCATCTTAAAGTGCTTTTTTTTTTTTTTTAAAGATTTACTTATTTACTATGTATGCAGTGTTCTGCCTGCATGTACGCCTGCACACCAGGAGAGGGCACCAGATCTCATTATAGATGGTTGTGAGCCACCATGTGGTTTCTGGGAAGAGCCAGTGCTCTTAAGTTCTAAGCCATTCCTCTAGCCCAAATGTGGTTTTGAGCTTCACAATGAACTCTTTTTTTTTTTTGGGGGGGGGATATACTTACTTTGTATTTTATGTACATGAATGCTGTGTCTTCATGTACACCAGAAGAGGGCATCAGATCCCATTATAGATGATTGTGAGTCATCATGTGCTGGGAATTGAACTCAGGATCTTTGGAAGAGCAGCTAGTGCTCTTAACTGCTGAGCCATCTCTAGCCCTTAAAGTGCTTTTGAAAACATTAAAATGTAGACAGATTGATACAATGCTAAGCTATTCTGTGCTTTCTTATACAGTTTGCATGTTAACCAAGAATGTGTTTTTTCTTTCTTTTTTTAGAGACATCTAGAATAGTTGTCATCTGTCAAAAGCAAAGTGACTTATATCAAGGGAAAATCATAACCTTGCTTTCTTTAAATCCTGATCTAACTAGCTTTGCTTAGTAGCTGAGACTTAGAAATCTCTTTACACCCTAAGAGCTTGTATGTTTGAGTCACAAATGCTGAAATTTTCATGCTCACTGAATCACTAGGTGACTCTTCCTGTCTTCTGTTTAGAGGCTCCAGACTTAAAACAGGAGGAGCGCCTCCAGGAGCTGGAGAGCTGTTCTGGACTGGGCAGCACATCTGATGATACGGATGTCAGGGAGGTCAGTTCCCGCCCCAGCACACCAGGCCTCAGTGTTGTGTCCGGTATGTCTGTCTTGTTTTAAGGACTAGGAATTTGAAGGCACCCCTACTCCATATTTATAAAGTGTTACCAATGAGATGATGGGCTTTGTTGTTGTTTTATGGGATGGTACTAGCTGTTGAACCTAGAACTGGGGCATGTTAGTCAAGTTCTCTATCACTGAGCTGCATCTCCATCCCCAAGAGAGATGTTTTATTTAAAAGCTCAGTAGTCTCCAGGGAACAAAATTAATTCTATACCTCCATAATCTTTGAGAATTTGTTGTGTGGCTTTTACAGCCTGTAGAAACAGTGGATGAACTGTTCCTCTACAATTCTTGATGATGTTGGTAGTTTCTGCTACAATATTTAGGTATAATTCTGAATATGTTATATAAAGTAAGATAAGTATATTTGAACAGCAGTATGATAAATTCACAGTACTCAGCAATTCACGTGTGTAGAACTGGAATATATAAAGTTTGAGAAAGAATTTCTCCAAACTTCATATAATTTTGTGTAACTACTCTGTTCTTCTTGCAGTTTATTTATTTACTTATTTATTTTTGCTGTATTTTTCAAAGGTATAAGTGCTACATCAGAGGATATTCCCAATAAGATAGAAGACCTGAGATCTGAGTGCAGCTCTGATTTTGGGGGTAAAGATTCTGTAACTAGTCCAGACATGGATGACATAGCCCACGGTAAGTAGTGGGAGAGGGAATGGCTTTTTAAAATGATCATATCATAGCCTTGCCTGGTGACACTTGCCTTCTAATCCCAGCACTCGGGAGGTGGAGGAAGGTGGATCTCTGTGAGTTTGAGACTTACCTGGTCTACATAATGAGTTCCAGGTCAGCCAGGGCTACACATATTGGGAAGTGTCTCACAAAACCGGAAGTGGGGAGATGGCTCAGCAGTGAAGAGCTAGACCCTCAGCTCCCACATAGCAGCTAACAAGTATCTCTAGCTCCAGTTCCAGAAGGATCCAGTGTTCTCTTCTGGCTTGTGTTGGCACTGCATGCATACACAGACATACACACAGGCAAAACACTCATACACACAAAATAAAAGTAAATAATGTAAAAAAAAAAAAAAACACAACAAAGCACTAACAACAAAGATCATATCCTGCTGGTATTTCATCAGTTAGTACAGCGCTCAAGCATAGCTTGTCACTGTGTGCTTGAGGCATTAAATGCTCATATTCTAAATTTGAAATAAGGAAATCTATGAATGGAGAAAGTTTTAGTCTCTGTATATTTATCTATTTTAATATTTCTAGTTGTGTTAAGACATGCTTAAGGGTGTCTTTTTGGGAGTGAGGTCTCTAAAATAGTACATTTAAAGTTACAGTTTTTAAAATCAAGTCATTTTCTGACAACAATGTTACACTTTACAAATTCACAGTTCTCTAATTACCTCTTCTTTAGATAGTATTGCTTGTTTTTGTAGGGGGGGAGGTGAGTCTCTGAGAGCTTGAGCCATTATGAAAAATACGGTTGCAGTCTTGTGGTTGTATTCTTCGAACTAGCATAACAGTATTTGTCTATCATGTTAATAAGCATATGGATGCTGTGCCCTCTACATGTAGTGAAAATCTTTACATGTAGATTAAAATGTGGGGTAATTTTTTTGCTTTTTATTTTTCTTTGTTTTTTCTAAACAGTTTCTCTGTAGCCCTGGCTGTCCTGGAACTCATTCTGTAGACCAGGCGAGTCTTGAACTCACAGAGTTCAAGCCTCCTGCCTCTGCCTCCCAGGTGCTGGGACTGAAGGCATGGGCTACCATGGGTGGGGTAATCAGAATTTGATACTCATTTGTTTCTTTTATTTCTGGTATACTTCTCAAGTTCTAACTAATCAAGAGGAAAAACTGGAAGAGTACCAGTGCCTTCTTCAATGTGGGATGCGCTGTCTGCATTTAGCTTGATCTCATGGTTTGCCTTCTCTTGTAGGTCCCCACCAGCTGACCTCTCCTCCCTCTCAGTCAGAGTCTCTGCTTGCCATGTTTGATCCACTGGCTTCCCATGATGGTAAGCTTGTGGACTCGTGTCATCAGCAGGCAGGATGTGCAAACCTGTGGCTAGTGCCTTTGTCGAGTAGTTGTGTCTGGTCTACAAAGCCTCTTTGCTGTGTTACAGGGGCCTCTGCTGTGGTAAGGCCGAAGGTTCACTATGCCCGGCCCTCGCATCCGCCCCCGGATCCTCCAATCTTGGAAGGAGCAGTGGGAGGAAATGAGGCCAGGCTGCCCAACTTTGGTTCTCACGTCTTAACTGCAGCTGAAATGGAGGCGTTCAGGCAGAGGCACTCGTACCCAGAGAGACTGGTTCGCAGCCGCAGCTCTGACATAGTGTCTTCTGTCCGACGGCCCATGAGCGACCCCAGCTGGAACCGCCGTCCAGGAAATGACGAACTCCCTCCAGCTGCTGCCACCGGTGCTACTTCTTTGGTGGCTGCGCCTCACTCATCATCTTCTTCCCCGAGTAAGGACTCTTCAAGAGGAGAGGTATGGGACACTAGCCATGTAGAGTTTTCATATTATGGCCAGGTCAGTGTTCTATCTGATGTGGTTCCCATGATGTCTGAAATGAAACGTGGACTGTGAACTCAAGATTGAGGATGACTGTGGTCATGATTAAAAGTGATCTGTCATGCTGGACTGTGGTGGTGCACACCTTTAATCCTAGCACCTAGGAGGCAGAGGCAGGCGGATCTCTGTGAGTTCAAGGCCAGCCTGGTCTAAAGAGCGAGTTCCAGGACAGCCAGGGCTACACAGAGAAACCCTGTCTCAAAAACAGGAAAAAAAAAACTGTCAGTCAAGTCATCCATCGGTAGATACAGTACAACTTGGTTCTGGAATAGTCTTGCCTTTTGCAACAACTTTTCTCTAAGCAGTTCTGTGTCTAAGGACACGTAGGACTGACTCACAGTACTCTTTTGAGATGGTTAAATCAGGTGTATCATCTTTTATTTGAAAGTCATAAAGTTGGGAAGACAAAATACTTCTTCCTCATTTAAGAGTAATTTTCCCACCTGGTTCTTTTCTTCCTCTTTGTTGTGTTAGTAGTGAGTTTTCAACAAGTAACACATTGTCCTGCATGTAATTTCCATCAACACTCTGAAATGCTCACCCCAACCACCCCTCCCCAGTTGCCAGCATTACATTCTTTTCATTTGTTTTGTTGGTTTGTTGTTGTTCTTGTTTTTTGAGACAGGATCTCATTATGTAGCCCAAGGTTACCTGGAACTTATTGTATAGACCAGGTGGTCTTGAACTTGTGATAATTCTTATGCCTCAGCCTTCTGAGTGCAAGTGAGCCACTGAGCCTGACTCACCTTAGTTTCTAGCAGCAGGACTCAGCAGTGTATGTGTTGCTTGTCACCATGCCTTTTTACACTTTCAGTCGGCTGACGGTTCAGTTTTGTCTTGGCCAATTTTCTTCCCTTTAATTATTTTGAGATATTTATTTTATGTGTATAAGTGTTTGTCCAAATGTTTGTACCATGTACATCCAGCACCTGCAGAGGCCAGAAAAGGGCATCAGGTCCCTTAGGCCTAGAGTTACAAATGGTTGTGAGCCAACATAGGAGTTTTGGGAATGGAACCTGGTCCTCTAGAAGAGCAACCGGTATTCCTAACTGCTCAGCTCCTATGGTATATTCTCTGTCTGTTCCTGAAGTTAGCTTTTTCTCCAAGGGTCCTTAGGTGCTTTTGGTCAAACTAGTTTTTAGAAGGTGAGGTGAGTCAGAACTTAGTTCTATGGCACACATGGTGCTGCTCACAGACCTTGCAAGGGATAGGACTAGGGAGTATGTGTGTGTCTGTAGGTGTATACAGTTACCTCTATTTCTACTTTAGCTGTCCTTCTCAGAGTAGAGAAAACAGTGACTGGACACCGAGGATTCGGTTTCAGTCTAGAAAAAAAAAACAGTTTACTCTGCTTCCCTCCCACTCCCACACTTTAACCCTCCATGGTGAGAAACCTGCTTTTGTTATTCCTCAGGTGTATAAATATGTAGATAAACATTCAAGCCTCCCTTCTAACTTTCCTGCCACCTAAACCCTGATCTCTCTGATTGGAGAAATTACCTGTTATTAAGTGTTTTTAGTAGTAATTTTATCTTCTCCATTCACATGAAGCCTTTGAAGAAATATTTCCTTCTAAGTAGAAATAAAGACAGTGAATTGCAGAGAAGAAAGTACAGAAGAAGAGTGGACTGGTGGGTGGAGAACAGGCACCTGCCCCAACAGCCAGTTCAGTACATGAAAAGATGGAAACTAAGAGACTTCTGTGGTTACATAGGCTAGAAATAGAGTTACTGCCCTGCCCTGCAGTGTGAACAGAGTTGAGTTGATGGTAACTGTATCAGAGGCTGGGCAGGTTAAGGTTTGATGGGCAGCTGAGCCACATGTAAACTGTGAACCTCGAGGAGCATCGTCTCATTTAGCTTCATGTTTCTCGTCTGTAAAAAGGACTTAGGACAGCCTGTATAATCCCAGCACTCAGGAGGCAGAGACAGGTGGATCTCTGTGAGTTCAAGGCCAGCCTGGTCTACAAAGCCAGTTCTAGGACAGCCAGGGATTACACTGTGAGACCCAGCAAAAGGGGGAAAAAAGCACTTAAGAGCTGAGCATGGTAGCTCATGCCTACATTCCAGTAATTGGGAGGCTGAGATAGGAGTATTGCTGAGGAAGAGGTCAGCCTGGGCTACAGATTGAGACCCTGTCTCAAAACAATAACTAACAACCCCCCCCCCCATAACAGGAGCCATTTTCTCAGGCAGCTGAGAGGACGGAGGGATCTGTTCTCAGGCTGGGTTCTGACATACCAGATTGCTATTGCTGCACCACATCCTCTTTGCCCTCGTTAGAATTCACTGCTTCATTGGCTTTGCTTTTGAGCTGAGGATTGAACCCAGAGCTGGTACCTGATAAGCACTTGTTTCTCTCAGTGATCTCTACCTAGAAGGAAGCTCTTAGACTTCCTTTGTAGGTGTTCCTGGGTTAGACCTTTGGTTTCCTAGCAGTTTAGAGACAGCGCCTACCCTCCTGCACATCAGCCTGACCTGAAGGGTATTCTTCCGCATTCCAGAGGGTGCCTGGCAGGCATTAGTAGTTTTCTGTGCTGGGAATGCAGCTTAGTGGAGGGGTGCCCCGAGTTTCATCCCTAGTGCTAGTCTCCTCCCCCCCAATAGCTCCAAGAGAACAGCTTTGTTTTCAGGCAAATAGGATTGGCATACAGACTTCCTGAAATCCTTTTCATGGCAACTTATCCTGAACTCACAGTAAAGCATCAGACTCTCTCTGCAGGCTGAAGAGCGCAAGGACAGTGACGATGAGAGGTCGGACAGGAGCAGGCCTTGGTGGAGAAAACGCTTCGTGTCAGCTATGCCTAAAGGTAATTTCATAACACTCTAGAGCTCAAGTCTGCCATGTCTCTGTGGTGTTGCTGGGCCTGTTTCTAGTTGTGTGGAAGTGTAGAGATGCTTTCACTGAGAAGAATGCTCTGGCAGGGCTTTAAGATGTCCTGTTCTTTGTGGAAGTGGCAGTGGTGTCCTACATGGAAATCATGCCCGTCATTGTCAGAAAACATGGAGGACTATTGGCATGCTATTGTTACTGTTAACTTAGTGTTGAATAGCCACTTTGATGTTCCTGGAACAGATCTAAGCTTTTCATGTCTAGGTGCCCTACAGATGTAGCTAGTGTCTATTTTGGAAGGTAGTTGTATACATTTATTTTTAGTGAATAGCCTGGCATTGATTCAGTTGGCAAAAATGTCTCTTCCTAGAAGAAGAGATCACTCAAAAGTTGGAGACCTTTGCCCACGCTCTGCACTCAGGAGCTGAGACCTGCTTCTGCCTGTGCTCCAGCCCACGTAATGGGAAGGAGTGAGTGAGGCAGAGACTCTGAGGTGTTCTCTTGGTGAGGTTAAGAGGCCATGGTTTTGATTTCTCAGTGGATCCTCGTGAATCATTCTATGGCAAATGACTCCACAGTAGATTCTGAAAGCTTCCTTAAGAACCTTTGATGCTATTCGAAGACTGATTATCAGTTGACGCTTGGGATTTCTTAGCTTTTAGAATTTCTACCTCCTTGCACTTAGAAATGTTGGCACACCAGTTAACTTCCGAGGAGTGCAGTATGTTATATGTCACACTACTGACTTTATTTAATTTCCAGCTCCTATACCATTTAGAAAGAAAGAAAAACAAGAAAAAGACAAAGATGATCTGGGGCCTGACAGATTCTCAACACTCACAGGTTTGTAGACCCATGGGCTTCCTGGCTCCTTCATTCCCAGAGCACATATTTCATAACACTTTTTCTTGGATGCCATAAGCGTTGCCTTTTTAGAAGAGTGTGTCTGTGTGTGTACGGTGGGGAGTATGTTCTTCATGGCTCTGTGGTTCCCCCTAGGGGCCACAGTGGGTCTTGGTGTGCTCTTCCTACAGACCACCACTACCATCACCATCCTCATTACCATAACCTGTTTCTGACAAGGCCTGCCTGACAGCTCACCACCCAGGGGACGATGCCACGGGACTGTTGGAGCGAGCGTGGGGCGCTGCTCTAGTGCTCTGCATGCCATCTCTCTGGATCATTGGTTGGATAGTTTTGTCTAACGCTGATTGTAGGATACTAAGTTTATTTCCATCTATAGTTTGCTCTAGTTTATTCAGGCTCACAATGAAGTGTTGTTTTATCTCATCATTTTATTTTTTTCATGATTAAAGTATTTGTTCAAACAGTATCACAAATGCCAACCATTGTAGTAAAAATTAAAGGCGTCACTAATTTTTTTTACAGCTTGAACCGTTATAAATGCTCTCTCACCCATGGCAGAGCTTTAGGGTCTTCCTTATCCGACACCCAAATCCCACAGCTTCTTTGGTACCTTCAGGCAGAGCAGCGCTAGCATAGATGACCAGTTTTGAATTTGATATCTGTACATTGAGCCTTAGATTTTCTAGAGCATCTAGAGGGAAGTTCGCTTCTCACTTCTTTTTTTCTTATCTTAATTTTAAGATGTGCTGTCTTCCCACCCTACTAAGTTATAATGAAGCTTTTAAATTTAAAATGGAATAGGTCAGCTGGGCAGTGGTGGCGCACACCTTTAATCCCAGCACTTGGGAGGCAGAGGCAGGTGGATCTCTGTGAATTTGAGGCCAGCCTGGGACCTCAAGTGTGAATTCCGGGACAGCCAGAAACCCTGTTTTGAAAAACCAAAGGGAAAAAAAGTGGAATAGGTCTTAAGAACATGGGGCATCCATTTTGATGCATGTTCTAATGTCTAGTTGTGCATGTCAAGTGTACCCATATTTCAGTTTATACAGCCCTGCTTTATTAATTTATCTATTTATCTATCCATTTATCTATCCATTTATTTATTTATTTATTTATTTATTTATTTATTTATTTATTTATTTATTTATTTATTTATTTTTGAGACAGGGTTTCTCTGTGTACTTTTGGTGCCTGTCTTGGATCTCGCTCTGTAGACCAGTTTGGCCTCGAACTCACAGAGATCCGCCTGGTTCTGCCTCCCAAGTGCTGGGATTAAAGGCGTGTGCTACCACCGTCCAGCAGCCCTGCTTTATTTGATACAGTAACTTTCCTATAATAAAGGGTATGAGCAGCAGGAGACAGGTAGATAGGCCACCATTCCCTGCTGAGAGCAGCCCAGCCTGTCCTATTCAGTCAGCAAATACTTACTGATTATCTGTGTCTTGCCAGAAACTGTACTAGGTACTATGGGTATTAAATTAAATCACATATGGTCTGCTGTTTGCTGGAACATGCCAGTGTGGTTGGGAAGAGTTGAAAACACTGTCTTGAAAAGATGTCTTTTGGGCAGTATATTTGTGTATTTTCCTGTTTCCCAGTTCCTGCTGTTAGAAGTACATCAATTTCACTGAGAATTCTGGCACACCCCTTTAATCCCAGCACTGAAGGGACAGAGGCCGGAGCTCAAGGCCAGCTTGGTCTACATAGTGAGTTAGTTCCAGGCCAGCCAGAGCTACAGAGTGAGACTCTGTCTTGAAAAAAGGAGGACAGAGAGAGGGGTACTGCAGTGTACACAAGCTGAATTACATTGCTTAGTTAAGGACTTTGCAGAAACTCTAAGTTGTTAGGTCTTTGGGCAATAATTTTTTTCTTGATGAGATTAGAAACTAAGTAAAGTTTTTGTTTTTGTTTCTTCTCATAAATAGTTCATTTTCTTTGGGTCTGATTAAAGAAGCTTAGCTTTCTTGTTAGAGAAATTCAACCCAATCCTAACTAATGCTCACTTGGAGGTTACAGTGAAATCAGTTTGAAGTGTTATAAAGAGATGTTCCTCATGAGCCTGGCCATGGTCCTGCCACTCTAACAACCGACTCTACGATCTTTCGAAGTCTTCCCCAGTGTTTGTGCATGGTGGCTTTCTGTGACTGAATCAGACCTGTTGACTGCATTTATCTTCACCATGGTTCAGACACTTCCCAGTTTCTGCTGGGTACAGTTGGCTTTTAAATCATTTTTACTGGCTGTAAAATGATTTGATTCTACCACACTGTAGTGAAACTATTTTCCTGTTGAAGTATTTAACTGTTTCCTACCTTTTTTCTCTGAAAATACCTTTGTTCCTATAGTGTTGTCGTTATGTTGTGTAGCAATGCTGGGACTGAACCCAGGCTTACACTTGCCATCAGGCAGTTGACTGCTAACCACCCCAGACCTGCATAGCAGCTTATTAAAGTAGAGGTAATAAGCAACATTAGAGTTTAACTGACTGAGTTTAGCCAGTTTATATCTGTCCCTTTTCACAGTCCTAGTGAGCTCTCCAAAGATAACCAGTGGAACTCAGGAGATGCTCAGCAGTTTGGAGCACTGGCTGCCCTTGTAGAGAACCTGGGTTCAGTTCCCAGCACCCACATGCTGGCTTCCAGCCAGCCGTAACTCCAGTTCCAAGGGCTCTGAAACCCTCTTCTGGTCTCTTCGGGCACCAGGTGTGCATAGTGCATGTGCACACATGAGGCAAGGACACTCAGAATATTGAATAAAGAGTAAGAGTTTTTTAAAGCTATAACCAAAAATAATACTACTTAAAAAGATTGTGCAGTGGTTCCACCTATATTTTGAGAAAGTTCACAAGAGAGTATGGATTGCTTGTCATGACACTGTTATAGTAGACAATATTAAGTGACTTTGGAAGTCAGCTGTACTCATACCTATAACCCAGCACTCACAAGGCTGGGGCAGGAGAATTGCTGCAAGTTCAAGGCCAGCATAGGCTACAGAGTGAGACCTGTCCCCCGAAAAGAAAAACTACAAAATACAACTTTGTGACTCATCTGTATAACTTGAGGTGATTTATAGAAACGTGAATAGCAGATCCTTGTTTTGTGCAGATGAAAGGCCATGAATCTCCAGCCTCCTGTTTGCTCTGCTGTGATGTGCGATGCCAATGCCTCTCTGTTTGAGAGCAAGTGTCCGTCCGCACAGGTGCTTAGCACAGTTCACTGGCATGTGGTAACCATTGCAATAAATGGTAGCTGCTGTTGCCATATGTAACTACATACATAGGTATTGGTTTTAATGTGATTTTTGAATTTTTACAAATGGAATTCTACCAGGATGTAGACAGCTTGGTCACCTATTGGCCTAGCTTAGTCTCAGAAGTTTGTGTTTCACTATAGAACTTTATTTTGTATTGAAGATCCATAGTAGTTGATTATGACTACTGTTTGAGATTGTAGGCTAACTTGTGTGTGTGTGTGTAGTGCTAGGTATAAAACTCAGGGCCTTGTGAATGTTGAGCAAGTCTCAATCACTGAGCTATGTCTCTAGCTTGGTTTTTTGAGCCAGAGTCTCACTGTAGTCTAGGCTGGCCTTGAATTCACAATTCTCTTACTTCCACTTCCCAAGGGCGGGAGTTATAAGCATGTACTGTGACAGCAAGTGAGCTCAGCGCTTTTGAGATCTAATTTGGTTGTCAGGGTAACAGTCCCATCATTGAGGCAAGCTGCCTTCTGTGCAACCCATGGACCATCCTAGCCCTAGAATACCTGGGTTCTCTAGCATTGCCGATGCTGTATGGACAGAGGTGCTCTGTCCTAACTGCTGCACCGTCATGGACAGATGGAGTGTGATAGAATAGATGTTAGCTTTCAAAGGTGATGTAAGAGGGACTCACAGAGAAAGAATGGAGAAAGCCATCTATCAAATTAAAAAAGGATTTAGGTCTAAATTTGAATAATTATTTTTCTCCTTCAGCATGGGGACATCTGATTAAGTATTATATAAAAATTCATTTTTGGTGTGGTGGTACATGCCTCAAGTCTCTGCACTCAGCAGGCTTAGATAGGATAACCACAAACTCAAAGCTAGGCCTTGGCCTACATAATGAGTTAAAGGTCAGCCTGGGTTATACAGCAAGACTCTTCTTCTGTTTGTCCTCCATCCTAAAAAGGAACCATTGGTAGAAGTTATGTTAACATGAAATAATGGTTACTGTGACCTGAGCAAGCGTTTTAGAATCCTTTCTGCCCTGAACTTTGGCACAGTCATGCAGAATCCCAGGAGTGCTGAGCAGGAGTGACTCTTCTGGTTTCCTGCGTTGGGAAGGCTTCGCCCCAGCAGTGGGGTTGAGTAGGCAGCTGCATGGCGCCTCGTAACACTGAGCTATGTGCCCTTTTTGAGTCAGACCTCCTAATCTGCCTTTGGGCTATGCTGCTGGTGTCGTACTAACAGCGGGATTGGTATAAACCAGGGAAATAATTCTCTCTTTCTTTTCCCCTGCAGACGAGCCCAGCCCTAGGCTCAGTGCACAGGCTCAGGTTGCTGAAGATATCCTGGACAAATACCGGAATGCCATTAAACGGACCAGCCCCAGTGAAGGAGCCATGGCAAATGATGAGAGTGCAGGTGATAGACCTGACAGTAATGTTTATTTCTGTGGTGATAGCAACCGTCCTGACTACAGCTGCTTTTCAGTAGGCCCTCTCGAGGCCCACGTCAGATTAGCATGGCCCATTGTACTTGCCCACTCACCCTGGCCACTCCAGATGGTTTAGGTAATCTGATGAGTCTGGGATGATAGCCCAGAGGAACTTGGTGCATGTTTTAGTGAGAGGGAATTCTTTTTTGCTGTCTAGAGAAGTATGATTTGATGTAGTTGTGGACTTTAGTAGTTGTGGTAGTCGGCATGGGCTAAGGCACTCCTGTTGCTTGCTACTAGTATTCTGCAGGGTTCTCTCTCCTCATAGAGGAGTACTGACTAGTTCTTATAAAAATATGGAATCCTCAAGATAAATGAAGGGAAAGCAAAAGCACATAAACCCATACGCAGTTTGCTAAATCTGTCTATGCCTGCATATGCTGAGAGCATTTTCTGGAAGAATCTTCAGCAAGCAGAAGCATGATGCTCTGAGGAGGATACCTAAGGCTGAAGAGAGGGCAAGGGGAATTCTAGCTTTGTTTTTCTTTGTCAGGGTAGTAGGGTGGTAAGACAGGGTCTCATTCTGTAAATCAGGCTGTCCTTGAACTCAGAATCCTCCTTTTTCCCAAGTGCTAAAATTACAGGCGTGTGCCATCATATCTAATCTTTTGGGTTTTTTGGGTTTTTTTTTTTTTTTTTTTTTTTTTTTTTTTTTTTTTTTTTTTTTTTTTTTTTTTTTTTTTTGGGAAAGCTTTTAAATAACAGTAAGTGAAGGGTAATAAACCTACATTTAGACTTGCCAGTTACTAACACTTTGTCATAGTTTCTTAGACAGTATCTTTATTATGTTTAGGAGCATTTTATTCCTTCTGACTTACAAGTCTTTTTGTTTTTGTTTTTGTTTTCTTTTTTTGAGACAGTGTCTCTTGTAGCACAGGCTTGCATCAAACTAACTGTAACAGTGGATAACCTTGAACTCTCTCTCTTCTTCTTTTTTAAAATTAATTTTATTTTATGTGTATGGGTGTTTTTGCCTACATGTATGTGTGTGCAACATATGGGTAGCATATGTGTGCAGTACCTGTGCAGACCAGAAAAGGGTGTTGGATCCTCTGGAACTGGAGTTACAGACAGCTGTTAGGCACTGTATGAGTGCTGTGAGCCAAATCTGGGTCCTCTGGAAGAGCAGCCAGTGCTCTTAACCTCTGGGCCTTCTCTCCAGCCCCAACCTAAACTCTTGATCTTCTTGCCTCTGTTTCAAGTGCTAGGATTACAGGCATGCATTACCACACTCATGTTATGTGGAGCTAGAGACGGAATCCGTGGCTTCCTGCATGCTAACGAAGCACTCTGCTATACTGACTGAGCCCCTTGACTATATATGTGTGTGTGTGTGTGTGTGTGTGTGTGTGTATGTATGTATGTATGTATGTACCATGCATGTATGTATATATCTACACACATATACATGCTACACACACACACACACACACACACACACACACACACACAAAATCTTGTATTAACTGACTAAAAAACATAACAGTTGTGAGAAAAACAGGTCTGGCCTTGCTGTGTTTGTGAGCTAGTCCCTGACTAAGTCTTAGGTGTGGTGGGAGGGCTCTGTTGAGGAAAATCAGGAGACCTGAGTGAGGAGGGTCTGTTCCAGCATTTGGCCAACCAAGGGGTCTTCTGCCTGGGCTGGAGTCTGTGTCTCTAAAGTGAGAGTGTTGTCTAAAATGCTTTTGAGCCCCTAGTTGTGTGGTTCAGTGATTCCGATTTGGAATGTGAGCTTTATGAAGTTACTTGAAGCATTGGCTGTTTTGGACTGGGATAGGAAGTGCAGCCATTCTCTGCTGTCTTGATACATTGCCATTGTTGTTGACAGCCTGGTTATGTGTCTGAAATTTGTGTTCTTTCTCTAAGAACTCTGATTCTGAGATAAGCTGACTTAAGTTGTTCTGAATGCCTGCTAGTACCAGAGATTTCCACATTAACTTGGGGTGTCCTTTTCTTGGGGATGGGTTTTGTCTAGAGGTCATGGGTGACGGTGAAAGTGCTCATGACTCCCCTCGTGATGAAGCCCTGCAGAACATCTCAGCTGACGATCTCCCAGACTCTGCCAGCCAAGCAGCCCACCCTCAGGATTCTGCTTTCTCTTACAGGTATTGCTTTCAGGAGTTGGAAGTTTGGGGTTTGGACTTTTAAAAAATATTTTTTAAATTAAAATATAATTATATTGTTTTTCCCGTTCCCTGTCCTCCTTCCAGCTCTTCCCATTTGGGCTTTGGACTTTTCATCACCATTTCAATCCTTTCGAGTCAGCTAATTGTTAAGTGTAAAGAACGGCTAGACAGTTAGGTGCTTGCTGCCCAAGTCTGAGGGCCCTCCTGAAAGGCCAAGCATGGCGGCATGCACGCTTTTAATCCCAGCACTCAGGAGGCAGAGCCAGGCGGATCTCTGTGAGTTCGAGGCCAACCTGGTCTACAGAGCAAGATCCAGGAAAGGCGCAAAGCTACACAGAGAAACCCTGTCTTGTAAAACCAAAAAAAAAAGAAGAGCACTCTTCTGATCCTCTCATTCAGGACCTAAAGGCCTGTGCTTCTCAGTGAGGTGTCAGTCAGTTAAAACTGATCCTTTCTTAAAGACTCGTTTGAGTTCTGAGCTAACATGTTAATTATATGTAAATATTTGTAAGATGTGGCCATTTCTGGCTGAGGATGTGCTCATTTCTGTGTGAGTAAATTAGTGTGCCTGCACTTACAGAGATGTGAAGAAGAAGCTGAGGCTTGCACTTTGCTCTGCGGACTCGGTGGCCTTCCCGGTGCTGACCCATTCAACAAGGAACGGATTGCCGGACCACACAGACCCGGAAGGCAAGGCACCCAGGCTCCTCACTCTCTCCATAGGCCCAGCTTGAACAAGAGCAGCTGCCATCCCTCACCTGTCAGCTGGCAGAAGTTCCGTGTGATCCAGTGTTGTTACATTTATTCTAATGTAATGTTACATTCATGCTAAGTCACTTAAGGGTACTTTGATCTCTTTTTTTAGAAATTTATACATGTGTCTGTGTGTCTGCCATGTGTGTTTCTGTGCCCACAGAGGCCAGAAGCCGGTGGCAGAGCCCCTGGAGCTGGAGTTCAGACAGGGTGGGTGCTGGGATCTGAGCTCTGGTCCCCTGGAAGACAACACAACACAGGCTCCTAACCCCTGAGCCATCTCCCCAGCTCCTGGTACTTTGATTTCTGATTATTTGTTTTCTTAACAAGAGTGGCAGTATTGTTTGGCTCTAATGGTTTGCAGTGCAGCAGGATTGATATCCTCCCAGATGCTGAGAGGGTGTGGATACCCTAACAGAACTATTGTTTTTGTTTGTTTTTAGACAATGAAATTGTATGCTTCTTAAAAGTTCAAATAGCTGAAGCAATTAATTTACAAGATAAGAACTTAATGGCTCAACTTCAAGAAACAATGCGTTGTGTGTGCCGCTTTGACAACAGGACTTGTAGGAAGCTGCTGGCATCCATTGCTGAAGACTACAGGTACTGTTCCCAACCTGGCCCGTTTATAGATCTGTCTGCAAGCTGGGAGTGTTTGGTGGTGGTGGTTCTTTGTTTTGAGGGAGGCTTTTCCTTGTTTGTTTTAGTTAATCTTTATTGAAGAAATGAAGCTATGTGACTATGTTTACTTGAATAGAGCTTTTTTTTTTTTTTTTTGGTTTTTCGAGACAGGGTTTCTCTGTGTAGCTTTGCGCCTTTCCTGGGACTCACTTGGTAGCCCAGGCTGGCCTCGAACTCACAGAGATCCGCCTGGCTCTGCCTCCCGAGTGCTGGGATTAAAGGCGTGCGCCACCACCGCCCGGCTCTTGAATAGAGCTTTTTAAGCAATACAATTTAGAAATGTTGTTATCAACGGTTCTTGCTAATAAAAAGAAGTATAATTTACTTCAGCTTTACATAAAAGAAGGTAAAGAAGAGGTTGGGGTGTTGTTTGAATCTTAGATGGTCTTTTAATAAAAAACCCAGAGCCAGATATCAGGGTGAAAGCTGAAAGATCAGAGAAGCAGAACAGCCTGACACTAGTTTTTACCTCTATGACTCAGACTAAAGAGAGGGAGTTCCTGTCTCCTCACGCCTTATATACGTTTCTCTACCCAGACATCACTTCCTGGGATTAAAGGCGTGTGTGCTTCCCAGTACTGGGATTAAAGGTTTGTGCCAGCACTGCCTGGCTCTGTTTCCAGTGTAGCCTTGAACTCACAGAGATCCAGACGGATCTCTGCTTTCTGAGTAATAGGATTAAGGGTGTGTGCCACCACTGCCTGGCCCCTATGTCTATTCTAGTGGCTGGCTCTGCCCTCTGATCCTCAGGCAAGTTTATCAGGGTGCACAATGTATCACCACAGTGGGGAAAAGGCTGAGCAAGTCAAGTGCAACCATTTGAGTTTGGTTCCCCAGCACTCAGGCAAAAGCCAGGCATATGGTGTGTATCTGTAACTCCATCGTAGGGGAACGGGTCCAAGTGGGTCCTGGGGGCTTGCTGAGTAGCCAGAGCTGCAGACTCCAGGTTCAGTGAGAGATCCTGTCTCTAAAAGAAGGATCCATGGAGCTGCAGGATGTCACTGGATAAAGGCACATGCCATGGAAGCTTGACAGCCTAAGTTAGATCTCCAGAATTCAGGAAAAGGTGGAAGGAGAGCAGTGACTTCACAGAAGATGTCCTGTAACCTCGCCATGCATGCCGTAAAATAGCTACGCTCACACTCACATGTGCAGTCATCAGTCATCTTTTAAAGCAGGGAGGCCAGGAGGACTCGGTTATGTCTTATGTTCTTTTTATGTGTGGTAGGAAAGACTATAGAGGGCCAGGGAAGCAGAGGTAATCTTGGGAATTGCTAGTGTGTCTTGCTGCCAAGCCCTAGCCAGTATGGGGGAAATGTGAGTGCCGCACTTAGGCAGAGTGGAAGCTCCTAGCCTTAAGGGATCTTGTTACACTAACACTATAAGCAAAACAATAAGTGGTTATTTAGTGATCTAGTGTATATAATTTGTATTTTGTTCAGCAGCCAATTTTCTGTTAAGTGTGGGGTCCTACAAGCATAGAACCTACTTCCATAATAAACGAAATGAGCCTGCGGAGGACCTTAGAGGCATGTAATAAGTTAGGTGCCAATAATGTGTCCCACAGAAACATGCACAGAGGCTTGCTTTCTTGAGCTGGCAGCGTGGTTCCCGCAGTAGTTCCCAAGATGCTTGTCTCCAGCCTCTTGTGCCAACTTGTAAAAATCAGTCTATGAAGTATTCGTTTTAAAAAGTTAACACTCTTAGTTGCTGAAGAAAGTATGTAAGTCTGTGCTGTATGCATCCGATATTGAGCAGCACTTTTTTCTCTCAGGAAAAGAGCCCCGTATATTGCTTATCTCACCCGCTGTCGACAAGGACTGCAGACCACACAGGCGCACCTGGAAAGGCTCTTGCAAAGAGTTCTGCGGGACAAAGAAGTAGCCAATCGGTACTTTACCACCGTCTGCGTGCGGTTACTGCTTGAGAGCAAAGAAAAGAAGATCAGGGAGTTCATTCAAGGTAACTAAACGCCTTCTTCGGACAGACGGTTCCTCAGTCTGCTTCGCTGTTTACGCACATGCCTTACTTTATCTATTTACCAGTTTATTTCCTTTCCTCCTTCAAGATTTTGGGGGCTGGTGAGTTATGAGTACTGGCTGCTCTTCCCGAGGACCACGGTTCAATTCCCAATCTCTACATAGCAATACTCATAATCATCTATAACTCTGGTTCCGGGGATTTGCTCTCTTCTAGCTTATGCAGGGACCAGGCACGTATATTGTGCACAGATTTGTGTAGGCTCTACACCTATACACAGTAATAATAATAACAACAATAATAATTACAAAGAAGATTTTTAATGTTTATGTATACATACGGTGTCTGTGTGTGTGTGTGTGTGTGTGTGTGTGTGTGTGTGTGTGTGTGTGTGTAAGCCAGAAGAGGGATCAGATCTCCTGGTACTCAAGTTACAGGCAGTTGTAAGGTGCACGTGGGTGCTAGCAACCAAACTCCCATCCTCCAGAAGAGTGGCAAGCTGCTTTTAAATGGTGAGCCATCTCCAGCTTCTTTTAAGATATATTTTTATTACTTTTATTTATAATTTTGTGGGGCTGGGGCATGGCACAGCATGTGATAGAAGTCTCAGATAAGTTGAAGGAATTAGTTCTCTTCTTCCTTTCACTGTGTTGCTCTATGGGATCTGGATTAGTCGGGTTCTCTAGAGGAAAATAACTGATGGAACTAGATATTTATCTATTTATGGGATTTACTAGAATGGCTTACAGGCCATGTCCAGCTAGTCCAACAATGGCTGCCTATAAACGAAGTTCTGGGAACCCAGTAGTTACTCAGTCTATGAAGCTGGATGTCTTAGCTGATCTTCAGTGTACATTGGAATTCCGAGGAAGTAGGCTGCTAATGCCAGTGAAGGGGTGGACTTGCCAGCAAGAGCAGGGCAAGCAGGCAGAGAAAGAAAGCTTCCTTCCTCCATGTCCTTATATAGGCTGTCAGCAGAAGGTGTGGTCCAGGTGAGCGGACCATCCTACCTCAAAAGATCCAGATTAAAAGTGGTCTTCCTACTTCAAATGATTTTAATAATAATAATAATAATAAATCCCTCGCAGGTGTGCTCAGTTAATCTCAGTTGTAGGCAGGTTGGTAGCCAAGAGTCGCCATCACAGGATCTGATGTGGGCTGGGTCTTCAGGTAAGCAGCGATCATCGCTATCCACCGAGCCGTCTTCCAGGCCTGGTTTTTGTACTCTTGGGATGACTTTGGGATCGCTTCTCTGAAAAGGCAGGGAGAAGTTTTGGGTGAACACGGTCCAGAGTTTTGGCTGAAACCCTAAACAGGCTGGAGTGTTAGCTCAGAAATTTGCAAGAATACCTGATGTTTTTGCAAAGGACCCAGGTTTGATTCCTAGTACCCACGTGGGAGCTCACAAATGTCCATAACTGCAGTTCCAGGGAATCCAGCACCCTCTTTTGTCATCAGAGGATCCCAGGCATGCATGTGGTCCACAGACATATGTGCAAGCAAAACAACTCGTATACATAGAAAAATATAAATCTTTTTTTTTTTTTTTTTTTTGGTTTTTCGAGACAGGGTTTCTCTGTGTAGCTTTGCGCCTTTCCTGGAACTCACTTGGTAGCCCAGGCTGGCCTTGAACTCACAGAGATCCACCTGGCTCTGCCTCCCGAGTGCTGGGATTAAAGGCATGCGCCACCACCGCCCGGCTATATAAATCTTTTTTAAAAAGTAAATAATAAAAGATTTGTCAAAAAGAAAGAAAGAAAGAGACAGAAAGAACATGGGAGGGAAACCCAGAGATGGTTCTGTCTCTGTCTCCTGAATCCTGAGATTTGAGTTATGTGCTGTCATGCCTGGCTCTTAGTAACCTTTGAAACCCCATACCTATAACCTAGCACTTGGGAGGCTGAGAGAGAAGGACTGTAAATTTAAAGTCTGCCTTGGCTACAAAGTGAGACACTGTCTCAAAGGAAAAAAGAAAACTATGGGCATGGTGGCCTAGTTCTGTAAGCTGCTCAGGGTTGAGGCAGGAAGATCACACATTCAAGGGCTCCTTGGGATATTGAGTGAGTTTAAGACCAGGGAGGAGAATTAGGAATTCACGGCTAGCCTGGACAACTTAGTGAGACCCCCTGTCTCGAGATTAAAAGCAAAAGCAGAGTAAGGACATAAGTTCAGTGATAGCAATATCCTGGCATATGTGAGGCCCTAGGCAATCCGCAGCACTTCAAAAACAAACTAATTCAAAGTAGTGAGCATTGATAACAAATCTCTCAGTTGCATTATTTTCTCTCAGATTGAGTATCTATGTATTAAGAATTGAATCTATTAAGAATTGAATAGGGCCGGGCGGTGGTGGCGCACGCCTTTAATCCCAGCACTCGGGAGGCAGAGCCAGGCGGATCTCTGTGAGTTCGAGGCCAGCCTGGGCTACCAAGTGAGTTCCAGGAAAGGCGCAAAGCTACACAGAGAAACCCTGTCTCGAAAAACCAAAAAAAAAAAAAAAAAAAAAAAAAGAATTGAATAGGGCCTGCAGAGATGGCTCAGCAGTTAAGGGCACTGACTGATCTTCCAGAGGAGTTGGGTTCAATTCTCAGGACCCACATGGCGGCTTACAGCCATCTGTGACTCTAGTTGTAGGGAACTAGATACTCTCCAGGGAACATAATACCCTCTTCTGGACTCTGCAGGCATCAGGTGTACATGCAGGCAAAACATCCAAATGCGTTTAAAAGAAAATTGAGGATGTTCAAATTTTAGATCTATTTTTTTTCTTTTCTTCTGTCTTCATGTACACCTGAATGCCAGAAGAGGGCACCAGATCTCATTATAGATGGCTGTGAGCCACAACGTGCTTGCTGGGAATTGAACTCAGGACCTCTGAAAGAGCAGTCAGCCCCAGATCTACTTTTCATTATTATTTTTTATTCAAAGTCTCATGTTGCCCAGGCTAGCTTCAAACTCACTGTGTAGCCTTGGCTAGCCATGAACTATACTGATTCTCTTCCTTCCAACTCCCAAATGTTGGCATTAAAGGCAAGTGTGGCCATGTCCAGCCTTGTCTTTTTCTGTTTTTTTTTTGAGACAGAGTCACAGTGTATCCCAGCTAGCTTCCAGCTTGTAACCCTCTTACTCTAGCCTTCTAAATTATGAGAATGTAGGCATTTTTCACCATGACCAAATTGTATCCACACAACTTTTAAAAACTGTGTATATTAAAAACAACTGTATATTTTGTAATAAACTTTAAGTGTTTACATATTTCTTACTTTTTCTTGCTTTTGATATTTTGGCAGCAAATTCTAAAATCCCATCCACACACTTTTGGCTTTAAGATTAGGGTATTAGTATCATTAGTTAATTAGAATGATTTCTACAGCTTGCTCTCCCTTTTCCATGAGAATTACATTCTAAGGCTGCCCATATACCCAGTGGAATTCGTAAACTGTGCATAGGACTGAACGCTGCACACCATATGGATAGCTGAGTTACAAACGATAATGTACAGGGTGCATACACTGTGGCCGTCCTGACCAAAGGGATAATTCATGTCCGCTTGGATAGAAGGGGAGTTTCTCGATTTCTTCACTCTGTCCAGAACAGTGTGTGATTTAAAACGTATGAATGGAGCCGGGAAGATGGCTTGGTGAATAAAGGCATTTGCCACCAAGCCTGAGTTTGATTCCTGGGATTCATATGGTGATGAAAACCAATTCCTACAAGTGACCTTTGACCTCCACATGTGTATTATGCCAGGTGCACACTCCCCCCATAAATAAATGTAAAAAAAGAAGGGAGATAAAAATAGAACTTACCAGTGCTTATTTCTAATTTTTCTATTTAATACATCTAGATAAGGATAATGGGAACAGAGAAGAAAGCCGAGGACACTCGGGGTCCACAGTGATTCCTTTTTGGTGTTCCTTGATTCGTGTTTTAAAGATGACTGTTTTCCTTGGAGACTTTCAGAAACTTACTGCTGCTGACGACAAAACAGCTCAAGTGGAGGATTTTCTGCAGTTCCTGTACGGCGCCATGGCTCAGGACGTCATCTGGCAAAACGCCAGTGAGGAGCAGCTGCAGGATGCTCAGCTGGCCATCGAGCGGAGTGTGATGAATCGGATCTTCAAGCTTGCTTTCTACCCTAACCAGGACGGGGACATACTCCGCGACCAGTGAGTGGGTCTGCGCTGGCCTGCACAGCTCGGTGTGCAGTAGTAAAGCGAGATAATCGACTACCGTCTCCAGCCATCAGTTGGCAGGGTTGTGCGCAGGGGAGGGAGCGGTCTGAACTAGTGTGCTCTGTGAAATTAGTGCTGTGCACCAGCCTGCCCAGATCTTCGGGGCCTTCTCTGTGAGGCGAGTTCTTGACAGGTGTTTCTTCCCGACCCAGGCGTCGCTTTCTCAGGAAACCGTTTCCTTTCTAGCTTAAGGTGCTCAGGCTCACACCTCTAATAGTCTCTTGGTGGTTGATTGCCATTTGTTTGAGTCATGGTTTCTTTTCTTTTTTAAAGATTTACTTTTACTTACATGTACTCGTGTTTGGCCTGTGTGTACCATGTGCATGTCTGGTGCCCTCAGAGGCCAGACGAAGGCCTCAGATCCTCTGGAACGAGCCTTACAGATGGTTGTGACCTGTTCATTTCAGTCCCTCGTTTACACCCTCCCCACTGTTAGGCTGGTACTCAGGGTGTGTGATAGGCGACAGAAGGCCCTGGGCTTGATCCCAGTATTATAATAAATGAAAAAGAATGCAGTCAGGCAAGGCGGCACACCTTTTTTGTTTTTGTTTTTCTTTTTTTTTTTGGCTTTTCAAGACAGGATTTCTCTGTGTAGCTCTGGCTGTCCTGGAACTCTTTGTAGACCAGACTGGTCTTGAACTCACAGAGTACCGTCTGCCTCTACCTCCTGAGTGTTGAGACTAAAGGTGTGCGCCACCATGCCCGGCTCTAAATAAATCCTAAATAGAGATAGTCTTGCTGTGTAGTCAAGCTGGTGCTGGTCTTGACTTCCTGATCCCTCCCTTAATTTCTGGCTGGAATTACAGGCTTCCACTACCATGCTTGGACTATGATAGGACTTTTTGTTGTTCTTGTTTTTAAGACCATGTTTTCGCAGGGCGGTGGTGGTGCACGCCTTTAATCCCAGCACTCGGGAGGCAGAGCCAGGCAGATCTCTGTGAGTTCGAGGCCAGCCTGGGCTACCAAGTGAGTCCCAGGAAAGGCACAAAGCTACACAGAGAAACCCTGTCTCAAAAAACAACCAAAAAAAATAAGACCATGTTTTCTACGTAGTTAAGGCTAGCCTCTAACTTTCCTTGTAGTACATCCTGAGCTAGGAAAGCCTTCTTAAATAAAGTATACCTATGACCAAGAGAGCTTCAACCATAATATAATCTATGTTAGAAGTGAGTCTAAAATGTTTTGTTTTGATAAATACAATTGTGACTATTTGTATACTTTATTTTCAGAAATGTGCATTTACATTTGAATTTTGGGTGGTTTTCAGGGTTCTGCATGAACATATCCAGAGATTATCTAAAGTAGTGACGGCAAACCACAGAGCTCTGCAGATACCAGAGGTAACACGGACTTGTGTGCAGTGTGGGTGGTGGGTGGAGAGTTACCACTTGGGCAAGGCACCCAAGTGCCCCAAACGAAAAGTGCCATTTCCCTAGGTGTTCCTCCCTTGAGTTACCCCTGTTCCGGGGTAGTTCTGGGGTTTAACTTCCCCAGTGTGGAAAAGGGCCTCAGTGGAAGAGCAGGGAGATCCCCCAGCAGAGTTTCCTTTGGTGGCTCTGTGCCCTCTCGTAGCTTCTGTCCCAGCTCCACCCCCAGGCTGGGCACGTGCTGCCTCTGCATACCTTCAGCTGGGCTTTGCACAGCTGCCCGATAAGAGCTGTTCCAGAAGAAATACTCGGGTCTGCATGGCCTCGGGACAGCTGCTCAGGTCAGCCGTCACGCTGCCTCTTCTCCTGATGAGTGCCACGAGGGAGCTGCAGGGGGGCAGCAGCTTAAGGCTTCTGCTTGTCGTTAAAACTTCCTTATAATGAAGCCGGGGGGTGGCACACACCTCTAATCCCAGCACTCGGGAGGCAGAGGCAGGAGGATCTCAGTGAGTTTGAGGCCAGCCTGGTCTACAGAGTAAGTTCCGGGACAGCCAGAGCTACATAGAGAAACCCTGTCTCAAAAAAAAATAAATAAAAAAAAAAAAATAAAAACAAACAAACAGAAATTCCTTATAATGAAACAGAGTACTGTGAAGTTTTACATTTTCTTTAGTGTGGGTTTTTTGTTGTTTCTTATTTATTTATCCATTAGAGACAGGTTCTTCTTGCAGTTGTTTTTTGAGACAGGTTCTCACTATGTAGAACAGGCTGAACTTGAACTTACAGAGATCCACTTGCCTCTACCTCCCAAGTAGAAACAGGTTCTTATATAGTCCAATCTGGCTTCAAGCCTGCTGTTGAAGTTGCTGAGGCTGGCCTTAGACTTCTGATCCTCCTACTGGGGTCACGAGCTTGTGCCACCGTCCTGAGCAGTACTGCAACAAAGGCCCACAGTGATGTTTGCATCCTCTTTCTTCTTCTGATGGCTCGTCTGTGCTTTTTAAAGTCTCATCCCAGTTTTGTTAAAAACACGGATGGTTCTGAGCTCCAGCCTCTGTGGTATATATATTATCTCTGCACCCAATGTCCAGGCTCTGTGGTATACCGTCTCTGCACCCGATGTCTTGCATGGGAGGGAAGAAACAGTCCCTTGTCCTCAGCTTGATGGGGCAGGCACCATGGCTGCAGTGCAGGCTGCTGTTGGATTTGTGATCTGTATGTTGTCTTCCATCTGGCTTAGGTTTATCTTCGTGAGGCCCCATGGCCATCTGCACAGTCAGAAATCAGGACAATAAGTGCTTACAAAACTCCCCGGGACAAAGTGCAGTGCATCCTGAGAATGTGCTCCACCATCATGAACCTCCTGAGCCTGGCCAACGAGGACTCTGTCCCTGGGGCAGATGACTTTGTCCCTGTGTTGGTGTTTGTGCTGATAAAGGTGGGTCTCTTACTAGTGTCTGATAGTGTGTGTGGTCTCCTGTGCAGGGTTCCACAGAGCTTCACAAGGTCATAGATGGGTTCAAATCCTGGGTTCCTTTCCAAGTCTTGAAGGTGTATATTTCTGAAACAGTTTGTTGAGGGGTCCATGACCAGTTCCACAGGTACTGGAAGCTCAGGTGCTCAGATGCTCTGGCCTAGCAGAGCACACGAGTGATGGGCTCTTTCTTGTTTTCCACCTGTCCAGGCAAACCCGCCCTGCCTGCTGTCCACCGTGCAGTACATCAGCAGCTTCTACGCCAGCTGTCTGTCTGGAGAGGAATCGTACTGGTGGATGCAGTTCACAGCAGCAGTGGAGTTCATTAAAACCATCGACGACAGGAAGTGACCAAGACCAGGCCCACCAAGGCATCAGACTGTAGCCAGAAGACAGTGTAGCAGCTACTTTGAAAGCTGAAGATTGTTCTGTCTCACATGTACAGCTTCCAGATGTTTCCACGTGGCTCTTCCTGAGCAGATTAACAAGCTAACACGCTGGCTCTCTTTCCTTTCCGCCTTTCTGAGTTGCATATTTTATTTCTTGTCCCCAAATAGAGAGTAGTACTGCAAAAGGGACCATGTTTTTCCAGGTGTTTTAAAATATTAAAAAACAGAACAGAATCTTTTAGGAACTGTCCAGATCTCCTTTCATGGATTCCCCGCCCGTCCCTTTCATTTTAGAAAGAACAGTGTACGTCTTGTAAGACCCTGTCTCAGCGTTGGAGCAGGCGGCCAGCTACACTGAGGATTTCAGGAGCAGTGTGCTACAGCCTTCCCATAGATACACTCTCCTGAGTTGAAAAGCTAAGAAGGATATGTAAATATAATATATATTTGTATTTGATGTAATATGGGCATCTTCAGACTCTAATAAACAAGGACAGTTGCTGAGAGTAGGCTGTGACATTCCCTCTTGTGAAATGGTTTCCTTGACAACATTTAAGCTGAGCTTAAAAGCAAAACCAGAAATATTTATTAGTGTAAAATACAGTTTATTACTCTCCACATATGGAGTTTGATGGGGAAGTGGTGTAGGCGTGTGCCACCACCGACATGTGTTGAGCCTGCACATCAGGACAGACCCTACCATGCGTTACATAGGATGGGCGGTACATGGCAAGGTGTGCCGTGCCCTGTGCACCTGCACGGAGCGGAAGCCACAGACAGGGCTCCTTTCAGACCCTTAATTGTCATCTGTTTTTGATGATTATTCACATTGAATGCACAGACCAGGAATTCAGTGAATGTCATTTTTTAAAACTAATTTATATCGTCTGCTCTACTGATCCAGGTTTTACTAGTGTTAAACTATTTTGATCAGCCACACTATTCTTATGGGGAAAAAAAATCTATTTTGGCAGGTTTCTGTGCCTTTATTGCCCTCTTCTGAAAAAAAAAAAAAAAGAAAGAAAGAAAGAAAGAAAGAGAAAAGGGTCTCCATAGTTTGGTTTGCATTGTACATGAGTAATGAATCAGGAATGGGCTTTGGTGCCTGAGAGGCTGGCCCAGGGGGCTCAGCAGAGCTTCAAGCACAAGTCTTGTCCACAGGCCATCATTGACTGGTTCCACCTCTCATGCTTCCTAAACAAGTTTAGCTTTTATGGCAAATGCTGCAACCCCGTACAACAAGTCCCTTGTTGCTGGCAGCAATCCGGCCATCGTCTAAGGGCCTGAGCTGACCAACCACGGGCAGACAGATAACAAGGCTCCCCTCTCTGAGAACTGGGCCACACCGTGCCAAAAGAAGCTGGGTCTTCCTCATGCTTCCTCCTCTTCTCATTCCCGTTAAAATCCCAGAATAGGAATTTACATAGGAGTGTGGTTTCTGCCTTTTAGGGAGAGATCAAAACTAGAACCACAAATTCCTTTCGAATGTTGGTCAGGAAATCTATGGACTGGATGGGCTGTCATCGTCAAGCTTGCCTTGGTGTCAAAGGTACGTCCCATCATAGGTGCAGTGCAAGCCAAACTAGGACGTGGGTCTGCAGCTCGATGGGATCTTAACATCCACTTCAGCACCGATTCAGTAAATGTTAAGTCAACAGCAGATTCTGACTAGTTGGAATTCATTGTTAATGGGACTTAACTTGTAAGTCAATGAGAGATTTTTCTCTCTCTCTCTGTAATGGTAGCTAAATATATTCCATGTTATCACTGTGGAAATAAATATGAAGATATGGACGTTGCAGCAGGGCTCTTTTCTGTGGAATAAGATGGTGGAATTGGGGTGTAGGGTTACACCACTACCCAAGCAAGTGGTGAGGTAGAATTTGGCATTGGTGACACCTCTGGACTTGGGGGTCAAACAAATCCAGGGGCAGACAGATCCCCTCTAAAACCCACCCAGAGTCAGTAGGACCATGGCATTGACCATCACTGCTTTGCATTCAGGCTAGAATTCTTTTCTTCTCCCAAATCTGTTGATTTTATTTTATGTGTACAGGTGTTTTGCCTGCATGCTTGTCTGTGTACCATGTGTGGGCAGTGCCCATGGATTCCAGAAGAGGGCATCAGATCCCCTGGAACTGGTGTTACAGATGGTTGCAAACTGCCATGTGGGTCCTGGGACTGCTACCTGGGTCCTCTGGAAGAGCAGCCAGTGTTCTTAACTGCTGGGCTGTTGCTTTAGCCTCCAGGAGAGAATTCTGGATTTCTACGTTTCACACTCAGGCAGTGGTAGCGTCTGAGACTAAAAGTGATTGATTTGTTTTCCTGGAGAGGGGAGTGGTTGGTCTTCAGTGTTTTCTACTGTGCCTCAGCACTCATTCTCCACGAAAGTTAGTGCAATGGCCAAGGCACCTTGGGAAGGTTCAGGCACCTCAAATTACTGTGAAGAATTTATAAAATTAGTGAACATTTGACAGGGAAGCAGTGGCTCAGCTCATGACAGTTCTGTAGAAGTAAGGAAAAGAAAAATCCATTTATATTTTCAGTTAATGTCTGTTCTTTAATAGGAATAAATTTGAGATCATTTTTCCTTATAAACTTGATTTTTTTTTTAATTTGATAGTTTATCTTTGTTTTGTGAACATTGATGTTTTGCCTGCATGTATGTCTGTGTGAGGATGTCAGATCCCCTGGAACAGGAATTACAGGACTGTTGTGAGCTGCCATGTGGGTGCTGGGAATTGAACCCAGGTCCACTCTTAACTGCTGAGCCATCTCTCCAGCCTTAAACTTTTTAAACTAGGAAACATTTTGTTTTTTTTCTCCCCACCTTAGGTAAAATCTTGGCCACAGTAATTAATGCTTTTTTTTTTTTTTTCTTATTTATAGAAATGTGCTTCTGGGGCTGGAGAGATGGCTCAGATGTTAAGAGTACTGGCTGCTCTTACAGAGGCCCTGAGTTCAATTCCCAGCACCCACATGGTGGCTCACAATCATCTGTAATAAGACCTGGTGCCCTTTTCTGGTCAGCAGGGGTACATGCAGGGAGAACACTGTATACATAATAAATAATTTTTTTAAGTGCTTCTGAGAGCATTTGGTATAGATGGATTGCCATCGGAGGGGTGTAGATGTAACCAAATGTCTTATTAAATAAGAAACACAGAATCAATGTAAAAGAGAAAGCCGAGAGGTCAGAGCTCAGAGCTAAAATCTTATCCTTCCTCTTGTGGTGCTCCTAGCTTCCCGAAAGAGAGCTACTTCCTGTGTGTCTGTCTTTAAATAGTCTTTCTGTTCTGCCTTCTCATTGGTTGTTCCATTGTCAGACTGCCTAATATTTCAAACAAAACCTAATTTTCTTCCAATGTACACATAAAACCCATTTTTTTTAATGTGGAAAAAATTTCTCTTTTAAATAATTTCCTTTAAAATATCTGATATGTTATGACTTACCAAATCTGCATAGAACAGTAGAAATCCGAGGAAATTTCAAAACAGCCACCTAGTGTCCTAGGTGTGAAGAGAGAGAGAGAGAGAGAGAGAGAGAGAGAGAGAGAGAGAGAGAGAGAAAGAGAAAGAAAGCGAGAAAGCGTAGCCAGCTAAAGCTTAAATCCCTCTTGAGCTGAGTCAAGGCTTGGCTCTGGCTTCCTTAAGCTCCCACCACGTGCGTTGGCTTTACAGGCAGGGGCCCTGTTCGGCAGGGCCGGTCTGAGTTGTTTGTAGCACCGGTTTTAAGCAAGCAGCTCACGGTTAGTCCGGCCTGAGGCCAAGCAGACCTGGGCCGGGGCTAGGGAGCCGGCTGCTTGGACTAGGGAGCCGGCCCCAAGCGGTTTTTAATGGATTTTTGTCACGTTGGGCGCCAGATATAGATGTAACCAAACGTCTTATTAAAATAAGAAACACAGAACCAATGTAAAAGAGAAAGCCAAGAGGTCAGAGCTCATCTACAGAGGTGTCTGGGGCTTTTGGAGCATTGAAACTAGATGTGATAATGGTTGCTCACTTCCTGTTGTGTCCTAAACATCTTTATTGCAATGGGACTTTGTAAATTCTCCTTCCGGGAGTGTGTAAGTGAAGGTGCAAGCCCCAGGCTGACAGGAGGGCTGTGTTCTTGCCTGAGAACCTGTGTTCACCCGCAAGCTGAGCCGGGTACCATCTGCATAGTGCTTATGGTGGAGGTGTGTCTGCACTAAGGCCAACTAGGAGTCTCAGGTGTGTGGCATTCCTCCTGGTGACGGTGTGAGGAGGGAAGGGAGACACAAAGCTGTCAGACGTGTGAGGAGGCTGCACAGACAAGATGGAAGTGAGGAAAATGCAGCCCTGGGAACATGGGACCAGTGGAGTAGCCTGTTCCTTTCCACTGCTCCATCTCTGCTGTTTCCTGAAGAAAAGTCTGCACTCCTGAGGGGTTTGTGACAGGGTTTCTCTGTCTAGCCCTGGCTGCCCTGGAACTCACTTCGTAGACCAGGCTGGCCTCGAACTCACTGAGATCCGCCTGACTCTGGCTCCCATGTGCAAGTCTGCACTCTTGTCTTTGAGATCTAGCAAGTTGATTCTGTACTTGCTGTGATGGGGGTGGGGTCAGGAACCATTTTCTTGAAGCTGGTGCACTTTCACAGTGATGGACTGTTGGAAATCTGAATGCTAAGTGCTAAGGGGGGGGGTGGCTCTCGCTTGTGAGGCTAGCCATGGAATTGAGGGCTGCAGAGTAAGGCCTGCCTCAGGTCAATAAAAAAGGAACATAGTTGAGAGCTTTGCCAGATTGATGTTGGCGAATGTTCCAGAGCAGGTAGTTTGTTCTGAATTCCGTGGTCTTCACTGCTGTGTGTTCTGTATTCCGTGGTCTTCACTGCTGTGTGTTCTGTATTCCGTGGTCTTCACTGCTGTGTGTTCTGAATTCCGTGGTCTCCACTGCTGTGTGTTCTGTATTCCGTGGTCTCCACTGCTGTGTGTTCTGAATTCCGTGGTCTCCACTGCTGTGTGTTCTGTATTCCGTGGTCTCCACTGCTGTGTGTTCTGTATTCCGTGGTCTCCACTGCTGTGTGTTCTGTATTCCGTGGTCTCCACTGCTGTGTGTTCTGTATTCCGTTTCCTGTGTGTCGTCTCCACTGCTGTGTGTTCTGTATTCCGTGGTCTCCACTGCTGTGTGTTCTGTATTCCGTGGTCTCCACTGCTGTGTGTTCTGTATTCCGTGGTCTCCACTGCTGTGTGTTCTGTATTCCGTGGTCTCCACTGCTGTGTGTTCTGTATTCCGTGGTCTCCACTGCTGTGTGTTCTGTATTCCGTGGTCTCCACTGCTGTGTGTTCTGTATTCCGTGGTCTCCACTGCTGTGTGTTCTGTATTCCGTGGTCTCCACTGCTGTGTGTTCTGAATTCCGTGGTCTCCACTGCTGTGTGTTCTGAATTCCGTGGTCTCCACTGCTGTGTGTTCTGAATTCCGTGGTCTCCACTGCTGTGTGTTCTGAATTCCGTGGTCTTCACTGCTGTGTGTTCTGAATTCCGTGTCCTTCACTGCTGTGTGTTCTGTATTCCGTGGTCTCCACTGCTGTGTGTTCTGTATTCCGTGATCTTCACTGCTGTGTGTTCTGTATTCCGTGGTCTTCCACTGCTGTGTGTTCTGAATTCCGTGGTCTCCACTGCTGTGTGTTCTGAATTCGTGGTCTCCACTGCTGTGTGTTCTGAATTCCGTGGTCTTCACTGCTGTGTGTTCTGAATTCCGTGTCCTTCACTGCTGTGTGTTCTGTATTCCGTGTCTCACTGCTGTGTGTTCTGTATTCCGTGATCTTCACTGCTGTGTGTTCTGTATTCCGTGGTCTTCACTGCTGTGTGTTCTGAATTCCGTGTCCTTCACTGCTGTGTGTTCTGTATTCCGTGGTCTCCACTGCTGTGTGTTCTGAATTCCGTGGTCTTCACTGCTGTGTGTTCTGAATTCCGTGGTCTTCACTGCTGTGTGTTCTGAATTCCGTGTCCTTCACTGCTGTGTGTTCTGTATTCCGTGGTCTCCACTGCTGTGTGTTCTGAATTCCGTGGTCTTCACTGCTGTGTGTTCTGTATTCCGTGGTCTCCACTGCTGTGTGTTCTGAATTCCGTGGTCTTCACTGCTGTGTGTTCTGAATTCCGTGGTCTCCACTGCTGTGTGTTCTGAATTCCGTGGTCTCCACTGCTGTGTGTTCTGAATTCCGTGGTCTTCACTGCTGTGTGTTCTGAATTCCGTGGTCTTCACTTCTACTGTGTTCCAGAGCACAGTAGCTTTTTACTGGGGGGAGCAGAGCTGAGCAGAGGGCAGGCTCGGTTGAGGAAGGAACCCCATCTGAGCTGGGGGCCGAGTCATTTCTGCTGAGATGATGCCTGCCTTACCTGTGTGCTCTGCCCACTTTGCTCCATCGAGCATCTCCTCTGTGTGAGCCTGGACCTGTGGGCCTGCAGTCACCTGCCTCCCAGGGCATCACTGCTCTAAGGTGTCAGTCTGTGAACCTGGTTCACAGGGATGGTGGCTTCCTTCACTGCTGTGTGTTCTGTATTCTGTGTTCAGCATTGCTGAAAATGTGTTTCACCTCTTGAGTGTTATTGATGTTCACCATGAGTTTATACTTGAGAAATAGCCATAGATACTTGTCCATATGGAAGATTGCAAGTTCAAGGCCTGCCTGAGCTAGATAAAAAGACTGTCTCAACAAAAACCTTGTTTATATGGTGCTAGACAGAGCTAGAGTGACCCAGCAGCCCTTGAGCTGACTGGCTGCTCTCTTGGCACACTTCCTACCCAATCCCGTACTAGGTATTCATTGGCTTTTGCTGTTGCCTCCAACTGCAGTATTTAAGAAACCTGTTTGCCGGGTGTTCATAAAACTGGTGATAGGTGGGCCTGTCTGCAAGGCAGCCGCCCTCTAGAGACTCTTTTCGCTGATGGAAGGTGCTTTCCGGAAGACATGCTCCCGATTAGGAAGGAGACATCTGAAAACTAGCTGAGGGCTGTTTTCTTTCACAGTGGTCAGAGTTAACAGGAGACTCTGACTTGCCTAAAATTGGGAGACTCCATCATATCTTGCTAAGTTCAATTACGTGTGTCTCCTGTACTGTTTGTGCCCACTCAGCTCCCTCTAACACGGTAGTTACAGTTTCTGACCCTCAGCCTGCACTGTGAGGTGTCCTGGAACGTGGGACCGGGTCTAAAGCCCCTTGGCTGTACATAAACATGGAGACTTGAATGCTCTGGGCATCGTGTCCCATCTGCTTAGGGTAGCCCACAGACATAACCATTTACCATGTGATCATACTGGGCAACCACTGGCTAAGGAAATCAAAATAAACAAACAAACCCATCTTGCCGGCAAGATGTTTTTTTTTTTTTTTTTTTTTTTTTTTGGCTTGTAGACAATAAACTTGAAATGCAGTAATCTTACTTCTGGTGTCCGGGAAGCCACACACTGCTGACTGATGCGTGGAATTTGATGCCACTCTCAAGCATGACCAAAGTGAGTTTCACCCTACCTTCCCTAGCTCTCCTGGTTCATGGTGGGGACAAAATTTCTGTGACTTGGGTCTCTTGGTTCCTGACTAACCCAGCCAAGGGAGCTGATGTGACCCACCAGATTGTCATCTTTGGGGGGACTTCTGGAATTGGCTTTTTGTTTATTTTGTTTTTGAGACAGGATTTCTCTGTGTGTCCTTTACTGACTTGGAGCTCACTCTGTAGACCAGGCTGACCTCAAACTTAGAGATCCTCCTGCCTTTGCCTCCCAAGTGCTGGGATTAAAGTCCTAGATTGGAACATTTTTAAGTGTTTTATCGGGAGAGCTACCAGGGGTATCTATCCATCAGTTCAGGCCCCAGCTTCTGCAACGCTCCAGTACCTCTGCAGCCCCAGAGAGCGAGGGATGAGTCCTGGTTTTGAGGGAGGATCACTGAGGCCTGTGGCTTCCGGCCTAGTGAAAAAACAGGAACCTCAGACTTTGCCTCTAAAGGACCGCTGGAGAGTGGTGGAGGACACCTGACCCCCTCTCTTGGCTTCCCCATGCACCCACATAACAGATACAAACAGGGCAATCTTAACAAAAGTAATAGCCATGTCTGTGGCTGCCCCAAGCTGTTTTTCTCTTTCGTCTGTCTACCTTTGCCAGTGAGGACCATCTTCCTACAGCTCTACTCCAGCCCCTCAAAATTGTCCCTTCTGCCTTTGGTGTTACCTCTGTCTACTGCAAATACCCTTTTGGAGGACCCACTGACTCCTTCCTCCCCTCTCCAATAAGGCCTCACTCCCACTCAGTCCCTCAGGGCAGTGGTGGCTTCCTAGCTCCTTCCTGCTGGACTGCAGTCTCAGGCAAATAGCCCCAGATATTTGCTGATGGGAGGAGAAAGCAGGAACTATCTTTCCTTTCCAAATTCAGGCAAGGCCTGTCACTTAGCTATCTCCTTCCCAATGGTCTATGGCCCTGCAGTTCCCATTTTCTGGGAAGATCATGCCCACACCCTCTCCTGGTGGTCTGCAGGTGTGTACAGGTGGGATGTAGGTGGTCTGCAGGTGTGTACAGGTGGGATGAGGTGGTCTGCAGGTGTGTACAGGTGGGATGAGCTGGTCTGCAGGTGTGTGCAGGTGGAATGAGCTGGTCTGCAGGTGTATACAGGTGGAATGAGCTGGTCTGCAGGTGTGTACAGGTGGGATGTAGGTGGTCTGCAGGTATGTACAGGTGGGGTGTAGCTGGTCTGCAGATGTGTACAAGTGGGGTGTAGGTGGTCTGCAGGTGTGTACAGGTGGGATGAGCTGGTCTGCAGGTGTGTACAGGTGGGATGAGCTGGTCTGCAGGTGTGTACAGGTGGGATGAGCTGGTCTGCAGGTGTGTGCAGGTGGAATGAGCTGGTCTGCAGGTGTGTACAGGTGGAATGAGCTGGTCTGCAGGTGTGTACAGGTGGGGTGTAGCTGGTCTGCAGGTGTGTACAGGTGGGATGAGCTGGTCTGCAGGTGTGTACAGGTGGGGTGTAGGTGGTCTGCAGGTGTGTACAGGTGGGATGAGCTGGTCTGCAGGTGTGTACAGGTGGGGTGTAGGTGGTCTGCAGGTATGTACAGGTGGGGTGTAGCTGGTTTGCAGGTGTGTACAGGTGGGATGAGCTGGTCTGCAGGTGTGTACAAGTGGGGTGTAGCTGGTCTGCAGGTGTGTACAGGTGGGATGAGCTGGTCTGCAGGTGTGTACAGGTGGGGTGTAGCTGGTCTGCAGGTGTGTACAGGTGGGATGAGCTGGTCTGCAGGTGTGTACAGGTGGGATGAGCTGGTCTGCAGGTGTGTACAGGTGGGGTGTAGCTGGTTTGCAGGTGTGTACAGGTGGGATGAGCTGGTCTGTAGGTGTGTACAGGTGGGATGTAGGTGGTCTGCAGGTGTGTACAGGTGGGGTGTAGCTGGTCTGCAGGTGTGTACAGGTGGAATGAGCTGGTCTGCAGGTGTGTACAGGTGGGATGAGCTGGTCTGCAGGTATGTACAGGTGGGGTGTAGCTGGTCTGCAGATGTGTACAAGTGGGGTGTAGGTGGTCTGCAGGTGTGTACAGGTGGGATGAGCTGGTCTGCAGGTGTGTACAGGTGGGATGAGCTGGTCTGCAGGTGTGTGCAGGTGGAATGAGCTGGTCTGCAGGTGTGTACAGGTGGAATGAGCTGGTCTGCAGGTGTGTACAGGTGGGGTGTAGCTGGTCTGCAGGTGTGTACAGGTGGGATGAGCTGGTCTGCAGGTGTGTACAGGTGGGGTGTAGGTGGTCTGCAGGTGTGTACAGGTGGAATGAGCTGGTCTGCAGGTGTGTACAGGTGGGATGAGCTGGTCTGCAGGTGTGTACAGGTGGGATGAGATGGTCTGCAGGTGTGTACAAGTGGGGTGTAGCTGGTCTGCAGGTGTGTACAGGTGGGGTGTAGCTGGTCTGCAGGTGTGTACAGGTGGGATGAGCTGGTCTGCAGGTGTGTACAGGTGGGATGAGCTGGTCTGCAGGTGTGTACAGGTGGGATGAGCTGGTCTGCAGGTGTGTACAGGTGGGGTGTAGGTGGTCTGCAGGTATGTACAGGTGGGGTGTAGCTGGTTTGCAGGTGTGTACAGGTGGGATGAGCTGGTCTGCAGGTGTGTACAGGTGGGATGAGATGGTCTGCAGGTGTGTACAAGTGGGGTGTAGCTGGTCTGCAGGTGTGTACAGGTGGGATGAGCTGGTCTGCAGGTGTGTACAGGTGGGGTGTAGCTGGTCTGCAGGTGTGTACAGGTGGGATGAGCTGGTCTGCAGGTGTGTACAGGTGGGATGAGCTGGTCTGCAGGTGTGTACAGGTGGGATGAGATGGTCTGCAGGTGTGTACAGGTGGGATGAGATGGTCTGCAGGTGTGTTTGCATCCGGCATTTTACCGGGTGAAGTTCAGAGGGCCTGCACTGCTCTGTGACTGGTTATGAACTCTCCAGGTTGAGGGCTGTAGGCTGAGCATGCGCAAGCCGACCCTCCCTCTCCTCCCCTTCCGGGTCGCAAAGCCAGAGACGGCCAGACGAAGAAGCGTTGTTTGTCTGCTGGGAATGATCAGATGGGAAGCCGCGGGGCTGAGGCCGTGGTCGGCGCCCCCTGTGTCCACGCGCAGCCCACGTGGGACCTGCCGAGCGTCCCTGGGTCCTCCATGTGTGGGACCTGCCGAGCGTCCCTGGGTCCTCCGTGTCTCCCGCACGCGGGTTCGAAGCCGTGCCCAGCGCATTGACGCGTCTGGGAGAAAGAACGCAGTCGCAGCCTCGCCTGGTCAGGTTCGGTGGCGACTGCTGTGGGCTCTGCAGAGATCTGCCCTTGGCCCCTGGTTGATTCCGGTCTGGCAGCTTCCTCCCAGGCCCCGGCTTTGCCGCTCCTTGGGTGACATCTTGTGGCCAAGGACAGGTACAAAGCACTGGCTGTGAGGCGGCCCTGTGGGCTCCGGGCTGGAACACAGTCGCTCCCAGCCTTGCAGAAGCCCTGGACCAGGACAGCTCTAGACAGACCCTGGAATGTGTGCAGGTCCCCACGTTACGCACGAGAACACACCAGGATCCCCCTTGCCCATCCGGCGTCGTGTGAGACGATCATCATTCCCGGTGTATGACGCTTCTCTACAACAACTCAGTGTCCAAGTTACTGCAGTGCCTGGAGTCCCAGTGCCAAGGCTCCCAGCGTGAAAGACCCAGCAGTACTATCCCGACACCGGGAGCTGTCAGGCCCCTTCTGCAGGGGGTTCTGCTGGAGGGTGCTGTCCCTAGTCACAGAGACGCCGTCCCCACTAAGACCATTTCATCTGGCAAGGGTGATGCCCAGTGATTTACACAGCGTGGGCATCACTGTGGGCCCCATTGTGCAGGTTACTTTCGTTACTGTGATAAAACACCCTGACCAAAAACACGTTTGAAAAAGAAAGGCTTTACGTGGCTTACAATTTCAGGACACATGGCAGGAACTTGAAACAACAGAGAAAATAAACGCATGCCATGCTTCATAATGCACTGTCTCGGCTTTTGCACTGTTCAAGGTCCCGCCCTCGAAATGTTGCCACCCACATTTGAGGTGGGTCTTTTCACAGCAATTAACCCACTTAAGAACACCCCGCCATACACACCTGTGGCAATTTCACCGGCCAACTGGATCCAGACGGTCCCTCACCGAGATCTCCCCAGGTGATGGTACACAGTGTCGAGCTGACACACCCCATGGCTTAGAGAAGCAAGCTGGCTTATGGAAGCTGTACAGAAAGCAAACGGCAGATTCCATAGCTCACCAGATGTTATAATTTGCAGACCAGAATCTGTTTAAGAGGCATCCTCGAGTGAACACTTTCACCATGACATAATCCTACCACAGCTCTAATCTCAATTTTAAATGGTTGCATACAATTTTAATTACAAATTATGGATTATATAATATGGATATGGATATATTTGTCTATTGCCTTACTGATATCATCTATCTATCTATCTAATCTATCTATCTATTTATTTTTGGTTTTCGAGACAGGGTTTCTCTGTGTAGCTTTGCGCCTTTCCTGGAACTCACTTTGTAGCCCAGGTTGGCCTCAAACTCACAGAGATCCGCCTGGCTCTGCTTCCCAAGTGCTGGGATCAAAGGCGTGCACCACCACCGCCCGGCCTTGTTTTTTAAATTTTATGTGTATATGTGTGCATGTTTGTGCATCATGTGTGTGCAGTGCCCATGGAGGCAAGAAGTATTGGATCCCCTGGAAATAGTTACAGATGGTGGTGAGCTCAGAATTGAACCCAGGTCCTCTGGAAGAGCAGCTTCCACCGATAACTTTATTGTTGCTGTTTGAGACAAGGTCTCATTATGTGGCTCTGGCTGTCCTAGACCTCACTATATAGACCAGGCTGGCCTCCAACTCACAGAGATCCACCTGCTTCTGCTTCCTGAGTGCTGAGATTAAAGATGTGCACCACCATGCCCAGCTCTGATGACTATTTTTTAAAAGGGGGGGAATCCCAAGTGTGGAGGTACGTGTCTATGATCCCTTCACTTGGGAATCGGAGGCAGGAAGATCAGAAGTTCAAGGTCATTCTCAGCTACCCAGTGAGTTCTTGGATAGCCTGGGCTAACTTGAGACCCTAAGAATGGCAGCAGATGCCTTTTAGTCCCAGCACTCTGGGGGCAGAGGCAGGTGGATCTGTGAGTTTGAGGCCAGCCTGGTCTCCATAGTGACTTCTAAATCTTAAAAAAACAAAACAAAGGACTAGAGAGATGGCTCAGTGATTAAGAGCACTGGCTGCTCTGCCTGAGGACCCAGGTTCAATTCCCAGCTCCTGTGTGGTGGCTCACAACCGTCTGCAATTCTAGTCTGAGGATCTAACTGCCTCCTCTGGCAGTGCACAACATAAAACACAACAGATATACACCCAGGCAAATACCCATACTCAAAATAAAAATTAAATTAAAAAAAAAGAAAGAGGCAGAAATAGGATTTGAATCCAGATCTCAAGAATTCCCAAGTCTGTGTCTTAGCTTCCTAGGGATCTGACCTTGTCTGCCTTCTGCAAAGCCAGCCTCACAGGACTGTGGAGGATCATGGGAGCCAAGGAGCAGCGGGGGCAATGTGAACTGTAGAGGGTGGTTCCCATGGCAGCGTTTCATGATCTTCATTATTGTGATCCCCTTCTGTATTCATCCCATTGTTAGGGTTTGACATCTGGCAGGGATCTACAAGTCAGACTGGATTTTAGTCCCCATGGGAGGGAAGACCCATGTCCCTGCTCATGGCCCACGAACATCAGCAGGGCCAACGACACAGCAAATGACCTTCACGTCCTCTTTGCTGCAGCAGGCTGGCACTGGACTTCCCACAGGTCCTAGAGGAAAGGGCCTGTTTGCAGAGTGGGGTCCCTTGCAGACCCCGAGGAAAGCAGGAGGGGGATGGAATACAGATAAGGGAGCCTCCAGGTGGTGGGGTGGAGCCCCACAGGGCAGCGGCCTCTTCTCTCTGCACAGATTGAGTCCATGATGAAGATGAATGGAATCCTTTTGGTTAGAAAACGTGGCAGTAATCAAGCTGGCTACCTGTGCCCAGGGTCCCTCCCACCAGCCTTGAGCAGGAAAACATTAGGATTTGAAATTGCAGCCCCCGCCACATGGTTAGCACAGAAATGAGGCAAAGACAGACCAGCAGCCTTGATTACAGGATAAATGATACAGGATGCCAGGGAGCTTGGCAAGAACAAGCCAGCAGATGACAGCTTGCTCAAAAGCGAGGTGGCCCAGATGGGTGAAGACCCCTGGCCCAGCCTGGACCCCTCAGTGAAGTGGCCTGATGACTAGACCCTTTCCCTCAGCAGTGGCAGTGGGGGCTCATGGCTGGATGGAGGGGAGACGGGATATTGCTTTGTGTTGGCTGAGGAAAATAAACAGGACTTGCGGAGTCCAGATCCCACACTGGAAGGCGCGGCTGATGAGGACGCTGCGTCTTCATCTTTCCAGCCCCCATCCCCAATTTTTCTCAGTATGTCCACTGCAGAGACGTAGCTGACCATTCCGGTCCCACGCACTGTAGACCAGGATGGGAATGTCTGCCGGCCACACTGGCTAATACCGTTGGCGAGATTGCAGGGGCATGCTTAACTCGCTTCAGGTGCTCCAGAAGCCGCACACAATGGAGAAGCTAATTACAAATCATGCCTATTTATTCATTAAACAGGGCCTGGGGGAAATTCAGGAGGCAGCACCATCCTCACTTCATTCAATTTGCAGTCTGTGATTAAAGCGAACACAGCTGCAGGGCTCTGTGGTCTGCTCCGTTCCCGCCTTTTCTCAGGGTCAGGCTGACCCTTTCTCTGGGGGTCATGTCATCCTTCTTCAGTGCTTCAGCTGCCTGTGGGCTCCTGGGTGACATTGGGCAAGTCCTTTCAGCAGCCAGCACCCCAGTTTCCTCGTCTATGAAGTGGGTGCATTCCGTCCTGAGAGACCAAAGGGAAGGAGTCCTGTCCTGTCCCGTTCCCTGTGTGGTGACTTCTTTGGTATCCTCTGACCTTTTCCAGGAGTGGCTGTCACAGAGGCAGGGGCCCAGGGTCTGTCTCCTTCCTTCCCAGACTCGGCGCCGAGCCTGACAGGATGGAATGCTTGCTTGGCGCTGGCTGCAGCCGAAGCCTCCAGCCTCAAAACAGAGTCCAGGTCCTGCCTCCCGGCAGGGTGACCAGCCATCCCGTTTGCCCAAGATTGAGGATTTCTCTAGAGGTGACATTGTTCAGGATCAGTCCCAGGGAAGTCAGGACAATTAGTCTCTGCAGTCTTGGTGTCCCGGGACAGTCTCCTTACCTAATGCCTCCTAAAATAAACCCAAAAGCGGAGACACACAGGCTGCCGTAAGAAGCAAAGGGTGCATTTCCGTCATCGATAGAATGGGTTTGGTTTACGGATGGGTCTCATGGGCTCTCTTTTCTGTTTCTCTGTGGCCCCTGACTGAACGCTAGTGTCATGGGAAGTGTGAGGTCAGAGGCACAGTGGACACAGGCCCTTTGTCCTCTGATTCTGGGGGCTGGAAGCTTTTGGATTTTGTGGCACTCTTTTTCTTCCTTATATTATTTTGCTATTATTACTTATTACATTTGTGTGTGGAGTGCATATGTGGTGTTCAGATGATAACTTGAGTGAGTTGCTCTCTCCTTCCGCCTTGTGAGTCCCAGCGATGGAAGTTAGGTCTTCAGCCTTGGCAGCAAGTTCCCTGTTCACAGAGCCATCTTGTTGTGATCATCATAACACTGCTACAAGGTCTCACATAGCCCAGGCTAGCCTAAAATTTGTTATGAAGTAGAAACCTACGATCCTCCTGCCTCTGCCTTCCAAGTGCTGGGATCGCAAGCATGTGCCACCACAACTGTGGTATGTGGTCCTAGTGATATGTTCCATCTCCATGCCAGGCTAGCCTTCTATCAGCTGAACTATGTTCCTATATTCTAATTTCATTCAATTATTGCTGTGCTAAACTATTCTGACCAAAGCATCTGAGGGTAGGAAAGGGTGGTTTTAGCTTGCAGGTCAGAGCCCATTACGGAAAGAAGCCGGGGCAGGAACTCAAGCAGGAATCTGAAGCAGAAACCATGGAGGAACAGTACTTGCTGGCTTAGCAAATTTAGCTCAGGACCACCTGCCAAGGGATGGTGCCACCCACAGTGGGAGTGGCCCCTAGTCAATTAGTAATTAAGATAGTTCTTTATAGACATGCCTGCCGGCAGGCCAATTTAATCCAGACAAAGCTTCAGTAGAGACTCCCTTCTCAGGTGACTATAGGTGGTGTCAAGTTCACAGTTAAAGCTACCTAGGGCACTAGAGAATTCAAATCCCTCCCCATTTTTTTCCTTTCCTTTTGTGAGCGTCTTCCTCTGTAGCTTAGGCTGGCCTTGAATTCACTATGTTGCCCAGGATGACCCTGGATTTGCTACATAACTAGCTTTGAATTCCTGACCCTTCTGTCTCTATCTCCCAGAGCTTGGGTGCTGGTACGCCACCTTAGGCGTGGAGATTTCGTTTGCTCCCATTCCGCAGGGTGGGATCCAGCCGGATCATCCTGCCTGGATGTTGCTGCAGAGTCTGCTTCTAGCAGTTTCTCTCCACGAGAGCTCGACCCCCCACTGCCCTTCTGCCTTCCCAGCCAAGTGGTAAGGTCCTCTCATTGCTGGTGTTTCCCAAATGACCTTGACTCTGGATCAGCTTTCCCTCTCTACCCCCAACTAGGGGACTCCCCTCCCCTTGAAGGCCTCTCTGTAAAACACCCAGGACTCCCTGTGGGGGCCTGATGGGTTTCTAGACATGTTGCCATCCCCCCCATGGCTTCTAAAACATACAAATCACTCTGTGCTTCTGTGTTCATTACTAGGAATGCACATTTGAAAACAACAGAGGTGAGGTCTAAAAGCAACATGCAATTTTTATTACATATATCTCCAAATCTGCCATTAGGGCCTTCCCCGCGGCGTTATTGACCTTGGCTCTTTCTCATTTACATCCTGCATTTTTCATCCTTTGGAATATGGTGTTTGGGGACGTCTCCATCATTAAGTGGGTTTACAGCAATTTCCCTGTGTGTTTTCTCCAAGGGATTCTGTTATGAGATGCACATTAAGTCTCCATTAATACCTCATTATCCCACTGATAAGATTACCATGATAATGAGGCAGAAATTCTAATTGTTTCACTGTTATTGTGCCTTCCATTTAATCTTTCCTCTCTACCTGGAAGTTGTTCACCAGCCAGGGCCAGGCTGGAGAAGCCCCTCCCACTGGAGGGGCAGAGACTGGGATGCCAGATCATTGGTGATTGGGCCCAGAGGGGTCTAGTGAAAATGAACTTCCTGGGCCAGGCCCTTTGGATTGAGAGAGCACATAGGGACACGCTGGTTCACACATGTGTCTGCCACACATGCACAAAGGCCTGTACTAGAAGGGAGCCCAGCCTTTTGATTTTCTATTTTCCCACTGGCCTGGTTGCCCTTCTAGAACATTCCTAGTTGAGGAGTAACCTGAACCTGCCTTCCAGGCTGGTGAACAGAGTTAGAGGCTCTAGGGTCAAGAGTGGAGTGAGGAAAGAGAAGCTATGAAAAAGAGGCCTCTTCCATGGGGTCCACACCAGGACCCAGTGGAAAGGGGTTCCCAGGATGTCTCCAGACCCTAGGCATGTTTGTCTGCCACATGTGCGGGTTCCTCTGTTGTGGAATCTGTTGGAAGTTCTACTGAAGTGGTTCTGTGACCAAGAGCACCACCCCATCAGGCTCAGGGTGCATAAACTTTGAAGTTACCTGTGGCCATGCCATTCCTGCAGTGGGTAGCCTGTGGCAGACCCAGACCCCAGTCCTCATCATGCCTCTCCTGGCTCCCTAGCTCACAAGGACTATTTAGCATCCAAAATGACTTTGATGACTCACAGTAGGTCTGTGTGGGTGGAGAGACTCCTGTCATCTGATGTCACGAGACTGGAAAGCTAGAAGCTGATTCCACTTCCCTGGGGCAGGATGACATCACTCTGAGCAGGGGGCCGAAGGTAAGAGATGCCCAATGTGGCTGCAGTCACCTCTGTGGGCTGTGACATAAAACACCGTGATGTCCTTTCACAGCCCCAGAGGCCAAGTCACAAATGGCGGTGCCCACAGTAGCTCTCTGTCTCCACTGGGCAGAACTTCCCCTCTTCTGGATCCTGGTGGAGGCCGTCACTGTGACCCTTGCTGACACCACTGTGACCGTCCACATCGCAGGGCTGTCTTCCCTGTCTGTCCCCTCTTCTAAGAGCCCTATCCAATTGGGTTCATCTTAACTTGATGTCATCTGCCAATGGAGCCACACCAGGCATTAGGGTGAGGCTCTCGACACATCTTTGGGGATGAGAGACAAAAGTTAACCTTAAAATGCTCCAAAATACGTTCATGCAATTAAAGCACAAGACGAGGCTGGGCATGGTGGCATGCGGCTTTAATTGCAGCACTCAGGTGACTGAGGCAGAGGCATCTCTGTGAGTTTGAGGCTGGCCCAGGCTATATTGTGAGTTCCAGGCCAGCTAGGCCTACAGAATGATACCTTGCCTTCAATAAAACAAACAAGGAACACCCTACAACAACGAAAAACCCCAAACCACCACAACAACAATAACAAAGCCCCCCAAATAAACACCACCGCGTCACACAGACAGTATTGGAGACTGTTACAACCCGCAGAGCTTGTCAACAGGACTCTGGGTGCTGGCACCTGGGCCTAACTGTAGGGAGTGTCTGTGGATGGGAAACCGTGTTTTAGACATGATACCTACACCCCCAGTCCATTTTCTATGGTAGCTCAGGTTGGCCTCAAATTCACGGCAATCCTCCTGCCTCAGCCTCCCTAATGGTAGGATTACAGGTATGAGCAGATTTCCGCCTGGCTCTGCCTCCCGAGTGCTGGGATGAAAGGCGTGTGCCACCGCCACCTGGCTGGTTTATTATTTCTTTTGTATGTTTTGTTTTTCAGACATGGTGTCTTCTGCCTAGGTTGCCCCAAACTCCATTTGTACTACAAGGTGACCTTGAACTAGCATAGTCTTCTTTATTTTATTTCCTGTGTGTAAATGCTTTGCCTGCATGTGTATATGTTCACCACATTTGTGTCTCGTGCCCAAAGAAGCCAGAAGTGGGTGAGCTGCCATGTGGGTGCTGGGAACTGAACCTGGGTCTGCTGTGAGAGCAGCCCGTGCTCTAACCACTGAGCTGTCCTTGTCATTTGACAGTGGCTGGTTTTTTGTTTGTCTTTTCTGCTTCTGTATGTTGACACAAAATGCAGATCCCAGTTCCAGGGGATCCAGTAAGCACACATCTGGTGCACATGCATGCAGGGAATAAAAGATAGTTTATTCTGCAACTAAGTATGAGTGACCGTGGCCCAGGAGCACAGATCCGGGTTGCCCCCATATCACACTCCAGCATAAAGTTTTTACACTAACAGAAAGAGGAAGAGTTTGGATCAAGACACTTTTCAAACACCGTGTCAGAAACATCAAGTGACTGTGTTACTGCAAGCGGGGACCTTTCTGTGCAGGACTCAGATGCTACCTCATGACAGTCTAGGCTTTTGGGTTGTTGGAAGCTCCTGTGTTAGTACATTCCAGGCTGTTAGTCACAAAGGTGTGAGTCACACACAGAGGTCTCAAGATAGCTCGCCTTCACAGTCACTCCACAGTCTCTGATTCCCATCAGTCAGTTGGAAGCTAGAACACGGCATGGAACCTGGAACCTGGAACACAGCACAGAACCTGGAACATGGGCACGGAACCTGGAACATGGGCATGGAACCTGGAACATGGCATGGAACCTGGAACACAGCATGGCTTTCCTATGCTCACACCTGTGTATATAACTGATTGAAGGCTGGACACTTGTCATCTTGTGATGGACAGCAGAGACAAACAGACAGTGCTGGTGTCTGGAAACGTGCACACTTCTGTTACATCTTTCCTTCAGGGACTTGAGTTGGCCAGATCTGGCATTGAGATGGGTCTGCTTGGTGGCTGTCTTGGTTACCATCACCCCTTCACACTCCTCCTTTGCTTGGCTGACAAAGGTGAGTGTCTTTCCGTGTGCTTGTATTTGCATATATGCTCATATATGTATATATACTTAATTCTCATCATTTGTCTTTTGAGACAGGTGCTCACCATATTTACTGCTTATTTGAGACAGAATCTCTGGCCCAGGCTGACCTGAACCCCTAAGTACTATCTGACCTTCCTGCCTCCATATCCCAAGTCCTGGGGTTGCAGGCAGGTAAATGCCCCAACTCAGTGCCGGGGCTCACACTTCCTTTATGCCCTGCAAGAGTCCTGCAAACGGTGGAGGCTGAGGCCTGAGCTGGGCCGTGTCTGGGACAGGTGTCTGAAGTTAGTGCAAGATGGGTGGGCTGGGATTTGAGACTTTATTTTGTGGCCAGTGTCTGGGAATGTTGCCTGGGGTGGCTTCTAAGGGCCTGAGTATGGAGACCTTGACTGGAGTCCAGGGCTGTTGCCCCAGGCTGGCATCTGGAGCTGGGGCCGGAGCCAGGATTCTTGAGTGATTGCAAGGGCCATACCTGACCAGAGTGCAGAGCCTGGGGCTGCAACAGGGACTGAATCCTGGGGCTAGAGGCTTGGCATAGTGCTTAGAGTGGAACCTGCCATGGGACCCTGGGGGTGGGATCCAGAGCTGCAGCCTTTGGTTAGGGCATGTGGCTGGGGCCCATGGCTGGTGTCTGGAGTTGAAGCATATGGTTGGAGCCTGGGACTGGAACCTGGGACCCAAACCTGGGACGGGAGCTTGGGACAGGAGTCTGGGACTATTACAAATTTGCATGAGTGAAGCCCCAGCTGGCCAGGCCAGGGTATCCCACATGTGCAGGGAAACATGCTGGGCAACTGCAGCAGGGGCAGCGCATGGAAGTCATTCACATGCAGGCGCTGCATCTGCATGGAGAGTTTATTACAATAGAGATGAAGAGAAGGATAGGAAAGAGGGAGACAAGGAAGAGAGAGGGGGAGAAAGCAGAGGTGTGCACACCTCAAGGGAAGGGAGAGAGAGAGAGGAAGGGGAGGGTTTTTCCTTTATGCCAGGACACAAGACAGCTCTCAGGGGCAGGATTTCAAGGGGCGGGTCAGAATATTAACATTCCTCCATTTTGACTATTATAAAAAGAGGTGAGTTATGGGAGCAAGTGGGGGAACGGGGCGCTGAATTCCTGAGACTACTTCAAGCTGACAAGGGGCGAAGTGGGGAGGGGGACCTGGGAGTCACTCTTGGTGGGAGATCTCAGGAACGTTCCTTGAGGGGTCTGAGAAGGCAGGGTGCAGCCATGGTGTTCTAGGAGCTTGAGGGGGGATGGCACGCCAAACCAGGAGCAGAGAAGCCAGGACATCTGCTCTTTCTCTGGAGGTCAGGCGGGAACAGTGAACCTGCAAAATATGCTCGAAAAATAGGTGGGGTCAGAAATGGGCTCTGGAGATTGTTAGTTTTCACCAGACCAGATGTCCTCATGCAGCAGCAGATCTTTTTCCAGGAGCCTTTTTACAGATACAGTAGGTATCTGTAAGACAGCTGGAATGGATCTACATCATGGCAAAAGGGTTAAAAATCCATTTAAGGACTGTTAAGAACTCTTTGTAGTCAATGTTCTATCAGTTTATCAGGGCTGCATTTATCAGTATTAAAACTTTGAAACTCTGGAGTTATATCTGAAACCAGTCTATCCTGTACCATGAAGTCTGTGAATGAGGCATACCTGTCGGTAACTGGAGAAGTGAGACAGCTTTCTAGTTACCTAGGCAGCAATCCCAAGTCTCTCAGTGGTTGTTGGGGGACAGAGGCCCCAAAGGCAGCATTTGTTCAGCTGATAAGGCCAGAAGATCTGACAGGTTTTTTTTTTTTGTTGTTGTTGTTGTTTTTGTTTTGTTTTTGTTTTTGTTTTCCTGTGGAGTAGAAATTTGGGAAGACTGACCCACCTTGACTTTGCAGTATGGGGCAATTGGTCCTCCATTCCACTTATTCACAGTCTGGATAGGACCTCAGCTTTTCACTGTGTGGTCAGCATTGCCATGAGCTTCTGGGTGGAAATTCTTCTGTGGCTGTCCATCTTCTTGGAGGAGGTACAGGATGCTGCCAGGAGCTGACATGTCTCTTTATCATAAAATGCTTTTATATTAAATGGCCATATTCTCAGATCTCTACAGGTGTTTTAGGACTGGGGGAACAAAATCTGTTAGATGTATGTATAACTTTGAGAGCATATATATGATTCAAGTCTAAGTATACAGGTTTCCCAGTTAGTTACAGCTTAATGAAGTTAGCAAGGAAATGGGGTGCTGATCTTTGAGTATAGCCAGATTATAATCTTGAATGATTTATATGGAAATAATTATTTCTTAAGTTGTCTCCTCAGAAGGCAAAGAAGAATGACAGGGAAAGATCTCAAGGCTGAATGAGAACAGGAGAAAAGGGGCTTGTGCATCCAGGTGCAGCCCAACTCTGAGAAATGGACCCTCTGAGAAAAAAAAAAAAGACCCTCTTGGTGGACCAGAAATTCCATCCTGAATCATTTATATAGAAATAATAATTTCTTGAGCTGGGTGGTGGTGGCACATGACAAGAAATAAAATTTCTTAAGGTCATACAATACCTCTCTGCTTCTGCACAAAGAAGGTCAAGTATCTTATCTTATTGTAGAACTATTTTAATTGATAAATATCAATGGGCATTAGATAGCCAATTGGTCCTCTATGTCAGGAGGTTTCCTTTTGACCCAGCATTTCAACCTATCCTGGACAGGGAGCATGGAATGACATATTCTCTTCTGGAACTGTTTCAAGCTGTCACTGGGGCGTTGTTGTCAGGGCCTCAGAAGGCTGAAAAGCCAGTCAAAGGCTGGGCAATGGGGCATTTGTTGGAAGCACGTGTCTAGTCTATCTGACTCAGCTGTAGAGACAGGGGACAATCTCATTGGCTGGTCTGGTCCATGTCAGCTTTTAGCAAGTTCAGGGCTCACAGTCATGTGGAGAAGTGTAGTCAGCAACTGAAGCTCGCAAGTGTCTGCCATCCAAGTGGAAATCTGTTGAGACAAACTTAAACTAGGAACAGAAGTGAAAATTTATGAACTTATTTGGAATTTTTAGGCCCATATTCTTAGTAATTGGGAAAAGCAGGAGTCACAATACCAGGAAAGAGAAAAAATACCATCCTTAGGAATAGCCAAGTGGGATTTAGAAAAAAAGAAAAAGAAAAAAGGGATTTGGGGATTTAACTCAGTGGTAGAGCGCTTGCCTAGCAAGCACAAGGCCCTGGGTTCAGTCTTCAGCTCTGGAAAAAAAAAAAAGAAGAAAAGAAAGAAAGAAAGAAAAAAGAGGAATAGACAAGTGAAGAAAATTTAAGCTGTATTTATCTGGAGTCCTTCCAACGTCTGTGAAGTGGATCCAGATTTTTTGACTTTTAATCCTCTAAGGCCAGTATGAATTATCTTACAAAATGACATAAAAGTTTTAGATATGCCAGGCGGTGGTGGCACACGCCTTTAATCCCAGCACTTGGGAGGCAGAGCCAGGCGGATCTCTATAAGTTTGAGGCCAGCCTGGGCTACCAAGTGAGTTCCAGGAAAGGTGCAAAGCTACACAGAGAAACCCTGTCTTGAAAAACAAAAAAAAGTTTTAGATACATTAGTATTACCAATCAGTATTGAAATCCAATCATAGAAAAGCAGATAATGAGTAACCAAGGAAAATTTAAAATCCTTCTAAAATCCTGAGCTTGTGACCCAAAGTATATCAGAATTGTATTAATGTTAGAATCTGAAATTTAAAATCTTAATATAACAATACCTCCTGCATGTGGTCCTGCTGATGCCTCAGAGGGAAGTGCATTCATCTCTGGGCCTGGCTCACATGAGCAGCCAGGCCAGTACTGGACCTCTGCCTCACCCAGATGGTTTGAGTGCCGGGCGCCTCACTCATAACTTGAGTCAGGAAGTGACTTCCTGGTGCTCTTAGTAAAGATGGCAGTGAGGTCATACGACCTGTCCCCCTTTGACCTTAGCAAAGATGGTGTCAGGCTGACACGTGACTGCCCTTATCAAATATGGCACCACCTGACCATGTGTTCATGTGTTGTTGTTTTTTTTTTTTCCAAAATAAACTGAGCAGATAAGGAACAGATAAATTGAGGCATTTAAAAGTTAGTCAGAAAGAAATATAGATGGCCATATCAATCATATATTTCCATTGGCACATAGGAAATAGACTTTGTGAAAGAAAGACAGAGAAAAGTTTTTCTGGGAAACTTTTACAGTTAATGCAGTGGAGCTTGGAGAAACGGAGTAGCAGTGCAGCCAGGCGGGAGAGACGGACCCCCCCTCCCCCGGGCTGTGGCATAGAGCAAGTGGCTGGGGGGGGGGGGGCATGGGTCTAGGCTCTGCCTGGCTTGACCCGCAGCGGCAGGGGCAGCGGCAGCGGCAGCGGCAGCGGCAGCGGCAGAAATACATTTTGAAATACATTGGCTGCCGGAGGTGGGGAGGGGCTGGGCGCCAAGGTCCCGCAGTTAGAACAGGGGGTCCCGGCAATAAACAGCATAGAGAAAAGATTTAAGAGAGAGCATTACAGACAAGGAGAGAAATTAGGAGCAGGGGACAGGTAAAGAGAACAAGGCTTGCCTGGTGGGCATCTATGTCATGGAAAGGAAGCTGGTGACAGGTGATGACGCAGCAGAGGCTGGAGGAGCGTGGGGGGAGGGAGGCACATTTCCCACAATGAGGTATAAGGCTCAGCAAACTGACTTCCAGCGTCCCAGAGGGTCAGCAAGGACCACGATAATGGTGCAAGACAGCCAATGGACTGTTGTAACAAAGGCTGTAGGCTGTGGAATTGAGTGGGCACAGGCCGTCTCCATATGCCATCAGGATGGGGATGAAGGGCTTAAAGCCCAAAGAAAGACACATAGTACCAGCAAAATGAGATGAATCCTCAGTTGTGGGAAATGGCAGAAAGGAAGGGAGGAATCTTACCCATCCGATAGGGTGGAGAGTCCCTGTGGTGCTCCAGCCAAAAAAAATGGCAGGTGGTACAGGGTCCCAGAGCTTGTCAGACTGCCGGCGGGCAGGAGAAAGCAGTGGGGTCGCCTGGCAATGTTGGGTGCCAATGATATGAATTTGCACGAGTTGAGAAGCCCCAGCTGGCCAGGCCAGGGTATCCCACGTGTGCAGGGAAACATGCTGGGCAGCTGCAGCAGGAGAGAGGGAGGGGGAGGAAGGGGAGGGGAGGGGTTTCCTTTACATCAGGATGCAGGGTGGCCCTAATGGGCGGGATTTCAAGGTGGGGATCAGAATATTAACAGAGACAGTGCCTGAGCTGGTGTCTGAGAATCCAGTGTGTGAATGTAAGCACAACAAGTGTGTGCCTGATGTCTATGGAGGTCAGAAGAGGATGCCAGGTCCCCTGGGACTGGAGTTATAGGTGGCTGTCAGCTGCCATGTGGAACTAACTTCTCTAGAAGGGAAACCAAGATATGGGGGATGAGGGACATTGTGTCAGGGACCCTGGGTCATCTCTCTAGTCCCCATTTCACCTTAAAGAATGAGAGGGTATGGGAGAGTGAGAGACCAGGAAGGAACGGGTGATGGCAGGAAGCCGCTCTTGGGGACACTGCTGCCTTTGGTCCTGGGGGCAGCTGGTGGTGAGTGCTGGCATGGTGTTCTCCTGTTACATCCACACGGTCTTCATCCTCACAGAAATCCCCGCTGGTACTGAGACCTTGTTTGACAGAGTGGTACAAACCTTTCTTCTAGAAACCTCTGTGTCTTAGTTACTTTTCTGTTGCTGTGATGAAATACCACCACCAAGGTGCCTTACTGAAGGAGAGGTCTATTTGGGCTTATGGTTCCAGGGGCCACGAGTCCATCACCATCATGGAGCAGCTGAGAGCCCTCCTCATCAACTACAAGCTAAAAACAGCAAGAGCAGAAACTGGGAGTCTGTGAACTCTCAGCCCCTCTCCCCTCAGTGGCACACTTCCTCCAGCAAGGTTCATTCCCTAATCCTACCCATACCCAAACAATGCCACCAACTAGGGACCAGCCCAAGATATGGGGGTTGGGGGACATTGTGTCAGGGATGCCCTGCTTCAGATGGCTCAGTTTCCGGTAGTCACTAGGGGGCTCACCACATCTGTTTGTAAGCATAATTTTCTGTCCCACCAGTCAGCTCCCAAATAATCACACGGAGACTTGTTATTAATTATAAGTGCTCTGCTGATAGCTTAGAATTGTTACTAACTAGCTCTTACAACTTAAATTAACCAATAATTGTGATCTACATTCCACCATGTGGCTCAGTACCTTCAACATAGCATGTTCATCTTGCTTCTCCCTGGGTCTCCTGGTGACTCACCCTCCTTCATCCCAGAGATCTCTCCCTGTTCGCAAGTCCCACCTAACTTCTTCCTGCCTAGCTATTGGCCATTTAGCTCTTTATTAAACCAATGAGAACAACACCTCTTCACGGTATACAAAAAGATTATTCCACCACATCTGTGGGCTCTGCATTGGCAGAGTCTACCACCTTCAGTTGAAGATGGTTTGGAGAAATGTTATGTCAGTTGTGAGCTGATTGTTTTTCTGACAGATTCTTTTCTCCCACCGTCTCCTAAGTAACACAAGCTAGCAGCTGTTTGTCCCTGTATGGAGTACCACAATCCATCTGGAGACAGCTGTGGGACCTTGGATGCCAGTAGACACCCTACTCTCGTGTGTGAGGGACCTGAGAAGCTATGGGTTCTATTGTCTGTGCAGGTCCCAGAGTCACTGAGAAATGGCTGTGTACCCTGGCTTTCCCTAGTAGTCAGGTCCAGGCATACCTACATGCTTCAGGTCAGCGGCACAGAGGACCCACGATGGCCAAAGGACAGCCTCGGTTTCCAGTGGGACAGTGTGCTGTGTTCCCGGCTCGGCTCCCAGCGTGACAGTGTGCTGTGTTCCCGGCTCGGCTCCCAGCGTGACAGTGTGCTGTGTTCCCGGCTCGGCTCCCAGCGTGACAGTGTGCTGTGTTCCTGGCTCAGAACATTTATTTCTCCTTGCAAGGGTGGGAAACCAACATTTACTCAAGGGTCACCAAGGGTAACAGTGACTGGAGCCATCCCCACATTTTCACTTGGACTCTTGACCGTGAGAGCACAGCCCAGCCTGATGGGCAAAGTCCTGCCCTACAACGTCATGTGCTCTGTGGCCAGTGACATAATGGAGTCTTCTGAATGACAATCACAGCCTTCTACAAAGCTTGCTGCTTCAGAGTGGTGGAGAGTCCCCAGGGTGGATGGGGACTTCCACGTGCCCTGTGACATATAACTTGCTGCAGAACAGGTTCTCTGAGCCTGGGCAGGACTGCACATCTCCATGGTGGCTGACAAGCTCCTTGAACATGGATGGATGGAGTTTTGGCAGAGGCATTTTGGGTGGGAAAACAAATCTATATTAAAATAAAGGTTCTGAAGACTGGGAAATGGCTCAGTTGGTTTTCAGCACTCACGTGAAAAAACAAAAGCCAAAAGCAATGAAGTGTGCCAGCCTGTTTATAATCCCACCCCTGGGAAGTGGAAATTGGAGACCCTGGGATTTGCTGGCAGGCCCAGGTCCCAGTGAGAGACCTTGGCTCAAAAAAATGGGAATGGAGCCAGGCAGTGGTGGTGCGCGCCTTTAATCCCAGCACTCGGGAGGCAGAGCCAGGCGGATCTCTGTGAGTTCGAGGCCAGCCTGATCTACAGAGTGAGATCCAGGAAAGGTGCAAAGCTACACAGAGAAACCCTGTCTCGAGAAAAAAAAAAAAATGGGGATGGCTCAGGAACAACACTTGACTTGACCTCTCCCTGCTCCCCGCCCCCTCCCTGCCCCCCAGGGATTCATATAGTTCTTGCAGGCCCCTGGGTGGTTCCCAAAAGAGGATTACAGGAAGAGAGAACCTGTCCCATGACTCTCTCTGGCTTCCTTACAGTCTCTCTCACAAGCACATTTACATGGTACCCTCCACTGTGTTGTGATGCACCAGGAGTCAAGCAGACGCTGACTTTAAGCCCTTGAACCTTTAGCAACTATCAACTGACTAAACCCCTTTTCTTTATTAAGTATCCAGCCTCGAGTGTTTTACTACAACAGTGAACGAAGAAAGCATTACTGGCAACTTTCCATCTCCAAATCCTGAGCTGTGTCCCGGAGCCCACAGGTCCCTGTACATGGGATCCAGGGAGGCTGTCGTCATCATCTGACCTAGGCTCTGCATTTCTTGAGATTTTCTCCATTAGGAAATTCAGTCTACATCCCTTCTCTTGAGTTTGGATGCTTTGTGGTTGGTTGCTCTGATCCCCACATTAACAGAAGACACTGTGACATCTGGGTTCAACAAGAGGTCCTGGGTTTGGTTCCCAGCAACCACATGGTGGCTCACAGCCACCTAGAGCAAGATCTGGTGCCCTCTTCAGGCATGCAGGCAGAACACTGTAAGCATAATAAATAAGTAGATCTTTTGGGGAGGGGGGTAGGGGAAAGATGTGTAATAGAATGCAGTGGGTTTGCATCTCGGGAGCACAAAGCCAAAATCAGTAGTCAAGACATAAAAGAATGGAGAAAGATGGATGTACCGCTTGGTGCAAGGAGAGCAGAGGAATTTGTCCCAAAGCTATGCTTTGCAGCAACAGGGGAAGGTGAGGAGTTTATGAGGGCACATGTAAGTCATGTAAGTATTCAGTAGGAGAGGCACTTTGGGGAGGGTACAGTTCTGCCTAGTTTGAAGGTTTATTAGAGCAGGACTTGAGCCCCCAAGGTGCCTTCCTTGCTTACACACTAAATGATGCATTGCTCACCTTTTGGCTGGCACTGCTCTATCCCCAGACACTCAGGAAGGCATGTGAGAGGGGCTTCATGGACCTCCAAGAGCCCCCACCCTACTCACTGAGTACCATTGCATGATCTTGGCTGGTATGGGCGGGGGTAAAAAGAATATCCTTGAGCTCTGCATGGACCCCAAAAGTGACTTGAGAAAAGTGTGGTAGCTTGCTCCCTGCAGAACTCATCCAAAAGCCTCTCCTCAGGCTAGCGTGCAGAAATATCTCAAGAGACTTCTAAGAATTAGCCTAAGTCAGAGCCACCATCCAGTGATCCCTGGTGTTCTCTTTTTAACACAGGGCCACATTGCTAAGTGATCTTGGGTGGACGATTGTAGATGTCACCAACCATCTTATTCAATAAGAAACACAGAGCCAATACAGAGATGAAAGCCAAGAGGTCAGAGCAATAGCTAAGAGCTAAAAACCTTACCCTTCACTGTCGCTGTACCTCTCCGAAAAAGAGCTACTTCCCGTGTCTGTCTTTTTATAGTGTTTCTGTTCTGCCTTCTCATTGGTTGTAAACCCAACCACATGACCTCCTAGTCAGTGCCTGTCTGTACAGACCTCCAGGTCTTCTATGGTTGGTATTGAGATTAAAGGCGTGTGTCTCCAATGCTGGCTGTATCCTTGAACACACAGATCCGCTTAGCTCTGCCTACCAAGTGCTGGGATTAAAGGCGTGCACCACCACCGCCCAGCTTCTGCTAAGGCTTGCTATTAGCTCTGACCCCCAGGCAACTTTATTTATTAACATACAAATCACATTTTAGTACAAATAAAATATCACCATAGAGGATAGAAGCGGTTTTATAGGGACTTGAAGTGTCGTGGGGTCTTTCATCATGGGGATCCAGTGCCCCTTTCATTCAAGGGCCTCTGGGCTGTGAGCTGCTTAGACGGGAACTGGGGCAGGGGCTCACAATGATCCCTGTGACCTGGCTTCAGTTCTGGATTCTATTGATTCTGTTTTCCATGTTAGTACCAATCAGGAATTTATTATGTTGCCCACTTATCTGAGGTCTCCATGACCAAACAATCTATTCATTAATTCTGTCCCCTTGTCCTTTCTCATCCCTAACAGAAGAGACTGAGGCTGTGTGTGGGTCAGTGGGTAGATTTTAGAGCGTTCAGTTCTAACCCCTCTAAACGTGTCTATTTCTGAAAACATCGATTTGCTTGTGTGTGGATGTGTAGTGTGGCCATCAGAGCACTCCGACAGGAGTCAGTTCTCTCCTTCCACCACGTGGGCTCCAGGATGGCACTCACGTTGTTGGGCTTGGAGGCGAGCACCTTTACCCACTGAGCTCTTGGCTTTTGTCTTTTTTTTTTTTTGTTTTTGTTTTTGTTTTTCGAGACAGAGTTTCTCTGTGTAGCTTTGCGCCTTTCCTGGATCTCACTCTGTAGATCAGGCTGGCCTCGAACTCACAGAGATCCACCTGTCTCTGCCTCCCAAGTGCTGGGATTAAAAGTGTGTGCCACCACTGCCTGGCTGGCTTTTGTCTTGAGATGCTGTCTTCCTATGTACCCAGGCTAGCCTGTAGGGAATAATCCTCCTTCCTCGGCTCCCAGAGGCTGAGATTCCAGGCACTTACCTCCACAACTGACTTTCTATAATCTTTTGATGCTTTCTACACAGTACCAAGGAGATCCCGGCATCTCAGCCTCACTCAGCAGAGAGGACCTCTGGGTCCAGGATTTGATAAATAGACCAAGCAAACCCTTAGGGCTGTTCTGGCTGCTTGAGTCCCCATGGGGAGCCCAGTGTCCACTTAGCGCCCACCTGTGTCAGCAAGTCACTCCAGACCCAACGCTCTACTCTTTCCATTGGCTGTGACAGGAAAGATTGACTCCCAAGTACCTGCCACTGATGGCTTCTGTTGGCACATGTGCTGGTTAGGTGTTTGTCAACTTGATACAAGCTAGAGTCATCTGGGAAGAGGGAACCTCAATTGAGAAAAAAATGCCTCCATCAGATTGGTCTGTAGGCAAGTCTATCTGCCATTGCCTCGATTAGTGATTGATGTGTGAGGCTCAGGCCACTGTGGGCCATGCCACCCTTGAGCTGAATAAGAGCGGAGTAGGTTGAGCAAGCCATGGAGAGCAAGTCTATAAGCAGTACTCCTCCATGGGCTCTGCTTCAGGTCCTGCCTCCAAGTTCCTGCCCCGGCTTCCCTCAGTGATGGACTGTGAGCCATGTAAACCCTTTCTTCTGAAAGTTGTATAGTTTGATCACGGTGCTAATCACAGCCCATGTTAGACTTCTCTCATGACGACGACAATGCTCCTTGGGGGCCACATTGTGTCTCTGAGCCCTGAAGCTTGCCAGGTCTGTTGTCCATCTGAAGATCGAGAGGTGTCAAGACGTAGGAACAGCTCTTGGGGAAGAACTCTGCTGCCATGCCAGGCTGCTACCTGGGGAAGAGGCTCTTCCAGGAAGCTGGGCTATGAGTATTATGGGATACTGGCCTAGCCTGACTGGGAGTGGCGGAAAGGCTGAGAGGACGCTGGGGTCAGAGAGGGCATGTCCACCGGGCAGCTGAGAAGCCAGAGCTCCAGAAGCCCTGGAGATGGGCTGGTGGCGTTTACAGGGGATGGAGGTTGCCCACATGGTGACACTGAGGTGAGTCCTGGCATTAACTCCACCATCCAGACGGGGGCAAACGCGGAGAGGGTGTGTGGCCGCTGCTCGTGGAGGCAGAACTCCCACACCCTTGGTCTGCTTTCCTGGGATCAAGGAAGCAAAAGCCAGCGCCCTGCAGTGGAACACAGAGGTCCAAGAGGACAGCCTGTGACAGGGCCTTTCCAGACTGCTGCCAGCGAGCTGGTGGCACTGGCCCAAGGCCTGCTCACCACTCACAACACAGGTCACTCCATGTCTCTCTTCTGCCTGCCAAGAAAGGGAGCCCCCAGCCAGGGGCCACATTTCAGCCTGAGGGCCTCCTGAAGCAAGCCTCCTGCTTCCAGGACAGGGCGCACAGTTCTCATGAGGAGCCATTGTGCCTGGGCCAAGTTCATGCTCCGTCTCTTCCAGATGATGAGATTTTGGGGTGAAAGCATCTCAACTCTTCTCAGTGACAGCTCTCCTGATTCTAGAGTGACAGCTCTCCTGATTCTGGAGTGACAGCTCTCCTGATTCTGGAGTGACAGCTCTCCTGATTCTAGAGTGACAGCTCTCCTGGCTCCGGAGTGACAGCTCTCCTGATTCTAGAGTGACAGCTCTCCTGATTCTAGAGTGACAGCTCTCCTGATTCTGGAGTGACAGCTCTCCTGATTCCGGAGTGACAGCTCTCCTGATTCTAGAGTGACAGCTCTCCTGATTCTAGAGTGACAGCTCTCCTGATTCTGGAGTGACAGCTCTCCTGATTCTAGAGTGACAGCTCTCCTGATTCTAGAGTGACAGCTCTCCTGATTCTAGAGTGACAGCTCTCCTGATTCTGGAGTGACAGCTCTCCTGATTCCGGAGTGACAGCTCTCCTGATTCTAGAGTGACAGCTCTCCTGATTCTAGAGTGACAGCTCTCCTGATTCTAGAGTGACAGCTCTCCTGGCTCTGAGTGACAGCTCTCCTGATTCTGGAGTGACAGCTCTCCTGATTCTAGAGTGACAGCTCTCCTGATTCTAGAGTGACAGCTCTCCTGATTCTGGAGTGACAGCTCTCCTGATTCCGGAGTGACAGCTCTCCTGATTCTAGAGTGACAGCTCTCCTGATTCTAGAGTGACAGCTCTCCTGATTCTAGAGTGACAGCTCTCCTGGCTCTGAGTGACAGCTCTCCTGATTCTGGAGTGACAGCTCTCCTGATTCTAGAGTGACAGCTCTCCTGATTCTAGAGTGACAGCTCTCCTGATTCTAGAGTGACAGCTCTCCTGATTCTGGAGTGACAGCTCTCCTGATTCTGGAGTGACAGCTCTCCTGATTCTGGAGTGACAGCTCTCCTGATTCTAGAGTGACAGCTCTCCTGGCTCCGGAGTGACAGCTCTCCTGATTCTAGAGTGACAGCTCTCCTGATTCTGGAGTGACAGCTCTCCTGATTCTGGAGTGACAGCTCTCCTGGCTCTGGAGTGACAGCTCTCCTGATTCTGGAGTGACAGCTCTCCTGATTCTAGAGTGACAGCTCTCCTGATTCTGGAGTGACAGCTCTCCTGGCTCTGGAGTGACTCAGCTGGCATCTGCCCCCCAAACAGGAAGATCAGAGTTCGGAGCCCAGCATGTGCACAAAGGCCCGACCCAGCAGCCCGAGTCTGTGTTTCTTGTGCTGTGGGAGTGGACACAAGTGGATCCCGGAGCTCACTGCCAGCCAGCCTAGCCCAACCTTGTCTCAAAAAATAAGGTGGGGTTCTGGAGAGCTGACTCAGCAGTGAAGAGCCTGGCTGCCCTTGCAGAGGACCTTGATTCAATTTCTAGTATCCATACGGATACCTCATCCCCACCTGTAACCCCATTTCCTGGGATCTGAACTCTCTTCTGGCCTCCCTAACAGGTATGGACGTGGTGCACAGACATATGCAGGCTAAACATCCATACACATGCAATGATGTTCTTTTTTTAATTAACAAAATTCAGGCCACCTTTGCCTGCATAGCTACACGCTCTCTGCTGGGCGTGAAAGCACACACCTTATCCCCATTCTTGGGAGGCAGAAAGAGGCAGGTGGGTCTCTGAGTCTGAGGCCAGCCTAGCCTGCTTAGAGAGTTCAGGACAGCCAGGGCTTTCAAAAAAAAGATGTGAGCTCTTAGCTTCCCGGCCCTGCCGCCCGCTGCCCCCACCACAATGGTCTCCAGCCCTCTGCAACCATAAGCCGGAATAAACTCTTTCTTCTAGGTTGCCTTGGTCATGGCATTGTGCTTTGTTTTTGTTTTTATCAGCAATGGAAAGTAACTAGTGCACTTCCTGAAGTTATTTCTGTCAGGGGTTTGGTCACATCCATGCAGCAGTGAGGAGCATGGGCAGGGATGCAGCCTGAGGTGGGGTTTGTTTTCAGCAGACATGTTCATGTGTCTCACTCTGTCCTGGTTGGTCGGTCTTTGCCCAGTGCTGAATCCTGGGCTGTGTCTGGCACAGGGGTGGAGGGGAAGGACCCCAATATGTGCCTGGCACAGGGGGGTGGGGGGGTGGGGACACTGATCAGTGACATTTGGGTTGTCAACCTCAGTGGCCACATTCTCGGGCCAACAAATAGCTTCTTCACACCGGAAGCCGTCAGTGCCCCGCCGTCGGCCCTCTGCCGACGTGGTGACACCCAGCCTCAGCCGCCACCACCTTGCCTGACAGCTGCCTTTGGCAGCATGGCCTCCTCTCAGTGTGTGCCCTGCTGACTGAAAGTGCAGGGAGCTGGAGGCCCATTCGACCAGTAAGGCTCTCAGCCAAACTGGCAGCATGGCCTCCACAGCTGTGGTGAGCCAGCCTGAGGTTTCACGCTCCAGCTGTCCCCAGAGTGCCTTGATGGTCGCGGCAGAACGTCTCCTCCTGGCACAGTAGGTTATTGACATCCCTTTCCTCTTGAACCTGGTTGACCTTCGTAACTAGTGAAGAGACGTGTGTGTGTGTGTGTGTGTGTGTGTGTGTGTGTGTATGTGTGACAGGTGCATGTGCATGTATGTACACATGAGCACAGGAGGCCAGAGCACATACTTGATATCTGATGTTCTCAGGTGCTAGCCAACAGTTTTTTAAAGATTTAATTTGCCAGGCGGTGGTGGTGCACGCCTTTAATCCCAGCACTCGGGAGGCAGAGCCAGGCAGATCTCTGTGAGTTCGAGGCCAGCCTGGGCTACCAAGTGAGTTTCAGGAAAGGTGTAAAGCTACACAGAGAGAAACCCTGTCTCGAAAAACCAAAAAAAAAAAAAAAAAGGTTTTATTTATTATGTATACAGTGTATGCTTGCACACCAGGAGGGTACTAGATCTCACTACAGATGGTTGTGAGCCACCATGTGGTTGCTGGGAATTGAACTCAGGACCTCTGGAAGAGCAGTCGGTGCTCTTAACTGCTGAGCCATCTCTCCAGCTCCTAACTTTTTTTTTTTGTTTGTTTGTTTGTTTTCGAGATATGGTCTCTCTGTGTAGCTTTGGTGCCTATCCTGGAACTCACTCTGTAGACCAGGCTGGCCTCAAACTCGCAGAGATCCGCCTGCCTCTGCCTCCCGAGTGCTGGGATTAAAGGCGTGCGCCACCACTGCCCAGCCAGCCCCTAACAGTTTTAAAAGGTTTATTTGGTTTGTTTTATGTGTATGATTGTTTAACTTGTATGTAAGTCTCTGCACCATGTGCATGCCTGGTGCCCATAGAGGCCAGAAGAGGACACTGGATTTCCTGGAATCAGAGTTACAGACTGTTGTGAGCCTCCATGTGGGTGCTGGGAACTGAACCCAGGTCCTCTGCAAGAGCAGCCAGTGCTCTTAACCACCGAGTCATCTCTCCAGTTTCACCATGTAATTTTTTTAAAATGTTATATTACAACATTTATTTATTGTGTGGGTATATGAACACACGCACACATCTGCATGTGTGGAGATCAGAGGACAACTTTGGAGTTGGTTGTAGCCTTCTACTACATGGGTCCCAGGGTTTGGACTCATGTCATCAGACTTGGTTGTAAGCACCTGCTTCTGCTGAGCCGTCTCGTGGGCCCATTTGCGTTTTGAGACAGGGTCTATGACTGGCATCAAGGGCTGGCCAGTGAGTTCCGAGGGCTCCTGTGCCCAGCACTGAGATTTCAGGTGGGTGTCAGCGTGCCTGGTTTCTCGCATGGGTGTTAGGGGTCAAACTCAGTTCTCACGCTCACAGAGCAGACGTTTCTCCCACAGTCGCGACTGCTCTCTGCTGCGTCCCTTCCTGTGGCACCGTCACTGCTGGTTTTCCTGGGACCACCTTCCAAATCGGCCACACATCTGCTTCTGGGGGACCCAGGCAAGAAGAAAATTATAAAACAGAAAAACACTCGGGGTTCCCAAACCAGAAGCTTCTCTGTTTACACTTCTCTCTTCATAGTAACACCTAAAACCAAAAAAGACACCATTTCCATAAAGCCGTGGTCAGGCCTCAGAAGACCCAAGATGGATCCCAGGAAGCAGATTCTGGGGAGAAGGTGAACTTCTGGCTTCTTGCACCCAGAGAGCAGCCGGACTGGAAACTAGTAACTGTTCGTGCGGGTGCCGAGGGCAGAGGGCCCTGCACAGTGGTTTCTTTCCTCCCACCTGTGGGTCCTGGAGTCGAACCCAGGTCGTCAGGTTTGCCTGCAAGCACCTTACCTCAGAGCCCTCTTGCCTGCCCAGCAATGGTATTTATTGCTTTTTAATTTTTCTGTTGTGTTTCATGTGTATGGGTATGTATTTGCCAGTATGTATGTGTGTGTACCACGTGCATGCCTGGTGCCTGTGGAAGCCAGAAGAGGCCGTCGGATGCCCTGGAACTGGAGTTACAGACAGCTGTGAGCTGCTCTGTGACTGCTGGGCATTGAACCCAGGTTGTCAGGCAGAGCAGCCAGTGTTCTTAGCTACCGAGTCATCTTTCCAGCCACTAGCAACAGTATTTTTAATGTTTTAAATAAGCATTTAAAGATTGTGATATGTAAATGTCCCTGTTTTGCGTGCACAGTTCAGCGGCTCTCGGTGTTTATGAAAGTCACTATCTCTCCAAAACTGTTACTTCGGCTGGAACTCCATCCCCACCAAACATTCCTCCTGGGCCTTTGAGATGGTCCGGTGGGTAAAGGCACTTGTCACCAACCTGACGACCTGAGTTTGATCCCTGAGACACACACGATGGAAGGAGAGAATTGATTCACTTAAGTTGTCCTCTGACCTCCACACAGGCCATGGCATGTGCACACCCAATCCCCAATATAGATAAATAAAGGTATATAACAAAAATTTAAATATCCATCCCCCAAGTCCCTTGTCTGCCAGCCCCTGGTGGTCCCCCTTGTCAGTCCACAATTTCACTCTAGAATCCCACACAATTGGACCCAAAAATGACAGTCTGATCCTTGTGAGCTTGCTTAATTAATGTGGTTCTTTCCCAAATGGTCTGAGGGCCGCTCTGTGGTCACTGCTCCCAGGACCTCATGGCCCTATCCTCCTGTGTCCAGTGGATGTGGCTGGCCCAGACACTGTCCCAGCCCCACTCCAGACATCTCCCTTTCCCTGGGCCGAGCAGAATCGCCGGGCGAGGTTAATCAACATTCAGTCATGTTTCCAAGTTTAAATGGCGCATTTGTTTAATTATGTGTAAGCAGCAATACATTGTGGCTATTATCTAAATCACTATTTTATTTCCTGGATGTGGTTTTTATAATGCGGGGGTTCCGCTCCAGCCTTGCATCATTAACAGGGAAGAGTTAATGAATATAAAAGCAGAAAGGCTAATTACACTTTAATTTACAATCATGGTCTCATTTTGGGACCACATGAAATCTGTTTTGAAAACAATTTAAAAAAATCCTACTCTTGTCCTGGTAAGAGGAGGGACCCGGCCAGGAGCCGGGCTCTGCCTACCATGTCATGGCTGAGTGGCTGTGGCTGGCACCGATCCCCTCCCTGGAGTCAAGACTGGATAGTGGAAGAGGCTCAGTCCAGCATCCTGCACTCTGCCTTTGGGTCTTCAGTGTCTGTGCTGAGAGCTGGGGAACCTCTCCAAGCTGCCCATGGTCTGACGGTCCCTGCATGACTTTGCCAGGAACACTCCTGGGAACCCCAGTGCATTACATTGAGGTGAGGTGTGGGTCTTTGCTGGGCCCCCACGGTGGTCCATGAACTCTGACTGTTTCTTTTACAAACATCACTTATTTCTTGCAGTGGCTTATCAGTGATGACTAATCTAGAAGCATGGCTTGGCCCCTTGAAAACGCTTCATGGAGTCACGGCATTCAGGTGGGTTAGGAATGATGGCAGCCCATGAATGCCCTGATCCCTGTGGCTCTGGGAGAGAAGAAGGAACGTGAGGTGGAAGGTCCAGCTGTTCACCTCTAACTCACACTCGACTCCGGAAGAAAATTAAATAAAAATTATATAGTGTAAGTGCATAAGGGGAAGGGACAGACTGGGAGAAGGGAGAGAGAAAGAGAGCATGCGCAGTGGGACTTATTTTTAGTGTGTGTCTACGAGTGTGCAGGAACGTGTGTGCACATGGAGGCTGGAGGCTAACCTTTGGATGCTACTCTTCAGAAGCCACCCGCCATCCACCCTTAAAAATTATTTATTAATTTTATGTGTATGTGTGTGCCTGTGTGTGTGTATAACACACTACGCGGGTGCCTGCTTCCCTTGGTGGCCAGAAGAGGGTGTCAGATCCCCTGGAGTTGGAGTCAGTGGCGGTTGTGAGCCCCTGAAGGGCTGTTAACTGCTGAGCCGTCTCTCCTGCCCCAGACACCCGAACTCCACACTAACATTTTCAAAAATTATTTATTTTATATTTTGCCTATCTATATGTGTGTGCATCACATGCACAGCTGGTGCCTGAGGAGGTTAGAAGAAGGCGTTGGATCCTCTGGGACTGGAGTTACAATGATTGTGAGCTGCTATGTGGCTGCTGGGAATCGAACCCAGATCTGCTACAGGAGCAACGAGTGCTCTTACCCACTGAAGCAGCTCTGGCGCCCACTTTCGGTTTGGAGGCAGGGTCTCTCTTGGTCTGGAGTTTGCTGGTTAGGCTGGCTGGTCAGTGAGCAAGCACCAGGGGTTCACTCCTCTCCAGTAGAGGGACTGTAACTGCACTCCACCACACCCGGCTGGTTAACTATGGGTTCTGGGGGTGTAAACTCAAGTCCTGTGCTTGCTTAGCAGACACTTTGCCCACTGAACCCTCTCCCCAAATCCTCGTTGTCTGCCACAGTCCACTCCAGCACTGCACTCACCAGGCACACTCCAGGTGAGGGGATGGTGGAATTCAGCTCACAGTTCTTTCAGCTTTTCTGTGTTTTGAAAGAAATCATACAATAAAAACTGGGAGGAAGCCAGGTGGTGGTGATGCTTTTAATCCCAACACTAGGGAGGCAGAGGCAGGCGGATCTCTGTGAGTTTGAGGCCAGCCTGGTCTACAGAGTGAGTTCCAGGACAGCCAGGACTACACAGAGAAACTCTGTCTCGAAAAAACAAAACCAACCAACCAACCAACCAACCAAACAAACAAACAAAAAACAAAACAAAAAATGGGAGGAAAACAGAACCCTTCCTGGCTGAGCATTGAGCTCAGTGGTAGAGCGCCAGCTTGGACTCCAGTTCTTCCTGCTCTTGTGTCACAAGTGTGTCCGCCATGGAAGCTTGGTATGTGACACACGGCTCATTGACGTATAACAAAAACTCCATTTCTCTCAACAGTATGAAATGCTGGAGCCTGGAATAAAAATGAATTGGATAATTAATCAATCAGAAAATAAATACATGCACGAAAAGGCAGAATAAAGATACCTTTGGTCTGTGTCTGTGAAGTCAATGGTGGGAGGTGTGTGATGGATAGAGTCAACTGTCAGCTCGAGGGGCATCTACACTCACCTGGGAGACGGGCCTCCAGGCGTGCCTGTGGGGAGTTTTCTGGATTATATTAACTGAGATAGAAAGCCCTGCCCACTGTGGGTGGCGCCATTCCCTGGCTGGGACCCTGGACTGTGTGAGTGGAGAAGGGAGCTGAGAAGTGGCTCGCAGCTGTCACCCTCGACTCCTGACTGCAGATGTGATGTGAACAGCTGCCTCAGCCCTGGGGCCCTTCTGCCTTCCTCACTAAGATGGACGGGCCTGAACTGCCAAGAGAAACCAAGACTGGAGCAACCAGCTGTGGTCACCGCTGCTTGCTCCTGAAACCCTAAACTCAGGCTCTCCTTCTAGCGAACACCCATTTAGGGAGACCCCAGCCTCTGCTGTCTAGAGAGGAGGAGAACAACACTTGCCTCAGACAGGGAGGTGGCTGCGTTCAACTCCGGGATGTCTTCTTCAGGAAGCACGGCACAGCGGCTTTGCTGCCCCAGGGTTTTCTGTGAAAAATAAGAGCGGGGCAGGGGCAGATGGCTCAGTGGATAACTCACTTGCCCTGAAAGTGTGAAGACCTGAGTTCTGTGCCCAGAACCCACATTAAAAACAATGCCGGGACCAGGTGGTGACACACACCTTTAATTTCAGCACTCGGGAGGCTGAGACAGGTGGAGTTCTGTGAGTTCAAGGCCAACCTGGTTTACAAAGTGAGTTCCAGGACAGTCGGGGCTATGCAGAGAAATCCTGTCTCAAAAAAACAAAGCAAGTGTGTGTGTGTGTGTGTGTGTGTGTGTGTGTGTGTGTGTGTGTGTGCTGGAGAGATGGCCCAGTGGTTAAGAGCTCAGGATGCTCTTGCAGAGGACCGGGTTTGGTTCCCAACACCCATATCAGGTGGCTACAGCTCCCTGTAAGTCCATGGTGACCTGACACCCTCTTCTGTCTTCCAAGGGCACCAGGCATGCACACAATACACACACAGACAAGAGGCAAACACATAAATAAAACAGAACCCAAGCCAACCAGCCAGCCAACCAACTAACCAGACAATCAAAGAACCTGGGTATAGTCATACCTTGTAATCCCAGACCTGGGGAGGTAGAGGCAGGAGGGTCCCTGCGGCCTGCTGACCAACTAACCTATAACAAAAAAAAAGAGACAGTGCCTTGAACATTGTTGTCCTCTGGTCTGCACACACACACATCACACCACATACACATCATACATACACACACACACATCACACACCACATACACATCACACACCACATACACATCACACACACACACACACACACACACACACACACACACACACACACACACACACACCAGGAATAACTGAAGTTAGATTTTTCTATGAGATGGGAAAACAGATGACCCATGAAAACCAGATGGAAAATTTCATCTATAGAATGATCTGGAAAATGGGAGAGAGACAGCTGCAGGTAAGCACATCTGAGAAGAAAAGTCAGATGTTTCCTTATCATTCAAACCTAGCAGCATCCTCACACTTTCCAGATTTTCTGAAGTTCTGCCCAGCTCGGGAATCCCTGGGCTGTGGCCCCCACCCACCAGCAGTGCTAGCATGATCCCACCCCTGATCTTGATTGATTGGGTCAGAACAGGCACCGCCTTATTGGGGTGCCTGGGGAGGGGAGGTGCAGAGGACCTAGAGGGATCCACCCTACCCCACCACGGTGCAGCCTGTGCCTCCTTGAAGACAGAGTTTTTATTATTTCTCCACTTTGATGATAAGCCTGGCTTGAGTGGATTTCTGTCATCACAAACAGTTCTTATTCTATATTGTCTTTATAGCACAAAGGAAGAGGGTGGGAACCAGGCCCATCTACCCCCTGGGCTGGCACCTCAAGCTGAGCTGTCTGTCCCTGGGTGAGCCAAAGCCCCCAGACTCTTGCTCTTCTCTGGCAAGCTTGCTCTGAGGTTGTCTAGGACCCTCAAATGGCCACCAGGAGGCACTAGGGGACAGACAGGAAAGATAGGGAACGAAAGTGTGTGTTTCTGTACTCGGTGTGGGGACAGGTTCTGACACAGGGTGCATCTGGCAACTCTGACCCTGCCTAGGTGACCTGCCGGGCTCCAGCCTCCTCCAGGGGGCCCACCTGAGGGAGAAGTAGGCTTCTGCTAACACAGTCTGGGGGGCTCGGCCTGCTCTGCCTGCTCTTTGATCTTCTGAAATCTCTGGGTCCAGAACTATTCCAAGCTCACCCTGTGTTCCCTCCACTCACTCAGCACTGGCTTGACCTAGCCATTCTCAGTGTGGATGCACTTCAGGGCACCGCGCAATTGGGTTTGATTTGTAAAAGATCAAATCTAAGGCTGAGGATGTAGCTTTGTCTAAAGCCCTGGGCTGGGTCCCTACCTAGCACCGTTTAAATGGGTGTGGTTGTGCATACCTATAATCCTAGAATTCAAGAGGTGGAGACTTAGAATTCTGCCACTCCTTCAGCTGTATGCCGGCATATGCCAGTTCAGTAGCTAAGCGAGGGGTCTTACATCTTACATCATCAGTGCGCTGCATAACCATGCAGTCAGCGCATGTGTGGTGTAGCTCTGTAAGCCCACCTGCACATGTGCAGGAGAATCCTTAAAAAGCCGGTCACAAACTCCTCCCCTCTCTTCTGCCCCCCCTCCATGTCTTTCACAGGCCTGGTCACTCTCTTCTGTCCCCCTCCTCCAATAAAGCTCCGATACTGGGTTTTGTTGTGCCTCATGACCTTGCCTCACAGAGTAAAAGTGCAGCATTTAAAACCAACATTGGTGCTGTGATGAAGCAGGCTCTTCCAGTGCTCGGCATCCGGGACCCTGTACCCAGGTTTCTTGAATCTACGACTGCCCGCTTTTTTCATTTGCCCAGTCACAAGGACTGCTACACATAACACACCGGCTGCCCAGATTGGAGAGTTTTCCCTTTCCAATCCCTCTCCATTTTCAATGACTGTAGCCTGAGATATATTTCTCACGCTGTACTCCCGGGGGTCCTCGGGCTGTGTACCACAACTTGTTTTCTCCTGATGAAGCATTGAATGCCGTCTGGACTCTGGGGGAGGGGTTCCTCCGGCACATATGCTCCCACCCCTACCCCTCCCTTGAGGCTTCCTCCTGTTCTCCATGGTCTCCATGGTCTCTCTCCTCCTCTGAGAAATGTCTTAAGTATCCCTATTTTATGTAAATATGGCCACGTAACTGCTGCTTGAACCCCCATATTTCACAGGAATTATCTGACTTCTGCCAGCGAATGGGAAAATGAAAAGTTACCTTGTCCCCACACTTTTACCTGAGCTCTGAGCCCCCCTTTCTGAGTCTTTCTCTCCTGCCCACGGTCAACCTGAACCTGGGGAGTCTCTGACTCCAAAGAAGCTCTGCCTATCTGCCCTCCGCTCTGCTCCCTGGTATTGGGCGGCCGCTCCTGCCTGACTCTGGCTCCCACATTCACCCTCACTGTCACCGGTTCTCAGCTGCCCTGAGAAGCACAGACAGGTCTGGAAGCAGGCTAGGACGCATGCAAATAAGTTTATGATCAGGACCCACATTGGGATCATAATAATCCAGATGGCTCTCTAGCCAGAGATCAGTTTACAACCTGCCTCCTGGCAGGTCTTCCTAAAGCTGTCCTCACACCAGCAAACTATCAAAGAAAAAAAAAAAAAGTAATTCAAGATATGGGATAAAATCCATCTCTTGTCTCCCAGAGATTCCCAACATCAGGGCTGAACTTAAGCATCTGGAGAGAAAGGCTCCTGCCCCCACAGGTGGAATTTTCAGCTGTGGCATTTAAGGTACCATGGGAGAGATGAGAAAGCCCATGAACAGAATTTCCAAATGCTGGCACACACTGTCCAAGTGGCTACTGCATAAGGGCTTCCAAGTCCCTGTTTCAGATGTGTGCTAGAGAAGGCCACACAGGCTAGTGCGTGCCCTGTCCCTCCTCGGGCCATCAACTGAGCCTTGTTCAAAGTGCCACCCAGAGGGATAACTGGTCAGCTGACTGCCCTCATGCACCCAGTGGCATGGGGACATTAAAGACCTCCAGCAGACCACAGGCTTGGCCACGGCTCACAGGGAACCCAGGATGCAGCATGGGGCGATCCGTTTCCTTCCTGTTGGACACTGAGCCACTTACTCAGTCTTGAGGGAATTTTGGGGTCCCACCTCTCTTTGTTTCCCTATTGTTGGGGTAGGGGGACGGCCTTACCCGCCTCACCAGACCCCACCACTTAGTTGTCCTTTCAGGGGTACTTAATGGGAAGAGAGTTTCCAGCTAAGGTAGGAGCTTTCATTTCATTTTCTCCCTCCATGTGCCTCACTCCAGACAGGTCAGCAGTGCTTCTCCTCCTCATGCACAGGGACACAGACAGGGCCCTGCTCTCTCTCAAGTTCCAGAGGACACCAGGATCTACTGCCTTGTCACCAATTCCAGAAGAATGAGGTCTCACCCCACAAGCTTTTCCCTTCCTGGTTCCCTCTTCTAATGAACTACTCAGCCAATTGTTACAGGATCAGCATAGCGCTGGAGTCCAAGGACCATCAGTATACCCAGGTGGTAAGGAACAGTAACAGTCCAAAGGTATTTACACCCCCAGACCAAAAAGTGTCTGGGCTCTGAAAAAAAAAAGGACTTTAATATAACAATCTATTACTGTTAAATGCTCTCAGCAATTGATCGCCTGTGTCTCTTAGATGCTAAACTAAAAAAGGAAACAGGTGCCTTAAAATAATCTGTCTCTGATAAGGCTTATCTCAGGTAAAAATTAAAAGCATGTTCCAAATATCCTCCCCGCAACCTAACCAATGCAGCAGAGTACTAAAACATTACAATAATATGGTCACCAGCTCAAGATTTTAAATATCCCATGGCTGCTTTTTAATGTGTTTAAAATTTTTTCCAAGCTCCAGAAAATCCACCTGGACAGGTCAGCAAGCTCTGGAACCAGCTTGAATCCATCTGGTCAAGTCGGATCTGCTTCGGATAGGTGCAACCTAAACTTTCCTGGTTCCGAGATCCCCTCTCTCACCCTGGGGAACCCCCCCCAAAAAAGGAAAGAATAAAAATAATGATTCTTTTTTCTAAGCCTTTCTCTGTCTCACCAGCACCCTCTCAGACAAAGCCGCCAGAGTCCAGGCTGAGAGGGATGATGGACAGGTCCAAGGCAGCAGACAACAGCCCACCATCCCAGGATGCCTGTCTACCTCAGAAGCCCTCTTCCCTACACCCCCACCTCAAGAGTCAACCAATGCCCACCAACTCAGCTGGAAGCAGTTTTTCTGGAGAAACGTTGGCCCTATTCCTATTCACCTACCTTTTTTATAATAAGCAAAAGCCTGGAATGTTAGAATTCTGCTGCTCCTCCAGCTGCATGACCACACATGCGCAGTTCAGTAACTAAGTAAGGGGCCTCATGTCTTACATCATTTGTGTGCTGCATATTATACAATCTACACATGCATGGTGTAGCTCTGCAAGCTCACATGCGCATGTGCAGGGGAATCCTTAAAAAGTCAGTCACAGACTCCTCCCCTCTCTTCTGCTCTCACCTCCCCCAGCACGTGTCTTTCATAGGTCTGGTCACTCTCTTTTGTCTCCCCCCCCCCCAATAAAGCTCTGATACTGGGTTTTGTTGTGACTTGTGACCTATCCTCACAGAGTTAAAGTGCCATATTTAAAACCAACAGAGACAATAGGATCTGGAGCTCAGGGTCATCCTTGGGTACATAGAGAGTTCAAGGACAGCCTGGGCTATGTGAGACTTTTCCTCAAAAACAGTAACTAACTAACTAACTAGCTAACTAACTAACTAACTCCATAGGACTGGGGCTGTAGTTGAAGGGTAGAAGCCCCAGATCCATCCTCGACACTGCAGAGTAAATACATAGATAATCCAATAAATATGTTGAATAATAAATGAGAAGATGCCATTTTCCTGGCTGACGACCAACAGCCGGAAATGTGCCTCTCAGGGGCCTGAGTCCCCACAGCATGTGGGGCGCTCAGAGGACCTCTTGTCACAGAGCTCTGTCACCAGGTTTGGCTGTCACTTTCCCGGCCTCCTTCCCCACTTTTCCTCCCCAAGAGGCAAACCCAGACTCTCTGCAGGTGCTCTGAACCTGCACCATCTCTCCACCCTCTCGTCTACCCTCCTCCTTACTCCTCCCCACCCCTCCTTCCTCCTTTCTTTCTGTGGTGTGTGGTGTGTGGTGTGTGGTGCTTGCACACACGTGTGTTCCTGCTCCCTAGTTGTGGGTCCCACAGTGGCAGCCATGGGCTTTGCCACCTTTGTCCCTTTGCCACCTTTGCTCACTCACTCATGGCTTTTCCCGGTTTGAAGAACACTTTTATCTAGTTCCCCCTCAACACTCCCCCACCTCCTCCCTTCCCCACTCCAGCCCCCCACCCCATCTCTGAGTCCCTTAGCCTAGGCAAGCTTTGTGTTTGCCATCTCTATGAGGACCTGGAACAGGAGTTCATGACCCTGTTCAATGACCCTCCTGCCTCTGCCTCCTGCCTCTACCCCTATCACAGGCATGGCCCCCACAGTGGCTGCTGGGTTTCAAGAATGCAGTTGATCACGAGTGTAGCTAAGAAGATCAAGTAGCCCCATCCCCATAGGCAAGCTCCTCCCTCCTCAGCGGGAGGAGGGAACTGTGACTTCTGGGCAAGCAACCTCTGATCATCATCCTCAGTTTTCTTCCGGTGAAATGGGACCATTGTGTAGCTTAGGCTCTGCTAGAGGCCGAAGGCTGAAGCTCCCTCAGGGTGGTTATTTTTGCTTTTTGTGATAATTTTACTATCACTGGCAATATTAGCAGCCGCAGAGGAAGTAGTTCTCAGCAGGATGTCACTGTCCCGGAGAGATGGGATAACTAGTCCTCCCTGCCTGCAGGAGGCACAGCTAACACTCGTCACTGCCTCGTCATCTGGTGGGACTTGGTGGTTCCTGGCTGGTGAGCTGCTTGCTCTCTGAGCCCAGCCACTACAGGTCTGACCTGCTTTGCGTATCCAAAGCACAGAACCATCTAGGCTCTTGGGGAGTTGTCCCAAGGCTGCATCTCCCGAGGCTGCATTTTGGCACCAGAGGAACTGAGGCACAAACCTTGTCCATGGTACAGAGCCGTGTGAATCTGTGCAGGTTACTTAACTTCTGAACCTCAGTGGTGGCAGGGATGAGACACCCGCTGAGAGGACTCAGCCATGAGGTCTCAGGTGGGGTCAGGACAGGAAAGGGAACCAGACAAGGGTGGATGTCCTAAGGGTGGCCATTAGAAGGGGTGTCACCATTTCCCTGCTAATAGTCACTGGGCCTGAGGGCCACCAAGGTGCAAAGCATAGGGTGCTGGGTGCTGGGTCCTCGGGCACCTGCAGCCTGGGTCCCTCTCAGGGCGGGTAGCCCGTCTTCCACGCTGTGAGCGCCACTGAAGGGATTCAGCAGGCAAGCGGCCACCACCGACCCTTCCAGCAGGAGTTAGGACCTTGCCTGTCACAGGGCACAGAGACTCAGTCTCTCTATCACATTACTGGCTGCCTCAGTTTCTCCCACTTCTCTAGAGTTGGGCAAGGACTCACAGGATGAAGTGGTGGCACCAGCCCCTTTGGGAGCCTTCTCTCTAGAGGCGCTTGTCCCCTTAGAGTGCAGTACGAGCTACTGGGACAACCCTAGGGGCCCTGTTCGGGTCATAGGCACGGTACATTTTCTAAAGTTAGAACAATTTCCTCCAAGAAGGGTGTGTTTTCATAATTGCCACAGAGATGGCACAGGAGTCAGGATTATTTTATCTTTGGGAGTACCACTGGTATCTGGTGAACTATTTATGCTTGAAGAGGGCTCCTGTGGTGATATTGTGTCCCCCAATATGTTGTGCACCCTAATAAACTTACCTGGGGTCCAGAGGACAGAACAGCCACTAGATATAGAGGCCAGAAAATGGTGGCACACAGGCCTTTAATCCTATCACTTGGGAGGCAGAGATCCATCTGGATCTCTGTGAGTTCAAAGCCACACTGGAAACAGCCAGGCATGGTGACTCACACCTTTAATCCCAGGAAGTGATGGCAGGAAGCAGAAAGGTATACAAGGTGTGAGGGCCAGGAACTAGAGCCTGGTTAAGCTTTTAGGCTTTTAGCAGCACAGTTCCGCTGAGATTCATTCTGATAAGGACTCAGGCTTCCAGTCTGAGGAAACAGGACCGGCTGAGAAATTGGCAAGGTGAGGTGGCTGTGGCTTGTTCTGCTTCTCTGATCTTTCAGCATTCACCCCAATACCTGGCTCCCGGGTTTTTTTTTTTAAATTATTATTATTAATAAGACCTTTTAAGATTCGTGTTTCAGGCTCCCCTGATTCTCCCTAGGAGGCCCTACCCTCAGGGTTGGAGTCATTGCCCACCCACTCACCCCACCCAGGCCCTTGTCTCTCCTGGCCTGGTTGAGAACTTGGCGGCTGCACTGGGTTAAGACCCCCACCCCCACCTCACTCCAGGCCTCAGCTTTGTCCCAGGAGGGAGGCCTAAGCAGGGAAGGACTTGTCCTGGGTTCTGCTGCAGAGGGGCAACTGTTCCCCACTGCTTGGTGGGGTAGAGGTCAAGGGGCACAGGGGAGCCTGGCCTTTGGGACGAGGAGATGGCAACATCCAGGCCACTGTTGACAGGGGTCATTTTCACCCTGGTCTACCGGACGCGGTTGTCCCATGTCTAGTTAATGAAAGCTCTGGCCGAAGTGGGCAATGGTCCAGGCTGGACGGCTACCATGCCCCTGCCTGCGCTGGTGCCTCCGGCTTCTCGATTCATCCCCTTCATCTGCCTGAGATTTATTCCCGAGCCGTGGAGCCTGAAGTAATGTGCTGACAAAGCTGGGTCCCGGCAGGTGCTTTAATTGGTTCTGTGGGAGCAGATCTGGGAATGTCTATTTAGAAGGAACTAGAAATTATGGTGGTGCCACCGTCCTTTCTCTGTGGCGGGGACCGCACAGGGTGTGGGGGAGGGGCGGAGGCTCATCTGCGTGAACCTGGTGTGGAAACGGGGCCTTTCAGGCAGGTCCGGCCTTGGACTTGGGGAGGGGGTCCTGAGCCTCTCAGAACTGGGTCAGAGAAGGTGAGCCTAGGGCCTGACCCAGTGTGAGACCTGCTCGGTTGGGAGAGCCTCCCCAAGGACGAGGGTCAGGCCCCTCTGAGGCCCAAATCACCCTTGAGAGGTCCAGTCCCCCCCTAGCGCCTCACTGTCCTCAGAGTGGCATTCCAGGTGACCTCTCACGACCTCCCCCCCCCCGTCCCACCTCTGCCCCTCCACTCTTCTGAAGAGCAGTCTTCCCTGGAGACTTCCTGTGCGCCCCACACTGCGCTAGCCTACCCGAGCAGGGTCTTCTTCATTTGACCTGCTTAGAAAGGCTGTCTGTGGGGGCCCCGCTGCAACCTGGACTTGAACCCTGGCCTGCCTGCTGTTCACTACCACACATGACGCTGCCTGACCTCCTTGCAAGTCCACACCTTCCAGTGAGATGGTCCACTCTTAACTTCAGGGCTTACTGATACCACCTCTTTGTGAGTTCTGGAGAATCCTCTCAGCTGTGATCCCTCCCCGAACTCCCCCACGCCCCAGGTCTTAGCAGTGAACTCTGGGTTTGCCCCTGGGTGTATCAGTGTGCCCCTACCATCTGGAGTGCCCCCTACCACGTGACCCTTACCACATGGAGTGACCCATGAGCTGGCGCTCTTCTCCTGGGCCCAGACTCTGGTGTGTTGAACCCTTGGAGGCTCTGGCCACGTGACTGTCCCTCTTCTGGTGTGTGTGTGTGTGTGTGTGTGTGGTAGAGGTTGCTTCTCAAGGGTGGGGTAGGGGAGTCATGTCACTCGGTCTCCTCAGAAGCTCAGTGTAGCCTGGCCCTCAGGTGCTGGCCGAGGGCCGTGGGCCGAGGGCCGTGGGCCGTGGGCCGTGGGCCGTGGGCCGACAGAGACTCCACCCCAGCTCAGGTGCTGCTCAAGCCAGAGCTGTCCGGTTCTGCCCTCCCATGACTCCTGACCCGAGAGTGTCCACAACCTTGGGGGCCATGCTGTTTTCGGGTGCAGCCGGGGCTGGTGGGAGAACGCCAGACAACGGAGCCCTGCTCAGAACTTGTGGCTGGTGTTTCTGGGGCCACGGGCTAGCTTTTCCTGGTGTGATTATTTAGAAACCCTGGGATGGGGCTAAATGTGGGCTACAGATGCAGGCAGAGGAGGTCGGAGTTGGAGGGAGAAGACAGTGCCTGGGTGGTGGTACCAGGAGTCCACATGTCCCTTTCCCCAACCCACACTCCAAGTCAGGCCTCAGTTTCCCCGGCAGGACCTCCTTGGGGTGGAGGGGAAGGTTCGGATTATGGACAGCTTGGCGCTCACCCCTTTGCCCGCAGCTGATTCAAGCGGGGAGGCAGGACCCGGTGGGTTGTCTGCCCTGGCATCCCCACACCAAGGCCGTGGTCTAAAGGGCGTCCCGGGGGAAGGAAGAGACAGACAGACGGCCACACCCGGAGACCCGGAGCCGTGCCGGCTCGGCAGAAAGCTTGCGACCCAGACTGGGCCGTAGGTGGCGCCCCAAGGCTGCAGTTGCGCTCCCTCGCGGTCCAGTGCGGGCTGTTCCTCGCCGGCGTGGTCATCCCCACCGTCTGGACCCGCGGACACCGTGTGTCAGTTGGGGCCCTAGGGCTGACCCCAGGCCTGCCAGAGCCAGCCACGCACGGGCATTGGACGTGGACAGCTTCCTTGGTCCCTGCAGCTGCCGCTCCAGGGCCTTGGTGTTAAAGGCGGGCCACACTCGCGCAGGGCCGGTGTGCCGGAGTTGGGGTCCCCGGCCGCGTGGTGAGCCCGAGTACTCGGGGTGCGTGTGCGCGACAGGCGTGGGCGTGGGTGCCGGGGAGGCGCGTGGGATGCAGGGCCGCCGCCCGCTGCTTCCTTTGTTCCCGCGCCGAGCTGCAGGCGGTGGCGTCGTGGCGGCCTCCCTGCGTGCCCCGCCCTGCCGTCATCTGTAGTGGGAGAAGGTCTGCGTTCCTGCGAGGCAAGCGGGCCCTGCCGCGGTGGCTCACTCCCGTGACCCCGGCATTACACTGGAGAAAGCCGTGCATCCCCTCCCCAGCCTGGACACAGAACCTGCTCAAGTCCCCCAGCACCAAAGTGGCATTCCAGCTTCCAGGCCTGGGGGACCCAGGCTCCAGGACCTGCGTGTGTGTGTGTGTGTGTGTGTGTGTGTGTGTGTGTGTGTGTGTGTGTGTGTGTCGCGGGGGTGGGGAGGGGTCGAGCTTAGAAGTGACCCAGGAGGGCAGCGTGGCAGGTGTCCGGTGAGAGGACCTCAGGTCATCCCAGTACAAGGACACAAAAGTCCACAGACTGTCTGCTAAGTGGACCAGTGGGGCCCAGGTCGGGGTTCGCTAAGCCGAGCCAGACAGAGGTGTAGTCTCCAAGAGCAGGCGCCACCCACTTAGGCACCAGCGTGCGGGGGCTGGAGGCTTGCAATGGCAGATCCTCGGGCCACCAAAGCTGAAGCCAGCGGTCACCGTGGTATGCCGGTGTCCCTCCAGCCCCATCACTCTCCCACTGGATTTTCCCGTTGGTCAGGGGGCGTCTTTCACCCACACGCAAGCAGCTGCTTCTTTGTTATTGTTAGCTTGGTTTTTCGAGACAAGGTTTCCCTGTGCAGCCTTGGCTGTCCTGGATCTCACTCTGTAGCCCAGGCTGGCCTCAAATTCACAGAGATCCGCCTGCCTCTGCCTCGGGGAGTGCTGGGTTTAAAGGCGTGCGCCACCACCGCCCAGCACACTCAGGCAGCCTTTAAGTCCAGACAGCCCTGTTCAGAGCCCAGCCAGCAGCTCGCGAGCTCCCTAGTGGTGCCCTGCACTGGCTGAGCAAGGTTACTCTGGGACCCCGACCCTGGCCGGGGCACGGTGGTCAGGGTCACAGACTGCATTCTGTACCAGTTTCTATGCCTTTGTAGGAGGCTCCTGCACGCCACACATTCTGAATCTCAGGACAGGGACAGTAGGGCTCCCCACCCTTTGCTGGTACCTAGAAAGTGAGCCATTACTTGACCCTGTTTACCCATTTTCAGGGCCCCTTCAGGGACCCCCAGGAACCCCACTCACCAACCCCATGGACAGCACCGCGTCTTGAGAGGGCTGGACTCTGTGGTGTAGCTGCTGCGTTGGCAGCCACACCCCTGGAACTCTGACCCAGATGTGAAAAGATGGGGGACTCATGGCCCTGATGTATGGCTCTGGGTGGGGGGATGACCCAGGCGCAGCCCCAGGAAGGTGATGCACACAATTACAGCTGACCGGGTCACTCCTGTCCTGCCATAAATGACAGTGAAAGAGTAAGTCTAAGGACAGTGAGGTCTAGCCTGGGCTGTGGCCTGGGCAGGGAGGGGAACAGGACTCTGGTAAGAAAGGTGGGTCAGGCCAGGACTGAAGGAGGGGTCCTTGCTAGCCAAGGTCATTCCAAGGCTCTGGCCTTTGCTGTCCAGTTGACAAAGTTCCCATGACTGGGGGACGGGGCTGAATGGCGACTCCTATTTGCTGGGAGCCTGGGTTATCCTGTTGGCTGTAAGCTGCTGACACAGTAAGCTTGTCCCATTCCTGGGAGGTCTGGGGTGGGGTGGATAAGGGACCCAACTGTGCCAGCTCCTTGGAAGCATCCAATTCCAGCATGGCTGGGCCAGCACTGGGGTACCTGAGAGGGTGTGAGGGATGGAGGGGTTGGGGACTCATATTTCCCCTCCTTCATCAACAGTCATTTATTGAACATCCACTGTTCAGCCCCAGCTCACACTGAGCAGGACAAACTCTGTCCCCTCTGATCTCATGGGGTCATGTCTACTGGGGCTGGGCACTAAGGGTGTAATTATTATTATTATTATTATTATTATTATTACTATTATTACTATAAATGTATAGAGGTGGCATGTGTGCACACGTGTGTGTATGTGGAGGCCAGAGGACATCAGGTGTTCTGCTCCGTCACCTTGTTGAGACTAAGCTTCCACTAAGCCTGGACTTAGACAAGTGACCGACAAGCCCTAGTGATCTTCCCATCCCCCTCCCTCCCAGCTCTGCGGTCACAGGCATGGCATGGCCACGGGGGCCGAGGATCCGAACTCAGGTCCACATGCTTGCACAAGTGCTCTTGCCCACTGAGCCGCCTTGCCGGCCCCTGAGTAAGTACTATTTGATTTCAAGGACAGGATATGCAGGAGTTGGTATCGACTGGGGGTGTGGGGAACAGAGGCCCCACAAATACAGAAATCTATTCACACCCTGAGGTAGGAAGGGTGGGGCTTTTGGGTGGCAGGTAGGCAGGCTCTGGGGCCACAGCTCCAGAAGGAAAAGGAGCCAGCAGGTGAGGCTTTCAAGGGAGACGTGAACAGAGTCCCAGACTGGGGGAACTCTGGGTCTTGCCCCAAGTCCGTGGGAGGTGCGGCCACACCTGAGCCAGCCTCACTAGGATCCTGATGTTCTGGGGAGCCCCAGGTGGACCATGGTCTCGGAGGAGAAGACAGATGGAGGCTGAGGCTGTGGAGGGGCAGCACTTGACCTTGGACATTCTGTGTGCACATGGGCAGGGAGGAAACCGAATATGGAGGTCGTGGTCAGGGGTCAAAGCCCAGGACAGCAGATAGCCACTAGGCTGCGGCTCCATTGGCTCTGGGCTTTGATCCATTCTGGGCCTTTACATTCAATGGGGCCCGGCTGGCCTGGCCATGGGCTTCCAGAGGGAACGGATGATCTGACTGAGGGGAGGGGCAGATGGGGCTGCGGTGTGGGGCGGTGTTCCCGGAATCCCAGATCAAGCCGTAATAATTTGTTTCGGAATTAATGTGGGTTCACGCCATCTTTGCTGTTCCAGCTCAATGAAGATAAAATAAAAATGTGACTCCCCTCCCCCAAACGGAGGGAGGGAGACCAAGTCTAATTGCGCCAGCTGGGCCGGCCGCCTGAAGCCACCACTGGGAATAAATCTCTCAGGGAGGGCCACTTGGCCCTCTCGGTTTCTATCCAACAGGGCCTGGTGGCCCTAGGCACTGCCGTTTTATTTAGCTGAGAATCTTGTATTGTGTCTGGATTTAGAAGCTCTGTCCTCCCAGGGCTGAGGTCTCACCAGATTTCACCATCTCTACGGCAGGGGCATGGCCAGATATTCACAGTCCAGATTCTTGGTGCTGGGTACCAGGGAAGGGCCCAGCAGTGGCCACCTCTGGCTACAGTGGAGAGCCCAGGCCTTTTGGGGGAAGAGTAGTGGCTTTTTGTCTCATTTTTGGGGACCCAATCCAGGGAAGCCAACTGAAGCAATAATGCCCTCCCCAACTCACTCATTCTTCCATTCACGCATCGTACATGCAGCAGACAAATGCTTTTTTTTTTTTTTTTTTTTTTTTCCCAGACAGGGTTTCTCTGCGTAGCCTTGCGCCTTTCCTGGAGCTCACTTGGTAGCCCAGGCTGGCCTCGAACTCACAGAGATCCACCTGGTTCTGCCTCCCGAGTGCTGGGATTAAAGGCGTGCGCCACCACCGCCCGGCGACAAACGCTTTTTATACGCCTTCTTTGTGCCAGACTCTGAGGGTAAGAGGTGGCCAGACAGGCGGACAGGCGGACAGGTGGGCTTCCTGTCAGGGTCACCATCTTTGTCTTACCATGCCTCAGGTTTAGCATGCTCTCATCTTGGACCATCTTCTCTGACGGTCCTTTCTCCTCAATATTTCATGTGGCTCATTAGGTTCAGAAGAGGAGGTATTAATCCAGCATGTTTAGAATTATAGGAAGCTGACAGAATGTTCTTCTTTTTGTTTTTTTTCAAGATCGGGTTTCTCTGTGTAGCCTGGGCTGTACTGGAACTCGCTCTGTAGACCAGGTTGGCCTTGAACTCACAGAGATCCACCTGCCTCCGCCTCCTGAGTGCTGGGATTAAAAGTGTGAACCACCACCACCTGGCAACTGAGAACATGTTCTAAGAAGCAAAAATAACTCCTCGTGTTCTGGCGACATGTGATGGCCGAAGCTGCCGAAGCCTCGGTCGTGGACTGGACGCGGGGTCGACCTCAGCCTCTTTCTCCTGGCCACACGTGCTCTGCACAGCATGTCAGCTGGTCTCATGTTTTAATAAGTTGTCCACACATGCCTTTGGGCTGATCAATCAGCTCTACCGCCGTTCAGTCTGACCTGGACCACCAGATGCCTCCATCTCCAAGGGCCAGATTATAACGTCCTCTGAGATAGTTTACGCAGTGCTGAGGACTCCAGGGCTTCCTGTGTGCTAGGAGACACCCTTAGCCCCAAATCAAATCAGAATCTAGAGCTTTGAGCATGCTGGACCGGTGCTCTGCCACGGAGCCATGTGGGCAGCGCCTCCTGGAGTCTCTGGTCAGGGGAATAATGCAGCTGGGGGCCAGGAAACCAGCATTGCAGGTACAGGTGTGGCGCGGCTCATCAGTGTCTGCATTAAGGAAGCTCAGGGTCCAGTGGGGAAACACAGGCAGAGCCTTGTTGTCAACAAGGTTCAGAGCCTTGTGAGGCCGAAACTGAGTCCCCACAGTGAGGTGCTAAGAGGGTGGAAACTTGATCTGTGGCAGCTGGAGGCAAGTTGGATTATAAATAAAAATGGCCTGATGTTGATCTCTGACCTTCACACTCATGTTCACATGTACACACACACACACACACACACACACACACACACACGCACACGCACGCACGCACGCACAAATGATGTACCCTAGTCCATGACATAGAAAATGGACTGGTAGAATCTCCAAAATCTCTAAAGGACTCAAGCACTCAGTGACATGAATTCCCCAGATAATAACAGGGCAATGACCCATATGGACTTCTCACAGCAGTGACAAATGCCCCACTATTCCCATCAGGGAACACAGGGACAGCAGGCCCTGCTCTGGGCGTCCGTCCACACTGACCTTCAGCTGTGGCTCTGAGGCTCCGAGGGTCTCACTGTGTCTCTGGCTTCAGTGGCATCTTGGACACAGGGTCATTACCAGGCCCTGGCACCTGTAGAGTGCCAGAGGCCACCCTGGTCCTCACTGACAGTGCAGAGAACCTGTTCTCTGGGGCTCTGGTCGTCTCCACCCTCTTTTAATTAATTAAAATACATGTCACCAAGGTGACAGCCACATCGCTGGGGGCCCCCAGATCATGGTTTGACTTTTGTTGTAGGCCTCAGCCAATGGAGGTTCTGCTCTGGGGCCGTTTGGTCAGGGTTGATGAGTAGATGGCTCAGGCAGGATGGTCCCACAAAGTGGACGGGAACCTCACCCCCATTCCAGTAGCAGGCACCAAAACCACATGCAGCTGCCCTAGGATGGGAAATAGGAACGCCTGGTGGGCCCCCATATCTCAGTTAATTTTTTTTTTTCCAGAGCTGAGGACCGAACCCAGGGCCTTGCACTTGCTAGGCAAGCACTCTACACTGAGCTAAGTCCCCAATCCCGTCTCGGTTAATTTTCTTAAAGAATTAGTTATAATTCTGTAGATGTGAATGTCTGTGTGTGGGTATGTGTACATGTGCAGGTGCCCATGGAGGCATCAGATCTCTCAGGCATGTGTGAACCACTGATGTGGGTGTTGGGTCTTGAACTTGGGTCCTACTCTTAACCTCCGGGCCATCTCTCCAGCCCCTCCATCTGGTTAATGCTTTAGAGCTCATTTCCTTCCGGTATCTTGCAGGAGAGGCAGCTGAGGCCCAGAGCTCTGAGGGGAGACGTTGGGAAGAAACTGTAATCTGCTCCCTCTGGAGCCATCCGCGGTCACTCTCTGCGGGAGGCTCCTTCCACAGCTGCCCCTGAGAGGGACCCGAACTGGCCCTCTGGACTTCCGGCTGGGTCCCTACTGTGTGCTAGCAGCAGCTTCCTTTGAAGGGAACTCGGACCCACCCCCCATCCCGCGCGCAGCAGGTTGATGGGATCCGAAGCGGCCGGTAGGCAGACATGGGGATCCAGCTGGGAGGGGTCCCCTCTGCAGCACGGCTTGGGGCTGGTTCTCCTTCTGGGCCCTCAGCATCGCTGCAGGTCTGTGGCTACAGAGCTCGCTCGCTCCCCCGGTGGAGGCCGGAGGCGGTGGGTTTGAGGCCGCTTGGGCTCCAGGCCAGTGAGCTGTGAACTAACAACTCCAGTGAATACCACACCACAAAACCAAGACAGACAACAGCAAAGACCAGCGGGAAGAAGAAAACTGTTCGTCCGGCATCCGATGTTGTCGGCCAGCTCTGCCACCTGCTGAGAATACGGTGCCTTCCCTTCCCCACCCCCAACCAGGTTCAAGGACACAAAGGCTCACCCGCCCTGGAGCGCATGGGGTGAGAGCCTGGCTGCTTCCCAGGCTGCGCTCCTCTCCCCAGTGGCTCCCATCTCCCGTACAAACATATTTATTGGGTTTGATGGCAAACACATTATGCTTGTCCCAGGAAGGGCACTTCCAAAGAGAAAACCTTGAAGTCCGGGAAATAATGATGGGGAGTTAAATTAAACTGCATAAAACCCTCCCGAGAGATAACGTCAGGGTGAGTTACAGGCCCGATAAGGGACTGGGGGTTCTCAGAGGGGGGCTCAAAAGGTCGCCCAGCAGTGCGCAGAGAACCAGGAATCGTAAATATGGGGGCAAGATCCCCAGCTGGGGTTGCTGGGGTGAAAATATTGGGGTCATTCCAAAAACAATTATCCTGCTTTACTTTTCACATCTTGTAAATCTTTTGCCTTTTGTTAGAGATTTCTGGAGAGAGACATACTTTGGAAGCTTTAACCGATTTTGTAGCTGCTTCTTGGTGGTCGAGCTAAGAGCGAACAGAAAGACAAAAGGGGAGAAGTAGTTACCCAGCATCCTCAGGGGCATAGGGATAGTTGACAAGCTCCATCCTATTCTTTGGAGATGTGGGGCTCTCCTGGGGTTTGGCTTACCCCATTTGGAGCCAGGATGCAACTTAACAATTAATTTTGTTTTGGATCTGGTTATACTGGGGCTCTTGCCTCAGTTCCAGCCCCCTTTGGGCCTGACATGGCAGCTGAGAGGCAGCCATCTTGGCTCCTGACTGAGTGTGAAGCCACCTGGCTGATGTTGCTGTCACCTTGGTGACATGTATTAAGGCTCCTGTCCCCACAAAGAGCCCGTGAAACTAGAGAATGAGTCCAGGCTGTGGCCAGCCCTGTCCGTTCTCACGGCTCTGGGTCCAGCTTTCTTCTTTCCCCATCCGGTTCCAGGTTGGGACAGCAGAAGGTCACAATTTATCTTATAAATACTTATTGGCACCTGGGACAGGGCGACTCCTCTTCCGGAGGCCTAACCACCTCAGGCTGGCTATGAGCTTCGCTTTGTAGGCAGCCATTCATTAGGTTTCTCTGTCTCCTTTCTCAAAGCACAGGGCTCTGACAGCTCAAAACAGGCTCTGGGAGCCCTGCAGGAGGGGACCCTGTGGTCACACACACCACAGTGTTGGGCAAACCTCCGGCCACAGTCTCTCTGGGGGCCTCTAACACCATGCTGTTTCTCCCTAAGCCTATGCTTGTCCCTGAACTCAGGGGTCGGATGTGCCCTCTGGGAGTCAGAGCTCAGGCAGGCTAGCCACAGAGGCGTGACTGTGGGCTTGGGAATCTGGGTGGTCTGGTGGCTCTGGCGTCCTCAGAGAAACAGTGTGGCTTGGCCCTTATACACTAGCTCAGCCGGAGCCTCACAGTACCCAACGGCACGTCAGATCGCGTGTCCCCTGCCAGCATTGGCTCCTAGGGTCTGCGGGGTTCAGAGTCACCCCGCAGAACCCCTGCATGGCTGTGGACAGGCGCCGGGGCTGAGGTGACTGGGTCAGCTCAGGTAGGCTTCTTGGAGGAGGAGGAGGAGGGCATGGTGTTGGCTGGTAATAGCCCTGCTTAACACGTGCAGGGGGGCTGTGGACAGTAAGGTTCTGGAAAGACAGAGAGGCTGGTTCAAATCCTGGGTCAGTCCACTCTCAGCCCCTGTGTACCTTGGGAAGACAGAAGGACTCTCCAGCCCTAAGTTTCCCATCACTACGAAGGGCTAAGGCAGAGGGCTGAGTGTGGTCAGCTGACCAAGGCAGTGGCTGCTCACTCTACATCGCTCCTAAAAGCCAGAGACGAAAACACTCCCTGACCTGAAAGAGCCCAGCTGGACGCTCCTGTGGGCCTGGCAGACATGACTTCACAAATCAGATGTGACAGGTCAATGTGTGCCAAAATGGTGGCCAGCTGCTTGGCTGGGAGGAGGGCTGCTCAGAGACCAGGACATGTCCTCTGAGAGAAGACGGCCAGCCTGGACCCAGTGCAGGTGTGCAGGTGGTGCTTGGCCGGCTGGCTTGCCCATGCTTTAGAACCAACATGTGTACACACACACACACACACACACACACACACACACACACACACACACGCACACGCACACGCGCGCACACACACACACACACATGCACAGAGTGCATATAAAGACATGTATGGACACACGTGTTCATACAGGGATATAGACACACATGAACTTACGCATACAAACTCATATATCATAGGCATACATAAATACATACATACTGACTCTTAGCTCAGGCACACACAAGTACATACATAAGCATGAGGCCCAACCTTCCCTATGGATGCAAGTCAAGCGTCTACACATGCACACAGGTGTATGCTCACTCTTCCTGCCACACCCCGTGGCTGCTGCTGGGTAAGCTCTTCTTCCCTCAGGTTGCCTGCCTGGAGTGAGAACCAGGGGCAGATTTCCAAGGGTCTCCCCCTTCTGGGCAAACTCCTTCCTCTTTGGGACCTGTCACTGGGGACCTGTGTACCAGCTGCTGCTTTGGAATTGAGAACAGTTTAAAACACTTAGAGACATCCACCCGCTGTCCCCTGGTGCTCCGCCCTTGTCCTAGAAGAGCTGTCCCTCCTCACACCAGGGATTGGCTGGGGGTGAGCGCGTGACTCATGCTGGCCTGGGAGGGTACTGGACTGCCTTGTCCCTTGTGGGGGACACCCTGCTCGGGGTGGGACTAGGCACAGGTACAGACAGTGGCACTGAGGGAGGTCACCGCGATACATGTGGCCGACACAGAGCCTGGTTGTGGTGTGGCTACCAGGGGGAAGTTTGCCAGAAACAGCAGAGTCCCGTCGTCGTCACTGAGGGTTCCTCACAGGTGCCCAGGCAAGGCACAGACCTCCCTTCTCGACATGAAAGAAGCTAACAATTAAGAAGGAACCCCCTCTCTGAAGACCCTGCGCAGGAGTCTCTGCACACTGATCTTTGGCTCCTTCCTCTGGTCATGTACTTGGTGAATATCCTTGGAGTTCCTTTTCTGGGAGTCTGTGCTACTCAGACGTTCACCCATCGGCTCCTCAGCTCCTCCCGTACAGATGGGCCCAGCAGCCGCCTGCCACAGAGGCAGGTCAACCGCACATGGAGAATGGGAGCCCCAGGACTTGGTTCCTAAGAACAGGATCAGGTGCCATCATTCCTGTCTCAGGGCCCTCCTGGGGGTGGGACAGGCAGGCACCAGGAGACTCTGGTAATGAAGGTGCTCCTCTTGGGTGGAGAGTGCTCATGCTTAGCCGGTGGGCCCTGTTCTCCAGGCATGGGTCAGGCATGAGACCTGGAGCCTGAGCTGTCCAGAGTGTGGCAGTGACTCACAGCCCGTGACACAGAGATGCTGGTTGGAGCCCAAACTGAGTTATCCCTGTAGGTTCCATATCTGTCCAGGAGTGACAGGAACTCAAGCTGTCCATGCTCTCACTTCCTGTCTCCACAGGAAGTTTCTGGCTTGAACTCCGCCTCTCCTCTCCTGAGTGCTGGGATACCGTTTGTGTACCACCCAAACAGGTTTCCATATCACTGGGAATGAAGCCAGGGCTTCATGCCAGGTCGGCAGGTGCTCAGTGTACTCTGGCCTAATCTTCAGCCTTTCCTGTTTCATCTGGGGATAACTTGCACACATGGCCAGGCAAGCCTTTGCAATGACGGCTTCGTTTAGGACCAGCAGCCAATGCTCTGGGGCCTGCCTGGGCACTGTCTCCCGAACTCTTCTGCCCTGTTTCACAGATGGGTCTTCAGAGGGACCCTGGTGTGGTGACTCAGAGCAGCCCAGCCGGTGCCTCAGAGAGACCCCATACCTGGGCCTTCTCGCTAGGTGAGAGATGACTAGGGTCTTTCCTGGCTGCTGCTGGCCTGTGCCAAGGGCAGAACTCATGGACCATTCACAGGCTTTGCATCCATCTCTGGGTCCCTGATGGCACACAGTCAAGGGTCTCTTAGGATCTGGGGCTCCTGGGCAGGAAGAATCATAATAAGGATGCTGGCTGCGGCTGGCTGTGGCTTCTGCAGCTCTGCCCTGTAGTAGACCTGGCATGTGTGGTCCTGGAGCCTGGCTGTACTGCTCACATCCTTGCTTTGATGTTGGATTCCCAGGGATCTGGCTGGGCACTTAGCTGCTTCCTGTTCTCAGGGGATGTGCCCCGCCAGGCTGGCATCAGGACTCTCAGGAGGCAGGCTGGAGACCCTGTTCCCCAGTCACTTGCTGTCCAGGCAGGTCATTGTAGAGTCTGGAGTCAATGGAATCGGGAGCTGTCCATGGCTCCTGTGGTCCAAGTCTCCTCTGCTCCTTAAACCACAGTGGAAGGCACCCTTGTCCTTAGCCCTGTGCTATGTACCCTGAACCCAGAACAAGGCAGGTACCCCACTCTCTGCAGCACCCCCAAACTTCTCCTTCCCTGTATCTTCATCTGCATATGACCTTGGGCAAGGTGACAGGCACGGCCAAGCATGTCAAGAGCCCCATGCAGGCAAACGGCACAGCAAACCTGAGCCCGGCAGCATAGCCGCCACAAAGCCAAGTCTCTTGTCCTCGAAGCGCCTCGTGTGGGGACCCTCCACTCCCCAGGGAAGCCACCAGTCACAGCTGATGTCCCCATGGGGACTGTAGTCTTTCAACAGCTCCCCAGCATGCCAGGGGCTAGCCAAAAGAATAACACCCCAAATGAGGTGGGCATGAAGATTTGTGGTAACCTTGCTTCTAGAACTTTCTTAGTTTACCGCTTCTTCCAGCTGTTTTCTTTTTTTTCCTCCAACACACATCAGTTAAGTTCTTAACAGTGAAGGGCTTGAAGAATGCTAAAAATTTAATATATGTTAAAAGGGTATTACATTCTAAACTAAAATTTGCATGGAAATACGACATTAAAATATTTTTAGCTTTCAGGAAGCTGGGGGCTGTAACACAGGCAGATTTTATCTGTTTAAAAAGAATTAGCTTTCCAGTATTTCTCCCGGATCGGAGTTAACGTGTGAAGAAGATCTGAGGCCTGCCTGAGGCTGCTCGGCTGATGTGACAGGGAGAGAAGAGGGCCAGGGGCTGGGGCCCTTGCGGCACCCCAGGCTGCCCTGCAGGGAGGCCCTGCTGCTGGGGGAGGTGTGGCCAGTGTGTTCTCCAAGAGTGTGTGGCTGGGCCACATGGCTACCAGTCCCCTGCCCTACTGCACACACACCAGGCCTGTGCCGTCACTGTAGTCATGGTGGGGAGCTGTCATGTTTGTGCGGACAAGGGGGGTCAGAGGCTGGGCCATGGGTCTGGACTCACAGAGGATAGGGAGGTAGATGTTAATATTCTCTGTGGATTCCTTGGCTGCATCCCTGGTGCTGGAGCAAGGCCCCGAGCGCAGTCTTTTCTTTCCCTCGCAGAGCTGGTTTCTTTAGGCTGAACCCCAGTACCAGGTTCATTGCTTTTATTTCACAGAGGCCAAGACGATTAAGACAGGTGTCCTGATCCCTGGCTGCAGAGGAACAGGGTTGCGCTGCCACGCTAGAGGCCACCACTACCTCCCGGTCACCTCGATGAGGCTGGGTGGGCAGCTGCTGTGGTGTTCAGGAGAGGGCACAGCTGGCAGTGCCCTGGCCCCAAGAGAGAGCCGGCTGGCAGAGGGTCTTAGGCGGAAATGGCCACTCACGGCCTCTGCACCTTGGGGAGGTTCCTCATTGGCAGTTAAAAATCTATTGTGACTTGTCAGAAAAATGAATAAATGGTGCATTAACTTTTCATTCCAGACCTCAGCCTGTGTTTGTCTAATCAGGAGGTGAGCAGCGGCCACCGCAATGGGAGCTTTCCTGCCGTCAGAGGAGTTTAACTGCACACTGCACAGGCTGCAGCCACTTGAAACACAATCCCATTGTGCGGAGAACTGGCCTGGCGACTCCCTGGTGGTCTTCGTGTCTGGCGGAGGAGCCAATGGAGACAAATATTCACGCCTTAGCCCTCCAGCCCCACACTCCTGCCTTCTGGCCCTCATCAGTGGGCTGGAGAAGGTATGGGGGTGCAGAGACACGAGGGGGACATGAACTGGCTAGTTTTTGTCAGCTTGCTGCAGACTAGAGTCGCTTGGGAAGAGGGACCTTCTACTGAAGCTCTACCCTCATCCCACTGGACTGTAGACAAGCCTGCAGGGTATTTTTTTGATTGATGATGGATGTGGAAGGGACCAGCCCGCTGCCATCCCTGGGCTGGTGGTCCTGGGTGCTGTAAGAAAGCAGGCTGAGCAAGCTAGTGAGCAGCACTCCTCCATGGCCTCTGCTTCAGTTCCTACCAATGGGGTTCCTGCTCTGGCTTCTCTCATGGTGGACTGTGACACGGAACTGTAAGCTGAACAAACGCTTTGTCAAGTTGCTTTTGGTCACAGTGTTTACCACAGCAACAGGAAGCAAAGGTGGACAGGACCCCAAGTGGCTTCCTTTCTCCAGCTGTAAAGTGAGGGAGAGCTTGGCCTGGGGTGGCCAAGATTCATGAAATAGAAATGGGTCTGTAGACTCTGGAGTGCAGGCAGGGGTGGACACTGGTCAGGATCTTCAAGGCAGGGTTGGTAAGATGGCTCAGTGTAAAGGCCCTTTCTGCCAAGCTTCATGACCTGAATTTGATGCCAGGACTCACATGGTTGAAGGAGAGAACCCCCTCCTACAGCTGCCCGCTGACCCCACAGGGGTGCCTGCCACCCAGAAAATAAAACAATACAATGTAATAAAAATAGTTTCAAGCTGTGTGGTGGTGGTGCACACTTTAATCCCAGCACATGGGAGGTAGAGACAGGTGGATCTCTGTGAGTTCGAGGCCAGCCTGGGCTACTGAGTGAGTTCCAGGACAGCCAGAGATATACAGAAAAATCTTGTCCCCAAAAACAAAAAAAAAAATTTTTTTTTTCCAAAAATTTCCAAGGATAGTTACTGTCCCCTGTGTGGGATGTGGCTCTCGTCATGACACGATTTGGGGTATCTGGATGGGTGGTATAAAAATGTTTCCCGTGTCACGGGGATCATGCAGAGGAGCCCACTTTTGGTGGAATTGCCCATCTGAGAACGGAGGGATAGGACAAGGCGTGAGAGGACACCTAAGGACAATGGCTGGGCTTCGGGTCAAGGCATCCTGTCTGGCATAGAGAGAAGAGCCTGAGTTCAAGGAAGGTCAGCCTTCACAAGAGATGGCTGTGTCAGAAGTTAGTCCACTGGAGACAACACAGGGGAGTGGCCCGAGCTCAGTTTCTGGCGTCTTTGTTCACGTAAGTGAGTTTTAAGGAGAGGAGGGTTCCATACCTGGCTGGTCCAAGGCCATGCCCAGGTCCATCCTGAAGGTGCCTATCCTGGTGGCCATAAATGGGAGAGTCTGCGAGTGGAAAGCCTGGGGAGAGAGGAGTCAGCCCTGGTGCTTTGGTACCTTTCTCCCTGCCCCCTTTCTGAGTCTCACTCTATAGCCCCGGCAGGGCCTTGAACTCATGGCGCTTTTCCTGCTCCAGCCACCCAAATCCTCAGCTGGGCATCGCCCCCCCCCCCCTTTTTTTCAAGCAAAGCAAATTTACATTTATGTTAATATTCCTGTTCAAGGTACTTTGGAGAACTTTTACATAATATAAAATTACCTTAGCTTAAAGTTTTGAATGGGTAGTGCTCTCACATTGATCAAGTCTCCCTTATATGGCATTGCAAAGACACAGTGCACTTATTTGGGCTCAAAGTTTTATACATGTCAACAGCCCTCAAACTGTGTAGGAAAGTAAATAATCATTTTCTGAAAAGGTTCGAGTATCATAAAAGCTACTGGTTAAGCAGAAATGCATGAAATCCATTTACAGAACAAAGGATGATAATGTCCTACAAGTAGTGAAGAAAAACAAGTTTACAAATATTAAACTGTCTTTCTTGCCTTTAAAAAGTTTACCACATCAAGTGAGAGTAACATCAATCAATAAAGAAAAAATTGTGTAAACTGAGCTGGTGCCCCGCACTCAGCAGCCTCCGGAGCGTTCCTCGCTGGTTTCGGTCATTCAGTTAAGAGTTGTCTTATAACAGATAAAACAAAACAAAAGCAGCATGACTTTGTAGGGAAAATATGAAAAAAATACTACTAACTTCATAAAATATCTGAAAGTAGTTTTTGTTTTCATAAATAAATAAAATGGTGTTTTTAAAGTTTAAAAAAAAAATGTTTCCCTTTTATTTATGAGTACAGTGTTTTGTCTACATGGATATCTGTGTACCACACGTGTGCCTGGTGCCTATGGAGGCCAGAAGAGGGCACAAGATCCCCTGGAACTGGAGTTACAGACGCTTGTGAGTTACCATGTGGGTGCTGGAATTGAACCTCAGGTCCTTTGGAAGAACAGCCAGTGCTCTTAACTGTTGAGCCATCTCTCCAGCCCCTTATGTGGGTGAGTTTAACCTGAACAGTCACATATTTATTTCAGGGGACCACTAAATCCTGACGGCATGGCTCTGCTTGTTTTGAATGGCTTTGAAGGTTAGAGGCTGCTAGTCTGAATGAAAAGATGTTCAGTTGTAGGCAAGGCGCTCCTGGGGTGGCCGACACTGGGGAAGTGTGACTGTCCATCCTCGGTGGCTGCCCTTCTTCCTAGGCTCCCTGGAGTGTGTCATCTTGTGAGCCTGGGTGGAAGAATGTGAGTGGGTGTGGGCAGTGTCCTATCCTCCAGCCCTCCTTTCCCAGCCCTGGCCTCTGTGACAGTCTCAGGAAGCTGGACCCATGACTGAATTACACAGCTTTGATGGACACTCAAGTTTGGGTGCAGTCTGTTAGCACAAGGAGCCCGGCCCATTCTTATTTATTTATATTCAATTTTTTCATTGATTTTACATACCAACCACAGTTTCCCCTCCTTTTCTCCCCCCACCTCCCATTTACTCCCCCCCCCCACTCCTCCTCCATTCAGAAAGGGGCAGGCCTCCCCTGGGAGTCGACAAAGCTTGGCAATATCAAGTTGAGGCACGACCAAGCTCCTCTCCCTGCATCATGGCTGGGTGAGGCATCCCAGCATGGGAAATAGGTTCCCAAAAGCCAGCTCATGAGCCAGAGACAGGTCCTGATCCCACTGCTAGGGACCCCGCAAACAGACCAAGTTACACAACTGTCACCCACATGCAGAGGGCCTAGGGTCCCATGCAGGCTCCCTAGCTCCAGAGTCTGTGAGGTCCCATGAGCTCGGGTCAGCTGTCTCTGTGGGTTCCCGTCATGATCTTGACCTCCTCTTTTTAATTTTTTAAAAAAGATTTTTTAATTATGTGTCGGTGTGCATGCCTGCATGTGGATCTGAGGAGATAGGAGTCCCTAAAAGCAGCTGGCAGGGATATGGCCAGTGGGCTACCTCCCACTTTGGACTCCACGAAGACATAGATGTGTAGGTCAGCTGCCAGCTCACAGCTGGGAAAAGGGACACAACAGAGCACAGCCACATTGCTGGGTGTGAACCGTGCCCCTGAGCTGGAGGACTTCTGGCCACAGCGGGCAGCAGGTGACAGGGAGTTAGGATGACCAAATGGCCAATAGAGAAAGCATGGGACCTGTCGGCACCGCAGCCAGAGGTGCCGGCAGAGGCTCAGAGACCAGCTATACAGGATGAACTACCTTGAGATGGGGCTGGGCCAGACCCCATCAGGGCCAGCGAAGCATCTTCAAGACTAAACATCAGTGACTGGCAGGCTGGCTCACAATGACCCCGAGGAGCTAAGATCCCTGGTCACAGCTCACCTAATGTAGCACCCGCACCGTGACGTCAGAAGACTCAAGCCCCAGAGGCCCCGGCCAGCTGAGACCACGCACCACCACCGGTTGTGGGGAGCAAAGCCCACGATCCCAGTGTCCCTGGAGCAGAGGGGGGACCAGATGTGGCTTTTGTACCATTTAACATGGCTGGGAAATCGACTGCCAGTGTGTATCACCCCAGAAGACCCACCGTGGCGTGGCCATCTCAGCACTGCGGACTCACGGCTTTAGGAATTCAAAGCAATATACAAGAGGGTATTTATGACTTTTATTTTAGTATTTTAATATTGAATACATGACAAGATTTAATGACCAAATTAGTCATTTACATTTCAAAGATATCTAAATATAAAATTGCTAAAAATTCAAATACACAGCAAGCTACAAATAATATTTCTTTTTTGGGGAGATAGGAATGGAAGACATTAGAAAAGGGTGCCCCTGTTGTCTGAACAGATCAGAATGAGAGAGACATTCATTCAGATGACCCCTTTGCAAGGAAACACACTTGACTCGGAGATGCTTAAACACAATGATTTAAAAAAATGTTTTAAACATAGGTGCTTGAGATATTGGCCCATGGCGCTGGCCCAGGACAGTATGAGAAGATGCTGTCACAGGAGGGACCATGGTGAGGTCTGCAGAGGCATCTGGTGTAGTCAGAGGTGTGGTGTCAGGGTGCTGGGTACCTTGCCTTTTCTGCTCAGAACTTTGGGTGCAAGGACATGGGTTCCCCTCCACTCCCCTTTCCTTGACACAACTCCCTCAGCAGGCACCGGGAAGAGGGTAGGAAGCAGGCTTCAGAGCCAGGGAGGCAGACTCTTCTGGATTCAGGTTGACCGTCTTATACTTGTTTTGAGGAAATGAGAGACCACTCTGGCTAGGAACTCAATACCTGGAGACACACTATCTGTCACACTATCCTACCAGCACCTGTCTCTCAGGTCACAGGCGCTGGCATGTTGAGAAGGCCTTTGAAGGGGAAAATGATAGGCACGCACGCACACATGCACGGTCCTCATTCCTAACTTCTGTAAGATGCTATTCTCAAAGCAAATGAACTCATTTAAACAAATGTCATAGTTAACTACTGGCTAAACCCTAAACATTGCTTCTGAGAACTCCAACCACAGCCTTTGCAACCCGCCTGTTCAATACAGGAACAGATTTAAAAGAAGATAATACAGTCAATCCTCTGCCCCCCAAAAATGGTCCATCATACCAACCATGATAAGGAGTACACCTGTTTATTAAAAGGAAAAAAAGAAATGTACATTTTTGTTCCTTGTTTGCTTTAAGAAATGTGGTCAAGTTGCAAGGAGATGTCTGGCATGGCTATATACATCCTGGTGGCACTGCCAGGCGGTGCACACGGCGGGGCTCCTCCAGGAGGTGGTCTGGCTCTGTGGCATTGCAGCTGAAAGCCACTGCCAGGTTCCAGTCCATTGGCGATGTCCCTGGACTCCAGAGTAGGGCACCCCTACCTCTCCCCCTCCCCCTAGAGCCCAGCAGCCCTATGCCTGGGAGCCCAGGCACTGCAGGATGAAGGTGGACTCTGGGCACCTGGCCCTGCAGACAAGCTGGGCTGTGGCGACAGATTGGAGGCCAGTGTCACTGCTGCCCTGATTTCTTCTCCTTCTGGAAGCTGAAGCTTGTACGTCTGTTCAGTTTTCTTTGTTTTTGAGCAAAATAGTCAGCCCGGGCAGTGCTCGCTCGTGACTCCAGGATGTAGTTGACCTAGAGAGCAAGAGGACATGGCTGTCACTTGGCAGCATTGGCTGTTCACCAGGCCAGAGCACGGGGTGGAAGGGACCTGCTTTGGGCTGGTGACCCTGGACTAGCTGCTTCTGCCACCACAGCCTGGCAGGCCAGCATGAGGCCCTTGCTTTACAGTGGACAAGGAGGCCGGTGCAGGCTGCTCAGTCACTTGGTGTGGGCTGCCTCCCAGAACGCCCCCTATTCCCAGCTTTGTCCAGCCAGCGCTACAAGCCCTGGTTGTTACATGACCCGCCCCCCCTCCACCCCCAGCCTCCACATCTGAAAAATGTGGTGGGTGACATCACAACAAAGCTCCCCTTCAGCCTCCTGACAGCCTGGCATGGGACTCCCTCCAATGTCCACTGCACCCCACCAGCCAGAGCCAGTAAGAAAAGGGAGGCTGAGAGGCTGCAGAGGGCTGAGGTCAGGAAGTCAGGGTGGACTTCCGTTTGGAGTGTGTGTTTTCTCAGGGCCACCTGTGCCCCTTCAGACATGGTTTCCTTCATGGCTCTCTGTCTTCTGCCTGGGCTTTTTGTGAAAACATAAATTGTTTCACTCTCATACTTCTCAAAGGCCTGGCCCGAAAGCTGAATCTCGGGCTGGAGGAGGGCAGCTGCACAGACCAAGCGAGTCCCTAACAATGTCCCCCCAAACCTGTTGTGCTAGTCATTGACAGTGGGAAGCACAGGCTAGCACACAGGTACAGAAGGCCTGCCTTATTCGGCCACAGCCTTGCCAAGTTACCAGCTGAGAGCCATAAATCAGGATGCAGGCTGGGGAGCGTGATCTGAGACGTGGGACAAGGTGGGGGATGGCGGGAGGCAGTGGGACGGTGGGACAAGGTGGGGGATGGCGGGAGGCAGTGGGATGGTGGGACAAGGTGGGGGATGGCGGGAGGCAGTGGGACAGTGTGACAAGGTGGGGGATGGCGGGAGGCAGTCTCTACTTGGTAGATGCCATCTCTGGCTCATACCGTCTGCTCTCAGCGGACCCAGTGTCTGCAGTGTATTGTTGGCACGTTTAATTTGACAAAAGCATTTTAAAATGGTCCTTAACAAGCCAACTATTTCCTAAATTTATTATCTTCAGTACTTTGTGATAATCACATAGATAATTTTAATGCAAGATTAATGTAATAATCAAAAGATAAAAACGCCCTTTGGTCTGCCATTAGCTGGTTAATATGCTGTGGCTTAAAACGGGCCCGATTTTATGCACTATGGAGTGGTTTACTTTGGATGCACTTTACAGCTTAAGGCATAAAAATACAGGGAGTTTTCATGGTCAATAAAGCCACAGCCTCCGTCACTCGATCACAGAAGAACCCGGTGTGAAGAGCCCAACGGTTCCTCAGAGATTCATCTCGAGGCTGGCAGAATGAGGGACTGAGCACTGTGTGGCTCCAGCATATCAGGATGAGTAGAGGGCAGCCCTGAGCAGAAAGGCCTCCAGTGAGGCTCTGCCCACGCTCTGAGACTTTGGGCCTCTATCTACTCATCTATTAAATGGGGACAATGATGTCTACACTGTGAGGAAAGTTGGGAGGGTGAGATAAGATATGGCACATGAGACACCCTAGGTGTAGCTGTATTCAGCCTCTACTGGGGGGGGGGTCCTTCATCGTCTTACAGAAAGCCTCTATGACGGCCACACTGGCACTAGCCTTTGGCTCTTTATTTTGGTTTAAACTCTCATTTAAGCTCTTGACACGTTACCTGAGTATGAGATGAACCCTAAAGAGCCCCTGATTTAACATTCCTGTCAATTCTGGAGCCGGCCAGGGCCTTGGTAACCGAGCTCAGGTACAAAGCTCATACAGCCCTGGATGTGAACGTGGAGGGAATGTCGGAAAAGCTGGAGTTGAGCCTCTGAGAGCAGGGCAGGGAGAGTGAGATTCAGCCCTCAGGACCATGGTCAATAGCTGTGAGCCGGTCAGGCTCTGGGATGAAGCCCTCTGAGGTATGCGATGATGCGCTATCTACAAACATCCTGAGACGCACACAGGCATTACAGGGGAGGAGGCAGCCCGGGGTTGGGGGGCTCTGCAGGGAGGCGTCTGCACTGAGGGAGCGCGCTGTCCTGTAAAATGATCTCTCTGTACTTGATCTTCCAGTCTCATACTCAGGTCATAAACCTGTGTTTCTATCATCAATCTGCTCTTGTGAAAAGTATTCTGATGTCAAACACAGGATTATAATTTTACTAGAAGCCTTCTCAAGACTTGAATATTTTAATGCTTGCTATAAAAATAAGTCCAGGCCTTGATGAAGTGGGGGACTGCGGTATTTTTTTTACCCACTTCCAAAACACCTAGCACAAGCTCCTTGGACGGTCTTGGGGTGGCCTGCCAAGTAACTCTTGGCTTGCTGGGAGTCTGCTGAGTGGGCACTATCGTCACTCTGGTCCCCTGGGGGCTCTGGTCAGCGTGGCCTGCGACCTCCCCCATCTGCTCATGACACTGTGTCTGGTCCTCAACTGTCCTCCCAGAAGCTTTATCCTTCACATTTCTCAGGTGGCCGTGAGGTCTTTGAACTGCGGTATTCATGTCAAGCCAGGGCATTTTGGGGACAGCAAGCACACACTTCAGAACTGGCCACATCTACTGTTAATCTCTGGTTCTGCCGACATACCAGAGTCACTGTCCTAGCAAAGGCCCCTTTCCTCTGGGTTTTTTGTTCATGCAGGCAATGGGGACAGCTTCCCGGGCCCACCTCAGACTCGCCGAGATTCAGTGGGGACTCTGAAGGGGAGCTCAGCTCCTGCCGCTCTCATGAGAGTGAGCCGGAGGGGCCATGAGTCTCATCTGGTTTACCCGACACCTGAGCAGTCCCTGCAGGTGGGGGCAATGGAGATACCCTGATGGTCACCTCACAAGTAGGGAACCGAGGCCAGAGGTATAAGGTGACTAGTCAGGGCCACCGAGCACAGGGCAGGGAAGCCTCTTCCTTCTCGCTCCTCAGCTCTGTTTCTTCTACTTGTTAAACTGTGTAGGATTTACCTGGGGAAAGGAGGCGTTCTGGTTGGCTTTATGCCACAGAGATCAGAAGCCTGAGTGGCACAGGGTGCTTCAGAGAAGGGGGCCAACCCCAGGTCCTGCCCTAGATAGAGCTCCTGAATCAACACGACCCATGATGTGGATGTAGCCTCTTGGCAACCCAGCTTGCTGCCTGGCCCCTTCCCAGGCTGCTGTGAATCTGCCTGTTCACCCAGGCAATGTCAGCCAGCTTCCCTTTACAGACCCACATAGCGGCTCTGTGACTGTGGGTTTTGCACTGTAATGTCTACTTTGGTCTGTCTCCCCTGGTGAGGCACAGCTCCCTAGGGACAGAGTAGCCATTGCTGAGACAGCTGAAGTGCTAGCTTGGCAAAGGGGAGGTGCCTGGTGAATGAGCTGACTCCTACCAGGCTGGCTCCAGTTGGCCTGCTCTCAACAGGTCGGAAAAATCACCTTCAGTGATTCAAAGCTATGGTCTCCTCGGCCGGCTCCTGAGCCTCAAGGGGCTCCTGACAGTGGCTGGGAAAGTAAGTGGTGCATGAAAGGTAAAGAACCTAGGGAAGAACCAGGCCGCTGGGGGCTGGAAGGAAGCCGGAGAGTCTGGCTTTGGCTAAGGCTGGTGTGGCCCTGGCCTGAGACTAGCCCAGGTGGAACCCCACCCTCCCACCCCTGGGTTAAAGGCCACACTGGACTCACCTTGAGCACGATTTCACTGACTGTGGCTGCATCAGACTCGAAGTAGAGGTGCTTATAGTCATGACTGCTTAAATACGTGAGCTTAAATACTGCGTGACCTGGAGAGAGGGGAGGGTCCTGGTGAGTCACCATGGAAGGTGGGGTACCCCATGTGTCCTCCCTGGTCCAGATATGAGCAAGAGCATGTGGAGGTTGGACGGCAATGTTCCCTAGGATGGCTGGGTTTTTCATCACAGAATGGATGAAATCCATCTAAGGCAGACAATGAAGACTCACAGTCCAGGTCCCCTTTGTACAATGCTGAGGGGTGTACCTCAGGAGGGCCTTCCTAACAGTACTGCTTTTATAGGGTCAGTACCAAAGCACTGGTATCTTGAAGGCAGAAGGCCAATTCACCCCAAGCGAATTACTCTACAAGCCAAGTGACTGCTTAAGCTGAGTAAGCTAACAGGAACGAGCAGCAGCAGCAGCAGCCGCCTGCCTTTCCCAAGCTCTGGCTCCTGCTAGGGGGCAGCTTGGTCTGGCGATCCTGCAAGAACACTGCTCCTAAAGGCCATGCAAGAATGGGGTGGAGTGCTGTTCTGCAGACAACACACAGCCAACCTTACAGCGCCATCCACCTGGATTTAAATGCTTCCCACCCCCTTCCAACCAACCCCTTTAGTTAATGACCTCACTTCTTGGCTGTTGCTCGGTCCAGCCTCATGCCACCCCATGCCCAGCCTATGCTGTATGGGCTCTTCCCTGCCCCGAGACATCCTTCACCATGACCTGCACAGGAGAGTTCTGGTGTCTCCTGGATGCTCCTCCTGTGTGGCCACCCCACTGTACATGACTGTCAGAGCTGGTTCTTGTTTTGCCTGCTGTCTATAATCTTGTCTGAACTTGATGGCACACACATGCCAGACAGGTCCCCAATTCTAAATGGAGCCAGAGATGCCAGTAAGTGTGACCTTCAGAAGGGCAGGCTAAGAGAAGACTCTGGGGTTCCTGGCCTCTGCCCTAGGGTGCTGTGGGATGGTCTGTATGTCAAATGTGTTGCTCTGACTGGTCAATAAATAAAACACTGATTGGCCAGTGGCCCGGCAGGAAGTATAGGCGGAACTAACAGGAGAATTGAGAGAACAGGAAGGCAGAGGGAGACACTGCCAGCCGCCGCCATGACAAGCAGCATGTGAAGATGCTGGTAAGCCACGAGCCACGTGGCAAGGTATAGATTTATAGAAATGGATTAATTCAAGATGTAAGAACTAGATAGCTAGAAGCCTGAGCCATTAGGCCAAACAGTTTAAATAATATAAGTGTCTGTGTGTTTATTTTATAAGTGGGCTGTCAGACTGCCAGGGCTTGGTGGACCGGAGAGAAAACTCTCCAGCTACACTAGGGGAGACTTCCCAGTTGGTTTACACATTGCTGACCTTGGGACCTGCGAGACTCAGGGCCCTTCCAGGCAGCTCTTCCTTCTTCTCCAGTTGTCTTGATGCTGGTTTCCAATAATGGCAACCAAAGGTACACTGAAGACATGGTCCTGCTCATGGGATCTGCCAGCCCAAGAGCTCTGGGCACGTGACACAGAGGCCTGCAGGCCCCAGCCCCAGGCTCTTCCTCTCAGCTTCCCCAGGCCACACAAACCCACTAGGCCTCCTCATCTGCTGTCCTTGTAATTGAAGCAGTGGCTGGTCACGTTATTAATTAGTAACATGTCACCCACATTACTGTAAGTTCCTCTCCTTCCCGGAGAAGTCTTCTGGGGACTTTATTTACAGTAGCTAATTTTTCAGATCTCCAAAAATAAACTGATATATGCTGTACATTTGTGGCCAGAAAAGTTGAGCTGCTGGTATTTTATCCTGGAAACATCATTACAAGATACTAATTGGGACTATAAATCCTATATTGAAAAAAAATAGCTAATAATTTCTTTAAAAAAAAAACCCTTCACTTTCAGTTACTTGACACATTAGGCTTGATTTGAAATTGTGGCTCTAAAATGTAAGAATTTTTGACTGGGAAACTAATCATTCCATTAATGTATAAATGGCTTGTTTTTGATAGGGAAGTGAACTCTCAGTTCTGTCTCCCTCTTTCAGTGCTAGAGTCTTGGTGACATCATCTTGTGGAAGAACAATGCAGAGACATTTGTTGGCCATGCTGTGACCAAGCAGTCCTATCTACGAAGGACACAGGGCTGTGAAGGACAAACAGAAACACTCCCCTAGGAGCCCTTAATGTGGACACCTGGCCATGACACAGACATCATGGCCTGGGGCTAGAATGGACCAGAAGGTCTTAGGGAGGCCTGCAGACCTGAAGCTTCGGGGTTCACTGACCACTCTGATAAGTGATCTCCTGCACCGTCTACACCACCTGCTTCCGCCTGTCACTGACAAACCCTCAAGATGCCGGTGGCATACTTGAGGAGCTGAGACCTTACTAAAAATGTCCTGTAGTTTCAGCAGAGTCAAATCACAGAGGACATGTGAAGTGCAGTGCACAGGCCTGAGACTGGGAGAGACTGCAGCACCACGCAGCATGTCAACTGCGGGCTCACAGAGGGAAGCCTGGGTTTGTCTGCACAGGAGTTGGGTGTAAAAACAAGTCATTGTTAGCCAGATCTCAATGACCAGAGGCCTTCACCCCTGGACCCCGACACCTCTTTTTGTTGTTTTTGGAATGTGTGTTTCCCTTGCCTGTTCCCAGTTCTCACTCCAGTGTCTAACTGGGGGTGTGTGTGCACAGGTGGGAATGATGAAGGGCCCACTCTCCTGGGCTTGACTGCTTGCCCTTGGCAGTGGAAGCAGTCACCCTACTGAGGGGAATAGGGAGGGCCCTGACACAGTGCTGTGCGTTCTTGAGCAACCCCAGACTCGAGCTAACCATCTGTAACTGGGCTGAGGCTGGTGGGTAGCCACAGCAAGCAGCCATGGGCCAGAGCCTGGGGTCCAAGCACAGGCCAAGGACAGTGGTCAGATTTTCACCCATGCTGAACTGCAGGACAAGGGGTGATTTGCCTCCAAGAGGTTCGGCCTGGAGGTCCCTCACTCCAGTTTCCAGGCTTTGCTGTCCCAGATTCTGCCAGAGGACAAGTAAGGCAAGGGACCGGGAAATGAGTGGGATCAAGTGTGACATTGTTAGGAGGGAGGGTCCTAACTACAGAGGATGTCATGGAGATACAGAGGTAAGGTGCCTTGTCTGGTATGGGGAAGGGCCCTCAGGGCGGTTTTTATGGATGACAAAGGATGCTGGTAAGGAAGGCACACAGTGTTGGGAAACGGGCTCTGAAGGGAATCAGAGCAGACCAAGTTCACAGTGGGCAGACCAGAGGGACTGGCAAGGCCTGGACGTAACAGCTGATGGGACCACTAGTGGGACTGAAACAGGGGAGTGGCATACATAGAAAATTGTATTTGGGGTGCTTCCCTAGGGTTCCTAGAGTTTAGTGGCCAGGTGGCTGTCCATGTGGCACTGAGCTGGAGAGGGCAGAATGGATGCTGACTTGAGAGAAGGCCACGGTGGGCAGACTTGGACATCAGAGTCAACAGAATCCACACTTGGCAGTGCCATCTAGTTCCCACCTGTGCATCTGAAGTGTGACACACTGACTGACACAGATCTGTCAATGAAACAGGAATGATTTGTGCTACATGGTGAACTTTCACCGCAGGTGACTGTGAAGGACTCACTGATATCAGAGCTGGGACTGAGAAGTCTGCTCTTGCATCCTTTGTTACCATAGCAACTAAATGCCTACCCTGAGCAAGGGGGGAAATGGCACCAAATGAGAGTGGCAGCCCATAAGGCATGAGCATTAGGGACCAGGTAGACAGGTCACCCTTGGAAATTCAAAGAAAACCACCAGTTTTCATAGAAAGGGGTAAGCCACAGCTGCATGCTGTCTCTGTAAAAATATCAGCTGAGGAAACACTACTCATGGAAAGCTAGCATTCAAGTTAGTTTGAAGCATTAAACTCCACTTGGAAATGAAGCAAAACAGAGGCCTGAGATGCTGCAGAAGGCAGGCACCCCAGAGTCAGACCTCAAGCCCAAAGTTGATGTGGGCTGCAGTCCTAGCCGCCTGTGGTTTCAACACATTATCACAGAGACACGATTCTAGCTTGCAACCTCCTATATGGAAGAAGGGCTCAGTGAGGGTGACTCTAACAACTGACAGAACTGCTGTCCGGGGAACACACTTTAGAAGGTTTTGTTTTTAATTGGGCCTTTCCTGAGCCAACTTGCCTTTACACACCATAGGAATAACATGCAGCATAATGGGGTAAATGTGGCCTCTTGGCACTGGTCACATGCCTGGGGGAGCTACTGAGATTCTACATTTGCTCTGAATATTGAAATGGAACCCTGCATGTGTAAATGTGTCTCTACATTCACACAGTTTCAAAGTGAACCAGAGAAGATGGACCAGAGCAGTAAGAGGGTGATTACAGCACAGCTCTCAGGAGCAGAGACGTTGAGCCTTCTGTTGTAAGGTGTCTTCTGCTTCTAGTTTCACTAAGACAAGGCTGCTGCTGTCTCAGGATGGGGCAGCCACTTAGATCCTGCTGTGTAGGGAAGTGCTCCTGGAGTGGGAGGGGTCTCTGTTGACATACCTGTCAGACCAACAGGATGACACTTGGTATCAGCTCACAGCCACCTCTGCCTAAAACTCCTGGTGCCACACTTGCCGAGAACACCAAAATGAGCTGGGATCTCTTTCATTCCTTTTCAATTACAGGAATTATAAAAATACTAAAATTGCTCAAAATTCAGAGGACAAAGGAAAAACCTCCTTATTTTACCTCTTAACTCCAGCACAGTAACACCCATAGGGGCTTTTCTAGCCATCTTCATGTTTTCACATGCTTTACTGAAATCTGAGTTTTTGTTTTGTTTTGTTCGAGACAGGGTTTCTCTGTGTAGCTCTGGCTGGCCTGGAACTCACTGTAGACCAGGTTGGCCTCTAACTCACAGAGTTCAGCCTGCCTCTGCCTCTGAGTGCTGGGATTACAGGTGTGGGCCACCGAATGCCTGACTAGTTTTGTTTTTTTTTAACTTAACCCTTTGTTACAGCCCATCTACTGTGCTAGTCTCCGTAACTTCTCTTTCAATGGCTGCATATCACCCCAGCCAGTGATAAGAACTATGCCTCACTCTGGGGCTCTGCTGGCACCTTGGCTACTTAGGAAATAACAGTACCATAAAGGAGGCTGTTGGGTTCTCAGTCTCTTTATGGCAGAACAGACAGAAACACTCTGCTTCTGGGGCTAGACCTTCTCTAATCTCTCTTGTCTAGAAAGGCATAGAAAACCACACTGGACTTCTTGGGGAAATGGACAGTAGCACACTTTCTTTTGGGCACAGCACTCACTGCCTCTATTTATTTTGTTTTGAGACAGAGTTTCATGTAGCCTAGCCTAGCCTCAAACTTGCTATGTAGTTGCAGCTAGCCATGAGCTCCTGATCCTCCTGCCTCTATGTTCTGAGTGCTGAGATTGAAGTGTCCAAGACAATGCTTGCTTTCTGTAGCTCTGGCTGTTTGTTCTCTGGCCTCAGCCTGAGTTGCCAGCTGAGCACACTACAGTGAGAGAGGAACCAGAGCACAATGACCTCTGCCCTCTGACACATGGGTTGCATTTGACCTACTTAGCTTCTGCATGGATCCTGTGAGTACTCTCACTCACACTTTGACGATGGAGCAGGGGTGTCTGCCTCAGACCCTTCTCCAGGTATCAGAGGTTCCCAGGGGTTGAGTTGTGGTCTTCACACCACATGCATCTCCCTTTAAAGGCAGAGAGCTGAGTCACTGTATCTGCTGGACACATGGGGGAGGGTCACTTCTGGCTGGGAAGAGGGGTAGCTATGCATACTGAAGAGCACTGGCCATGGAAGTTGTTATATTGGCAGACTGAACTCATGATCAGTCAGAACTGCAAGTCCAGAAATTGATGCCCATTTCCAGTTTCACTTGTATTTAAAATAAGAAGTATTAAGGCCAGGTGGTGGTGGCGCATGCCTTTAATCCCAGCACTCGGGAGGCAGAGCTGTGAGTTTGAGGCCAGCCTGGGCTACAGAGTGAGTTCCAGGACAGGCTCCAAAACTACACAGAGAAACCCTGTCTCAAAACAAACAAACAAAGAAACAAAAGCAAAACAAAACATAATAAAAAATAAAAAGAAAGCTACACAGAGAAACTCTGTCTCGAAAAAAAAAAAAAAAAATAAAAAGAAGTATTAACTTTTCCACTCTCACAGTAGGAAAAACTGTGTCCTGGCCACATTTGAAGGCACAGCTTTGATGGTCTTATACTTCAGGTCTGGGTCCAATACAAACAGGTGTGCAACCAACACAATGGATTCTGAGGTGTCTGTTAAGTCCTCATGCCTAGAGAAGTTAAAGTTAGCTCATCATGCAATATTTAATCTGGATAATAAATTATGACCCTAGAAAGAAAAGACAAAATAATACACAAATGCTCCATCCTTCCTTCAAGTGAAAGCTCTTCTGGTATAGCAGGAGGTGTCGCTGCACACCAAGCCTAGGACTCATCCCTGGCCAGTTCTTACATGTCCAGCCCTCTCTGGCCTGTGGCCACACCCTCACCCAGATCTTGACTACGTCCTCATTGATCCTGTCTTCTCCAGGTCCAACCATCTACCTGGGCTGGTGGCCCATCCCTATAATCCCAGCTCTCAGGAGGCAAGGCAGGAGGACTATGTGGAGTTTGAGGCCAGCCTGGGCTACAGAGCAAGGCTATGTCTCAAATCCATCCAAATACCACCAGCACCTACCAGGTCTGGATCCATCACCCCCTCTTTAATGTTCCCCATACTTTGTTTCCTGGCTGCCATCCTTCAAAGATGTTTTTCAAGATCTTACATCCTAATTCTCAAACTTTCTGGTCTTAGGATCCCTTTATAATCCTAAACATTACAGAGGAACCTAAAGTTTCAGCTTATATGGATTATAGCTATTAATTTTTATTATGCTAGAAGCTAAAACTGAGAAATTTAAAACAAATTTATTCATTAAAAATATAATTAAGCTCACAAGCTAACATAAATATTTTTAGATTGAAAACCTTTATATTACCCCAAAAGTTTAGTAAGCAGGTTTTAGAAACATTATTTTACTTTTATTATATTAGGCTACATGAGGCCATTGTCATTTGAGTATATAATGTGCTTCACATTGAACCAAGGCCTCATGAACGCTAGAAGAGCACTCTACAGTATGCGCAACCTACAGTCCAAGCAGCATAGCTCACTCATGTTCACACTAACCCTGGTAAGTGTGTGTGTGTGTGTGTGTGTGTGTGTGTGTGTGTGTGTGTTTAGGTTAGTTGTAATACAGAACATAAACTCTCATTAGTAACTTTTATGTACTGTTTTATTAAAATCCACTGGTTAGAGGCCAGATGTGGTGGTGTATACCTCTAACCAGCCAGGGCTACGTAGTAAGACCCTGTCTGTATCAAACCAGCCAATCAATGAACCAACCAAAACAACAACGAAACCTCCCTTGGTTGGTCTTAAATGTTGAATAAATTTTCCTTCTTGTCTTAAAAAATAACAACAACAAAAAAAAAACCCAAAGCAACAACAACAACAAACAAACAAACAACCCCCCCCCCCAAAAAAACATTATCAGTCTTTAAAAACTGATTAAAAAGTGATGGGTTTCATTATGGGATCTGCACAGACACTTTGATTTGTTGACTGTCCCATACCCCCACTGCCCACCTGTTCCTGCTAGTCTCTGCTCCCCCATGACCCTCCTTCTGCCTTCATGTCATATCAACACATTCTCATTTTCCACCGACTCCTCCTCCCTTAAGAGGCCATCACCTCCTAAGGCTCCCTTTTCAGTCTTATGACCTACAGCCACATCCTTACATACGGATATACACATATAGAAAATAAATCTAGAATTTGCAAATGAGAGAAAAACATATGGAATGCCTGTCTGTATGAATCTGGCTTATTTTGCTTATCCTAATAATTACTATTTCCATCTCTTTTCCTATAAATATCACAATTCCGTTCTTCAGAGCTATACAAAATCCCATTGTGTATAGTCTCCATTTTCCATATGGGTTCCTCTGCGATGGGCGTCCTGGCTGATGTGCACAGTGCAGCAGTAAACATGGGTATGCAGGCTCCTCCCTCTGGGGATGCGGACAGAGAGTCCTCTGGGTGTATGCCCACCTTGCCTGGGTTTGTAGCATCACATAGCAGCTTGGAAAATATTCCCAATGCTGAAGCCTGTCCTTATGCAGTATGACAGAAGTCATGTTTTAGCACTACTGACTGCATTAGAAAAGTCTAGAAGCAATGAGAAGCCAAGTTCTCAGAAATAGACACGAGTTTTCAAAGGTGATAATTTTGATCTGAGGCGTCTGGCTCTCATGACTGGGATACAGCACAGCCACTTCTTTCTGCTGAACTAGCAGGTTCACTTGGCTTTTAAGAAAACAGCTTACCAAGGGCTCAAGTTTTCACAGTTTGTCAGTTGTTTTCCAGTAAAAATGGCTAGTTCAGCTAGCAACTCAAACAGTTGGACAAATGCTTTTCCTTGGGGCAAGTGCTCCACTCCCAGGCACAAACCCATGGACTTCAGGAAATGGGCTAAGAATCACCGTTGGGGTCTGTAGTTCAACAGTGGAGAAAATGCCTAGAGAGCACAGGCTCTGTGTTTTAATCCCCAGTAACACAAAAAGAAACAGAATATCAAGAAACAAGTAATGGTTTATTAGGCCTTTGAATGATTCTCCTTGTGTCTATATTCTTTCAGCAAATACTATAGGAGCTCAACAATCAAGCAGTGTTTGATTTTTTTTTTAAGCTTCTAGAGACACACAGAAGCAAGAAACACATCCAGTCTCTGGAAATTCCCTTCTTTGAGGGCCCTGACTTTGTGACAAACCAGAGTTTACATGGGTGCTGTGGGAGGTTAAATGCTAACACCAAACCTCTCTAGTACAGAGTTTGGTAACTATTGTGCAAAATACTCCTATCTATTTTAAGCATTAAAAACTCATATTATGCACTTTTCCTCCAGTAAGAGGAAAGGAAACTACCTAAAATCAGTGTGTGTGTGTGTGTGTGTGTGTGTGTGTGTGTGTGTGTGTGTGCGCGTGCATATGCAGCATGCACACCTGTCCATGCCTGATGTGGAGGCCAGAGGACATCATGTTTCCTCAACTGTTTTTGTTATATATAATTTTGCTATGCTAAAGTTAAAACCTTCCTTTTTAATTAGACAAAAAGGGGGAAATGCTGTGGAACAATATTTCTACACTGTAAATATGTATTACTCTCATTGTTAATAAAAAGCTGATTGGCTGGTGGCTATGCAAGATTTTTGGAGCAGAGAGTATGCTGGGAAGAAGGAGGGCAGAGTCACAGGAGTCTTGAGCCAGACCCAGAGGAAGCAGGATGTGTACAAAATGAGGTAACTAGCCATGAGTCACATGGTAGAACTTAGATAAGAAATATGGGTTAATTCAATTTGTAAGAGCTAGTTAGTAGCAAGCCTAAGCTATTGGCTGAGCATTTATAATTAACATTAAGCTTCTTTGTGGTTATTTGGGAGCAGCTGCTGAAACACAGAAAAACTCGTGACTATAAATGGCCCTCAACGCCTGCTTGTTCACTCTCTGCCTATCCCCTTGAAAAAGGGTCTCTCAATGAATCTGGAGCTAGACTGGTTGCCAGCAGGCCCCAGAGATCCTCCTGTCTCTGTCTCCCGCAGTTCTGGTACAGGCACACATGTAGTCATACAGTTTTTAATGCCGGGCATTTGAACTTAAGGTCATTTTGCCTGCACAGCAAACATTCTTACACACTAAGCCATTCCCCTAGCCCAGAAATTACTATTTTTACCATGTTCATATGTAGAAGCACTGAATATCATGATTTTCTCCAGACTACACAGGCTCTGTGCTTATTATCTCTCCTTAGACCCCACCCCTCCCTTCGTCTTTTGAGACAGGGTCTCGTGTAGCTCAGCCTAGCCTCCTATTCACATTGTAGTCAAAGGTAGCACTGAAAGGCACTGGGCTTCCTCCACCTACAGATCCAATGTTACTCTGGGACCTACTCTTGGCAGCTGCCCCTCCCCCATGCTTTACTATTTAACTGGTGACTCTCTCCTCTATTCTAACTTCCTGCACTTAACAAGCTCTAGAGGAAAATCCAGAAAATCAATCATGGTTTGAAATTTGTTACAAAATAACTCTCTAGTCCAGTGGTTTTCAACCTTCCTAAAACTGAGCCCCCTTAATATAGTTCCTCATGTTGTATTGACCCCCAACCATAAAAGTTATTTTTTGCTACTACTTCATAACCATAATTTTGTTACTGCTTTGAATTGTAATGTAAATATTTCTGGAGATTAGAGGTTTGCCAAAGGGGTTGCGACCCCCAGGTTGAGAACCACTGCTCTGGACTGCATCAAGGCTAGGGCCAGACTTCCATGGGAAGGCACAGCCGCCTCCAAAGCAAAGGGAGGACACAGCCTCTGTTGGCACGCCTGTGCAGCCCCAGGCCACTCCCTTCCGGAAGGGAGTATCTGTCTGCTAGTCTGCCATGACAAGATGAAGTCCAGCAGACCTCGGGCTCTCCAGAGAGCTGCTGCAAGTCAGGTGACACCTGGGAAGCTCCAGGACTGCCTGATAGATGAAAGGGTCCCTTTGTCTTTTTACTTTCATCTTTGGAGACAAACTTTTTCTATAAAGAGCCAGAGAGCAGATAGTCCAGACTTTGTGGCAAAATTAAAAATATATTATAGATATACCAGAGCACAAAAATATGTTCCACCTTCTTTGCACAAAATTCAACATATAGTAATGGAATACATTTGGCCAACCTTTGAGGGGATATAGCAAGAAAGGATGAAGAGATAATTTACTGAACAACCATTTAAGTTAGTGTTCCCCCTCATTAACTCAAACCATCACCCTAAGAACCGTGTTTATCTCAGGCTGCCGGAGACAGGTGGTGGGCTGGCTCCGACTGTGCTCCTGCCCTAAGGCAGCAGCTCGAGGGGCTTCTCTGTGGAGAGCTGGGCTCTACCTGGGGTTTTCCCTCCCCTCCACAGTCCTTTGCCGTGGTTTGGTGGGGACAAACTCTTTCACTTTCTGACTGTCTGCAATGTCCTTATTTTCCCTTCATCTAAGGAGCATTGGGAAAATTCAGACTTTGGACAGCTATTACTTCAGTTAGAGCTGCTCCTTTACTGTCTTCTGGCCAGCACTGCTTCTGACGGAAGTCGGCCGTCACTCCTGTCGTGGCTCTGCGATGTGCACGGCTGCTTTCCTCGGCTGCTTTTCAGATTTTTCTTTTCATTACCGGGTCTCAGCAATTTGATTATGATATGACTCGATGTGGTTTTCTTTGTATTTACCCTGGTTATCCATTGCAGGGCTTCCAAGATCAGTGGTTTGATATTTTAGATCAAACTCTGAGAGGCTTTTTGTTTCCCGAGACCTATGGGAGAGTGTGACTCGCTCAGATGCCGTCTGCCAGCTCTCTCACTGTGGTAGGTAGACTCTGAGCAGGCCTGATGATCTCCCGAGTCTCACGGCTTGATGTAACCCTTGCTGTTTATGGCTTGCTTCTAATAACCGATAATTCAGAGACACTGTAGGATGTCATTCTGAGTTAGGGCCTAAGAGACTAGGACTCCTCGCTAACATTCTCGTTGATGGAACCCACTGTCATCCACTGAGGCTCTCTACTGTGATGGCCATGTGACACAGGTCTGAAAGCACTTCCCAAGAACTGAATTCTGCCAGAGACCACTCAGTGAACTTGGAAGCAGATTCTATGACATCTTTTCCTGCCTTCTCCTTCCTTCCCCCTCTCCCTCCCTATTTTGGACAGGATCTTACAATGCAGCCCAGGATGGCCTCCAAGTTGCCTTCCTGAGTGCTGAGATTACAGGCACACAATACCACACTGGCTGATACCTGGACTGTAGCACCAAACAAAGCCATGCTGGCCTCCTCTGGCCACCAACTTATATAATAATAACTGTAACTGTTGCTTTTAGTCACTAAAATTTGATTTGTTATGTGGTAATAGGCAACCTACATGCTAATGCTTTCTCCTCTTCCTCATTTCTTCCATTAGTGAATGTTTCGATTAAAGAATGATTTCTCAGCTCTAGAATTTTCATTTGGTTCTTTTCTCTAGTTTACATTTCTTCTCCTTTGGGAGGGTAGATTATTTTCATCTTAAGTTTTGAATGTATTTTTTAAAATATTCATCTTATTTTTAATTATGAGCATGTGTATCTGTGTTTGGGTATGTGCACACGAGTGCAGGTGTCTGTGGATGTCAGAGGCATCAGAGCCCCTGAGGATGGAGTTCCAGGGGGTTATTCACTTGCTGACATGGGCACTAGGAAGTGAACTCAGGTCCTCTGCAAGAGCAGTATAAGCTCTTAACTGCTGAACCATCTCTCCAGTTCCTTTGAACTTATTTTTAATAGCTGTTTTGAAACATACCTGTCTGCTAATTCGGCCATACCTGCCATTTCTGGCTCTATTTTTAATCCATTAATTAAGTTTTTTGAGACAGGGATGTCCTGGAACATGCTTTGTAGACCAGGCTAGCCTGAAATTCACAGTGTTTGTCTTCTGTGACATAGACTTATTATGTAGCCCAGAGTGGCCCTAAACTTGTTATCCTCCTGCCTCAGCCTCCTGAGTGCTGGCATTACAGGTGTACGTCACCATGCCCGGCTCTGTAGGTCTGAAATGGCTGGGCTTCTAACTGAATTCTGGATCTTGTGAATGAAGTTCCACGGTGGGTATCCATGCCATGCTGCCTTGGGAGATCACTGGTCTTGGTAAGTCAGTTTGGTTCTTTGCAGGCTGCTTTCCTTTGTACTTCCACTGAGCTGGACTTAAGCCCTGATGGGTGTCTTCCTCACTGTTCTACTGCAGTGAGGAGACACCATGACCATGGAAACTCTTATCAAAGGAAGCATTTGGTTGGGGCTGGCTTACAGTGTCATCATGGCGGGATGCATGGCGGTACACAGACAGACATGGTGGTAGAGAAGTACCTGACAGTTCTACATCCTGATCTGCAGGCAGCAGGAAGAGGGAGAGCTGGGCCTGGTTTGAGCATCAGAAACCTCAAGGCCACCCCCAGTGATACACACCTCCTCCAACAAGGCCACACCTCCGAATCCTTCTCAAATAGTGCTACTCCTGGATGACTAAGCATTCAAATATATGAGCCTATGAGGGCCATTCTTATGCAAATCAACACCATGGGAAAGTGCTCTACCACTGAACTCTGTTCCCAAACTCAAGATTCCTTTTCAAGCTTTATTTGGGAGGGAAGGAGTAGTCTCTCTAGGGCAAGTGGAGCCCATTCCCAAGTCCTGGCCTCTGCAGAGTCATCACTGAACATCGTGGATGTGCCACCACATGTACTGGCAGGTGACAGCCCAGACAGAAAGAGCTCTTCCCAAGGTGGCACCCTTCCATCCTTCTACAAGTGCTAGCTGGGGCGCCCCCCAGCTCTTGTCTCAGCCCATAGGTGATACTCTTCCCTGGGAAGCCTCACTGCACTCACCTCTTCTCTTGGGGCTCATGGGCCTGTGCTGCTGTTTCCTAGTGTCTGAAGCAGGATTTAAAATAGCCTGTCCAGTTTTCTAGTCATTTAGGATAAAAGTATGGGAACCTTAGAAGCAATATTCTCTCTCTTGTTTTTTTGAGACAGGGTTTCTGTGTGTAGCTTTGGAGCCTGTCCTGGAACTCAATCTGTAGACCAGATTGGCCTTGAACTCATAGAGATCTGCCTGCTTCTGCCTCCCAATTGCTGGGATTAAAGGCATATGTCACCACAACCTGGCACATTTTCTTCTTAATGCAAGTACAGTTACTTTTTCCATGTCTATTAAAGACAACTTAAAATCTAAACACTTCATATTATGGAGTTACATATTTATGGAATTTAGTATTATGGAAATACAGTTTGGAAACTGGGTATGGTCCCTGACTAAGGCCTTATAATCCATTACTCAGAAAGCTGAGGCATATGTCAGGTGGTGGTGGCGGCGGCGGCGGCAGCACTCCGGAGGCAGAGCCAGGCAGATCTCTGTGAGTTCCAGGACAGCCTGGTCTACAGAGCAAGATCCAGGACAGGCACCAAAACTACACAGAGAAACCCTGTCTTGAAACCCTCCTCCCCTCAAAAAAGAAAAAAAAAAAAAAAAAGAAAAAAAGAAATCTGAGGAAGGAAAATTGCCTTGAGTTCAAGGCCTGTCTGAGCTGCACAGTGAGTTCTAGGCCAGCCTGGGCCCTAGAGCAAGTGGTGGCCCACGCCTTTGATCCCAGTGCTCTGGAAGCAGAGGCAGAGGCAGACGGATCTCTGTGAGTCTGAGGCCAGCCTGGGTGACATGAGGGACCAGAAGGCAGATTCCCGACAGGCAGACGGATGGGGTGCTGGTGGTGGTGGCCCATGACTAGGCAATAAGGATGCTGAATTTCTAAGATAGCAGGCTTCTTCTCACTCCCCAACCTGAGACAAAAGCCTAGTAGGCCTCCTGCTGATAGGCTGGCTCAAAGTTCAAGGCTAGATATGATTAGGACATGTTTACTCACCAGGTGTGGGCCGATCAGCCATCCTGTCTTTCTTCAAACAGACCAACTCTAAATTAGGGGGAAGCTCCTCCAAAGACTTAAAACAACGTAGCCCTCAAGGAGAGGCCCAGCTTCAGCCTTTCAGATCTCTTCTGTGTGCCCCGCTGTGTATGTGTCCCCTCCCTCCTAAGAAGAGCCATTCTTTATCGGCTGATCCTGTCTGCTGTGACTGAGAGGTCCCCACCACCACCCATTACACCGGAGAGTCTCTCTGCCTTTGAATTCTTTAACAGGTAGAGAAAACAAATCTGATCAAGACCCTAGACAGTAACATACATGCAGAATTCCCCAGGCCAGCCAAGGCTGCACACTGAGACACTATCTCAAAAATAACAAGAAAAAAACCAACCACAACAAAATAAGACAAAGCCCCCAAACCAAAACACCCCCTACTACCAAACCTAAAATAAATGCACTCTGCCTGGGAGCTTGGCAGAAGCAGAAGGAAACAGCCTGCCCAGCTCTTCTGTTCCACAGGACCAGTCTGCAGTCTTTCCTGGCTCACTGTTGCTTCTTATGTTAATAATCAAGCAAGGATGAGTTTGAGGAGAACAGTAATAAAAGTCTAGGAAATGCAAATGTATGCAAATTTTCTACTCGACCTTGATAACTGATTTGTTATGATGGGCCCATCAAACCCAAGCAACTATTCAGTGAAAACTTAAGACACAGGACAACGTGCCCACTCCTCTACAACACCAGCACAGCAGTTAATGCAGTGCATGCTTTACTTCTCCCTGGTACAGTGCAGGTGGAGGCTGCTCACACAGCACAGTCATTCACACTGCCCTGTAAGCCCTCAGTGCAGCCACTGGTGTCTTTCTCACCAACCAACTTGGCTCTTAGGACGACGACGACCTCATATGTAGCTCCTAACTTCACCAGGGCTGACCCTCCACAGGCCAGGCAGTATGGAGATGAGCATGTGGCTCCACTTAACTATACACCCAGGTTAAACAGCAGTGGTTGTTTTAGAATCCTTGTTACCATAACCTTTAAAGTTTCCCATGTATCCAAGTCCCTTTGCAGGAGATGCACAATTGCTCCTGGCTGATTCTGAAGCCATGAGCTGTGTGACTACAGGGGAGCCAGGAGCTTTTGGGCAATGGAGGTGGGAGCATAAGTGGTACAGTCAGGTGTCAGCTCACAGCAGAGGGCAGTGGATGGGAGACATCCTGGAAAGCTCACCAGCCCCCGTGAATGTAATGATGGCTCTTTAAGAGCAGTTACAGCTTAAGGTTACAGGTTATTACAGCCATCAGAGAGCCTAAGGCCTGAAGCTGGCCTCTGACCACATGAAATCCCATGCCCACAGTTTTTTTCCACCTTTATCCTGAGCCACACTGGGTCTTTCCCTTCCACATCCTTGGAGAAATTGAGGCAGTCCCCTGGTTACTTAAACCCATGTCCCCAGATTCCCCGTTTTGGGAAAGCAATGATAAATAAATCCGAGCACACTCAGCAGCACTTTGCAGACGCTTGCCTCCTTCACTGAACGTGCACCTCATCAATCACACTATTGTCTGCTTGAAAGGCGAGCCTTGTAAATGTCATATCCACTCAGGCCCAAGGAGAGGCGCATCCAAATGCAGCAAGGAGTTTTAATTGGATAGTGTAATTAAACTAAAAAACCCCAGCAGACTCCCTTGACAGGCTAGATGAAGACCCCTTTTAATAGGGCTCAGGAACATATCTGTTAAGAGGAGAGGCATCCTGCCTCTGATCGTGCTCCAAAGCACTCCAATAACTGGAGCATTTACTTCAGGAGAGTCCACTGCTCTGCCACCAGGCAGTACTCACCGTATTTGATATGGAATTTAGGAAGTGAGTCCACGTCAGACAGAAAAAACCCTAACACTGCTGGACTTTCTAATGTGTGAGACCAGCTCTGGGACCCGTCAACAGAGCCTGAAGGTAGGCTGTAGGCCGCCAGGGCATAAACACAGGTGCCTGCTGTATGGCAACATAGCCATGAACACCCACCACCCACCTCACCTGCATTCCTCTTGCGCACATTCTCAGGGGCACGTAAAAATGACAAACATCCCAGGTATGCGCTTCTTCAGAAGCTGAACTAGGGTGCCTGTCATGTTGGGGAAGTGTGGATGTGTGTGGTCTCTGCTGGAGCTGCCCCACCAAACAGGAGAAAGAGAGTGGGTGGTCAGTGGGTTTGGGCTGGGGTGTGCCAAGTGACTTTAGGAAAACAAATCCTGACCCTTCTGCCACCTTTTATTGGAGAGGGGCAGGGGATGCCATGCAATCAGATGTGAAATCCCATAGAGAGAGTCAGTGAGGACACATGAAGAGGGATGTTTTACAGGTAGCCCACGCCAATCCCTTTCACAGGGAATGTCAGTGTCTCAGAAGATCAAAGAGCTCCCCCTGATCTACAGCACGCCTCTGAACTAGGGCTCTGGTGGGTACAGAGGTGCAATTGTAGAGCTCCCTCTAGAGCTTTCTACAGCCAGCCAGTTGTTCTGCTTTATTTACACAGATCTCAGTCTGCTGCCCTGAGTGCTCAGGTGGACTGTTCTGTTCTAAGGAAGGTGATGACTTTGCTTAACAACGGCTTTCGCTCCTCATGAAGTCAGCTTGGAGCTCTGTCTGCAAACCTTTGAACATCTCTAATACTGGTCTTTCTCTCTAGTTGATAAACCCATGAAGAGCATGTAAGTGAACACACACCATCTGTGAAAACTGGATACTGAATAAACCATCAAATGCTTTTAGGTTTAAATGAAAACTACATAAAAGCATTTCAACCATCAATTTGGCTATCACCTCTAGCCAGTATGAATTCTGCTGGAAAAGCTATTTTCGTGCAGATGTAGAATTCAATGGGAAAGACTGACTCGTGTACCAACATCAATCAAAATGTCGACTTCCCTGGCAGCTCTCAACAGTAAGGCAGGTTCAAAGGTCACAGGATAAAGAAAAAGCCAAGCTCTGGTTCAGCTCTAATATCTCCTCGCAGAAGTCTTGTAAAAGTACCCCCTTCTGCATTAGCCTGGCTTTCATTAATCTTCTTGCCATCTTCTTTAACTAGTCATGCAGAACCGTTCGATAGCAAGGCGTATAATGGGGAAGGCCCTGTGCCTATTACCGCGTTAACATTCTCTTAAGCCCAGTGCAACAATAGAATGGGAGGCAGAGGAGAGCTGGACGCAGGGTGAGGTTCGGGCAATTCAATCACAGCCTGGCTTACCTATGTACTCTGACCCACAAGACACAAGGGGCCTTTGTGTCTAACTGGCTTGGCCATTAAGGCTGCTCAAGATCACAACAAAGCTAATCTTTTCCATTTAAGCTAAATCAATGTGGACAAATCATTATTCAGTAGCTTTAATTTAATTAGTAAATTAAATACACTACTTTACAGATCTTGTCAAGTACTTATGAAAAGAAAGATTCATGTAAATGAGAGGTCACCAATAAGTCCAGCTGGCTCAGCTCCGGGTCTTAGCTGAATCCTGTCTCTAGTACCCAGGGGTTCTACTTACTAGAGCTATGGTCACAGCTCCTAACCCTAGAGAGTTCCTAGATTTGGTCCAAACAGTTTTGGACAAAAAAAGCAAAGCAAAGCAAAGCAGAACACCTCCCACCAATATAACCACAGCATCGGCAGAATCAGATTTTCTTTAAATTATACTATTGCAAGAAACGTAATCAGGTTACCTCTATTCTGTTGCTTCCTTAAGATTGAGTATGATCTACACTTAACTGAGATATAGAGTGCTTCTCAGCTATAAAGATGACAGCTACTTTATTAAGGTTTAAATCTGATTTCCTAATGATGGGCAGCTTCCTAAAGACCCTGAACCTGCACAAGATTCTTTTGAGGGTACCAGACCTGGTGTGGTGGAGTTTGGTACCTTGACACACAGCCCAAGTCTCCCGTGTCACAGAAAGGTCCCTGTTTTTTTTCAGCACTAGAGCAGACATTAACATTCACTTTAAAAAGAAAAGATGTTTGTCGGAACCCTTCAAAATAGCACAAGAAAGCCCAAGGAGGGGCAAGCCAGACTGAGCGCACACTGATCTCAATGATAAAGGCTTTTCCTCCCTCAATCAGGGCTCTCACACAGATTTTCTGAATTCTTCTGAGTCTGTTTATCCACACAGGTTCTTTAAGCCTTGTATCTATTTAGTCAGTTCCAGGTCCTTAAGCACTCACAGGGACAGAGTGATAAATCTCTCTCAACACTGGCCTAAGAGGGAGAAGCAGGGTGCAGGAGCATACAGGCTGTGCTGTTTCCACAGTCTGTAATTCCATGCTTCCCCGTGCAAATGCTCAGCCCCTTTGCCAAGTCAGCTATTCACACACTTTGGGGATGTGGCATCAATTAGACCTGAGCTGTGTCTTAGGAAGACCGGATGAATGGTGTGACAGCAGCTTTCTCCATAAACCCTGCAAAATGGCCGTATTCGAAGGGTTGAAAACATTTCTTTTCTGTTCAAAATTCTGACAAACATGTCTCAAGTAAGAACGGGGATAGCTTCATTATCCTCCCCACACTTAACGCCTTTTTGTGAAGCAGGCTGCTTAATAACACGTCTGTTCTGTTTTCACAACTAAATTATTCCACTTGGTCACACGTTCCAGTCTCTGGGAAGACACTTGTGTTATGAGAGATAAAAACATGAAAAAGAGAATATATTGCAGAAATCAAAAACCTTATCTACTTCTAGACTCTTTCTCTTTGCCATAATTCATTCAAGAAGCCCTAAGAATAATTTTTGATGTAAACTCAGCTACAAACATACATCACTATGCTGATAAAAATCACAGGCTAAACTTATGAAATATAGTGACTTTCATTTCTTTAGTGCTGCTAAAATAACTTTTTCTAAGGTTCAACAGACATAAGAGATAAAAAGGGTTACCATTAATCCTTTAGGGAAAAAAACGCAAGAAGGAAAGAAAGAAGAGAACCAGCGGCCCCCATAGATTAACCCCGTGGTCTGGTGAGGGTCTGAGGAGGGGCTTTTTAGACCCAGCGGCTGAATTAATCTAGCGAGGATCCTGGAGATGATAAGAATACACAATGCTGACTTGACTCATTCACTAACACCCGGTGTGGGCACTTTATAAGAATTACAGGGAACAACTTTTGATTCCTCGATCCTGGTTCATTCAGTTTCAAGTTGACCAACATTCACTGTAGATAACTGTAAAGATTGCTGGGCCAATCTGCTCAGTGGGGATTCGGGACAGGATGGGGAGTAGGGGGTGGGGAAGAAGGGGGAAAGAGATTCTAAAGAGATGAGCAGCACACTGCACCTGTCCGGAGGTCATACAAACTCCCGGGCAATGATTGGGAATGAGCGGAGTGAATGAGGGAAGGGGGCAATGTCCCGAGTCAGCAGTAGGGCCAGGTGGAAGGTATATTCCAGATAGTCACAACAGCAAAGCACACAACATATAGTGTGACTGTACCTCACAGCCTGAGTGATCAGTGGCTTTCAGCGTCAGCAAAGGCTGTGCCGAGGAGTTTGAACTTTATTTTGCAAGCATATAATTTTAAAGTCTTTTTCTTTCAGGAAAAAAAGATTATATTTGTGTGTATCTGTGTGCGTGTTTGTGTACACGTGTGCATGGAGGCCAGAAGACGGTGTCAGATGTCCTCCAATATTACCCTCTGCCTATCACTTTTCGGGCCTGGTCTCCCTGAGCATGGGGCTCATTTTTTCTCAGCTGGGCTGGAAGGCACCAAGGCCCAGCAATGCTCTCTGGCTCCGTCCCTGACTGCAGCAAGGGTTCCAGGCATGCATGGGACGGAATGCGTCCTCTCTTTTTGTTTTTCACCCTCCTCCCCCAGCCACGACCACTTGTGCCCTTTAGGACCCTGTGTGTCCTTGGAGCTCAGAGAACATGGCTTCAACAGCACTGCTACAGAGTACCGGGCAGGGAGCTGTTCTCTTTAGCCACAGGGAGACAGGGACCCCCGAGCCCCCCCAAAGCTATGTACCTGGTTTGCACACTGGGACATGTCAGAGAGAAGACCCTGGAGACTGTCAGCAGTGAAAAGATGGCCCTGCCTGCTCAGCTGCACCCTTAAGCTGAGGATGTGGCCCATGAACACACATGTGCAGTAATTCCTTCATGACTGACTGATCTTTTGAGACCATGGGAGGTGGGTGGCTGTGAACCTTCCCTGCTAGCTGGGCATGTGACATCTACACTTTTTCAGTGCCTGCGTTATCGCCCTTCTAGGCACAGCCTGTATCTGTGAATGAGAAGGAGCCCAAATCTGGTCCTTGTTCCTCCTACAACTCCCTACTCCAGGTTAGGTCTCTATGCAACACGCAGATGACCACTTGCCATTTCTAAGACAAGCTATAAAATGTCTCTCTTTAAAATATCCTTAGGAAGGAAGATGCCAGGACAAACACTTTTGGGGGGCACCAAGATAGGGAGGGTGGAATTGGGGACAGGCTTACTCATGGCAGAGGGGGTCTAGTAGCCTTCAGGCTCCAGCAGCAGCAAGCACTTTTCTCATGGGTCTCTTCTGCCAAGTGCCCTGCAGTCACAGCCTCACTGGGGTGACGGTGGATGGCAGGGACAGCAGTAAGAGGACAAGAATGACCTCATGCCTCTCTCTACCCACTAAGCTTTCCTTTCTTGCCAAGCTGGAGACTGAGCCGAAAGAAACTTTTTCATAGCTGGATTTGACACTGAAATAAAACACTGATCATGGGTGTATGTGGCATGTGCCCAGCCTGTAAGCCTTGCTGAGGGGCTCAGCACCGTGAGGTGCCCTTTTAGTCAGGATGACTTTGGAAATGAGCCACATTATAAACATTCCCTGGCCTCTGCCTTTCCTAGTGTTCCTTCTGAGCATATAATTCCTCATAACATTTGTTCTCAGATTCATAGACATGGGAACACAGGTCCCCAAATTAGATGCTCAGTATGTACCTCAAGTTGCCAAGCCAAGAGCCACTGGGGTGAGCTCTGGTGATAGGAGATGCTGAGATGCAGCAGCAGTCTGAGAAGAACCCTGTTTACCAGCCTTCCCTATGCCACCAAGAACACGTACACAGTTTTGGCTGTTTGCTACCAGAGAGGCTCCACTGTGAACTATGCATTCTTTTTGCCCCGTGCTAGGGCTGGAGTCCTAAAAAACGATTGAGTGATTAATCTAAATACTACACTCAATTACTTAACTGAGAAATATAACATGCCCAAATGGTGTCTGCTTGGATGGTTTAGTGGAAGAATGCCAGCCCAGTAGTGGCCTCTTCTGTAGGACCAGGCACAAGTTTAGTTGTGAGCCAGAGGCCACGTAGCTGCCAATAATCTGGGTGTGCTGGACTTCCTGCATGATGGACGCCTAAGTCTAGACTCTGGCTGCCACAGGAAATCCACCTTTCACTGGTGTGGCACAGGAAGGGAGCAGGTCTAGGGCTGACTGATCAAGCTCCCCCAGTGGGAAGGGACAGGAGCACAAAGTAAACCAAGGACTCTCCTGAGTGCAGATTCCAGCAGGAACCTACCTGCCTGGTGACCCAGCCCCCAGAGCACGGGGCCTCAAGGGCCTTTGCTGACAGCAAGATGAACAAGATGGGGCTCACCTCAGGCTCTAGATACATAATACAATCCTGTTTGATTAAAAGAAATTTCTGGTAATGAGTTAAACAGGCCCAAGGAAAAAAGGACATGGTGGCCATATATTCTCCCAGCACCCGGCACCCAGGGAGGAGGGACGAGAAAAGGAGACATAAATAAAGGACTACTCACTGGGGCTCTTTTCCTCGGCAAGGTCACAGGCACAGAGCAGGTCAGAATCGATTGAGATGGGCTTCTGCTTAATCCAAAACTTAGTGCTGGCTTTCTGATTTGTAACAGGGTCTATCTCTACTTTGTCTCCAGAGATACCTGTGAGGCCAAGGGGGGGGGGAGGAGGGGACAACAAAAAGAAGCCATGAAATGAGGAAGGTGCCAGTGACTTTAGTGCAATGACCTGACCTGCTGGATAAATCATAAAGTGGTTTAGCATGAGCTCTTAGGGCTTGAGGGAGTCTTCCCACAGGCACGGTTTCTAAATAGCATCCGAGACTCTCATAGTATGGTTGCCTGAGCAGGCGAGCTGTGTCGTGTGGGGTGATAACCCAAAGATTCAGAAAGCTATTAGGGAATGTGCTTTCTCTGATATTATAGAGACACAAAACAGAATTTCCCCGTGTACTGCTAACAGCACTATATCTGTATTGTAATGACATAAGCTAGAATAGAGGGCCATTTAAAGATAGTGCTGATCCTCTTTTTTTTTTTTTTTTTTTAAATAAAGACCCTAAGTAATAGATTATGTTACCCATATAGAGTTTTTGATTTGGAAAAATTTTACATTAAAAATAGAGGGGGAGGAGACAGAAGTTTGCTCTGTGACACCAAATGATTTCCCAAGTAATACTTAAGGGAGGCCACAGGGGGAGCAAAGGGTCTCCACACAAAACTCTGGAAATTCAAATCTCAAAGCCTGCCTTTCAGGTGGGGAAGGGCCTCGCCTCTCTGCCGAAGGAGAGACTCCAGTGTTTTCTTGGCATATGCTGGAAAATGAGCAGGAACCAATGAGGTGCAGGGTCAGGATGGACACACTGAAGGCGCCCTCTCGGTATTTTTGAGATGACACGGTCTGTCTGACACACCAAATCTAGTTCACAAGTCCTCTTTTGCTGAAAAGAGAAATTTGTTCATGGAGTGAGATGTAAACCTTTAATATGTGTTCTGGAGTGAGCCCCACAGGCAGCCTTACAATTTTTAGGTCATAGTTTTAAGGTCAGGGTCAAAGTGGAAAAAAAATAAAAAAGAAGTCAAGATTTAAAAAAAGCCCTGAAATAATCAGTTGTACATACTGGAATAGAAAAGACCAGCAGAGCTTGTGAGAAATGATTAGTAGCTCAAAAGAGGATAAAACCCCACCCAAACCAGCTCAGTTAGTACCCCCACCCCAACCGAAACACAGACACACATACAACCACCTCTGCCTGGCAACAAATTTAAATGTAAAGAAGAAATAAAAACAAATGCAATCTCCATGACTGGACTTTGTCCCCTCCATCCACTGTAATATTTTGTGAGCAGATTCATTCCAAACCCAGGGAAGACAAAGGAAGGAGGCCATGTACAGATGTGAGAACAATGCAGGGACGCATGCTAACTTTGTCATCTGTGGTAGAGTCCAGGAATTGTTTTGTGTGTGTGTGGTTTTTTTTTTTTTTTTTTTTCTAATTTTATTAACCAAATGCTGGGCTTGCACTGGACAATATTTAAGAGCAACATATTTCAGTTAGGCATAATGTCCTAAGTCCAGCTGACTCTAAATCTCAGGTATGGAGGATTTCAGAAGGCTGAGAAGCTATCAGGAGACCAACTTGATTACATTTCACTTGAAATAGACTATGACTATCCCACTGCACTCTTGCCTCCAATTTGGTCATTAATTGTTAAGGATCTGGACATCTCTATAGTTCCCTGAAAGAAGACAAGTACTTAAGCCACGGCAGTGGTAACAGGGTGTGTGTCCATGTGAGCAGGGCTCCCCTCCTTATCGGCTTCTTATTTTGACATTTATAACAGTCAAAATGAACAGAACAAAATAAATGTGCATATCTCTTATGTGGAAATAAACCTCGCCCCACATTCCTCTTTCAGGAAGAAAAAAAAAAATCACCACCAGACAGAGATGGTTAAAATTTTCTTCTAAGGCCATGCAACTCCTGAAGCCGCAGTCAGTCAATACTGCTAATGTACCTTGTTAATTTGATAGGATTTGTCAGGTAACTCCACTGGAAAATTATATAAAACTGTTCCAGATGAAAAGATGATAGTGACATGAATTAAAGTGATAGAACAATAGTGGAATATAAACCAGAAATGACACCCAAAGTGGCTGTTGATTTATTGCCATACTGAGTTTGGTTCTGGGCTCCCATGTATATTAGTGCTACAAATCTGGGTCCATTTAGCAGAGGGATGCTCATACATACATCACCAGCTCCTGCTCCAAGCCAAGGTCACTCCCCATTGCATCAATCTTTTCAGCAGAGCCTACTGCACAAAGCAGGACTCCTGTAACCATCTCAGATCTAACAGACTGCCCATCCTCTCTCATCTTCCTTTTATCATGTAAAGTACACTTTTAACTTCCATTATTTTTATCTGCAAATTGTTAGCGCATAGTTCATCCATTACCTGCGGTATCTGTGCATCAGTTGCCTACGCTCTACTTGGCCACAGAACCCTTTCCCAATGACACCCTTTCCTGGGGTTACTGCCACTGATGCAGTTCACAGAAGGGAACCCCGAGACTGCAGATTGGGGATGGAGATGTGGGAGATGAATGCAAATGGCTCAAGATGGGCAGACAGGTGGAACATCATTTAAACAATTGGTGTGCTTCACAAAAGCAGCATGCACAGGAGATTTTTTTCCTGAATCGAATCACATTTTCCCACTGACTTGGTTCCAGTGATACTCTGTCTTCATTTTGGATTGATCTGTAATTGGCAGGGGCTCCCAACACTTCAGTTTTAAGTTTCCATGCCCTGCAGGCTTTCAGTCAGGTAGTTAATGATCTGTAAAACTCTTGCCTGCCTCAAGGAGTCACTATTTAAAGGAACCTGTGGGGGAAATCTTTCCTGATGGGAAAAACCCTTTGTGCGTTAAATAATCTCACAATGGAGAGGTGTGAATCTCTATGCTTCTTAAAGCTGAGTGAGGCCCCACAGACTTGGTTGTCCCTACTGGACAAGGGCAAGCAGGATGGGAGGGCCCCACCTTGCTGAGCATATCTAAGTCTGGAGGCAAGTGGAGACCTCTGGGAGCCTAAGCATTTTTTTTTTTTTTTTGGGGGGGGGCTGGAAGGTTGGAAGCTCACTGGAGGGAGGTTGGCTAGGAGGTTTACTTCAGGCTATAGAGAAGGATGCTGGAGCTAGGGTGCTGTGTATGGGGTGGGGGTGGGGGGGTATGCGACCTACGCTGGTGGGACTCTTATCAGGGAGGTCAATCAGTGCAATTGGACCCACTTGCCACTGCAGCCTTTGAAGTGTGCAAAGGAGGAGGTGGGGCCAGAGCAGCACTGCTTCCCGGTGACTGCAGAGCACAAAGAAGACTGCTGCTACCATGTTCTCTGTGGTTCACCATCCTTAAGGCTAGGGCCCAGGCCTCTGGCAAAGGTGTGACCCTGGTGGGCTCCAGGAATCATATGGAACAGTGTTCTCAGGCCCAGCAGGCATGACATTGTCACTCACATCATTTATTAAGTATCCACAGCCGATTAAAGCACTGAGCACTAAAGGCACTAGGTGCCTTCAAGGCTAGAGAGCCTCTGTGCACTCCAGCAGCTGCTCATTCTATTTTATAGATAAGGAAACAGAAACACAAGAAGGCTAAGGAACCTGTCCAAGATCACACAACTCACAAGGGGCCTGGGACCTGAAGCCAGGAGGTCTGGTGCCAGAACCCATCCTCTCTGGCACCACACTGGTCAGCAGGAACTGTGCTGGCTTCTACTAGAACATGTCTGCTGAGGGAAGGGGTCTTTGATGAAGTCCCAGAGCTTGGAAGTAGGAAAGCCATTCTTCCAATCAAGAATTGTCTGGTTCCCAGATGGCCCTGAGTCAAGAAGACAGAGTAAACTCTGCCCAAGCAGCCTTGCAGTAACTCTCCCTTTCCTACTTTCACAGGGCATAAGAAAGTGTTCAGATGGCAAACAAACGCCCATGCCCATGCTTGGCAAGCCAGCACACCATCCAGTCATTGTTCTTCCTTCTGACTTTGGTGCTCACTCTCGCTTCCTCTCTCCTTTCTTTTTTGTTTTTTCAAGACAGGGTTTCTTTGTGTAGCTCTGGATGGCCTGGATCTCACTCTGTAGACCATGCTGGCCTTGAACTCACAGAGATCAGTCTGCCCTGCCTCCCGAGTGCTGGGATTAGAGGTGTGTGCCACCACCGCTCAGCCTGCAGAGAGACTCTTTAAGATGTCATTTTTAACACAAAATTTCAAGCAACTCAAATTATAAGATACAAAGAAAGAAGGGATGTAGACCTTCACTGAATACACATTTCTTCAAACTACATGGTTACAGTGAGGAGTAAGATACCCATGATGAAATAGAGCACAACCCAGGAAAACAGGCTAGAAGAAGATTCTTATGTCACAATACCAAATGAAATAGAAAAGAAAAAAATATTTACATAGGAGTTAGCAAAGGCGCTCAGTGGTAGAACACTTGCACAAGGTCCTGGATCCCATCCCCAGGAAAGATTTCAAAAGGCTCCATTTTAAATGCAGAGGTAATTCTGGTTAGCAGGAGATTCTGTCCTTTACCAGTGTTGAAGCATGTACCCAATATGTATTTTTTTCAATTTTCAATTTTATTTTATGTGTATGGGCATTTTGCCTACATGTATGTCTATGTCCCTGCAGGCATGTATGCCTGGTACCTGCAGAGGTCAGAGGAAGGCCCTGGATCCCCTGGAACTGGAGTTACAGGCATTGTTAGCAGATGTGTGGATGCTGGGAATTACATGTGGGTCCTCTGCAAGAAGCCAGAGCTTTTCACTGTGAGCCATCTCTCCAGCCCCCAACAACTTCTGTCTGTTTACTTACTTCCTTGCTCTGCAGTGCTGACCCTCAGACATGGGGAAGCACCTTAACAAAGTCACCGTTGTTTTAAAAGCTTGAAGTCAACTTTTCCCCACCATTCCCATTTCAGAGTTTGTCTTTCTTCCCCAACTTTCACTGTAGGGAAGGATGACTATATGACCTGTGTTGACGACTGTGAAGTGACCCTAGAGTGGACAGCACTTCCACCCAGAGCTCTCATGTACCCAAGGGGCTGAGGTGCTGGCAAGGCTCCTCTGGACTCGGCCACATGCAGCTTCCTGTCACTGTCACAAAGGTGTCCAGAGCTTTCCCAGTCTTAGCCACGGCAGGTAAAGAGGAAGAACACAGGGCTGGCCTGGAGTGGCTGGGGTCAGCCCTTCCCTCAGAAGTATGGGAGGCCATTTGTCTTCTTTACCAGCTCTCTTCCCCTACCCACTTATCCGTTGCCATCCGTCATGACCTTTTCATGCTCCCACACTGACAGCTTCCAGATACAGTGAGTCAAACTTCACTGGAAGCAAACTATCACACCAACTGTCAAAGGCAGAAAACATTGCCTGATTGCTGTCCTACATCAACGCCAGCATATAAATCCTTCCTTAACAAGACAGCTCAAAATAAACAAAGCACAACTCTAATGCGGCTACAACTCTGCAGGGAAACAATCTGTCCAAGGTTTAGAGTTATCACGAGGGGACCCTGGCCTGTTTTAACTAACCAAAGTATTTCCATAAAAGGAAATTAGCACCGTAGAGCATCATCCAGGGGATTATGCAGCAGAGGACCCCCTTTGGACAGCTCCTGCCCTAGGTCCTTCTGTGTGTATCAGTTCATTGAACACCTGTGTCTCTGAAAGCGCCATGAGCCCGTCTATATTTAAAGGCGGCAGTGCTAAGTGGTTACGGCCAGGAACTCTGGATCAAGAAGGTCCTAAGTTCAAGCTTCAGCACTATGCCCTCAAGCTTTGACTCTGGGCAAACTGGGAAAGGATGTACAAGATGCTAACTCACATCTTTGGGGCTTGTGAGAACTGTGTTAGCTACTTTCTATTGTTCTGATAAAGAACATGACTAAAAGCAATGTAGGGAGGAAAGGGTTTATTTGGTTTACTCTTTCAACCACAGTCCATCATTGTAGGAAGCCAAATCAGGAACTCAAACAGGAATCCGGAGGCAGAAATTGAAGCAGAGACCATGGAGGAATGCTGCTTACTAGCATGCTCCTCCTGGCTTGTTCAGTTTGCTTTTTTATAGAACGATGGGCCACCTCCCACATCAATTATCAAGAAAATGCCCCACAGACTTGCCTACAAACCACTCCAGTGAGAGGTCTTTTCTCAATTGAGGCTCCTTCTTCCCAAAGGACTCTAACTAAGCACACAAGACACCATGGCTACAGGCTCCTGCTGTGTTTAGTGACAGTGTCAGAAGCCAGGCACGGGCTGGGAGCCTGTGATGGGACCACCTGGGCAGGGAGCCAAGGAAGGATACGGATATAAGTGTGTGCCTGGCCCTAGGCCTGGACACCTGGGACCTGCTTTGAATTAGTCTTAAAAGCAAAAATGTAGAATGCCTGTCCAGCCCGGCGGTCCAACATATCTGTCACCATGGATCCTTCCAACAGCCTCCATCACAGAGTCACAAATATGGCTACCAGGACTTAAGTAACCTGTAGGTAGGTGTGGTCTTGAGCAGCCCCAGGCAGGGGCTGCTATTTGATGGGGGCAGGGCATGGAGAGAGAGAGAGAGAGGTGAGGCTTCTACCTAATTAGTTTCATGGCACAAACCTTCCTGTTAGCTCTAAGACTTCCATTCTGAGTTGGAAGAAATCTCTCGGACCTGGAGGGTTAGGACATTCGTGCTAGGGAATGGCCACCCACAAGGTATCCAGGTTATTCATTTAGACCAGGATTTTGGGAGGTGGGAGGAGTATATTCCCACTGTTGTTATTCTAAGAGTAAAAAAAAAAAAAAAAAAAAAAAGCCTTTTCCCATGAGCCTGAGATTCCTTTCTATAAAATGGGGTAACTAAAGTGTCAACTTCTGGGGTGTCAGCAAATTAATTTACTATGGTCAGAACATCTTGCATTGCTGCAGGAAACTCAAGTTATTATTACAGTTCTTAAAGATGAACCCAGACTCAGAGGGAGAGTCAGCTTTCTTTACCTGTGTGACACTTGGGATACCAACAGCATTCCAGGGCAGGCACCATGGCCAGGAGGCGCTGGCCAACACAAACCGACTCAATGGGTTTGAGAGAGACAGAGAAAGACAGACAGACAGACAGACAGACAGACACAGGGAGAGAGAGAGACAGAAAGAGAATGAGCTCGCTTACTCACTTGCAGGAGAGCAAGCACGAAGCTGGGTGGGAAGAGGGGAGGGGGAGGATCTGGAAGGAAGGATTTGAGAGAGGGGGTGAATATGATCAAAATACATTGTGTGTAATTCTTAAAGAATTAATAAAACCCTTATGTGTGTATGTACTATATAATATACATAAAAAGAAAAGTTACTAGCAAAAAAGATGAACCCCAGAAGGGTAAAAAGTTAGTAAACTGCAAAACTGGGATCAAGACCGCACCAGCTTCCCACTGTCTCTGAGGACACACACTTAAAACACCCCCTCCCTCTAGGGAAATGAGACATCACCTTGGCAAACACTGCGGCCTTCGCCACGCCCTACTCAGTGGATATTCCGAGTTGCTGGTTATTGGTTTGTACAGGAGTAGGGCTTATGTATCCATTTCCCATGACTTTGAATTTGAGACTACAAAGCCCACCGTTGTCAAATCCTGGAACAGTTTTTGATACAGTTCCACAATCCTCTTGTCTTTAGGTTACACAGAGCCGAGGAGCCCAGAAAAGCCCTCTGGGAGTGCCAATGAACAACTCTTGGCCAGAGTGGATTTTGCTGAATATATGTGGCAATCGATAGCATCACGGAGCAGTCAGAGAAGTCTTTGAGACTTGTCTGAATTTACACACAGGATCAGACACATAGGCTGTTTGGGCTTAATGAGACCTCAGAGATCACCCAGTCGGGGCTTTTATTCTCCACAGGAAGATGCCGAGGCTCAGGGCTAGGGACATGACTTGTCTGATGTCACCCATTAATGCCAGAGCTGTAACCATAATTCATTTCTCCATACTCCTAGGCCAGGGCTTAACAGACTAGCCTCCTGCCACACCCTGGTGGAATACATCACAGGATGAAAAGCACACGCAAACAATATGCTAGGCACTCAAAACAGGAGAAGAGCACTGGGAGGCACAATTACAGTGAAGCCTGGAGAGCACTGCTTCCCGGGGACCAGGAGAGTGCTGGCTCAGGGCTCACTGGCTCGAGTCAAGAAGCGCATCATCTCAGAGCACTGGGGAACCTCAGCCAAGAGCTAGCAGCTCCAGTGCGGAGTCTGTAACACATCTGGGGACAGGTGAGTGCCCAACTGGACTCTTGTCCTGAGCATAAAAACTAATGGGTGGCCCTAGCTAGCATGGCAGCATTTAGCACAGGGCTAGACACCAGAGAGGGAGCACTCCAGGGGCCCTGAGGGTGTGTATGCTCAGCAGTGTTGTCTGTGAGGGGAAGGCAGCCCAGCACTGGATACTCTGCTGGTGAATGGACGTGCCTGGAGAGCCTGTGAGGCCAGCTGGGAAGTAGGACTGACCTTCTCCAGGACTGTTTTGCACACTGCAGAGGGGCGGGGAAAGCTGGCCCTCCTAGGGACAGGTTCCCTGCTTACTGGAGTCTGAATGCCAAGGACAGGGAGCTAACCAAGGGCAGTCTGGGGGGTGGGGAGGAACTCTCAGGGATACAACTCTGGCTCCTTCTACTGAGATACTTCTGCTCAATCTCCATTTTTCCAGTGTTCAATTCCTTCTCAGCTACCCAAGGAACGAGACACTGTTGTGAGTAACCCCAGATTGCAGTACAGGAATTCTCCAAAGGGAGGCTCCAGGAGAGGACTTGGAGAAGATAAGCAGCTAGACAAACCCTGACATCTGCTGTCACCAGAATCCTCCCTCAACCAGACACTATGTTAGTAAGATCTAGTGTGCAGGGCATCCCCGAGGCCACCTTCACAGTTCTGTCCTTTACCATCACTTTTAAACTCCACACCAGGTTTTGTCTGTCACTGAGCAGCAGAAGTGCCACTGCTGAATTAAGGACCCCATGGATGTGGAGTCAGATATGGTGTGTGTCCCCTGTAGTCACTGTAGTGACCTGGAGCAGTGGTGGTACCTCTACAGCATCAGCAAAGGGCCAGGAACATGGAGGGCCAGTTACCTCTTGAGCACAGGAATTCTTTACTCCACTGGGACCTGACTGAAGACCACAGAAAAGAAATGTCTTGTTCATACGGCCACCAGAACTAATAACACTACATGGTCCCAGTAGGGACAAAGCCCTGAGTGCAGCCGCCTGCTCACACTGGCTGGTCTTGTGTTGCTAACGTGCATCCGCTTTTGATGCTACAGCAGAACTTAGCATCTAAGAGAAAACGAACATTCTGATGTGCTGCTGTTTTAGATACTCCCCAGAGCCGAGACTGCCCACCAGAGGGCACCATGTACGTCACTGCAAGTATCCTGGAGCTGGGATCTCCCCAGCCTCACTTCAGAGAACTACCATTCTGGGGAGGGACACACCAGTTTTATCCTTTTTGATCTCACAGGTCTCCATTGTGGCTACAAGTGAGGCTCGGAGAGCCATCTCCAAATCTGAGCAACTCAGTTCAACACCTGCAAGATGGGGACTAGGAGAGATGGTAAAAGGAACATAGATAAGGACAGCCAGCAGAGCTAGGCTAAGCTGCTGTTTGGAACCGCTTCTGCGGGCCAGGTCCTCCACACGAGCCCAGAAGGAAAGCTTTATGACATCCGCTTTATAAACGGTGACAACCAGGTGCAGAGGGAAGGTGCAGCTGGAACCCAGTGCTGACCACAGAACCCTACTCCCCCACATCACACTCTTGTAGCCTTTCTTCTTGGGATGAATCTGCAGGTCCGAGTCAGGTGGATACAAGTTTGTTCTTTGCCTTTGGAGAAGAGCAGGAGACAGGCCCGGGGTCTGTGCTCACTCAAGGCACTGCTTCTCCCACTGCAGACAGAGCAAGTGGGCCTGTGGAACATCCTGTTTTGACCCGTCATGAAGACAGTTAAGCTTTCCAGAAAGAGCAGACCCAGAGGCTGAGGAGGAAGCTCATTTGTAAGTGTCTTCTGTGCGAGCACGAGTGTGACTCTCCAGAAGCCATGTGAAAAATCGAGGTGTGGCAGTGCACAGTTGTATTCCTAGTGTTAGGGAGGTAGAAACACAAGGATTTCTGGACTGCTGGAGAGCATAGCCAGGTGGGCAAGCTCCGGGTTCAACAAGAGATCTTGCCTCAAAAAAATAAGGTAGAGGAACAGTTGTCAGGTGTGGCTATCACAGCCAGCACATCGAATTCAAGGATGGTACCAAGATGCCTACTCTGGCCACCTGGGAAGTTCAAGTGCTACCCAGACCCAGTGAAGCTATCTGTTCATCCTTCCAAAGGCATTGGTGGTGACTTCTACAGTCCCCAGCTCTTCCTATAGTCCCTAGTGCTGGTCGACAAGTGTGTGATCCCAGCATTCACTGCTGAGAACTTTATCATGATACAGACGTGGAAGACTGACCTCTTCTCAAATGCTCCTCCTCCACATGGGCCTGCTGCCTTAAAACAATCTCAGGGCATTCAGATGCTCAGCATTTGTGGAGGCCAAAAGAGGATGTCCGATTCCCTGGAATTCAATTTATAGACGGTGCTAGGAACTGAACCCAGGTCTTCCAGAAAAGCATAAATGATCTTAATCACTGAGTCATCTCCGAAAGAAAACTGGTGTCCAGTACAAACATAGCAATTCTTAGCATGTAGCAGTCTGCAGGTCTGAGCTGAGGTGTTCCTGTGATAGCATGAACAGCGCAGAGGACAGGCGTTAGGGATTCAAAACCAAGGCTGCAGTGACATCAGGAGCTCCAACATGGCAAACCCTTCAGATTCACTGCATACCAGTTTGTGAATCAAGTTTTAGTTGTATACTCAGAAACCTTTTTACTATGGTCAGAACTTCTGGAATCTCCACATTCAGTGATACGAACCCACATAGGTCAGGAACCACAGTTCAACAAGCTGAGCTCTAGAAAAACATAGCTCCTCCAGAAACCACACATGCCAACAGGCCTGTCTGGAGCATTTGAGAGGAGGCTATCTTAGGGTTTTATTGCTGTGAAGAGACACCATGACCACAGCAATTATTATAAGGAAACATTTCATTGGGGCTGGCTTACAGTTCAGAGGTTCAGTCCATTATCATCACGGTGGGAAAACACCAGCAGACGTGGTGCTGGAGAGGGGCTGAGAGGTCTACATCTGGATCAGCAGGAAGAGAGAGACACTGGACCCAGCTCGAGCATCTGAGACTTCCAAGCCCACCCCCAGTGACACATTTCCTCCAATCAGTCCACACCTCCCAATAGTGCCACTCACTATGGGCCTGTGGAAGACATTTCCATTCAAACACCAGGCAGAAGTCAACTCCCTTTCTCGAGGGTGGGGAGACACTAAACCGAGGACCTTGAGCAGGCTGGGCAAATGCTCTACCAGCATCTAGAGCTCATGCCAGCACTAGACACCTGCCTTCTTTCCAGGCAGCCTTTGTATTTTCTCTCTACGGGAGACATCAGAAACGAACACACCCCAGTGCACACAACGCTCAGCAATTTTATGTTCTTAATTTTGTTTTTGAGATAGGGTCTTACTATATAGCTCTGTCTGAACTCCTAGAACAGGGCAGAACTGAGGCTCAGAGAGATAGAGAGACCTTGCTTACGGTTACATGGCAGTTACTGAGGGAGCCACAGCCTTAAGCTAGTTGAGGTTTAGCATCCCATCTCTTAACTACAAAGCTGAACACTGAGTACATGGCAAGCTCCTGTCAATAAAACTAGGAGGGGATCTGGGGAGATGACTCAATCTGTAAAATGCCGTCATAACATCCTTGAGTTTGGATTCTCAGAACTCAAGTCAAAGGCCAGTACTGGGGTGTCAGAGACAGGTGGGCCCTGGGGCTTGTCGGTCAGCCAGCCTAGTCAAATTGGTGAGCTCGGGTTAGTCAGAGACCCTGGATCGAAAGACAAGGTAGAGAGCAACTGGAGGAAGACACCTGAGGTTGACCTCTGAACTCCACAGGCTCACACATCTGCACACACACGCACAGTTGGGAAGGAATACTGGAGGAGTTTTTTTTTGAGGCTCATGACATATTAGCTAGATTCAGATTAATGCCAATATCAGAGATTTTATTATGAGAGATAGAAACTTAGCAATATTAGAATTAGATTCAACCTGTATCCCCTTGTGCAACAGGCAAACAATGCCCTGTAGGAGAGAGATATGGCAGGGTAGCAATTCCACCCCCTTGCTGTGTGAGCCTGGTGCCCTCCCAGCTTCTCCTCTTCCCATGCATGGGGATCTTTGCTAGGGGCAGAGGACAAGAGCTGGTCAGACCTGGGTTCCACACGACACTACCACCAGCCTCTGGGAGTTGGGCAGGAGGCCATCTCTGTCCCTCATCACCACCTCTGTCAAGTGGGATGGGAAAGACTGCCCCCTTCTAGGTAGTAAAGAGTGCAAGGGGAGCAATCAGCAGTGATTCAGACACATGGACACCTAGACTATGCAGCCATGATGATGAACTAATGTCAGGTTGACTATTGTGGTGAATTTTCTATTCCTGTTAGGATTAAGTAAAAGCAGATATGTAGTGCCTAATCAGGACAAATCAAGCCCAGACACACGCTAAAATCGAGTACTGGATTTTCTAGTGAGACCCAAATATAACCTCTGAGATCAGTGAGAAGCTTCCTGAACAAGGAAGCTATGAACTTGAGGAGTATGTGCAGCAGCATCCCAGGACCTCAAAAGACATCCCCAGGACCAGAGGCTCCATAGAACTTCCCACAGGTCCATCAGTTTGAGGGCAGTCTCAAGAAGAAGACAGACCCCTCAGGTGGGAAAAGGATATCCTTTAAATTTCATTGTTTAACATTTCCTCAGAAAACAAATTCTTCTTAGTCATCCAGGAGTCACATAAAAGCTGCATGCCACTTCTTTCTCTGCATCTCCACATGCACTCACCTAACTGCACGTCAGTTGTGAACCGCAGTCTGTGGATCATGCTGACTTTGAATGACTTGTAATGGTGGCTGCTAAGCATATCCTGTACTGTAGCGATGTCAATTTGTGAATCCTCCTCAAAAACTCCGTCTGCCCTTGAACCTGGGGAGGAAAAGAACAGTTTAACACATAAAGATACATGAGGCTTGGCAAATGGCGTCTGCTTAAAATGCTTTGGGATAAATTAAAATAATACGGGCTATTTAATTTGGAGGAGAAAAGGCTGAGCGATGACTTAATAACGCCATTCCAGTAAACAGAGAATGCTAACATATTAATCATTCAACAGTTAATTCCACAAACACTGCCTATTCCAAGGCAGGCCCTTGGCTGGGCAGTGGGGAGAAAAGGATGCAAGCATCCCGCTCATGCTCTCAAGCAGCTCGGTCTCCACAGAGCAGGTCCAAATCTGGGAGTGTGGTTGGTTATGGACATCGCCCCTGCTCCTTGAAGAACTCTGCCCCTTCCAAATCCCCAAGCTGCCTCCGAGCAGCCTCTGCCATGCTCCACAGCTTCCCTTGCCTCAGGCAGGAGCCTCTCACAGGATTGCTGGGCTGCCTCTGGAATCTGGCCACGAGGCCTTCTGGTTCATCTATCCAGAGGTCTGATCACTCATTCACACCATGTGGTGTGCATGGGCAACAAACGGGAAGACTGGTGCTCTACAACCTCCCCCGGACCCCAGGCCTCTTGAATGAAGAAGCCCTTTGCAGGCAGCAGTGGAGGCACAGCCGCTCAGTAACTGGCTAAACCGCTTTCTAATCTCTTATCAGCCCTCATAATACCTCTCTCAGATCCTCCCAAACCCTGCAGACTGCTCCTAGGTCCAAGGTTACACCAAGCAAAGGCAAACCATCATCAGTCCTCAGAGTCTGGATGTACACTTCTGACAGCTGACGTGCAGTTGCTGGGTCTTGTCCATGGCCTAGACTACTCATTCAGCTCTACCACAGAAGAGCCAAAATCTTCCCTTTCCTCAGGCTAGCTCAACTTCACCACCTCCACGAAATCTGTTTCAGTGCAGACACATCTACAATAGTTGATATATACTGGATCCAGAGCTGGGCAGACCTGGTTCAACTCCCACCTGTACCTCTAATTTGCTGCATGATCTTAGGTGAGTGACTACCTCTGTGAACTTGTCTTTGACATTAACAGAATATCAAAATTCATGTAAATAATCTAATACATAAAATGATTATCAGTAGCCAGAGAGGCTCGTACTCAGCCTTGTCCTAGAACTGCTTGGTGGTTGTTTTGTCCTAATATGGAAGTTTCATGAAGGTCAGTGAAGTTTCTTATTCATCTTTATGCTTTCTCCTGAGAATAGCATGGGCAACTGGTGTGTTTACACTAAAACTTCTAAGTAAATAACGGGTAGTCTGTTACCCGTGTCAGCCATGCTGTCAAGCACTTTATTCATGTTAAGCCTCATGGCAACATGAAGGGTTCTGGAATTTCCCATCTTAAACTGAGAAGCTAAGTCACATCCCAAGGCCACACTACATAAAGGCAAACCACAGGCAAACTTCCAGAATCCCTTTAGATGGAGTCCATGGGACCGAAACTAGCTTTGGGCATCTCCACAGCCTGACAGCTCCATGCTTTACTTTGCCTACAGGCTGACTTTTTAAACAAGTCAGTTCCTTTTCCTTTTGTACTGAACTCAGTTATCAGGAACTGGATGTTCTGTTTCCAAACACTGTGGCCATTCATACGGACAATACAGCACCTGCGACAGATAGGCTGTCCCCTTGGGAAGGACGTGATACACCTTAGACACAGTCCCGTCTCAGAGCATACTGCACATGTCCTCCTCCCTGCTCAGAGCACCCTGCTTCCTGTCCCTTCCACTCTCCTCCCTATCCCTTCTCAAAAGCCTGCTCAAATGAGGCTCCAAGAAGGGAGATTTTCCTAACTCCAAACCCCCAAATCTAGTATGGCTCCTGATACTGCATCCATATCGTCTACAGGGCAGAGACCAGGCACGTCATCACCTGTCTCTGCCTCTGGACTGTAAGCCACAGAAGGGCAGTCACAGTGAGTACTGTGCTCACCCCGGTAGCCTGTCCTTCTCGATCCTAGTGCAAGTGCAGCGGGAGGGAGTGACTAAGGCAGTGTCTGACTGCAGGACAGACAGACTGACACACCACCTCTGCAAGAGCCCTCTGTTGACTGGTTTCATTCTTTGAAGCACCAGTGATTTGGGACAGATCATGGTCCTCAATGTTTCCTGGGAAATGTGACATCAGAATGAAGGCTGGGAGAAAAGTTTAGCATGGTCATTTACTTTGTCCAAACTACATTTTAATAGAAACACTACTGCCAAAAGGCATTGATTTCAATCTTAGGACTTTTTATACATGAAAATTATAAAGAAAACGTTCTTTGTCTCTTAAATACTAAAGTCCATCTCAGCCATCTTTGCTGAGAACACCACAATAGATAGAGCTTAGCCCTGAGTTCTACAGCTTCTGGAACTGTAACTAATTGGTATTTTCTAAACATTGCAGGTATTGGATTTGGAAAGAGTAATAGCTCATTGTGCTAAAATGCCAATTAATAAAAATAAAACAATAACAACAAAGCCCCGTATTTAAGATTTTTTTTTACATCTTATGATGTTGGATTAAAACCAATTTAAAAATTACTACACGTGACATACAATTTTTTTACTGAGCAATTTCAATGCCAGCTGCTAATAAAGCATCTTAGCTGTAAATGATAATTCAGATGCTTTTAGATAAAGTGGTGCATAAATACGGCTGGAAATTGATTTAGCTTCTTGTAGCAGCTACTGAAGAATGACACATTCTGTCTAATACACCAGCTAATGTGTCCTAAAAGCTCAAACAAGTGCCAGTTTTCACGGCTAACTTTACTGTGGGAGATTAATGAAAACTTTATATTTTGCTGAAATGTTAATAATGGGCAGATGAGATGATAGGATTTTAGTCAAGGTCTTAAACTACGGAATAGCCAGCAAGGCTTGTCAATTTCCTTCTATTAATTTTAGACTTTCATAGCTGGAGCTGGTTCAACATTAATGCTTCACACACTGGCCTTCCACTCTCTGCCAGGGTAAATTCACATCTCATCGAGGATTTAGGTTTCCTGATTCGTGAGTGAGTTCTGAGCCATGTCCCCTGACAGGGGCATGCCAGCTCTTCGGTCAGGAAGGCACAGCGTCAAGGGAACAGGGAAGGCGCTGTTGTGCATTCCCTCCTATTCCGGCTGCTCACGCCAAGCTGGTTATTTGCTGAAACAGCAGCTCCCAGCCCCACTGCCAGTTTTCAAGTGGGCCCAGGAGTGCCACTTGAGTATGGGCAGGGCTGATCTGTGTGTACATGTGTATCACCCATCCAACAGTGCAGAATGTGAGAAGGTACCAGGAGGAAAGGCTCTTGATCCTCAGGAACTTAGGACCCAGCTACAGAACACAGAGGAACAAGACAAGCAGACAAGCCCAATGAACGGCACCTGGAATAGGCCCTTTATCTCACAGCAGCTATCTGAAGCAAAGCACTGAATTAGCAGTGTGTTTGGGGGCCAGAAAAATGCAATGGGTTAGTGTGTCAACCTTGCATGTCTGTAGCTTGGAGAGGGTGCAACCCAACCATATGTACAAGAAACTTGGTACTATGCCATTTGCATATGGAAATCGTTATTGTACTATCAACTTCACATTAAAACCCTACTTCTGTTCTAGATGACATTTTATCTTCTCAAAGTAAAAAGTAGAGAGAACCAAAATGTCTTAAAAACAAATACGCAAAAACCCTCCCCAAATCATTAATTTAATTGAAATACAACCCTTTGGTATTTTGTTAAATTAGCAATTAAAAAGGTCACAAGCAATTAAATAAGACAAAAGGCACACTGTGTTCATCTACATTAAAGCTGAACTGGATTTTCTCACGAGTGACAAGATAAATTGTAATGGTGCCTTCAAAGACTTCACAGTGTACTCTGTCAAAGTCGGGAGTGTTAATGTCTCTATGTGCTGTGCATTACCGTAATGTCTTGTGTCAAAATGCTCCCGTGGCAGTAACTCAAGCCTGGAGGCGATAGATCACATTTTGGGGTGGGGCTTAGTAGTGACTTGAGCACCAGAGCACAAATGGACTGACAAGAAGGCTTTGGAAGAGTGTGACCTGGAAGGGTCTGGGGACAACAGAGAAAGAGGAAGCAGCCTAATTCCCTGGAATAAAATCAGGAGGCCCACAGAATGGAGTCTGGTCCCTGTCTCAGGGGAAGAAAGGCCAAGCAGGCTCAGGTGAGAAACACAAAGGGAAGCAGAGAAGGCAACAAAGGAGCCAAATCCCACCCTAGCCCTGCAGTACACAAAGAGTGGGTATTGTGAGACAGACCACGACACAAAGTCAGATGCACCTCAACACCCTAACTTTTGGCTACTCACTATGGGACAGGACCATCAGGCTCTGGAGTCTGTATGTTTCTTTCCCATTTCCATTCTTCTCCTCCCTCGGGTTGTGCTAAAAGCAGTTGCTACATCCACATGATCACCCCCTTGACCACCAGACAAGAGAATGTGGCTAGAACAGTGAATTCAAAGTCAGAGGTTCTCAAAGTACAGGTCTGGGTGAGCGGTGGGCACATCTACCTCCAAGCTCCCTTCAGGGCCCCATGGTCCTACACTGTTGTTCGTAGCAACGGTAAAAGATCTTTTGCCTTTTACACTCATTCCCTTACAAGTGCACATCGTAATAAAGAGTTCTGACTCTACGTTGTAATTAACCTTTAGGAAACTATCACCTGAATTTTGATATAAATGAAAATTAATACCAACAATTATCTGAAAAGGGTACAGAAATTCTCTCCCTGTTTCAATAATGTATCTCTGTAGGACAAATTTTCCTTCTATACTACAATCCAAACAATCTATTGTAACAAACTGAATATAGAAGCAGATATAAAGATCTAGGATATTCTACTAGCCAGACAGGAACGTGCAAAAATGTGCAAGAGGGCTGGGCTGCAGCTCAGGGGGCAGAGCGCTGGCAAGGCATGTGAGGCCCGGGGCACACGGGAACCAGGGTCCCCCAGCACTGCACACACTGGGCATGAAGTGCACACCTGTGATCCCAGTACAGGACGTCATGCTCAGGACCAAGAGTTCAAGGTCAAGCCGGGCTATAAGACATCCTGCCGGGGTGGAGGTGGGAGAGGAGGGGGTGGGGAAGAGAGGAAGGAAGCCAGTGCTACTCTTCTCACTAAAATTTCAAAGAAAATCTAGTTATCTTTTTACAAAAATGTGTATGCTAACAGATCTATTCTTTTGAATGACTTAAGAAACACAAATTTCTGTTCATATTTCTAGATAGAGAGAATAAATAAATTTTTTTGTAGTCTTCAATACATTTTTATTAGTCAGGTAGTACACACACTTGTAATGCCAGTATTTAGGGGCCTGAAGCAGGAGGGTTGGGAGTTCCAGGCCAGCCTAAGTCACATAGAAACATTTTGACTCCATGCCCCCCACCCAATAAAAACAGGAAACAAAAATTCCCAAATCAAAATAATACAAAATGACAAAATAAATTGTTTTCCTTTTTGGTGCTGGGGATTGAACCTGAGGTCCTGAATGAGCTAAACACCTGATCTAATTCCAAGCTTCACCCCCAGCTCCCCCCTCAGTAACTTTAAGTATATAAAGGGGTTCAATGCAAGAAGTATGAGAACTGCAGACTTGGTGGGTTAATATGCCCTTCCTGTCCTCGGTGCCCATTTGGACCCATGATGGGACACAGAAGTGGAGTCAGGCCTGTGTGAGTGTGCTGCACCCTGATAGCAAACTCAGCTGAAAGCGTCTACACACATTCCCAGAGTAACAGTTTGCTCTCAGTGCTGAGAACCAAGGCTAACTACAATCTCCTACTTCAAAAAGTGTTTCATACACATGACTGTATAGGTGCCGAGGGAAACATTTAGAGGCACATGGCTTTCTTTCAAATGAGTAGGCACTAGTCATTAAGTCAAAGCTCAGATGAGCTCGCTGTATGCTATTGGCGTTTTTTCCTGTATCCATAGAGCAAGCCACACAAGACTTTCAAGTTCACCCTCTGGCTCAGTGGGTCTCAGACCAAGTCTAAATGGCCTTGTCTAGTGCAAGTTAAGACAACTTCAGTCTTCTGTAAAATCCCTAGACCCTAACCAGAAAGTAAATGTCTTCTGTTACATCCTCACCTTTGAATTTCTCATGACACAACCCTGATGACCTGTTGTTCCAACCCAGAAATACACAGCACAGGGTAGATGCTGGGCCAGTGCAGGGGCTGAGGAGGCAGGGTTCTTGGATGATAAGGAAGGAGTAGGAATTCTGAGAAAAAGGATGAGAAAACAATGAAGTACACAGAGAATGAGTAGTGTTTAGAAAAGAGCAAGTGCTTGCCTTTGGCTAGAGAAGAGAGGGGGAAGGGGAGGAGGAGAGAAGAGAAAGGGAGTGGGGAGGAAGACAGGGAGGAGAGGAGAGAGAGTCTAAAGGCACAGAAAACACAGCTGTGCAGAGAACTCACTGGAGAAGGGAAGACAACAGACTACGGTCCCCACCACTCTATCTTGCGATCCTGTCCACTCCCCAACCACGCCTACTTTAGCCAAGATGGTCTCTGCTCAGGTTGTACCATCTGGCCAGGGCATCCTTTCTTTTTCAAAATGTCTGTGCTTCAAAGTCTGGTTCAATAGAACCTTCCTTGGCTTCTCTTTCGAAACCTGCAGTTCTCGGGGGGGGGGGGGGAGCTCTCATCGCAACTCTTTCATGTAAGTGTCTGTGGTCTCCTCATGGAGACGCACTCCCCACAGGCAGGGAAATTCCACTCTATACGGCACACTGCTTGTCGCTCAGTAAATGTTCAACAAAAGCTGCCAGCAGAACGCTGCAACCAGAAGCTTAATCCAAGATGCTTTGTGGTCAGCAGAACCCGAGTTCACCTGGGTCTACAAAATTTACCCTGCCATCCAGACCCTTCAAAGAGGGGTACACTGGGGACAGGGACTCAGCTGGGCATTGACTGGGTGTGTATTGTGTGTACTCTACTAGATGCTGTATGTTCAGCATTACGGACACGTGGCCTCCTTTCATTTCCCAATGTCTTTTTTAGGTCAGGTGATATCATCCCCAAAAGTGAGGGAAAAAAAAGTGAGGCTCAATTTGTCATCTTGCTGCTATAGTCCCACACCCACGGAAGCTGGAGCCAGGAACTAAATCCTCTGTGTGGCATGGCCTGTTTGGGGTAAAGGCATTCCTTCAATGGGCTGGAGCTATACAATGCTACAGGCCAGAACTGTATCAAGTAAATGGTCCACAAACATGCCTGTCCCACTGGAACAAAGGAATTGGGGACAAGACTGAAATGTCTCTCTTCCCAGTCAGACTCAACGCTGGATGCCTGAGTAAGTCATGGAGAAAAACTCTTCCTTAGTGCTCTGCATCCATCACATTTTTTCCAGAAGCTGTTTAAGTCCCCAAAGTCCCATACGCCCAAAGCTTCCCCTCTATTAAACACTTCCCTTCAGCTGCTAGTCATTTTTGCTGGTCTCTAAAAACGATCAATAGGTGATATACTGTAACACACACAGGCCCCTCTGCAGTATTCTCTTTAAAGCCACCAGAGTCACACAGTAGGATATTGGCTATGCTACAACCTGAGTAGGGATCCTTGCTGTCACAGTGCTTAATTGATTAAACTCTTGGAGCCAGAGTCAGTCTGCTGGAGGACTTCCCACGTAGAGATGTCAGCTCTCCTCAGTAAATCAAGGCAATCCTGCTTTATGAGGTGATCAGAAAGAGGCAGCTTTAGGTTTGCAGAATTTCTGAAAGAACAGATCACAGAAGGGACCTGCCTAGCCCTCAGCTCACCCTGCACACATGCCGTTCAGGGTCCTCTCAGTGCCAAGCACTTCCGTCTTGGGGCTTTCAGATGGACAGTGTCTAGCTTAGAATATTCTCTTACCTATTGTTTTAACTAATTTTCCCCTTTCTTCAAAGAAGCTGATTCCTCTCAAAAGCAGTCTCTCAAAAGTCACCTTTGCTAAATAAAAGCCCACCAGGTAGCAAAAGCACATGCCAGCCTGGCATCTCTGCCTTCGTTTTGTACATAATTTTGATGGAAGGAACAGAAGTGAATAACTTTAGTCACCTTGAGTTACAAGAGCAGAACCACGCAGGACAGATGCCCCCTTCCCATTCACATGAGAGTGAGGCTTCAATCTAAGGGAGTAACAGATAAACAATTTAACAATTTTATCAGGACTCACCTTGCTGGAGGGACCAGAGCTGAGCCATGATGGGCCAGTGATGGGCAGGACACATCTTGACCAAGACTGCTTTCCTCTTGCCCTCCACTTAAATCTAAGCCTTCTCTCCGTAGCTAAAAGGCAGTCTTGGGGGCTGCTGAGCCCCTTTATCTGCCCCCCTCCTGCTATGGGCACACTGGGTCAATCTCTTTTCTCTTCTTCTCACCATCCCTTGCCTCTGCAGTGTATGGGGACCAGTGTTTTTCTAGTTACTCTTCAATCCTGTAGCTGCCACTGTCACAACTGAGATCTATGTGAACGTATAAAGGACAAGTGAACACACACACACACACATTCAAAGTGAACACAACCATCCTTGAGATCTGGAATGGGACCATTTGTGGGGTGGGACACAGGGCTCATGATGGCTTTGCTTGCAAGTTAGGCTGGCAAAATTCCCATCACCCCTTCCTCCAATGTCTTTGCTTTTGTTTAGAACTCAGGGAAAGTAATGGTTTTTTTTTTTTTTTTTTTCTAGGTATCCTAACACTGGACAGTTTACATGGCAGAATACTTAAGGACTGGATAATCTGACCAATACCGAGGTTCAGAATCAAGAGACAGAGCACAATGCTGGATGAAACCTACCTCCCATCCAATCACGGCAGGAATGTCACCTGATGCATTACCAAAACCATTACTGGGGGCAGCAGGGCACATTCTGGGGCCAGGAGTCTACTGGAAGAGTGCCCTCACTTAGAGCCCAGACAGGGTTTGCAGCTCGTCAAACATGTTTCCTCACTGCTCTAATGTACCAGTGTATCGCTTAATGAAAGTTCTTAATTGTAATTCAATTAATTACATACACAGAGTCCCCAATTACATTTTCCAATAAGACATTGGCTGTGGTACAGGTCTAAATGCACTTAACCAATTTTAATATATTAAGACCAATTTCCCTTGAATACTAATTACTACCTAATGATAAAGGAAGGGGGGGTTCAGGAAGGAGGAGTGAGAAAAAGTCAATTCATGTGGAAGTTCTCAGCCCACACAGCACAATAGATGCTTCCATTACTCACAACGTCCCTGTGGACAGGGCACAGGCTAGTTTCCTATCCAGGTCAGCACAGCTTTTAGCCTCAGGGGTCCACTCCTCCTTAGCCCAAAGGGACTGTGGTAAGTCTAAGAGGCTACTGGGAGGAATACCAAGGACAAGGCCACACAAGCTCAGAGCAACTTGTGACTGGGAGGGCACTGAGGCCCAGCCATTTCGTTAATGGCCAATCCTTCTATGGTGCACTGTGGCTCATTATGAGCTTTTAACATATAGTGCCATTTATTTGCTTCCATAGCTGACACCTCCCAACAGCCTCACAGGGCGGGGTCACCGTCACATCCATCCCACAGAGAAATGAGACTCACAGAGAAGGACTTGCCCAACACCTCCCCTTTCCTCCTACACACATAGCCAACCACCCCTTAACAAACAGCAAGAGGTGGTCACAGGAACTCTGTGGCAGCACTTCCGTTCCACTGAAATTCTGTGAGTGTGCAAGGAGCTGCTGTGCAACGTCAAGTAGAAAATTCCTTACCGAGAACACCTACCTCCACACCAGACAAGCAACTGCCTTTCAGCAATAACTCAGTCTGAAATATGGACCGCGAGCGTCACGAGTCACTGCCCCTTGTAAACAGAGTTTATTTGCATGAGCACATTTCCCTTTGTATTGGATGAGTACTGCTGTGGTCTAATAAAAGAGCTCTAAAGCCCTTCATTCAAAGAACATGATAGAAACTGGTGCGATTAGTAATTTGTAACAGAAGAAAGCAAAGTCTCCATGAGCAGAGAGGGACCACCAGGGCGTCTCCAGACCCTGCGGACAGCAAAGCAGAGGAGGAGGGCCTGCTGTGGAGAAGCTTCACAAAAGGTTCTGGAAACATATCGAAAAGTGCACCACTCTTCCCTTCCGCCTGGCAGTCTTTCTCTTTTCTAATTCAGTGGTAGCGGGAGGGAGAGTCAAGTCTAAGCATGGAGACTGAAGACACAGCGTCCTCAGGGGCAGAGCGAGGGCATCGGGGCTGGGTACAGGAGGCACACATCATCAGGGGACAAACAAGGAGAGACTCGGTATCAGTTAAGATCCTGTCACTGTCCAAGGACATAGGACTGCAGTCTACCTTGCAGTCCAAGAGGAGGAAGGAGACAGACACTAAGCCCAGGATGTGGCAGCCAGGGGTCCCAGCAGGCTTTGAAGAGTTACTCTCCCTCGTGATTTTTTGTTTGTTTGTTTGTTTGTTTTTCAAGACAGGGTTTCTCTGTGTAGCCCTGGCTGTCCTGGAACTCTTTTTTTTTAAATTTTTTTTATTTTTTGTTTTTTTTCGAGATGGGGTTTCTCTGTGTAGCTTTTCGCCTTTCCTGGAACTCGCTTTGGAGACCATGCTGGCCTTGAACAGAGATCCACCTGCCTCTGCCTCCTGAGTGCTGAGTGTCCAGTGCTGGGATTAAAGGCGTGCGCCACCACCACCCGGCTCCTGGAACTCTTTATAGACCAGGCTGGCCTTGAACTCACAGAGATCTGCCTGCATCTGCCTCCTGAGTGCTGGGTGTCCAGTGCTCTCCTGGGTCTTTTAAGGGGCAACTAAATGAGGCCTCCAACCCTGCAGATCCTCTGTTTCAGCACAGTCTATCTGGGGGACTTTGCAGCCTTTGTTGTGTGACCTTAAGGAGATGAGTTAAGTTCAGGAAGGTACTAAATGATAGAAGGTTGTAAACATTCTGTGCATCTCCTTAGACGCTGAACTGAAGCCACTGACGTCTCTCTCCACAGAATCTTTACTAAGGAAGCAAAGGAACTAGGTTCAGTTTTGCAGTACACGGAATGGAAGAAGACAGTTTTATTTTTCCAGGCTCCTCATTAGTATTCATAAAACATTAGCAAATCACTTCCCCTTCCAGAGCCTGAGTTTCCTCCTCCATAAAAGAAACATGACCACACTTTCCTAAAAGGTTATTACAAGTGTGTTCCTATCTCACTCCATCTTCACAAGACACCCAAGCAGATTCCATCTCCACAGGAAACTGGGTCTTGGAGAGGTACCATGCACGATATGCCCAATGTCAGAGGCTGCAAGTACTTCACCTAAGGTCTACCTGCTCTAGTCTACCTGTCGTTTAAGCACTATGCTGAACTATGACGATAGCAACCTAGTGAGAGGTAAAGAGATAGTACCTGGCAGTTTCCAGGCAGTCCATAAAGTCTTGGGCACATTTTGGCCCCAATAATGAAGAATTCCAGAGCACCTAGCTCAAAGCTATGGAAGAAGCTGTTTCTTTTTTTTAAGGCCCTGGACAGGTGACCCACATTTGATCAGTTGAAAAGTCACCCAGAGCATCTGGCAGAAGTGAAAACTGAGGCTCAGTGTGGCGCCAGGATTTATAGGGAAGCTTGAACAAGAAAGGGAATCTATTGCTACCTACTCAGAATGTACTTGCTGCTTCCGTCTGGTCTGCTTCCAGTTCCGAGCAGACAGTTGGCTGAGGGATGTAGTAGATTACGAGACAAGGATCCAAACTGGAAAGCTCAAGGACTCTGGCTTGTCACATTCTTATTTAGGCTGAGATCCAAGCACAAATGTGAGCGCTCAGTCCCTAGGCAGAAACTTGTCACGTCAGTCCATGTGCAAGCCTCTCTCTCACAGAGACCATCGGCACAATCATTTTCAGGATCCAAAGTTCAGGTTAGCTTAGAGTGGGCTTTGGAATCAGAGGGTTGACTTCAGGTTTTGGTGCTACATGGTTACTATCTGGCTGGCTTTGGAAAAGTCTCCTCACAATGAGAATAATGTCTGCAGGAGAAAATGTGAGGAAACACTTAGAAAATGTCCCGTATAAGATCCTGTAACAGTAGGCCTCGATAAACAACTCTAAAACACTGTTGGATGTGGTTGTTTTAAAAAATGTCATGCCTCTGAAGAAAAACTGAAAGGCTGCTATTTACATTACTCCCCCCCCCCCAATCCAATGATGTTACTTATAAAGTGAACCTCATTCTGGGACAGCAGAAAGTACCTTGCTTCTAAAATTCTGTTGGTCCTCAATTCCAGGTCACTCCCTCTCTCTCTATCTTGGCGAAGGCTCTGATAGTTCCATGGTTCCTGACCACCACACACCTGTGCTCCAATGCTCTACCAGCCACAGAGGATTGTCCTACCATTATTTCTTAGTTAAAGCCAACATTCCCTGATGGATAATATGCACCAGGTACTATCCTAAGAACCTTAGATGAGAATACACTGACTCCTTCTGTGAGCACCACGGAGGCAGCTGAATTGCCCTCAGTTTCGTAAACTGCTGGTGCTCTCAGAGGAGTGAGCAGCACGGACAGGAAAGCACATTCTCCAATGTGTGCATGAACTCTACTTGGTTCCCATTGTACAGAGCTCTTGAAGGGCAATGAGCTTGGCCTGACCAAACATACCAAAAACAGTGAGAAAAAAAAACCCAACTAGTTTTGAAATATTGTTCTGTTGATTGTACTTCTTAGTAGTAGATAGCTAGACGACAACAATATATGGATCTTAGTTTAAACATTTTCTATGAAAATAATAAACTGTTTTTCATAATTTGCATCTATTTTATAAAACGAAGTCACAATAGTCCATTGCATTCAACTGCTTTTTGCCTTTATCATTTATAAACACTGGTAGGGGTTTCTTTCATTCCTAGCTGTTTTGACTCACAACACCAGAACTGGAACTTGGGGAAAGTGGTGCTGGGGCTCGGGAAGGTGCCACAGTTGAAGGAGGCTTTGGAGTGTGAGCTAGGGCCTAGGTGCCAAAGCTTCAGTCACTGATCCTCGCACCGTTTTTTTTCTTAACACAAGAAACTTGGCCTCACTTTAAAAACAAAAGCAATCTGAATGATAAATGCTACGGAGTAACAGCAGCAGTTTAGGAACACAGAATTTTCATATAAAGTGTGTGAAACAATGCAGAGTTACCTACAGTGCATCACTAAGATGATAAGATAACAATGTTGTTGTAGGAAGCCATTCCAGCTTTGGTCTGGAAGTTCCAACCCCTACTGAGGCTTCGGTAACTGTCACACCTACAAGGCGGGGCCAAGGGAGGGCCCCAAAGACCCGAGATCTGAATGCACCACCCTCTCTTGGTTTCCGGACCCTGGACGCTAGAGGAGACCAAACAGAGTTCTCCAGAGAACACTGTCAGACTGCGCTACGTCTTCCCCATACCCTGTAGCCTATCCCTTCATTTGTGAGTTATCCCACAAAATAAACCTCCCTTTTAACTACGTGGAGTGGCCTAAATAATTTCACCAATACAATGTGGCAAGTCATCCTTTGTGTTTTTAAGGAAGGAATACAAACATGAGTGTGTGCATGTGTACATGCATGTGCACACAACTATTCACTTACACGTGAATGTGTACAGCCCAGCCCAGGAAAGATACCTGTTATCTCTGGAAGGAGAAACAGGATGCAAGAAACAAAGGTAATTCCTACACTTTGCTTTCCTGAAGAAGAAGAAAAAAACTTCTTACAAGTAAAAGTGTGAACATACCCAAAACAGTTACCAAGATACTAATAAGTAAGCACAGTCTCTTATTTGTGACTACTGGGAAGTCAACACTATGAAACAGAATCCTCTAGGAGGTTCCTACTGGTCAAGTATGTCCAAGAGAATCTTTTGAGAAGGACAGGAACAATGGAGAAAGAAAGCAATGATCAGGCAGGAGGGTCAGCAAGTGACAGCTGGGCAGCTCTTCCCGACACCCCACGGCATGGTGTTATGAGTTACTTCAGGGGTACTACAGGAAGTGTTACACTAAGACATGTTTACCATAAATCTCTCTCCATGAGAATCTGCCTTCATGTCACGTTCACCTTTCCTTCTTTTAGAAATTCTAGATGTGTAAGTATGAACCAAGAGAGAGGAAGATGAATGACCTGGAATCCCCCCACACAGAGACAGCCATTCCAAGCTCATTCCTGCACTCACTGCTGCACTGCACTGCTAGCTCTATTTCCATGCACCAGGAGCATCTGAAGGAGTCACAGTGCATATTCCTGCCATTTCTTCCCTCTGGTGTTACCAACATGACTGCTCTCATCACCGAACTTGCTAAACACAACTTATTTTTAAATACTTCATTTACTTGTGTGTGTATGTATGCACAAACGTGTGTGCAGGTGTGTAAGTGTACACAAACACCTGTGTGCACGTGCTCTAAGAGGTCAGAAGCTGGAGTTGCAGGCTGTTGTGAGGGGCCAGACTTAAGTGTTAGGAACCAAATCCAGGTCCTCTGCGTGAACAACGAACACTCTTATCTGCTGAGCTGTCTTTCCAACTCCTAAACACAACTGTTAGTGGCAGAAATAATAAATATAGATAGATAAATAAAATTCTGTACCTACTTCTTCTCCTTTTATCATTACTGCAGCAAATCACCAATTCTGCATTCTAGAGTAAACCCACTTGGCAATGGGATGCGATTCTTCTAATTAAATGTTGGACTTGGTGTGTTACTCATTTGTTGGGATTTTTGGATCTAAGACTAGTCTAAATGTTTCTGTCTTGTGTAGTCATTACTGGGGTTGCACCAAGGCCACACTCGCCTCATGTCTTCCATAAGCTCCAGGGCCATCTCTCTGGAGCAGCAGGTGGGAGTGGGCTTCTATATTTTCAGGTGTCCCACCATGGCTTGCTTGGGTTCTCTCTATGGAAGGTTTTCAATCACTAATTCAAATTTTCAAAATTGACCAGAACATTCCCATTTCTTTTGCGCCAATTTTGATGTTGACTTTTTTCCAGGAATTCATTCTTTTCATCTACATTTTCCAAACTTTTACAGTGGAGTTGTCTGGGCTGGGGAGATGGCCGAGTGGGTGATGAAGCGCCAGCTGTGCAAGCGTGAGGACCAGGAACAGCAGGACCCTGGGCCTTGACAGCCAGGCAGACAAAAGCAGCGAGCTCCAGGGTCAGTGTGACCCGAGACGATGGCGTCCCATGCACCTGTACAGGCAAGGGAACTTACACAGATACACACACACACACACACACACACACACACACACACACACACACACACACACACTCCCCTGTGCTACATGTTTAACGACTGTGGGATCTGTCATGTGTTTTCTTTTCATGCCTGTTACTACCCATGTTTTTGTGATATCTTTCTTCCTTGACTTTGATCCATTTCAAAAGAGGTTTACTGATTTCATGAGTCCTTTTGGTGTTTCTGAGTTTTCTAGCTCAGTGATTTCTGATCTTTGCTGCCTCCTTCCTTTTGATCTCTCAGGCTTTCTTTTCTGTTTTTCTATTATTTATTTATTTATTTTAGCTGAATGCTCAGTTCATTACTATTCTTTTGTAACATATAGACCTGAAGGCTGCCACACTTCCATGCATGCTGATATAGCCATACCCACAACTTTTAAATGTTTCCTTCTTGTTTTGTTCACTTTGTACTATCTGGAATTGAACCCAAGTTCTCACACATGCTAGGCCAGCATTCTATCACTAAGCTATGTCCTCCCCCCAATATTATCTAATTTCTATTATTATTTCTTTTTCACTCACAGGCTCAGAAGCTTACTTCTCAATTTCCAAATGCACACAAATGTTCTCTCCCTTTTCTTGATTTCTAGGCTAATTTTATTGTCATCAGTCAGTATTTTAAGAAACTGTATAAACCCCCAATATAGGGACACAACTTAAGCTGTGACTTTCTTAATTGGAGGCAGAAACAACACTGTGAAAAACATAATGTACATAAATATTTGTTGCATAATGCAACAACAAATATTTTTGTTTGGTCTTTTCTCAGGGTAGATTCTCCAAAGTGGAATCATGTGTAAAATATTCTTAGCCTCTTATACATCCAGCTATCATATATATTAGATTCCTCTGCTGTCACCAGCATCTAAGGATATCAGCATCCTCAGATCCTCCCCACCCTTGAGGATTTATTTATTTGTTTATTTTAGTTGAGATATGGTCTTAGGTTAGCCTTAGACTCATGTAGCTGATGATGGCCTTCAACTCCTGACCCTTCTGCCTGAGCCTCCCACGTGCTGATAACAGCTGCACACCCCCATGTCCAGTCCTGGAGGAATACTTCTGAAATATTTGTTGTATCTAGTAAAGGGAGAGCATCAGATTTTGCATAAAAATACTTGTATATTAGATTCTTGAGAGAACACACACTATTTATCTAATGTATCTCTAGACCATTTAGGCATCACTGAATTTTAATTCTGTATGTTCTTACACAGGATTCTTATAACCAGCTGCAGATGGTGAGGCCATCAACTTTTATTTGAGAGTTTGCACTTAATGCCCAAAGTACACTTCCTATTATTGGTAAATGTGTGGATGCTGTTCCAGAAGAGGTAGCCAAGGGTTCTGGTCAAGGGGTAGCAGTCTGGTCTGCGTTGAGAGTCAGTGGCAGGACTAAAGATTTTTTATTCACTCACTCATCCAGTCTATTTTTCCTATAGTATGTAGTCTTTAGCAGGCTGTTGAGTTAATGGGTCAGGAATGCCCTTGCAGATTTATAATCCAGTGGGGGAGGTAGACACCAGCAAGTTATTAAGCAGGTCTGGGTGACAGACTATCTCTGCAGATGTGACACTTAAGCTGAGACAAGGACAAGGATGAGCTGGTAAGAAAGAAGGAAAGAGCAGAAGAAACAGTTCTGGAGCATGAGTGCTGTGGGCAGGCCCCTCCTCCTGTTTGGGAAACATCTAGCAGAGGGTGACAAAACCTCACAACTCAGAAAAACTGGAGACAGGAAGGAAAGAAATCCACATCTCAGTGTGGCACTTGGAGTCACTGTGACGCCTTCTGCTGAGAATATTCAAGTGGCTGAACTTTTCTAAAACATGATGTCAAGCAGTTGACACTGACAAGGCCAGTTGGTGTATACACAAAAGAGCCTTTGCCTGAGAAAAAGCCTCTTGTTTCTTAGCTGTTTCCAGGGTTGTTCCAAAATTAGGAAGATGTAGTTCAAGAGCAAAATATTAATCACAGAGTGCTAAACAGGATGAAAACTACCAAATAGCACAGAATCTATCATCCTGCTTTGGGACGCACTTCAAGAGCTGTGGTCTGCCTTGGAAAGGAGTCACTTTTCATCTGCTTAGGAAAGCCAGACCAGCAAGTCTCAACCATGTCACTCCTAAGCATGTTTGCAACAGACAAAGCAGCACAGAGCGAGGCAGCCAACGTACTGTTCTCTCGGACCAGGCAAAACTCCCAGGCGTTCTGGCTCTCCAGCGTGCTCTCCAGGTCCACTGCGATGTTAGGCTCGCTCTGCTTCTCCAGGCGGTACTGAGGGCCTGGAAGATCAAAGGGGCAGGAGGAAGGGAGGAAGTCTGAAATGGTGAATGTAACACTCAGAAATTACCATACATCAGGGAAAGCCGAAAACGATAACATTTGACTCAAGGGTGTAACTATCCAAGATGGCAGAAACTGGCTTTTCTCACCCTGTTTTTAGCTCTTCCCACACTAGGTAAGAGGTTTGAGTCAGAATGAAGTGGAGGCACACACACTTGGCCCATTTCTTGCTGTGGAACAGGTTACCATCCTCTCTGAACCCATTTCTGGACCTTACACCTCAATGAGTATGATGAAAACCAAGATGACATGGATAAAACACTGACTCAGAGCTGGCATGGTGGTGCACACCTTTGAATCCCAGCACTCAGGAGGCAGAGGCAGGTGGATCTCTGTAAGTCTGAGACCACCCTGGTCCACAGAGCGAGCTCCTGAACACCTAGAACTATGTAGAGAGACCCTGTCTCAAACAAATAAACAAAAGCACCTCCTGGCTTAGGAATCAGACTTCACACGAGGCACTGCTGCCAAGGTACTTATAATTACCATTGCACACACAATTTCAACCAGGAATAAGGTATGTGTAGAACTCTATGATAGCTCAAGAATGTCAAAGAAATAAAAAACATAAATGTCAGAGTGAATCTCAGGCTCTGGGTTTGGTAATGAAAAGGTAGCAGCTATCAGCTGTTCATGCTTTTACTGAGACATCTGTGGAAACATTAGACACATGGGTTCAGTATTCTGGCAACCAATAATTCTACCCATCCCATCGCACCTAAGAGTTACAGAAGGTCTGAAAAGACATCAGAACATTTTATACATTTATTCACTACTTCTTTTTTTTTTTTTTTGGTTTTTCGAGACAGGGTTTCTCTGTGTAGCTTTGCGCCTTTCCTGGAACTCACTTTATTCACTACTTCTTTGTCAACCTAAATAGCAATGTTGTTCTCAGATAACACTAATGGTCGAAAAGTCAGATTTAAAACTGTGCCTGTAATTTGCTTGTGGTTATTAAAAAGGCGAGAGGCCCAGGAAACTCTCATTACTCTGACTCTGAAAGGTGTTTGGCCAGCTAGAATGAGGTGTGAGAGAGTTGAAGATGGCAGCAGAGGCAGTGCAGAGCTCCCGAACAATCTGGGTTCCTAGTCCCAACACCCTAGAAGCAATGTGTCAGAGCCATGCATCCACTTCTATAAATTTACAGTGGGATATAGGTACAAAGTTTAATTATAACCATCAGCCCCCTGAATCTATGTTGTGTGTATTCAACCACTGCAGACTGAAAACACTTGGGAAAAGTTGTGTCTACAGTAGACTGATTATTTCTCATCATTCTTCATCATCCATGCAGCAACTACCCACACCGAGTATGCACTGTGCCAGGCACTACATGTACTCCAGAGATCAGTCTATGGGAGAGTGTGCTATGCAAACACTATACCACCTATCTATCTATCTATCTATCTATCTATCTATCTATCTATCTATCTATCTATCTATCTATCTATCTATCTACCTACCTACCTACCTACCTATCTATCTATCTATCTATCTATCTATCTATCTATCTAATCTATTTTTTTGGTTTTTCGAGACAGGGTTATCTGTGTAGCTTTGGAGCCTGTCCTGGAACTCACTCTGTAGACCAGGCTGGCCTCGAACTCACAGAGACCCACCTAGCTCTGCCTCCCCAGTGCTGGGATTAAAAGCGTGTGCCGCCGCCGCCGCCACCCGGCAACACTACACCATTTATAAGAGGGGCCTGAGCACCTGCAGATTCTGGTGCTGATAGAGGTCCTAGAAGCAATCCCCCAAACCAAGATACTAATATTGATAGTTTTATGATACTCAAAATTTGGGAACAACTTAGATTTGATAACAAAGAACTTACTAAATAAAATATTGTTGAATACTTCAGAGACATTAAAAGTAATTCTAAGATATTTAATATTATAAAACATGTTTATAGCATGCTATTTTACAAAAAAAACCCTAAGGCACAATTTTTATAGAATAATTATAGTTGTAAAATATATATATAAAAGTATAGGATAAGAAAGCTGTTTCTAAAATGTGAACTGTACATGACTTTATTTTTCCTTTGTGTTGTCCTATATTTTTCAAATTTCCATATAATAAAGGTTATTTTTATAACTTAAAATGTTGCATACACCTAAACATTTTCCAATTTCTTACTATGTAATTTTTTTTCTGAGACTATTGTAATTACTACACATTGTAGAACCTGGAAGAGCTTTTCACGTGCAATAATTTTAACTGAAACAGATCAATTTCATCCTAAATCACCCTGCAGACTGGTGGCTGGCCTGCGTGCCCATCTCCCTTTCCTGCCCACTGGGAACCAAGGCCTGGCTGCTACAGAGAGAATCTCAGGCAAATTTAAATTTCCTGGGAATTCAGGGGAGCTAAGGGCCCCTTGTTCTGAAACCAACTCCCTGGCACACTCTCAAGAGTCATTGTTCAGATTCTTCTATTAACATCAGCATGTATCTTCTTCACATGGCTCTTAGGACTTTCTCTTGTCTCTACTACCTGCCCATCACGTACCAAGTGCACACACTCTGCTCCTCACTGGACCTGCAAGGCGGCCTCAGCAGCCCATTTCACAGACAGGACCCCATGAAGAAACCTGCCCAAGATCACAGGGTAAGAAGCAGGAAGAGGGGAATAAGGCCCAAGGTCTTTTTGGATTTATCACTCCTGAGCCTTGAGCTTTTCCTCCTCCTGCAAACTATAAATTACTGGCTAATTACAGAGGCCACAGCTTACATCATAAATAAAGATTTTTGTGGATTTGTAGATTCTTCTGGTTTGGAATCACTTAACTTGTGGTTTATATAAATTCAAAATGAAAATGATCTAAAATATTTATTTTAATGAATTCATCAACACTCTGAGCTACGGCTATGCTGTGGTCCATGGCAATACAGGCCCCTATGATCTCACCCATACCCAGAGCTATGGCTGTGCTGTGGTCCATGGCAATATAGGCCCCTATGAAGCTCCTTATCTTTCTATCTAAGAAGACTTTTCCACCTTTCTTTCATGAAACAAAAACCAAAAAACTACACACACACACAATGATGACGCCTACATCACAGGCCCAGTACGTAAAAGTCAGAGGACAACGTGAAGGAGCTGGTTTTCTCCTTCCATCACACACATCCTTTATCAGTGAGCTACCTTGCTCACAGCCGTCTTTAAGAACCCTCCTATTGCTTTGAGTTTGTGGAAAGTAAACTCCACTATGGGTTGCTGTCTGCGCTGGGTGCCCCTACTCTTCCTAGAAAGGAAGGAATACGCTGCAAACCATTTCTGAACTTGGTGAGGAGCTGATAGGTATTGGCTTTTGGATGTGACTCAAGACCTAAATTCTTACCAGAAGCTTGGATAAGAGATCTTACAGAGGAAGACTTCACTCACCCTCCCAGAAAAAGGCCAGATCAATAACTTCCATGTAATGAGAGCATACTGGACCCAAGTGAGAAGCAAGACAGCTTAGGCTGGGCTCAATTGCCTTGGTCCAGGTCCTGGTTGAGCCATTTAGTTTATGATGTTGCCAACTTATTTAACCTCCTGTCTGTTTCTTCATTTGTAATATGGGGATGATGATAATAGCATCAACCTCAGAGGGCTGTCTGAAGAATCCATGGGCCAAGAGCTGTATGGTGTCTGACATACTGACTGTGGCTGGTTTTGAATGAGACATGTCCCCTCATAACACAGTCCCCAGTCAGTGGTTCTGGGAAAGCTATGCAACTTTTAGAATGTGGAGCCTTGCTGCAGGAAGTACATTGCTGGTGATGGACTTTGAGAATTTATAGCCTCACCACGTTTTTGGTTCTTATTGTAGAATATTTTGAGGTGTGTTACTTTTGTTTATGTTGCATTTGTTTAACTCTGTGAAGCTGTGTTGCTGTGCCTGTCTAAAACACCTGATGGTCTAATAAAGAGCTTAATGGCCAATAGCAAGGCAGGAGAAAGGATAGGCGGGGCTGGCAGGCAGAGAGAATAAATAGAAGGAGAAATCTAGAAGGAAGAAGTAGCCAGAGAAGGAGGAGGACTCCAGGGGCCAGCCACCCAGCCACCCAGCCACACAGCAAGCCGTGGAGTAAGAGTAAGATTTATAGAAGTAAGAGAACAGGAAAAGCCTAGAGGCAAAAGGTAGATGGGATAATTTAAAGTTAAGGAAAGCTGGCTAGAAACAAGCCAAGCTAAGGCTGGGCATTTTTAAGTAATAATAAGCCTCCGTGTGTGATTTATTTGGAAGCTGGGTGGTGGGCCCCTCAAAAGAAGAAAAAAACAACCAACAACAGGTTCTTTCTCTGTTTTCTGTGTGCCAGTGAGATGTGATCTCTCAGCTTCCTGGTCCTGCTGCCATGCCTTTCTGGCCACTATCAACTCTGGCACTTAGGAACCTTGTACTTCCTACTTCCTTTTTTAAGCTGTTTCTAGTCATGGTGTTCTATCACAGCAACAGAGAGGCAAACTAGAACACTAAAATTCTGTTTAAGGGTGTGCCGTCACCATCCCTATCTCAAAGCTGAAGTGGGGTGAAGGAAGGGTCATAACTCTGATCACCCACCATCACTCCAAGGCTCACTCTGTATCAGCGACTGATTTAGGCCTTCCCTATAGATTATCTCATTTATTCTTAAGATACCTTGAGGAGTAAAGAACATGAATCCCATTTAACAGGGGATGGAACTGGGACTCAGAGCTGAGAATCTCTTCCACATCCCTTGGGGAACGGTAGGACTAGGATGTATGCGGGTGAGGCCCAGGCCCATACTCTCTTTGCTGTGATGACCCACCAAAGTCTCAGTAAACAACAATCCAGATTAGCATAACCTTCATCCACTATATACCAAACTACATCTCCAGCAACTGTGTGTCTGACTTCCAGAGAGCTGTCATGGAAGAAAAGAACAGCAGCCAGAAAGCCATGTACGAAAGACAAGCTGTGGGGTCAGTTTCTATGAATGTGTTTTGCCAAAGATATGACTTTATAAAATAGGAAAGGCTCTTTCATACTGAACAGCATACAACTCGCAAGGCAGTGTCCAAACTTTGCAAAAAAAAAGGTTTTAAAATGTCACAGCTGTGCTTGAAGCTACATGCCCTCTGGTGCACAGCAAAGGAGAACACAAAGGGAAGGTTCTGGGAAGCAGTCACTCTATAGTGACAAGAACATGTTTGGGCATTCCTATGATGTGTTTGCTGCAGCAATGCCGCAGCATGAAATGGTCTAGGAACAACGTACTGCTCTGGTGCTTTGAGAAAGTTCCAAGCTATAGCATACAGGCGGGGTTGGAGACACAAGGCAAACATCTCAGCACATAAACTTCAAAGAAAATCTGGAGAGTCTTGGCTGGGGTACATGATCAGTGTGCTTTCCCTGATCCCTCTGACTCTTGACTGAAACAGAAATCTGTAGAGTCTGTTTGTAGGGTAAAAGGGCCAGCCAAAGAAACCTGCCCTGACCCTGGAATCAGAGCCAGTGAGAGAAACACACCCTGGTCCTGGAACCAGAGCCAGTGAGAGAAACACACCCTGGCCCTGGAACCAGAGCCAGTGAGAGAAACACACCCTGGCCCTGGAACCAGAGCCAATTCTGCTTTCAACTGAACATGAAACCAACCATTCACTGAGAAGAAAACCAACCAATCCCTGAGCATGAAATCTAGCCAATCTGAGCTTGTCCAGACTCAAGGGGACTGAAATCTGACCAATTCCCTCCCTGAAAATCTTCTCCCTGGAAAAACCTTGCCCCTAAGAAGCCCTATATAAGCCCCTCTGCCTGTCTGGTTGGCAGCTGTCCTTCTCCACCCTGGCAGAGGTAGGATTCCCGGATTCCTCCTTCCCAAGTAAATCTCTTGAAAGAGTTTTGGATGACAATCTTCTTTTGCCATTGTGGAGCAGAGTCTCTGCTGAGAAGCTCCCTTAGGGGAGCAGAGCAGAAGAAACAACTTTTAGCTTGAAATGGATGGAGCAGATTGTTATATTTCTGCAAGGGTTTCCTCTTTAGCAGAGTGAAGCAGAAGAAGTAACATCTTGGGCTAGAGCTGAGAATAAATGGATACCTCTGCTGGGAAGCTCCCTGGGGAAGGGGGAGGGGGAGAGGGGAGGCGGGGAGGCGCAGAGCAGAGCTCAGTTGTAACAGCTCTCTTGGAGAGGAGCAGGACTGCCGCATCCTGTGGGGAGACCATCCCCACTGGATTCCCCGACAAGTCAGGACACCTTTCCCTCCGGAGCTGTAACACTTAAACTGTTGGCTGGTGATACACACTCAGTGTGCTCTCCCTGATCCCTCTGACTCCTGACTGAAACATAAAGGGTTTTAGCACAGGGTATCTTAACAGCTGGAGCTGAAACCTGATGGGAAGCAAGTGCCTATTCAAGTGGAAAGACAGGAAAGCCTTCCTGTAGCCATCAGTGTGCATTCTCTCTGAAGACCTTGGTGCTACAGAGAGTGGGTCTTCCTCAGAGTACCTGGTTGCTTTGTGCTGTCACAAGCTTAGCATAAATCTGTCACTAACATCCACCACATTTCTCTTTTTCCCCTCTGCCCTTTAAGAAATGTGGCACTCAGTGTGGACCTTGACTGCTGTGACTCAGGCATACGTACCCATGCCAGCTTCTCTTCAGGACACTGCCATTTAACCTGCATTCTCCTTTTCCTTTCATGGAGTTGACTGGTCAATGCATTTTTATCCTTTTATAAGGTCTGCACTTCAAATCTTTTTGGATAGAGGCAGGATATAAAGAAAGTAACTGACCACTGATGCTAAGACTGGCCCGTGGGAGGGAAAGGACAAAGTCAAAGGCTCATGGTTACATCTTCATGTCAACTATTTGCCATTCTCCAACTTAAAAGCATTACTTATAGTCAGAAAAAGCCAAAAATGAGCAAGAGGCAAAGGCTGGCTGGCGGGGGGTGCGGGGGGAGAGCCCTGGTATTTGCCCTGCAGGAGAGGAGCACTGCCAGCTGTGCATTCTGGTGTACTACTTATGATCTGTAAAATGGGTCCAACGAAACTTTGCTCAGAAGTCTGCTGTGAGGCTGAAGTGAGAGAATCACAAACTCTCCTTGGCAAAGTGCTTGGGCAATAGAGCCATCACTGCTAATGCTGAACCAGAAACACTGCACAAAGTAGTGGTAATCCCTAGTCCTGGAGTACAACAGGCTAACATGTCCGGGAGGGCACATGGTGGCTAGGAGAGCTGGCACCAATGTAGATGTCTATATTCTTTCTCATGTGAGACCAATACTGTGGGGTGACAAGGGTATATAGTTCTTTTAAAAAGCTTGCTTTTGATGCTACAGGCAATATTTAAGATTAGAGACTTGCTTAGTAGCCAGGCCTCCTAGTTTCCTGACCTCTCAGGTCCTACAAATATGGTCTGAAAATGAGTAAATGTCAGAACTCAGAGAACAAGCACAGCACAGATACCAAAGGATATGTGTTGTGACCATCCACAGGCTCATCTGACTTCTTTTGAGTATCAATAATGTGCCAAGCTAAGAGATGAGATGAGTAATCAATAGCCTATCCCTCAGGGAGGCTGGGGAGGCAGAGAGACACTTTAGCAGGTGAATTCAAGAACAACTGTTGCTCTTATCCAAGGTAGTGACAAGGTGTTGCAGGATCAGAAGTGGGTCAACCCAGATCATTCCTCTTCCCTGGGGGAGAGCATCTGATCTGGGCCTTGAGGGAGGACTAGAAGCCTGGGGGAAGATCCAGGAAATGCACTCCTCCAGAGTCCTAAAGAACCTATGTAGACTCTGGATGAATCTGGAGCAGCCTGGGGACACTGCAGGAGCTGGGGCAGACCACTGGTCAAGATTTGGAGTTTTTCTCATAGCAGCACACAGTACTAGGACAGTGAGAGGACACAATAAGTTGTTTGGAGAGATTCCTCTGGTGACACTCAACAGGGGCTGGAAGAGGCTGGGAGACGGAGTCCACCATACCAAACTTGTCTGCTCAGCTCAATCCTGAGAGACTCCCACAGCCAAAGCTGTCACTGACAAGCTGATGGCATCTGCACTGGAGTGTAGACACAGCACCAGCCATTCCAAAGCACCTGTCCTTGGAGTCTGCTCCATCCAGGCTCTTCCTCTGGGGGCAGCTCTCATCCTCTACTTGACTTATGTAAGCCCAGGACTACATTCAAGTGATGACCACAGGAGCTTATGCTACCTCCAAGACTCAGACTGGAAAATGTTGGAATTTAAATGATAAAATAAGAACAAGCTAACATGACAACAAGGTCACACTTTAGACCCTTCTAAGCCAATATACTTTGCTCTTAGTGAAAAAGCCCAATATAATCAAATTAAACACAATTCCTATTACAAAGGAAGAAAGGCCAGAGCTATTGCAATCAGCCAATTCTCTTGCCTAGTTAAACTGCAGAACCTTCAGGAAAGGTTTTGAAAGCATGACCCATCAGTTCTAATTTTTAAAACTTATCCTTTCAGTCAAGACTAGAAAAAGGCCCATTCCAACTTTTATCTTTGCTACAAAGTGCTGTTATCTTGGCCTGATGTCAGGAGCTCCAGCTCTCTTTCTGCTGACAAGCAGAGACGAGAAGATAAGATTGGAAACGAATCTCACTTCTCTGAGTAAATAAATAATCAATACTCATCTAAATGTAAATGAGAAGGTAGCCCCCTCTGATAACAGCACTCTTATCAGAGAGCCAATTTTCTGCAGACATTTGGCCTCAACCAAATCACCATCATTCAGCCCTAGCCTAATGGCAAAAAATCGTAACTAAATTGAACCGATCACCAGAGATCAACTAAGTTCTGCCCTGGCCACTTCAGGTTCAAATGTTTGGGAATGCAATTTTGCCCCCATTAACTTTCCATAGCAATGAAGAGCAGACTGGTCAAGGGGCCAGTCTGTGTGATAAACAAACCCCAGCTAGGGGGGCTGGCCAGGGTGTGAGGAGGAATGGGCATAGGTGTGCTGGATGGACAAACCCCCACCCCCAAATCTGTGACTTGAAGGCCAATCCAAGGTGGGTAGGGCATTCCTTCCTCATCTAAGGGCTGCCTCAAACTGAGGAGACAATTTGTCTGATGATCACAATGTTTAAAGCTTATTAAAGATGGAAATAAAGAAAAGGAGATATGAAAAAGTGACTGTAACTGAAACAACACAAGGATTCAGATGATCAATTTCCTCCAACTCATTTGTCTCGGGCTTACATCTGGCCCAGTAGCACCACACTGACCTGATTTTACTGAAAGAAGATGCCGTCTACAAGACAAATCACTTCCAACCACTGCACTGGGGTTTCCATTTCTTTGCTGCAAGACTCAATTCACTGCTGATGAGAGTATTGGGGAAATTATGACCATTATTGATAGGACAGCAAAACCACTTTTACACTGTAGTCTTTAACTCAAAAGAAAGCTTACACTGGACCATTAATGAAGGTGTCAGCTAGAATCAGAAATTAAAGACAAAGGCTGGCAAATGCCTGATTTTTAGAGCACATCCAAGACACAAAATGTGAGCCTTTCATTCTTTGGAGTGGAACAGAGCCTAACCAAGGAGGAGGGGCAGCCTGCTCTGCCCACAGGTAGGAGGGAAACATTGCTCTCTTCCCTGGCGTCCAGAAGCAAAGCTTGTGACAGTCTTTATTTGCTACTTCTGTGTGCTGCTGTCCAGCCTCTGTGAGCATCTGAACCTTGAAGGTGGAGGTGGACGTAGGCTGGCATTAAAATGTGGGTTTCAAATCACAAAGACAAGGATGAAACCCTGACTCTTATCCGACATTGAGGGGGTAAGCTGATTGAGAGAAGCACGCAATAATCAAAGATTACCTGTAGCACAAAGTCTGCTACAAAGTAGGTGTCGATAAATGTCAACACATTGCTGGGCAAATCTGACAACATTATTAACCTGTTCTTTTTGAGAACAAATATGGCTCCCTTCCCAGGGCATAACAATGACTGTGACCAACACCAGAAACTTCCTGTCCTTAACAGAGTCCTCTATATACATCGGCTTTTTGAATCTTCAACAACACTACAAGGCAGGGCTTGTTATCTTCTGCTGTAGAGAGGGTAAGTCAACTATGGAGTGACCAGTCATCTGCCTGTGGTGAAGTCATGCTGAGAAAGGTGTGTCTGAGCTGGGCCCGCGGCCTAACTACTTTCCTACAGCCCACATCAGTTTTGATCTTTGAATTAAAAAAAAAATCTTTATCTATATATATATCACAGGGGTTGAAATGATTCATCAGCCCAGAAAGGGACAAAGCCACTGGGGGGGGGGGGGCTGGGCATCGGGGAAGTCAAAGTGGGCAGCTGTCCTAAGGGTCAAAACTCAAAATTCCAGCAGGTCGGCTGCAGGCACTTAAACCACAACAGCTGCTGGCCTGCCTTGCCTTTTTTTTTTTTTTTTTTAAGGGGAGCTCTTTCCCTACGTTAAATGATTTACAGAGTTACTACCTCAATCCACAGCTCTGAAAGTGTGATTTCTTTAGGGTTTAACTATACCCATTTCTAGTCTTGTTACAACTTTTTTATTGCGATAGAAAACATTTACTGGAAATATGTTACTGCTATTACCAGGTCATAAAATAAAAAGAAAAATAGTTTATGTATTGCCATCATTTCCAATCATCAATCAGAGAGTGCCAAGGCGAGGAAAGGAAAGGGCGTGCAGCCAGGATCTCCTCCTTTGTGTAGGAGAAAATCTGGGAGCCTCATAATTCTTCAGAACAAATTTCTTCTCCAACACCAGGCATAGGGCTGGGCTGGCAGAGAGCACACCTTGGCTGCATCCCCCATCTCAGCAGCCTCTGCTGAACTTTCTGAGCTCAGAGCTCCTCCACACCACCTTCCTGGGACCCTGCTTCCTAAAGTACCCACAGAGCTGAGCAGGAACACTTCTGTCTGTGACCTCCCCCTTGCTATAGGGTCCTCCCTGAAGTGGGGTGGGGCTTTTAAAACCTCAGCCTTGTATTCCCAGGGCTTTGGAGGTGTTGAATGATCTTTGTTCACTAGATGGCTTCAATAGGGTGGTACTTCAGATCCAACAACTCAAGTCCATTAGGAAATATTAGTCCGACTAATACAAGGACCCATGTTTAAAGACATTTACCACAGCATCATTTTAATGCTGAGAACCCTGTGGGGCTTAGCTGTCACAGTAGGAAGCCGTTAAGTAAATCAGTATATCTGAGAACGGGAATGTTACATAGCTGTAATAAAAAGAAATTAGTTAAAAACAAACAAACAAAACCAGATGGGGTGGTGCATGTCTATGATCCCAGCATGTGGGGAACTGAGGCAGGAGGATTGTGAGTTTGAGGTCAGCCTGGGCTACATAACCTGTCCTTAAAAAAAAAAAAAAAGAGGTCGGAGTGGTGGTGGTAGTACAAGCCTTTAATCCCAGCACTTGGGAGGCAGAGGCAGGTGGATCTCTGTGAGTCGGAGGCCAGTCTGGTCTACAGAGCGAGTTACAGGACAACCAGGGCTGTTACACAGAAAAACCTTGTCTTCAAAAAACAAAAACAAAACAAAACAAAAAATAAAGAGAAAAGTGGGAACAGGGGTGTGTGTACCTTATGGTAGAGTGATAACTAGTATGTGTAGGCCCTGAGTTTAATCATAAGTAATGCAAATAAATAGAAAGTAGTAAGGCATACGGTATGTGTAGAGTATGCTGCATGTTCGTAAAGTCAAACCCCAATAACATACACTTGTGCACATCTGTGTGTGCACTTGTGGAATGTAAGACAGCATGTAGTCCACAAACACATGTATTTAGAATGTATAAGGATATGAGCTCTACTGACTACAGTTTCTCTGGGGTGCAAAATGAGCTAGTAACAAAGAGGGTGGCTTTTGTTCTTCGCTTTACAGATTGTGGTATCAGGGCTTTGACAGTCGACATACATGAGGATTATATGTCACTTAAAATCCAATTTGTAAAGTGACATTCAGCAATCTTAGGCCCTTCCAATCTGGGCCAGCAGACTAGTAGGCACTGGAGCTTCCTCCAAATCACCCAGGCTCAGTGGTTGCTAGAGAAACTTTGGGGAATTGTGTGGGAGAAGGGCCCACACAACTATTGTGAGGATGCAGAGGCTACTCAGGGGATCAAAGAGGCTGCTAAAGGGGGCTGGTGCAGCGAAGGCCAGGCGGCTGTCATCTGCAGGATGACACATAGGGGCTCCAACGGCACACCAGTCCCGGCTTTGCCTTCGGTCACTGCATGGGCATGGCAACTCTGCCTGCCCTGTTCTCCTCACGGGTTCCACACAGAACACAAATGGTGATCCCACACTGTTCTGCAGGCCCTGCCAGGCTTCCTTCTTACATTCCAGCGTGTCTGTCAGGAGTCCGTCCCCACAATTGCCCTGAACTTGCTACGTACGACATGTTGTCTAGGGAGTGGCCCTGGAGTTGCCGACACTAGAGCATCTGAGACAGCATGGAGAATATCTAAACAGCACCTTGCTTGGGTCTGAATTTGCAGCTCCACCACTTATTACCTGTGTAACCCTAGCTAAGTTATCTAACTTCTCTATTCCTCAGTTTCCTGTCATCAGAGGAACAACAAACAGCACCTGTCTCTCAGGGTTGTTTCAAGAACTAAGAGAAGGCGTCTGACACTCAGCTCGCACTCCATCCAGATGCCTGATTTGCTGTTCTGTCTTCAGTTCTCCAGCAGCAGCTGGAACCTCTGAGGCCTGTCATGGCTTCCTCCTCCTCCTCCTCCTCCTCCTCCTCCCTTAGACTGATGTGGTAATCCAGAAAGAGACTCCAGCCCCTTGGGTCTCTGCCCCCTGGTCCTGCTAGACTTCTCACACTTCCTCTCTCCAAGCATTCCTTCTCTTTAGTCACACTCAGCCTAGACTGCCGGCCTCTGGACTCCCTGGGGCCGCCCAAATAAAGGCTCTCTTGTGCTAGGTGTTTACAGTTAGGGTAGAAAGCACTATCAGCATCTGCATTCCTAGGACAGTCTCAACACACAGGTGTGTTCAGAACATGCTGCTCACCTGGTTAGCCCTCCCAACCACCTCTTCCTCCAGACTGGGGCTCTATCTCCATCTGACTCCCAATGCTGGGGGTTCCTGACAGGGCCCCAACTCTGACTGGTTTCCTGGGGATGCAAGGAGCCAGTGCAGCTCAGAACCAGGGGTTGGACAACAAGAAACTTCAAAACCTAGAAGCTAGAGGCCACTAAACAGGAGCCTCCCACCAGCATTACAGGCAGCGTGTGAGAAGGGCGAGGAGAGCTCACCACCTACATCTTGTCACAGATAGGTAAGACAGGAGGTCTGAGATTAATCCGACACTACTTGTTAGACGATGGAAACCTTTAACACTGTCCCTACGCATCTAACGTTTCAACCCAATGTGTTTCTCTTAACTTGAGTTGTGGTGACATTACCAAATTGTACATACAGTTATCTGTTGCTCTGTAAAGAAATACAGATGGTTTTATGGAAATAAACAGTCATTTATTTTAAACAATTGTAAAATAGTTTATAGAAACCAGTGGGGTAATGCATTCAAATAAATGCCAAAACTGGCTGATGGGGAGCCAGGATGCTAAATCACACTGCTGAGGAATTCAGCTGTAGGGTACAGATAGTAAATCCAGAGTGACAGAATTCCCCGTGACAGCAAAGGTTTCTGACATCCAGTCCAGTACTCAAAACCACAGCAGTTCAAACCCATTTTCTGTAACACAGAGCTGACACCCAGTGAAACTGGTGAGTGTAGTCACAAGCACCTAACAACAAAAAGAAAAGAAACAAAAAGGAGACCATGTTTCTCTGCAGCCTCTCTGAGAGGTGTGACAGCCGGGATTCCAACCAGAGTCAGTGAGGAGCCAGCACAGAGCCAAGTCTTATGATCCATGGAAATCTGAAGGCTCCCTTCAGATCCACTGAGGCCAGAGACTGGTTAAGATATTGCACTCACATTCTCTTAGCAGTTCAGTCTCTCGCTCCGGAAAATGGTGGTAATGGCAGCTATCAGGCAGTGTTCTGCAAAGGGTGCAGACAAGGGCTGTTGGCCACAGGCCTGCTGGTGCTCCTATCAGATACCCTGGGAAGCACCACTGGCAGTGACTGGCTTGTATCTTTGCAGAAACAGAAAACTCCAAGTCCTTTAACTTCTTATTTTATAGGACAACGAGAGTCTAAACATTGGGGTCCTCACCTCTCAAGCTCACCCTTTTACGGTGCGCTGGGACGGTCTGATGGTGACAATGGATGTTTGTGTGAATTCACTCAGCTGCTCTCCACAGTTGCGATGCCCCAAACTAGCACTGAAGAGGGAAGGTAAAGCTCCCTCTGGTCTCTGGGGGCTGCAGGGTACACAGGGCACTTGGTCTTCCTCCTGCTGCTAGTTCTCAGTGCCTAAGCTCTACTGGCTCCACCCACTTGCCAGGGTTCCCTTGTAGGCCCACCACCCAGCATGTAATGGTCTTGTTACTGCCTCCCAGCCTCTGGTCATCCATTCTTCACCCACTTCAGAGGGTGCTCTCTAGAGGCGAACTCTGAAGGTTTCTTCCGGGGCTGCTCTCCAGGCATTCCGTCCATTCTCCTTTCCTGTCCTGTGTTCTCTAGGAATTAGCGAACTGGTCTCCCCTCCTTTAGTGTACACATCATGATTCCTTGTCTGTGTCCCCCACATTGTCAGTCCTGTGTGGATGGATCACTGAATCTGTACTTGCTACTCTCTCTTGAGCTTCACAAGTTCCCAGACTGTCCTCCATCCTTTCCCACAACAGGCATGTTGTGACACATTCCTGTCACCGCAGGTGCTGCTCCAAGCAGGATCTCTAAAATCCAGGGGGCCAAAAGCAAGGCTTCGACTTTAACACCCTGACTTGGCCCTCTTCTGTCACTCAGATAATGACCCTTGCCCTCAGGCCAGGTGCTCCTGGTGTGCTTCTCTGAAATCCTGCTCTGTCTTCTGAGGGCACCAGCATGCCTGGATCTCCTTGTGCAGAAATTGTACATTTATGGAACTGAACTGTACTTGCTACTTAAGAATGAAGGAAAAGAGAGGGAATGACCAGATCAAGAAAACAATGTAAATAATGTGTGGAATTCCACTTGCCATAATTCTCAACAGCCCGACAAGTGACTTTTTTGCATCTTTGAAACGATGCAACTTGGTCAATGTCTGATGAACTAACTGGACAGATGGCGGTGTCTCAGTTTTCCAGTCCATTTTATACTCTGAGCATCTTTCTGGCTAAGTTTGACTGCACCATTTGAAATTATTCATTCCTAGCTTTTATCGGTCCTACTGTTACAGAATAAAAAGCTCACTATATGGATTTCATGAGAAAAGTTACTACAGTGTGTGGGCCCATGAGCAGCATTTTAGGAGGCAGTTTTTAGCAGGTGATCCTGAAGGCAAGGCTTTTGCTTACTGATTGCCTCTGTGGTCCAACCTGTTTTAGCATGTGGCTCTCTGTGCAGCTGTCCCGAGATGCTAAATATCACCTGCTTTCTTGGTTCTGGTGCCAGGTTATGCCACCCTCTCTCACAGACCTTTTAAACATCAGCCCCATCTGGCAGCAGGGCTCCTTTCTGCCTGTCCCATTTCTCTTCCAACAGTCATGTACCAAGTAGAACTTGTTTCAAGTCAGGACATGGACATCCTCAGTAGGTCTGAATGGCTAAGACCCTGTCCAGCTCTTCCCAACAGCTGTATGGGCTCTGGCTGCAGTACCTTCCACTAAACTGGGCAACCCTTAACGCTCAGGGGCAAATCCCAGCTCCCTGTCTCTAAGCTGAGGATGATGTGTCTAACTCACGGTTAGTGCAGTGATGAAATGAGGTGCGAACACAGGTAAAGTGCTCAGCCTGGCAGGCAGTGATAAATGAAGAGCAGTTTGGCACACTTTCCTGTGTCTAACATTCAAGCTATCAAACAGGTGAAAAGAGTAATTATATATCCTGATTTATTTTAAGCTAATTGTGACATAACTAAGAAGTTTAGCTGTTTTTCCTGTGTGACAAACAAAACAAAAGGCTAGAGTGATAGAAAAATGGAAGTCGAGGGATCATGGCTGCCAGCCATTTTCCTTTCTGGTTTCATCTATTATCTAGGAGCTGGCTGCCCTGCTGACTTTCCATTTGCCTTGCTAATAACAGTAAATCCAGCAGCTTCCACTGCAGTCCCTGTCTCCTTCAGCTGACTCCCAGGCCAATCAGTGTCTCTTCTCAGCTTATGTCAGATGTTCCCTGGAAAGTCCTGCTGGAAAGACAATTTATGATGGAAGTTTCTCCTGCTTTTAACCCTTCTGCTTATCAGGATGCTCCAGAGGAATGTCAGCTCTGGCCAACACGTGCACTCTTGTGTTCTCACTGCTGCTCTGACAAGGGCCTCATAGCTCTGGACAAGCTCAAGTGAGCAGCTGGGCAGACAGAGGCCCATAGTCTAGGCTGTACCTCCTAGGGACTTAATTCAAACTGAGATCCTTTAGCAGTTATAGTCTCCCAGGTCCCGAAGCAGTCACAGGCATCAAACACACACACCAAACCCAAACAGGCCCCAAACCCATGCTATTGCACAGAATGTGAATGGGACTGGGCCTCAGTTACCGAAAGGAGAGGATGGGATTACAGTGTCCACCAGCACGGCGAGGACGTGCGAGGAAGGGGAGTGCTGTATGAATCTCATATTCTCACAGCAGTGCCACGAAGACACTGTCAACTACGTCCCTCACACACAAGAGAAATGAAGGGCCGTGCAGGATAGGACACCAAGGAGCAAGCAGAAGTAAGGGCAAGAGTAGAGCCAGGCAGGCCCTCCCAGAATCCAGGCGTTACTTCTGCAGTTAAGAACAAGTCAGCAAGCCGGCCAGTGGTGGCACACGCCTTTAATCTAGGCGGGTCTCTGTGAGTTCGAGGCCAGCCTGGTCTACAAGAGAGAGTTCCAGGACAGGTACCAAAATGACACAGAGAACCCTGTCTGGAAAAACCATAACCTGTAGCTGGGACCTTGTTTACCGAAGAGGCTAACGTGCTCCAGAGTAGAAAGGCCAGACTCAGGCCACCCAGTGGGCAGGGTGAGTTTTCCCAAAGAGAGCCTCTTCTTCCACAGCAGTCATCCTTGACACACAGTCACAGCTCAAGAGAAGGCAGTACTCAGGCTCTCAGGAGACAGAGTGGCACTGTCTCCAACAATGGCTGCCTGCTGGGGCTTGGGCTCAGGCTCCACAGTAAGGGCAGTAGCTCTTGGTACAGGAGGTTCTCACCACAGGATTTTCATTCTAAGTGTGTTCAAGCATCATGGGATAGCTACATTCTTTCTCAACAGGATTTCTACGACCTCTTCTCTACCTCTCCATAAAAGTTATATGGTGTGATGAGCCAGATCAGTAGATCCAGTAAACCCATTTTTGTCCTAGTTTTAAGGGGAAAAAAGGATGTCAAAATGTACATGTGACAGCTGTTTGGGACTCTAATGCTATGGAAAAGCAGCTGTTTTCATTTTTATTAGAGGTATTAGTCATTCTTAGAATTGGAATGAGTATTCTGCTAATGGCTTGTGCTTTAACCCACGGAAAATCCAGGTCACAGAGCTGCAATGTTGGCCAAGTCACAATGTGATAGCTATGCTCCCATAACATTTTCTCTCATGGAATCTGGAACTGTTTACAATGGGAAGCAACTATTTAATGATGTTCTCAGAGAAACCTGACATCTAACCAATAAAATGGATGGTAGCTTTTAGGGGAAAGGAAGTTTCCAAATAGAAAAAGTCCATACAAGGGGAAATCTTTCTAAACTGCAGAATTTGAAAGGAAGCTGTTTTCTTTAGGAAAAAAAAAATCTATTTTTACTTTCATCATAGATCATGTACAATTTGGAAGTAAACAAAACCCAAGTCCTAGGATGAACTGCAGTGGCCCCCCACCCTCCCAAGGCCCACCTCACAGGAAGTTAATTGAAGTGTTCAGGAAGTGTCTTCTGGTATTCACCTTCAGATTTTCTATTAGTACCCTTACCAGGTGATTTTAAAAAGTGATCATCTAGATCAGACACTGTCTATCAATGTCCACCATAGAAGGGAGTGCACAGGGTGTGCCCCTATGCCCCTCTCACACCTCTGGAAAGTGAGTCTGCTGTGCATTGCCTCTGGACATGGTGTGCACAGCACTTCCTTCTACTGTACCAAATGTCTGGCTGCTACATGCTCCTCTGGCTCCTGGTGATGTCTGAGAGACTGACTCCCTCCCTCCCTCCCTCCCTCCATACACACACACACACACACACATACACACATAGATATACACACACACATACATACACACATACATACATACATACATACATACATACATACATACATACATACATACATGGGAGCCTGGTGGCAACATTAAGTGATGTGTACAGCCTTTTGATTAAAAGATATTCAAGTGTCCATTTAATGGTTCAACTCTCTGAGAAAGCTTAGTCTCTCACAAGGAAAATGCAATGATTTGCTCCTAAGTAAGTTGGGGGCCTGGGCCAGCAGCCAGTGAAGAGGCTGCAGGTTACAAGCCAGCTTTTTAGTTGATTTTACAAAATGCATCAGCTACTACCTCTGGGCCAGGAATGGTTCTGACAAACCAAAAGGAAACCATTATTGTCCACAAGAAGCTTTCATTTTACACAATTAATTTATGCAACTAAGTTCAATCCCTCTCCCAAAGGAAAAGGAGTGGATCACACTTGTCTTTGTCAAGGTAGTCACCTCCATTTGGTAAGTAAGAGCAGCACAGTACTGGTGTCAGTCCCAGATCCTCTGCTGCAAGGCCAAGATGCTGAGTGCATGTTCAGCAGCTGCAAGGCTGCGGTAAGGCGCACTGCTGATCCAGGTGGAGTCACTCACTGCTGCCCTGCCCAGTGCTGGGAGACAAGACAGGAGGCTCATGGGAGCAAGGAGGAAGACTAAGGGCATGTCTCACCCTGGAGACAAGTTTCCTTCAGCAGAGGAACTCAGAAAACCGGGGACAAAAGGCAGACCCTTCTTGTTGGGACACAGAAAGATGCATGAAGCCACAAGCAAACCCTGCTGTCCCAGCATCTTGTTGTTGCTTCACCTTTTACTCCCATCTTCCCACCAGAATGTGAGCTGAGGACAGGTGCTGACTTCTCCATGCATTGCCTGGCATGGCAGAGGCTGCCAGAATACTTACTGAGTGCTAAGGATGCTTCTGACACCCACTGCTTGAGAAATCTGTGTAACCCTTCAGTTTATTTGTTTAACTTAAACTGTGCCTCATCTTAAGTCCTGTTGTTCCACTATTAAACATAGTATGGGGAGAAACCTAGCAAACTTAAGTTTTGCTATGCTCTGGCATTTCTGTGACTTAGTGGTGACAGTCTCTGGGAACACTGAAGAGCACCAAGGCCACCTCGCATCTCCTACAGCGCTTGAGCTTTATTAACACCTCACTGGCTTCCTCTGTGGAAAACTGGTTTGATGACACAGTGGCATCCATACACTTCACTGACTACACCCTGTGATCTGGGGATTCAAAGAGGTGGGGACGGATACCTGCCTCTCTCTGCCAGTCTGATGCTGCTGGCCTATTTTAAACTATCTTTGTCTCTAGACATTATCACAATGAAACAGAAAAAGTAATGCCCTCACTGACTGGCTAATCCTCCTCCTCTTCTTTGGGTTTCTGAGTGTCTCAGAGAGCCTAGGTTGGCCCTGAATTCTTGATCCTCTTGCCTCATAAGTGTTGAGCTCTGAGCTTCTTCTTCTCACAATGTGCCCACAACGATTACAGATACACAGCAGAAAGCTCTTCTATCTGAACTGACAGAAAAGGAAGAACTCTATGCTGTCACAGTGTACTGTTACAGTGTAGCTGCTGAAAGCTGCCTTCTAAATGGCTCTGGTGTCAGGCCTCTGTGAGCTGTGGGTCAGGACTGAGGATGCTTGGCTGGTCTTGGAGAAGTCTGCTGGGGCAGGCTAACTCTGTAAAGGAGTGATTTTATGCAAAATAGCTAAACTCAATCTTGGCAGAGGAAGAATTCTTCCAGCTGCCAACAGGATCAACAGAAGGCTGGCATGCTTGAAGACTGGGTCTTCTGCCTGTGCTGGGGAAGACCCACCCTTTCTGAGCCTCTCTGCATGTCCTCTCTGCATCAGCACATGAGGAGCAGCAGCACTCTGGAAGGTGCTAAGCCACAACAGAAGTGTACAGAGGCCACGTGTAAACAAGTTCCCCTGCTAGACTCTCTGGAAAAGGAAACTGATGACATAGCTGTATGACAAAGGTGCCTTGGGATTACCAATCCTCCTCCATAGTGGCGCCCTTGTTAGGGAAAGCCAGCTGTTCCAAGGAAAGGTGATTCCAGCAGCCTCAAGTTCAAGCACAATACAAAAGCTCCTTCTGCAATACGTTAAGTTTTCTATAGACTCAACATACTGGAAAACAGATGTTACAGGTAGAGGTCACCCACATGAGTGGAAAGGAAGTAAAGCAAAGCCCCCCAGAGAAACCCAGGTATGAGGGTGCATCCAATAACATGATGGTGACAGAGACAACCATCTCTGCTGACTGAGTAGTCTATAGATTAAGTACTTTATAAGCACGGAGCCAGTCTACAACCTTCTTTTCAGAGAGTACAACTGAGGCTGGAAGGGGCTGATGACTTGTCTCATTTCAAGTAGCTTATGAGCTACTGAGGATTTATGATGATTTAGTACCAAAGTCTAGGCTTATCCTACAGAATCATGCTGCTATTCCAGAATGCAAGATTGGTCTTCCTAGGGGAGAGGCGTGCACTGAGCTGTGGGTCCTGGAACTAACCCAACAGGAGGAAACACCATGTAATAGTAAGCAGGACAATTTGGGACATATGAATGTAGCTCCCAAGTTCTTCATTACCACTGTGTGACCACGGCAAGTTCTGTAGCCTCTCTGAACTTTAGTCATCTCATATATAAAATGAAAATAACAACCAATAAAAAGTTATTTAGGAACTTGAAAAGTGCTGACATAAGTGGTAATAGTTAGTATACAGTAACTTTATATGTAAACTTAAAACTGCAGGCCAATGGAAGAAACTATGACCTCAGATATTATTTAACATATTATGTACAGAAAAATGAAATACCCCACACCACTGAGTGTCTTCCTCTGCTGCTCTCTACTTTACTGGCTTCAAAGAGTCTCTCACTAACTCAGAAACTCACTGCTCTGTCTAGGCTGGTAAAGCAGCAAGCTCTTGTGACCTGCTCTCTCTGCCTCCCAGTGCCGGGGCTATAAGCACGTGCAGCCACACCCAGATTTTCACACGGGTGGTCGAGATTTGAACTCAGCCCCCTGTGTTGTAGGGTCAGTGCTTTTGCTCCCTGGGTCATCTCTTCAGCTTCCCACCTCCATTTTTTCATTGACTTTATAGAGCCCTGAAAAGCTGAGACCTGTATACAGAAAAATCTGTGTACCTACTCTACTACATTCCGTAACTAATACTTGGCTACATTTGCTCTAGCAAGTATCTACCCACATACCAATCTTTTGAAATGCATTTTGAAGCAAGGGACAGATTCCAGTATACTTAGGACACTCTGCAGTGAAATAATTAACTAGAATTCCATGTTTACAATTCCCCTTTTACTTTTGGACAGGATGTGCACACAGTGGTAGGTACAAACTTTACAAATGCTGTCTGCTGTCCCGTGCCTGTGCAGCCTCACTCCTAGCCTCACTGGACTCTCTGTCCACATGCAATCTACTGCTGTTAGCCTAGAAAGCTTTCATCAGCCTTTCATTTTAAGTGAGGAAATTGTGTCGTTGAGAAAAATCACAAGAGCTTAAGAATCTAATTTCACCTATGGTACCCATTATCAATGCTCACAAATAGTGCAAGCTCGTGTGCTACACACATACACATGCACAGGTGCAAACACATATTCCCCCCATCACGGTTTTTGCAACCATAAAAACCAAAGAGGATAAAGTCCAGGTCACAAGGTCTATTGTAAGGGTTAAACATAAAAATGCTGGGAATACTCTATGTTTTCAGTGGACATCAAAGAGTCATTTTGGTACTTTCTCTCTACTCACTTCTTTCCCCCTAATTTAAAGATGCTGCTTTGAAAAACAAAATGGTAATGAGAAAGCAATGTTAAATGAGAGATGTGGGAAAAGGCACCTCTCTGCATAGGCAGTCCTCTCCCAATTTATCCACTCTGACTTCAGCTAATTAAACATCCGTCTCAACGGCCTCCTCAGCAAATTAGTCATCCCCACTTTGTGACACTGATTGTTGGTTGCAGCCTCTCCCCACTTGCTACCATTCCCAGAAACTTCTAGGAGTTTTCTCACCAGGCACATGGCAAAGAATGATGCAGGGTCCCCATTAGCCCCCTACAGTTGCCCTTGGTGCCGGTGCTGTTTATAATGCTGCCAGCCGTGTCCTCAGACATGCCTACCCAAAAGAAACCTGCTCGGGTGACAACTTTGTCTACATTTCCAAGTGTCGGTGTATGATGCACTTTCCAAGTGCTAGTACACACACCAGACTGAAAGGAAGTGTTTAATAAACATTTTGTTGAAAATCTGTGTTTGATGATAGTTCTGATGATAAAGGAAGTAAATAATATAAGGTGTCAAATGAGCTGAACTGAATTCTGGTAAATTACCAGACAGATCCTCTGAACATTGAAGCTTTGTGGATGGATCAAAAGGCCAGCAGGAAACAAGTCAAGTTGCCTGGCCTGGATGTGTGTCCTCTCTGTACACCACTGTGTGTACACACGCTCTTTCCCACCTGCCTAGCCAGAGGGATGGAAGGCAGGTGGAAAAACCATACTTTGAAGTACAGGATACATTTTACAATTTATTAAAGTCAGACCTCTCTCGATTCCTTTTCTTAAAGAATTGACTGTCCATCTGAAGTGGTAACAGCTCTTAGACAAATGGCTAAGAAGCATATTTGAAAATAGTCAGCTACACTGAAGACTCAGACATACAAAATAAAATAAGATACTAACTGCTATCTATCAGTTTGGAGAAGATGAAAGATTGATAAAAGTCAGTGTTGATAAGGGATGGGAGCAAGTACTTAACCCACATACTCCAGAGTGACGGGACCATACAAGAGCTGCTTGAAAGACAATCTCTCTGTCTCTCTTCCTGTGTGTGTGTGTGTGTGTGTGTGTGTGTGTGTGTGTGTGTGTGTGTGTGTGAGAGAGAGAGAGAGAGAGAGAGAGAGAGAGAGAGAGAGAGAGAGAGAGAGAGAGAGAGAGAAAGAGAAAGAGAGAGACAGAGACAGAGACTGGGGAGGTGGGGGGAAGTGGAGGCACCACAGTGGTCAGCATCAGGTATCTTCCTCATCACTCTCCTCATCTTTTGAGGTGGTCTCATTGAAGCCAGTCAGGTGAGCTGTCTTCATCTTCTAGTGCTCGAGTTACAGAGGTATGCAACCACGTCCAACTTTCATGTGAGTGCTGGAGATTCTCATGAGTGTGTGGCGGCACTTGACTCATTAAACCACCTCTCCAGCCCTCAGTATTTTCAGTAAGCAAGCAACTGACAAGCAATCCCATAATTAAAGTCTAGCAAAATATGCAATAGTCATAGAAGATTGTTTACTGCATGTGTTTTTGTTTGTTTGGTTTTCCAGACAGGGTTTCTCTGTGTAGTTTTGGTGCCTGTCCTGGATCTCGCTCTGTAGCCCAGGCTGGCCTTGAACTCATAGAGATTTGCCTGCCTCTGCGTCCCGAGTGCTGGGATTAAAGGTGTGCACCCCCACTGTCCGGTCACTGCATGTTTTGTATACTGAAAAGCCAGAAATAATCTAAATAACTTAATTGTTAGGATAAACACACTTCACTAGAAAAAGAAAACTGCATGGTCATTCTCAAATAGAATAGTGCTTGATGTGTGTGAATGAAAGAGCAGACATAAGATCAGACATATTTGATATCACATATACACCTCTCATGTACCATGAGCTGGCTTAACAGAAGGAAGTGACTTAAAAAGCACAAAGGGCCAGGCATTATGACACATGCCTTTAATCCCAGCAGGCAGAGGCAGGCGGATCTCATTGAGTCCCAGGCCAGCCTGGTCTACAGAGTGAGTTCCAAGCTTAGTTAGAGCTACATAATAGGATCCTATCTCAAAGAACCCAATACGTAAATAATTAGTTAAAAGCAAGGGCAGGCAAGATGGCTCAGTGGGTAAAGGTACTTCCTGTCAAGCCTAGCAACCCGAGTTCCATGCCTGGACCCTCCTGAAGGCAGAAGGAGAACGGACTTCCAAAAAGCTGTCCTCTGACCTCCACATGTGCACTGTAGCATGCACACATGCATACAGACACACACAAAACAGATAAATTTAAAGTGAAGTGTTTTCCAAGTAAAATAAACAAACAAAAAACCCAGGGAGCATGTGTGCCCATGAAACAGTCCGTGTACATATCTGTATGTGAACTGAGTAAAAATTCAAAAGGAAATTCCAATAAGTGACACACATTTTGCTGGACTTGCCTCCAAATGTTTTCCAAGTATTTAATTGACTAGGCCATCTTACAGCTCCATCTTCTGAGATCAGCTCCAGGGGCCCGGATGTAGCTTCACACCACTCCAAAGCTCCAGAAAGGAGATGGGTTCGGACTGGTGTCCCCCCTCCCTCTCTGAACATAGTGCTTTCCACACCTGCTTCCAGAGTGCCATCATCCACTGTACTACTTCCTCAAGCTCTGCGGCCTCCAATCTACCTGGCACAATACAGTGTTTAAAGAGGAACCCTGGTTGGACTGTCTTTCAATGACTCCCTCTTGCCATCAAATTTAACATGCTTTACAAACATGACCTAGCCCCAAGTGAGCACCTTACCCTCAGACTGCTACTAAGCTGCCCAAGAGTATGAAGAACATACATCAGCCTGACCAATCAATCCCATACCTCCTCACTGTCCTAGAGGCTAGAGGCTCTGTCAGAAAGCACGCTCAATCTTCACCAATGCCCTAAGACCAAGGCCTTCCCCTCACATACTCATGATGTTATAGCTGCCTGTTTATCTGCCTGCCTCCCCAGCTGATCACTGGCTTCTTGGGTGTCAGAAAATCCCTAGTGCTTACACTCACCTGCTACATTACCAGTCCTAATAAATGACCTCACTTCCTTCATCTGAGTCTACCACTAGAGCTAGCCTACCCAGAGCTGACCCCTGTCTAGGTTCTAGAGCCTCCTTCCTGTGAGGTGTCTGGGTCTCTGACTGCATCTTTTCTGCTTGAGATGTTCTCATTTAGCCACATGGCATCTGAAGATGCTGTTTGCCGAAGAAATCACTACAGAGCCTTTCTGCTTGGGGCCCCTGCCCCACCCAGTAGTTTTTAGCATTACAGTTCCTTATCTGTGATGCTTCCCTCTAAGAGATTTACCACAGTTTAGTGTCTCTTTTTCTATGATCTTTCAGTGTGGCACTGGCACCGAGGAAGCATTTAATGACCTCTGTAAACCAAGTGAGTGGCATCTCAGAGCCCCACAGGGCTGAAGTGCATCCAGTGTGTAGAAGAGTCTTTACTCACCCTCTTCATGTCAGAGCTGAGGTGAGTGAGGCTGAGAGGGTAGGTTGGCATTTCACAAATGTGCCATAGGTCTTTCATTCTAAACAGACACTTCGATCTTCTCAGCATTTCTGAAATCAGGCAGCAGCTCACCATCACTATGCACATCCAGTGCAGTAATAGTTCCCGAGAGCTACAGCTAAATCCCCAGTGCGCCCAGGGAAGTAGCCCTTGTCTCAGAGCTAGCTGTGTGTGTGTGTCCTCTCTCTTCCTTCCCTTTTGCCTTTTCATTAATCTAATCCGTGCTGTGACTGGCCTGGATGAAGTGAATGAATAGATTTTGTAATGGAAAAGGAACTTCTGAAAGATTAGCGACTAGCAGGAAGAGTAAGTGCTGGTCAAATGCAGTTTTGGCGAATGATGTATTTCAAGTCGCTCTGATGTGGCAGTTGTGAGAGCTCATAACACCCTTCTAAAATAATTGGGTCTCTAAAGTGGTTCCAAAAGATTTTTGCTTGACATAAATTCTCTAAATTTCCAGGCTTTCTGGATAAAATAGTTGACTGCAATGCCATCTTTAACGTGCTCTGTGCTATACTAGAGAAGATCCATCAGGAGCCTCCGAGCACTCCAGACAGAGGGAGGCTCAGGTGAGAAGAAACAACAAGATAAAGAGGCAGAGAGAGGTGTCGAGGAAGAATATTTAACTAGAAGCTTCCTGCCTGGGGCACTTCTCAGTTACACATTTAAACACCTAGCAATCCTAATTTACTCTCGCCTTTTCCCACAGGGCCCCTCCGAGTGTTGAATCTTTACTTCTTACTCAGCTCCCATGCGTGAGTGGCGCCAGCATTACTTACTTTTTCATGAGGAGCAGCTGTCTGCAGAAATGACTGCCTTTTGCAAAACCAAACACCACCATTTAGATGTCCTTCCTATGTGCCCTTTCCTCTTAGGAATATCTGCTCCAGCACAAGGAGCCTCCATGTTGGTCCCTCGCTTATAAGCTTTATTTCCTTCCACAGAAGAAAGGGTCTCCGGTCTCCAGTTCCATGTGAAGTGGGGCCCTGCTCAATCCTAATGCCAGAAGACACTTACATGAGTGTTACAAGTTCATCACCAAGTATCTCAGGCTCATGAGTTTAAAAATTTGACTCCATTACACATAGGTGCTCTGCGCCTCTTGTGGTACTGGGAATGGTATGCAGGGCCTCATCTATTCCTGGCAAGTATTCTACCACTGAGCCACACCCCTAGACCCTGTGTTTTCCTTTTTAATAGGGCAGTTCAGGCCAGGTGTATGTTGCTTTAAGAAAGCCAGACATAAAACATTAGAACTGACACCAATACAGACAAACTGTGCAATTACAAAAAGAATTCCTGGCTTTATGTTGAGATTCACCACAGGGTTCCTCTAAATGCTGCTCTTCTCTGGTGCATTTAGATCTCACAATCAACGAACATTTCTGTTTACAGAATTTTAAATTTGTTCTCCCATTAGGGTTCTAATAAGCAACATGGTACAAATAAAAAGAGTATGGGCTTTGAGGTCAAAGAAGCCTGGGCTCTAATTTAGTTATACCACTCACTAGCCGTGGAAATCTGGGTAACTAGCTTCTTCCAGAGCAGAGGAAAACCACGAGGCCTGGAAGCCTCCGAGTGTCTACGGTCAGCACAGCTCCAGATGTCACAGAGTGCCATGTTTCTCCTCTCTTTGTTTCTGAAGGTATCTGTATGCATGCACACCACCACCTTCCTCTGAGCTTCTCAGCTTGAGTGAGGATATCTGTCAAGAGCACAAAGGCACATGGTGCCAACAGCTCTTAGCTCCCTGTCCCCCTAACAGATCCTGTTTCTGCAAAGACCAACTCCTTCCTGACACAAATGCTCCTCAGATGTCTACCCAGTAAAGAGCACATTTATTTACATTCAACTTTCTCGGCCTGTCTGGAATGTAAGTGAGGCCTCCTGCGGCTGCAGATGGGCTCCGATGCTGCCCTCTCCCTGTCAAGGACCCTGCCTGACCTCTGTCCACCAGAATGCCACCCACGCTGTACCTTCTTCCCCACTAATTGCCAGTCCTTGCCCTTCTTTGGACTCGCAGTTCCTGTGAGGTCCTTTCTCTCTTTTGGGCCCCAGTGTATTTGACAATATAAGTTTGGGTTTATTCTGAGCGCAGGTGGTTGTCCTCAAGGGTTTGGAGCAGCTATGATCAGCTTCAAATTTTACAAGGTCCCTCTGGTGGCTGTGTAGACCATATGTTGGAAGGGCTAAGAACAGTGGCAGGAAAGCCAGCTAGGTGCCTGTGCCAGTGTTTCAGATGAAAAGCCACAGTGACTAGGACAGATTCAAGCTATGCTCTAGAAGTAAAGCTCACCTGTCTTGCTAGTGGTCATGGCATGGGGAGGGGGCATGGGAAAATCCAAGACTGATGGACTGGGGTGTGGCTCTGTGACTAGGAGGATGATGGTCCTATGGACCGTGTGAGCACCTGTTGTATGTCTCTTCAGGGTCAATTTTACTACAAGTTCAGGTAAGTCAGTTAAAGAGCACAGTAAACTGGAATGCTTTTACAGTGAAATATGGTAAGCAACTCCTCTGCTTGGAGTGCCCTTCCAACTCAAGTATCCACAGTGTACAAGTGGAGTTCTGTTCAAATGTCCATTTCTCAGGGAAGGGAAATGCCCTGAGCACCCTCCCTGTGCGGTGCAGTGAGCTCCTCTGCCTGTGTTCTTTTTATTCTCTACCTCTTATGTCTCCTTCCCCGCTAGAGTAGAAGGTTAGCCTTGGTAAGCGTCTTGTCGTGCCACTGTCTCCTTGTACTCAGGCCATGTCTAAAACGAAGAGAGGAGTGTGATGAACAGACACACACACACAGCACAGCTACCAGTGCACGCTGGGTCAACATTCAGGGTGGACATGAATTGTAATGGAGAACCGAAGGATCCGAAGAGCCCAGTGGAGTGCCGTCTGTCTATCACACAGAATCCCCTGCCCTGTCTGTGGCCGCTTTTCACCTCCACCACCACTGTCCCCTCCCAGTGCACTTCAGGGAACACTGCCTGGGAAGCAGTGGCGGAGCACAGTCAACTAGCAGGTAATTCTGCCTCTGTGACTCCCAACAAAGAGGTCGGAGGAGATCCTCGGCAAAGCTAACACTTCTCTAAGTGAAAGTTTCTGAGACAAGCATTAATGAACATCAAAAGGCAATTAATACTGTAAAAACTTAAAAAAAAAGAAAGAAATTCAAGCCAGTAAAGTATGTCTACACTTCAAAAGGCAAGAACAGGTTTTTAAGGAAAAGTTAGCATGCTTTCTGTTCCCTATCAGCAGATAACAGAAAAGCGGCTCCACTTCAAAATGAGAATGCATCAAGAATCAGCACCACACAGACCTCTATTCTGCTGGGCAGATCCTACTTGGAAGTCTCCCTCTCGTAGACTGGGAGGCACCTGCCTTACTGTGTCAGTGTAAAGCTGAAACTGACATGCTTTCATTTCTCAGCAGCATCTCTGTCACACCAACAAGCTTCAGGAGACTGGTGACAGCTGGTGGACAATACTACTAAGGCAACAGCAACAATACACAAAGTACCAGGAAGCTCAAGGCCCCAGTCACAAGGGTGACCCTGACAAAGGGAGAAACTGATCACCTATGGCCTTCACCCATTACATCATAGGACAGTGGAGTTTACTGGCTAAATCCAGGGATCTGACAGTGATCTGACTTCTCTGTGTCAAAGACTCTCCCACTCAACCATTAAAATCAGTAAACAAGTTTTATTTAATTCTTCTAGAACTGAATTATCTACTTATTATTTTTTTAACAGCACACTTCTGCTGCTGCAAAGAAATTCCAAATGTCAAGTAGGTCAGTGATAAAATGAAAAATGTTCAAAGGGACATTTAAAAATAGGCTTTAAAAATGTGCCTTACCAGAGATCTGACTGGAACTACTGTGAGAAGATTACTATAGTTAAGTACATAAATATTAACTGGAAACCCCCTGTAGTGTTTATCAATAGTTATGACTTGTTATGATATTCTATGCTAAAAAGCAAAAATTATTTTAAAGTCCCAAAGGTTTCCATTAACAAAGTGCTATATATAAACTGATTTTGTGAGGTTTGTTTTCTTTTTTCTCAATACCTACTACTTTTTTTCTTTAAAAAATGAAACTACGTAAGTACCAGCGAGTATTAGATACGAGACAGTCATTAAGTCCACAACTTGATTTAATAATGGGATCATTCCAATACCCCACTTGCTGCTATTATTAAGTGAAGCCACATGGTTAGGCTAGAAAGCCGAGAGGAGCTAGTTATGTGTGGAAGGAGTCAAGCATCCCTCCAGCCTGGCTTTCTATGGCCTCCTCAGGCTTCACACCGTCTTTCACATGTTGCTCAAGTGTCACCCCTTTCTCCTCACCTGAGCTATGTGACAGTGGTGAAGAGAGGAGTGTAACCCCGTGCACAGGCGGATGGAGGAGAGAGCTAATCACACAGCGCTGCCCAGGCTGGGCGCATCCTCAAATGCTCTTGATGCACCTCCCTCTGCTAAAGCAGTTTTTCTTCCCTTCCTTAGTCACCCTCGGAAAGCAGCTCACTCCTCAGCACAGAGTGACTGTAACACAACTGGAACCACAGCACGAACACCACCTCTTAGGTGCTAACCCTAAATAAATCTTTGCCAAACTGGTGTGACCCTTTTACTTGTGAGAACAGACTCTTAAAGCAATCAAAAAGGTGTACTTTAAAATGCTTCTTGACTTAAGAAAACGGACCGGAATTTATGTCAAGTGTAAGTCTCAACTGGCTTCCGCAGTGTAGACAGGAATAAAGGACATAGATACTGTGTCGTGGATAACAACCCCAGCTCTCGCCAAGGGTGTGGCAAAGACGGATAAAAACGGCAGGGTGCGTACAGAAAGGTGAGCACAAGGAAGCACGGGTGTGTGTGCATGTCTGTGTGCATGTGCAGTAAACACGGATGCTGGGGACAGACACAGACACACAAGTGTAAGAGTGGAGACAGGAGGAAGGCCGCCGGCTCTGCTGCACCTGCTGAGTTTATTGGGGGTTCACGGCCTTAAAACAAACACTAGCAGATAATTCTATTGAGAAGTTCCACCCCCTTCCTAGACAACTCAAGCCAATGCACTCTCAGAATATAAAGAATTGTGTTACAAAACTCACTATTATGTAAAAAATGTAGAGAGTAAAGACCCCTGATTCTACAGAGTGAATGCTTATTAAATACCCTTGAGTATCTAAAGCTATTTAAAAGCTATTAGATTGGCACCTGGAATCCCCAAAACATCTACTCTCCCCTGGGATGGAGAGGCTGTGCCTCTTTAATCATCCCCTAAATGCAAAGAGGTTTGACCCCCATGCAATAGATAAAAGTCACCCAAAAAATGAACAAAAGAGGTGTTTGGAAAAAGCAGAACACCATTCATCCCAGCTAACGACTTGTTCATTATGAGTGATGATGGATAAAGACTTCTCACGCTGAGATGAAATCAAGATTTATATGCATTGTTTCCTCTCCCAACTTGTGGGAAGATCATCATCATTTAATTCTATCTCTGCGGCCAGTGATGGGCATCCAGAGAGCTGGTTATCAAACGGCGCAGTCAGCTGGCAAAAGCCGAAACGTGCAGTTGGCACATCTGGACGGAGCCGCCACAGCCGAGGGTGAACAATGACTCCTGGCAAGCATCCAAATTGCTTGCAGACGCTAGCAGGTCTCATCTACAACCGCCCCTACCAGCATCTCTCTCTCTCTCTCTCTCTTTTTTATGAGAATCAGATTTTCATTGCTCCATTCAATTGCTCTCCTCTGCCATTTTTTACAGCTCTTATCGTTCCCCTGGAATATGGCCTTGAGACAGCTCATCCGTGTCCTTCACTGTGTTATCTCTTCTAACTTTTATTAAAACTTCAGCTTTCATCTGAAGATAGCTAATTAAATCTGGAACAGATTATATGCCTCCCCTTAAAAAGAGAACACAACTATTTTCTTCAAGCTGTGCAAATGCCCTTTTCCTTTCCAAAAGGTGAGCTCAAAGGTGTTTAAGAAGTCTCTTCACTTACAAAGCTAAGAATACTTGACTTGCCAATATATGTGCTGACTTTAGTATAGAGTCTGTTATAGATATACCTTTGGATTATTTTTGAAAATAACTTTCTTTTTTTTCATAATATTTTTATTGATTATTTGGGAATTTTACATCATGAACACTGAGCACACTCACTTCCCAGTCCTCTCCCCAACTGATGTGACTCTCCCCGCCCTGCCCCCCCCCAGAAAAAAAAAAGGGGAAAAAACCCCAAGTCCAATTTGTGCTGCCCATACACTTACTGGGGCGTGGTCCAATTCCTGGTGGCCAGCCCTAAGACCACTGTGTCCTCCTCCACCCCTCCCAACCTTAGCACCAGCCAGAAGCCATTAATTGTGAAGAGCTACACTTCAGCATCCTAATCACAATTTTTAAGAGTCCTCTTCGGTGGCTTTCTATCTAGGCTGTTACCTTTTTTGAGGGGTGGGGTGCTGGAACTGTTTCTTAATATTAGTAATATTTGTGTTCTATATCCTTTACATGTATCTAACAGCACAAGCCTATTTTCTACACAAGAGTTAGTTAACGAGGAGTTAGAGATTAACAGGTGCATGGGTGCATCAAACAATTTATCTTTTTAAAACCATTTTAGTAAGATTGCCCTCATTTAGTAAAAATGAAGAGACTGTCTTCCCTCCCCTCATATCCTGAATCCTAGTAACTGAAAATACTCTCACGTAAAATTGTGTGAAAATACGAAACTAGAAGCAGTGATTCAAGTTTAGTGTTTTGTTTTGATCCTGCGGTGCTGGGGACAGAAGCCAGTACCATGCACATGCTAGGCAAGCACTCTGCCGCTAGGCTATGTCTCTAACTCCCTGGTTTGGATTTTAAGACAGGTTTACATTAACTAATGGTAAACACAAATAGCTCTGTCTTAATTTACTACAAATTATTAATGGACTGCCCAGAACTGATTTGAACATGTTCTTCTCACATATGCCACTGACCCAGCTCCTTCTGAGGTCCAAAGGAAGCTTTAAAAAGTCATCCCCCGCCCCCCCAAACTGTAGGCTTGCCAATCAGCCTTCTCGAAAGGATATCCAAAGTTATGTAGCCAGACCACACCCCCCAACCCTCCCCACAGAGCCTTTTCACTAACTGTTAAGCTTCTATTGCCATGGTATACTTTAACTAACCCACCTGAAATTTTCTGGGATCCTTTTCTTCGCTTCACTGCCTTTAGCAGGATCTCCTTCATGGTGACCTTTGTGTTGTCCACCTGGATAAGGGAGAATCCATGAGCAGCATTTCTGTAGGAAAAGACAAGTGCGAGAGAGTTATCACTACAGTCTCCACTACACCTGGGAAAGCTTCAAAGCAACAGCATGAAAAATGTTAGTGATTGTTTTGGAGAAATTTGCCAGACGTTGGTGGCACACACCTTTAATCCTAGGACTCGGGAGGTAGAAGCAGGCACAACTCTGTGTTCGAGACTGAACCTGACTCATGTCTGCAGATCTCAGTACAGGCAGATATTATCATCACAATAAGTCCCTAGGTGTCCCCGAGAAAAAGAAAAGGCTCTTAACTGTAGTAGAACATCAGTCTGTCCATCCACCTTTTGTTGTTATTTTGGTTTGTTTTGAGACAGGGTCTCACTATATAGATCAGGTTGGCCTCAAACCAACAGAGCTCCACCTGCTGGGATTAACAGTGTGTATTACCATGCCTGGCCTATACAGCTTTTAATATACAATCTGTGTATATGCCACTATAAATGGTTTATTTATTTAGTCCTAGAAAAAACAAACTAAATATTAGTTTAAGCAAAAATAAGTGAAAAGACAAAACTCTTAACACTACTTGCAAGCTTCTAGTCAAATGAGGTTGGAGGTTCATCTAGATTGAAAAAGGAAAAAAAAAACTGCAAAGAAACAAAACGAGGATGCTAAATAAACAAAAAACAAAACAAAACAAAACAAAACAAAACAAAAAACCAGTAGCCCATTGCCTTCATGAGATGTAACTTCACAGAGGCTGTTAACTGCAGTGGCAAGTATCACAAATCCTACCCTACACTTGGGCACTGGAACAAAACAGGCTAATTCCAAGCAGCTCGTGCAAAAAAATGGGACCCAAGTTTCCAACTACAGAACATGAGAATTGCTACAAGGAGTTTGGTCACATTCCCCCATTTCCCCATAAGAATCTCAAAGGGGAACATGGCTAAAAACCATGGCAGAGCTTAATACTGACAAGAAATCTGAAAGAAAAGCCAAGCCCTGAGAAAGTCTCCCAATGGTAGATCAGGCTGGGAAAGGGCCTGAAGCCCAGGTTAGACCCATCCAGGTAGCTAGTTCTCTATAGGGGCTATGGGCTGATCTCAAAACCAAGGACCCAATGTGTTTCCCTAAAACAGAGACCTCTCCACAGCGCTTGTCTCCTCCATACAGCATGCTCTCTAATCCTCAACGCTGCATTTGTTAAGAAGCACGAAGCTGCTGCTGCTGCTGCTCTGGCCAGCAGAAGCATCCATTTTAACTTGGTGAAGTTCTCACTATGGAACAGCCGGCCTGAGAACTGTCGAGCTAATTTTACTGAACACTCTGTTACTGAATCATGCCTGCGCCCCAGTCATTCTTTACCTCAGAAACTGGACCCCATCCCAGAACAATCTTTAAAAGTTTATTTTACTGATCAAAGCAAAATAAGAAATAGCTCTTAAAAAAAAAAAAAAAAACTATTTTGGGAGAGATGCTGTAAGTGATATTTTGGCAAGAGTACTGATATGTAAAGAGCCTTGTGCATTTAAAAACTTGCGGGTGTTTGCTCTGGCACTAGGCCAGTGTGTATTTGGAACAAATGCCAATCAACCACACTCAGATCTGCCTTCCCCGGCTTTCTCCTCACAAGTCAGTATGTCCTCCATCTGTGACAATATGTTGGGCGATGGATGAGTAGGGCCAAAAGGAAACACAAGTTCTTGGGGATTTGCAAACTAGTACTGGCCCAGGCCTCACAGACTCTCCTCCACCTGGGAGCTACCTGAACAAGGGTAGACTCTGCTGCCTGTTTGTAAACTGCTGCACCGGCTCTTGTTCTGCGGCCAGCTGACAGCCTCATTCCAAGGCAAAGGGCAGGATAAAAGCTTAACAGGCACTTTCGTATCTGGACTAACTTTCATAAATTCAAAGTGTCCTTTTAAAAGGTTTGAAGCAGAGGAAAACCCCGCCTGTATTTTTCTGTCATTGTTCCGAAACATACCTGGGTGCCAAGGTTAAAGCAAACGGAGGAAATCCCTGGCACTGCCCGTCCACAGGCCTTACTGATAAATTGTGTGGCGGAGAAATAAAGGATTACCTTCTGTATTTTTTCATTACACTTTTCTTTTGTTACAGAATACATAAATCCATTGTGGCACAATGTAATATGTATCACCATGCTACACCTGCGGACGCTTCCGCGAGGCTGCCATGTCTGTGCAGTCAGGAATGATAAGTGAACCACCCGTGAATGTTAACGATAGTGATCATTCTGAGGTAACTCGGCTCTCCATCTTCCTTTACAGCCTCCAAGCTGAAGCCAGGGTAGCAGGGTTCATGGGAGGAAAATGAAAACAACAGAGAGGGAAGGGGTGTGCTATCTCACTCTGGGGCTCCATTTCTATAAAAGCGTGCACATTAAAAGGAGGAGGTGGCTCTGCCTTGTGGACCACGCTTAGCCCCATCTAGTCAGTTTCTTTCTGTTAGGTCCACACTCCACCTCTTTACCTCCCGACAAATGCAAAGCTCGGGTCTTACTTGGGTGCGCAGCCCCACAGGACGGGCTTCTGAGTGGCACATGCACACAGCATTCTGAAGGTAAAGTCAGGAGCACGTGGTCTCAGCACCCAGCGAGGCGTGGCTATTAAGTTGGGCTCCTATTTAGTAAACAGAAATGGAGATCTGCTACCACAGTTCTCAGCTTGACTTCCAAACAGTCTGGGGTTTCTGCCTCATTTCTTCACATTCAGCGTTTTTTATGGGCTTTCTAAAATGTCTACTGCAATACATCTTTTAGAGCTGCTCTTATTCCACAGAGGGCATCAGGTGTGAGACTGAGAAGACAATGGACTCATGGGCAGAACATACTGCTAGCCCTGTCTGCCTTCTCCTGGCTGGGACTTGTGTGGGTTATCTAGCCAGGACAGACAGGTAGGTCACACACAGACCCAGCATCTGGGCTCAGGACAGGGCATTCTGGGGACACTGAGCAGAGTCAGCTGCCCTCCCGCACCTCTGTGGGCTGCCTGTGTAGGTACAAGATGAAACTCCACGTCAGAGAGCTGACTAAATGCTGCCAGGAGTGTTTCAGTCAATTCAAAGCTGGGTCCTGTCAAGTCTGCTAACCACTGAAGAACACACAGACATTTAAAAAGAGATTACTCACTCAAGGAGCTCAGTTCTGTGCTGGTGAAAGCCACAGTCACCAAAGAGGCTTTGGGGGAGGGGACAGAGCTTGAGACATAGTTGGGCAATGAAGCCCAGACTGGCACTGAACTTGAGACCTTCCTACTTCAACTTCTGAAGTGCTGGGATTAGAAACTTATGTGACCACTTTGGACTTACTACAGAATTCTGACACTAGCATCGGTCCTAGACAATGAGTGCTTTCCTAAGTGGTAAAACCAAAGGTGACAGAGACACACAGGAAACAAGACACAGGTCCTCAACCCAAAGCAAACTCTCTGGACAGAGACAGGGCAGGGCACCCATCAGAAGGCAGTTCACTGGGAAGGAGTGCAGGCGGGCCGAAAGTGAGATGCCCTGTGAGCAGAAGGCTGTGACACACCAGCACTTCAACTTCCCCCAAGATGAGGGCCCTTTCCTTCAGAATTGTCACAAGGGTAAAATACACAACGGATGCTAGGCACCTGGCACTGGGGGTGGGAAACAGGGAGAAGTGCTTCCTAATGCTGGCTCTCTGTGTCTGCCTTGACCCAAGTCACCATCCCAAAAGAGGCCTCATACAGCCCCTCTCTGCTCTGTCTTCCATGAAGACTGTTTACCGGGAGGATAGAATGGATCTCAACACATAGCAGCAGGGGGGGCATTGAAATGTGCGATGAGTTGCTTGGTGGCAGCATTTAGGGGCACTGTCAGCAAGCAGCCTTTGATACAGGCATCAGTGTTCAAAGGTTTCCTTTTGATAGAGTAAAACTCAGGAGCAGTGTAACTCAGTGGTTTGGGGGGGCAGGACAGCAGGCAATAGAAAAGCAGTCACACTGCAGGAAAATTTGGTGAGAATTACAGAGTTTTAAACTTGTATAATATACACTGTTTACCATTTAACAATCCCCAAAATAACAGCAGCAACTACTGTTTATTGAACATTTACTATGTGACTAGTACTATTTTAATTTGTTTAAAACCTGTATTAAAGCATTTATCATTTCACAGAAACGAGGAAAGTCTCCTGAGGCAGAACTCACACTCATCCTAGTTCAGACTGAGAAGTCAACAAAATGGTACCTGACGTATACAGTCTGTGGGAGGGAAGGCCGAAGCAGTCAACAGACATCTGCTCTCTACACAGACATGGGACACGGTACACCTGATGAGCCACACCCAGGAGCGTCAGAGGCGCCCCCTCAGGGTGAGGGGCAGTAACACTAAGGCAGCAGAGCACATCCACCTATAGAATACAGTGGCTGCCTGGGAGTCAAGCTTGCCTTTGTTGAGTAAGCCATATAGTTGCTCTGGCTCCATTTCCTCACAGGCAAAATGGGATGATAATAATTCTTGGACTTGAAAGTGTTTATAATAACATCTATCAAATAATACTTAATGAGTAACAACTAACATATTAGCCATCAGCTGGTTTTTATTAAAGGTGATAGCTAATGTTCAGGCATGGTAGCAAACACCTGTCACTTAGCACTTGGGGGCTAAGGATCTTGAAGTTTCAGGCCAACCTGAGCTGCACAGTGAGATCTTGTTTCAGAAAACAGCCAAAGGAGTGATGTGTAAAAGAACAATATTTCTGAGCATTTACTTGCTCCCATAATCCCTTTCCTGTAGAAGGGCAGGTGCTATTATTGGTCCCACTTTATAACAGGAAACCAATGGGTTAAGACACCTGCCTGGAGATATACATCAAGTTACTAAGTTATATAGTTAGCAACAACGCCTGCAGGAGCCACAATTTAACCCTAGATTGGCCGTACATCTAGACTCTGAAGTCTGTGGGTTCTTTTGTTTTCTGTTCTTTTAAACTCTTTTAGTGCTTAGAGTGGAGGCTGAGAGCATGAGACTTCCAGAAAGCAATACATCTCCCAGATGGGAACCAGTGACCAACCTATGAGAGAGGTTTACAATACGCTGGCTCTCAGATCCTTTCTAAAGAGACCCTGGAAACTGCCATCGTTTCATGAACCATGGTCTCAGTTTCCAGAGGCGGGATAAAGGTGCCAAGAACAGTGTGCTCTGTTCTCTGGTCCTGACCAGTTCACAACAGCAATGGAGACACATTCCTCTGGTTGCCACCTGCTCTGGCCCCCTTCCATGTGTTCATTCCCCAGTACTCCAAGGTAGAAAATGAAAATATATGAGCAAGAGAAAGCCTTGCAATAATTGCAGCATGCCTGCTTTGGAGTCAGTCCCTGGGGCAGCACTTTATCCACAAAGGGAGTTGACGTTAGTGTGAATGCCACAGTTTGTTTCCCATTGCACTGACCACGTTTTTTGAAAGATCAAAGCACATTGTGCAAGCATGCGATGTTTGACATTGGACAAAGTACTTTTTTTTTCAAAACAGACATTTTCCAAAAACATAACTCGCTAGACTAATGGGCAGTGAGAAGCCAAAATGACTGCCCTCCGCCTTCTCCTTGTGTATCTTTGCCAGAGTCCTTGGGACTTGCCAAATCTGGTCATGCCTGCTTAGCTTGCTCGACTGATTGTGCCAGAAAAGAAAATAAGACACAGATGTATTTGAGCTCTTTGAGATGCCAGTAAGAGAGACAGCTAATGGCTTCATTTCGACCCTCCCCTTCCAGCTGGGCACAGGTGGGGATAATGAGGTCCCTCTCCCTAATCAAACTCAATTATTTACTACTCTATATAACCGCAAAGACATTCACATTCCGTTCAGAATATAAAACACACTGTGGGCTACTTCCAACCACTGCCACTGGGTATTTATAACAAACTCAAGTGGCTAACAGTTTGCCTTGGCAGGAGTTTAAGTGTGTAAAGTTTTGCAAACTGTTTCTGTTTGAATATGTCCTGCTGAAATGGGGTCCCAGGCGGGGTTCTATAACTGTCAGGTCAGTGAACTGCGTAACATGTGAGAATGTATTCACCATGCAGTGCAGACAGGATCTGGAAATCAAACGCTTCGTTCCAATGCAACCTTCTGAAGCATCACGGTTGTTTCAGCAGCAAGACTGACACTGTATTAATAAACATTACGAGTCACTAGCCTGACATGTACACAGCAGCAGCTGACAGACTCCAACGTAAGCTGAGGGAGAGCAGAGGAAATCAGAATGAGACACAGGAACTGAACACAGCCACGGGGGCTGCAGCATGAAACAAACTGCATTAACTCAGAAATGTGCGTCCCAAACGTTCAAGAGATACAGTGACTACAGCAACAATCTGGTATAACTTTTGGATACTGAAGTAAATTGATAGCTATCTAAAATATATGCTTTTATTGTACGAGTAAGGCATACCCTGGCAGACATTCCAGCGAGCAGAACACACATACTTGGTTTGCCTGACCTTTAAATTCTTACAAGTATGTAATTAATTCTTTCTATCTTTATTACTTGTTCCAGTATTTCTGTCACTTTAAACAGACACAAAGAAAAATCTTTTTTCCTCCAGACAATAGCCTTTGCCAAAAAGGAAATCAAGTCAGATTTACAAATACAAAATTAAGCAGGCTACATATGTTCCATTTCCATACATGAGGACAATCTGGACAATGAAAATGTTTGCTAATACAACAGAATGGAAAGAAACAACATGCAGTTGGTCCGAGTAATTCATACCCAGATTGCCAGGCCTGATTACAAAGAGCACACATCTTGTTTTTATTTTGTATTCCATTTTAGCTCTGCCCTTCCCAAACTGTCTGATCTTGCTCTGACCCTCAGCTTAAAGGTTTTATAAAGGAGCTGCTTATAGGGATAAAGGCAGAAATTAAACACTTAAAAAAATGTTTGTTTGCCTTTTCTTCTGTTTTTCTTGCTCTTTCCATTTTACAGACCACAAGGCAATGCCACTGAAGAGCGGGAGAAGCTTCCAGCTAATGCTGTCCTTTTTGATAAAGGACTTGGTCATTTGGGGTATATTATGGAGAGACCATCAAAAAGGTAAGTTACAAATTACAGGCTTTTAAAAGTCCTCACATAGGAAAGAGCAGCGAACCTGGGTATGCCTCTTTAAAAGCTGCTCACCATTCCTTTGGGCAGAGCCAAGTGAAGCCTAGGCAGCTTTGGGGAGCCCTCTAGGCCATGTTGGCTGTTCAAGGCAGTCCAGCTTCCCACCTTCTCCTGGTAGATCTTCATCCACACAGCAAAACTGTGGCTAGACTCTATTAACTTGCACTCTTGTGTCCATTTACTGGATTCAACATTTAAGGAAAACACAAAGGGAGGTAGTGTAAATGCTCTGACTGACACGGATCTGACCTGGGTTCTGTCTGTTTTATTAGCCTGGATGCTTGTTCCCTTAGAACCCTGCTTCCTCACTCCATAGTAAGGTCTGCTTTGTCACTGCCATTTGTGAACTCAATTCTATTTCACCAGTTCTGGGTGAGTGAGCACTGTGCTGGAGGAGGGTAGAAGCAGACAGATGAGGTAGGTTCTTTTCTTGTACCACTCGATCTCTAGAGGATCACTGGGTCCTGGTTTGGTCACTGCTATCAAGGAGCACTTCTCCAAATGCTGGGCACCATCTGAGATACAGCTTTTCATCTGGCTTTGGACATCAGTCAGAAAACATCCTAGGGCTGGCTGCATTTTTAGTTACTAGAGTGCTTGCCCAGCAGGCACAAGGCTCTAGGAATGATCCCGAGCACTATATAAACCAGGCATGCCCTGGGTCAGGAGTTCAAAGTCACCTTTGGCTACTCACCAAGTTCTAGGCCAGCCTTACATAAAAGAGAACCTGTCTCAAGAAACAAACAACCTCTCTTGTTTTTCCTTTCCACACTCTTCCTTCTTCCCAGAGTCCTGATATGTCCACCAATCCTCAAAGTAGGAAGATTAAGAGCTTAGGCAACACACACCCAATCTATCTAAAGTCAATCAGAATCAACAGAAGTTTAGAAATTGATCCACCCATGGGCTTAGAAAACTGGCTGTTTCTGTTAGCCAGTTCCTAATTTTCAAATTGGTAGGGAAATCAAGTCTCCCTCAAACAGTAGCTCCATGTCCTGGGGTTTCTTGAGGTCTATGGGGAACCGGCTAGGCCCTGGCTTCACTTACAAGATGTATTAAAAGGCATCCAACTCCAAATTCATGTCCACAGAACATTTTTCCAGTAGAGATTCATTTAAGTTTTTTTCTTCAAACAAATAAAGTCTATTTTACTATTGTCAACCTCTGGCTCACTGTAGCAGGGTTACTTTTTTTACTTCTGTCTGATAAAGGCAGAAAATAATAAAAAAATAGAATGTAAATAATTATAAAATCTAGTAATTCATAATCTTTGCAGGATAGAAAGAAAGGAAATTAAATTTAAATCTCCCTTCTCCCTGATATTAATCTGCATAGTATCATTTTCTGAGGTCCACAGTCCCTTCTTCCAGGAGTCAACTATGAAATTTATAAGCTGAGCTTCAGAACTTAAGTATTTTATTTTAGCTTAATGAAAATCATATACACATACAAAGATCATATATATTTATATGGAGACCTATATGTGATTGAACTAAAAGAAAAATTAATATATAAATATACACATTATATAAACATATATGCACATTTTATAAATATGCATATGTTTAGATCGATACCAATTCTGGTTCCATGCTCCTCACTCCACCCAGCTGGCCCTCATCGGGACAGAAATGAAAGGAAATCAGCCTGTTAAAAAGAACCAGAGGCTGACAAACAAACCCCAGCCATCCCTACTACCTCTGCATCGCCTATGGTAACCTTCACACTATAATGGAGTGTTGCTACAGAAACCATTGATACACAGGACCAAAACATCTACTATCTGGCCTTCACAGGAGGTCTGCTAACTTGTGGGATAGGGGAGATGTGGGGGCTGCATGTGTAGCAGCTAGAGCTACTTAACATCACTAATGGATAGTAAAGGTCAGATTCATCACTGCAAACAGACACAAAGTTTGCTAAACAGAAAGATGGTGTGGGAACTCAGAGCACACACAGTGCTTTATTGGCGAGGCTGTCTCTGGAAAAATGTGTGTTCTTTGGTGTCAGAATCATGTGTGCCCAGGTACCAGGTGGGCCCACCTTTGTGTAGATCCATCAGCAAAAGCAGGAACCACACCTGTCCTGGCTTACTTGGGATGGGAGGGAGGGGATGAGGAGGAGAGGGCTCTGCTCTGGGTACAGGACTTTCAGTTTTGTAACGGGCAGAACAATAGGAATTAGGCATGCTAGCAACAAGTACAATGGGACAAATGCAAACAAGAATTTTCTAGTAGAGAAGGTTTACATTTGGGGAATACATTATAAATCAATTAAAATAATGTGCTAGTAATTAAAAGTACCATTCATTCTTTAAAAGGAAAATAATATGGCAATCACATTTCCATGAAAATGAAAATCAAAAGACTCAAGTTAACAAGTAAAACATTTAATTCTCACTAAACCCAGCATCAATTTTATTTTTAGCAAACACTGGCATTGAGATTATTAAATTTATATTTTATTAATGCTACCATTTACTTGTATTTAATGTCATATTTTAGGTTGTGTGTAAAAATAGGGAATTTAGCTGGGTGGCAGTGGCACACGCCTTTAATCCCAGCACTCAGGAGGCAGAGGCAGGCAATCTCTGTGAGTTTGAGGCCAGCCTGGGCTACAGAGTGAGTTCCAAGAAAAGGTGCCAAAGCTACACAGAGAAACCCTGTCTCAAAAAAAAAAAAAAAAAAAAAAAATAGGGAATTTATAGTTAAAACATTATAGAATTTTATAGCCAAAGTTTTATATTTATATACATTCAAGTGGCACTATATTAAAACTAATCTGGGGAAACAGTGGGGTTTAACAATGAGCCTAAGTTTATGAGAATTTATTGCTTATGTTTAAGAACATTCCTGTTGTCCAGATTTGATAGGAGAGAAAGGAAGGCATAACAAAGTAAAGTTGCCAAAATCACATAGCAAGTTGCTAGTGAGACTTGAACCCAGGTTTGCCAAGGTTCAAAGCCTGTACTGTCTTATTGGGAGGAAAGGGTGGGTTTCTGGAGTCTGTGTGGGGATGGGGATTGAGAGCCTCTAAGGTCAGGTGCAGGCAGAGACCTGAAGCTTCACCTACACCTTCTCCACAAAGTCCTCTGCTGTGCCAAGGACACAAACTTGTTCATCCGCCCCTTTCCAGTCTTCGGGGAGCTGATGGTCTTGCCTATCTCCGAGGAGGCAAATTTGAGTCTTCAGTGCCTCCACCTGCCATGTTCAGTGAAAGTTACCCCCCATTAGGTCTTCTGGTCCATAGAACACTGAGTAAGGAACCGGGAGGCAGAGAAATGTAGCAGCAGCAAACTCAGCAATGGGTCCACATTGTGCAGACACCCGGTTTCACTAGAAAGGTGGAATCACTGGACAATTTTTTTAATTATTTTAAAAACTGTGTAATTTAAAATTATTCTAAGTATTCTATAAAACTGCTGTTTTTGTACCTCAGAAATGAAAATGTGGAAAAAAAAATATGCTGTTATATAGATCAAACCTGACTTGAGAGGTGAGGCGGCCATTGTCGACGCTGGAGAGGCTGCTCCCAGCTCATCCCAGATGCCTGGTGTTTGTTCTTGCTCAAGGGAAGAAAGATCCAGAATACTCATATAGCTTATGCTGTACAATCCCATTTTCCTAAGTCTCAAACAAAGGAATCTGTTTTAAAGGGACAGGAGAAAGTCCTTCACGGCAATCCCTTATTTGGACCATGAATTTGCTGGTTCCAAACAGCAGGGGGTGCCAAAGGGATCACTATTAACCCCCGGAGATGGCCAGGAGAGGGACAGCAGAGGCCTGGTTAGACTGAGACCTGAGTGTGTGGGGTCACCCTCAGCTCCTGGGACCCGGCAGCTCTGTGGACAAAAGGACCACAATCACCTTCATCCTCTCCTGCAGTACTCCTCAGCAGTCGCTGGGCGGAAGTGGAGGGAGCCAGGCTGGTGCTGTCAGGACCACCTTAGCTAACAGTACTGTTTGCTACAACTGTACAGAGTTCTGAAACAGCACGCAGACTCATCACTGTTCTGAATCAACAGACTTTAAGAGTGATGATTAGGTAATGTACTAGTAAAGCTAGATAGATCACTCCATCCCGATCTGTTTAATCATCTGCTGACTTTCAATGCAGGAGATGTACTCCAATGGGTTTTATTTTACATATGTACACACACTTTCCTGAGAAGGTGTTTTCTAGGTTTCACCAGACTGACAAAGGCACAGAAAAGGCTGAGCATAGTCTAAAGGAAGGCAACTGAGGAAAAATCAAATTGAATTTGAACTAGTTGGAGAGGAAAGTTTTTCAAGTCACAACAGCAAAGTGACCACAATATGCATGTTCATTTCCTTGATTAGAAAGAGGCAAACCCAAATGCTGCTTCCCAGGCTCCTTGTCACCACTGCTCCCAGAGGTCATCTGTGGACATGCTGTTCCCAGTCTACCTCATAGTCTGCTACACCTGGCTAGACACACCCTAGGTATAGAAGCATGGAACAGCAATGTACATGTTCCCAAATAATTCTGCGAGTAGTCATGTGAGCAGATGTTCCACACATAATTCACCTGATGTTCAAAACAGAATTAGATGCAAAATGCTAGAAGGTCAGGGTGAGACACTGAGGAAAAGAGCCAGCAGTACTCACATTCGAACAAAGAGTGATTCTTTGGATGTCAGACCAGGAGATGAATACTTTTCAACCAAGGCCAAAGTACTGAAGCCAAACTTATGAATGGGCTCATTGGAATCCAGCGGCGGGAAATCTGTGTCTACCTCACCATCATCCTCAGCAATATGCAGGCAGTAAGCACTGACGTTGTCACTGAAAGGAAAACCATAAAGGCAAATGAGTACTATAGGGAAGGAGCATGCAGACCAGATGGCATGGAGCCCAGCCAGCACACTGACCCTGCTGCTCTCTACCCTCAGCCTGGGAAACATTGAGAACCCCTAACTCCTGATTCATTGATAAGGAGAAAACACTTGGCAATACAACAGGTGCCCTCATATTATGTCATTTCCCCAACATAAACTGAACACCTATTAGAGATAAGTAAGACCTAGAATTTAATCCGTGAGATGAAAAGTGAGATTTGATGTCAGCCTTATCTAGCTGGGTGATGGTGGCACATACACCTTTAATCCCAGCCGCAGAGGCAGGCGGATCTCTGTGAGTTCAAGGCCAAATTGGTCTACTAGTGAGTTCCTGGACAGCCAGAACTACACAGAGAAACCCTGTCTCAAAAAACAAAAACAAAACCAAACCAAACTAAAAACAAAAATGGAAGCTCATAATACAGGAGTGGGGAGGAAGCGCTATAGTACCTATAAGAACACAGTTGCAAACACAGGAAAAAGGACTGGGGTGGGGTGGGGTCTGATGCACAAATAAGCCTGGTAACCATGACCAGTCACATAGTCCTCCTTTCCCTAAAAAATAACTAACTCTTTAGGTAGGATCTGATTCCAAACACCACAGAACCTTAGCTGAATAAAAGTAAATGGTCTGGTTTATCCTGATGCTCACATCTGGTCCTTCTGACTACTTTCGGACATGTTTCATTTCTCTATCATGTCCAGCCAGGACTTCCAGATTCTAGTCTTGCCCTTTTAGAATCAACAAATACCTTTCCCTTGAGGGACAATAAAAAGACAATTTGTTCACAAAGACAGGACACTACACCAACACAATCTAAAAGCCAAAATGAGGGCTAGGGTGTAGTTGGCAGTGCCTGTCAAACATGCATAAAGTCCTGGGTTCAATCCCTAGCACCACACAAATCAGAGATGTGTAGAAGGTAGAGGCAGGAGGATCCCAAGTTCAGGGTTATCCTTGGCCACATAGCTAGCCTGGGATACAGGAGGCCTTGACAATATGTAAGTTAAGTAAGTAAATAAACAAATGCTGAAACCACTGTAAGTACTTTAAGACAGTTTGCTCCAGAGTGGACTGGGAAATTGAAAACCTGCTAGCATTTAGGCACGCTGGTTTCGGAAGTATAATTTAATAGTTAAGAAGGCAGGAGAATTCTAAATTCTGCAGCTCAAATTTGGAATTTTAATTACATGATTGATGCTTTAATTAATTAATTGCAAAGTGTATGCTAATTGTTTAATTGGTTGCTTGATCTATATAGATCATTTTTGCAATTGAATGAGTTGATTTACAAAGTTTATCGATTAGATGTGACAAGGAATTATTGCGCTGACTACCTGATTTGCAATTTTCCCAGTTAATTCACTATCTTTAGCTGCAACTCTGCTTATTGAGGGTCTACTTCAGGTGATCTACACTCAGTGTGTCTGTCAAGGCTGAGACGTATTTGTTATACAACACAAGTAATAGGGACAGATGAAAATTAATGGAAACTATAAATCTGCTAAATGGATTGATAACAAGAAAGTAATCTGGCCATGTTTGTCACTTTACATTTCATGTGTTTGCAATGTTGGTAAGAAATATAAAATTCTTGTGTCAGTGTAGGAACTTCTGCTTTACAGCAAGCTGTCAACCACAAAGTAAGTGCAAAGCAGACACTCCTTAGAAGAGGAAAATGCTTCAGGAGAGCGCCAACTCACAGCTTTGCAGTCAGAGGGACCTGAGTTCAAGTCTCAGCTCCGTGGTTCTTGGGCTATTTGATTTCAGAATAACCTTCACCTTGGTTTTCAATTTCCACATCCATAATGAGGCCCTAATAGTATAATTCAGGGTTAAATTTGGTGATGTATAGAGCCTGGCATAACAGAAGGAGAATATAAATGTGAGATGACTGTAGTAAAGTCAGATAGGGACCAGTTTGAAGAGTTCTGTCAGCCCTTCGGTTATGGATGCACAGCGGAGCAACAGGGCAGCCGTGACCTAGCAGCTCATTCCAGGCAGGCAGGTCTCTAAGTGTAATGGGGCTGCTGTGCCTCTAGGGTTGTATGAGCAGGACAGATGTGGATGGGACAAGCAATGGACGACACTGACTATTTATTGCCACGTAAATCAATCTGAGAAATGTCCATGATTTCTCAGCACCACAGAGGTTCAAGGGCAAATAGTAAGCCTACTGGTCAAAGCAGAAGGCCCAATACTGATAGCACAAGAATCCTGCTTTGATTGTCATGGGATGCTGCTGAGTCCCCAAAGAAACAAATTCAACAAATATCACAAGCCCAGGTCTGAGAGTAAACCAAAGGGTTTAACTCACCAATTCTGAAATACAAACTGCCACCTGAGTCATTCAAAGGCATCTGCATCATGTTTACTCTGTGCAGTCGGTCCTAAGAAGTACTCCTCAGGTATCATACAAGAGGAGTGAGGTCATTAACAAAGGTTAGCAGCAAATGGGGCTCTAAGCCCTCAACTGAGAATCGAAGGAGATGGTGACCAAACATTCCACTCTCTATGCACAGACCTGCTGGTTCCCTTGAGCCTCTACAAAGCAATCATCCTTGTGTTTTCACTTGTGAAACTGCTTAAGACTCCACGTTAAGTGCTCCTAGGACAAGTCAATGTCACTGGCTGTGTGCACTGGGTACTGCGTATCACACTAGGCAACTGGCCTTGACCCATCCACTGAATTTGCACATCAACTCAGTGAAGTCAGTCATTGTCTCTATTTTCTACATTAGGAAACTGAGGCTTATTGGGGCTAAGAGGCTCATTCAGCATTAGATGACACATAAGTGACAGAACTGACATTTGAACCCAGGCAGCCAAAAATTCCTTGATCCCACCAATTCTTTGGGCAAAGCCATGCTTCTCAAGGTGCTTGGGGACCCATGCTCACTTGGTGTCTCAATAGAAGGAAACATGACACATTAATTTTTGGTCTTGTTTTTAATTACAAACTTGGAGAGATTTATGTGACCCTCCTCATATCTACAGCAGGGGAGTAGCAACAGAGAAGAGGAGAAACAAGTTCATGATGATCCAGTTCACAGACACACTGTTTTTCAACTTATTGATCAATCAGAAATTGGTGGTGTTTTGAAATGGGAGGGGAAAAAACAGCTCTGGTCCTGCCAACAAATTCTACAAATCCCAATGCTGGAGCTTTCCACACAGGGAAATAAGGGCTCCTTCCTATGACTCCATTCTGGATGAATACCATCTGGCCTTAGTGTAACTCAACCACTAAACAAATCTCTCTGAGCTCCATCTTGTGTGAAAAAGGGTTTTCTCGATTTCTCTACAATCACTTGGATCTTTCTTGGTCACTATTTCTGCACACCCATGGTTATACAGCTCCTTTCCCTATTGATGCATCTGCTCTCCCCAAGAGCATGGGCTCTTCTAAGCCTCTCCACGATTACTGAAGAGTAAAACGGAAGGCACTTAAACGGTACTTAACAAATATTTGTTAAGTGAATGAGTACATGAATATGTAGATGGAATCACTCTGAACAAAAGTAAAAGATATTACTAATTAGTATGTGTTAAAGAAGGAGGGGTAGCCATCAGACAAATGGGGCAGATGCTTCAGACAGAGGAGACAGCAGCAGGCAAGGAGGTCAAGGGAAAGGGGAATTTGCTGCTTTTAGACAGGTCTCAGCAGCCCAAGTAGGCCTTAAACTTTGTATGTAGCCAAAGCTGTCCTTAAGATCCCAACTCTCTGGCTGTTTGAAACCTGGAGCTTATGCAGGGACACTTGGCTCAGTCTGGGAGGAAGGGACTGGACCTGCCTGGACTGAGTCTACCAGGTTGATCGCAGTCCTCGGGGGTAGCACCTGGAGGAGGTGGGAATAGGGGGTAGGCTGGGGGTAAAGGGAGGGGGGGGGGGGGGGGAGGATAGGGGAACCCATGGCTGATATGTAGAACTGAATGGTATTGTAAAATAAAATATATATATATAAAAAATAGTAAAAAAAAAATATTATAAGTTAAAAAAAAAAAAAGATCCCAACTCTCCTGCCTCTGCCACCAATGCTGACATTGAAAACATGTGTCACCACAAATGGCTTCTCAAAGGGGTGGGGGATGTGCCACCATGCATGGCTTCTCAAAGGGGGGTGTGTATCACCATGAATAGTTTCTGGATGGGTAGGGGGGTGCTTCTACAGTCCTTTAAGATATAAATACTGGCATCCCATTTTTTGATGGATAAAAACAAATGAGAAATGACTGCAGCTATATAAAAATTTAATTGTGTTCACCAAGACTATAAATAACTGTACAAAGGGTTTTCAAAGGCTATGGAAACATCTGTCCCATGGGGATTTCCTTTCTACTTTCTGGACTTCACAAATGTCCTGCTCTCGGTTTCCTTTCCTTAGAGTTAGCAAAAACTCTGAGATGGGCTAACTTCCCAAACCTTGAACACCCAGTGCTTCGGTCACAGGTGTGGTTCACTATCCTGGGGTAACGTATTTCTCAGCACAGCCATGGGCTTGAAGTGCCCACTGTACTATGAAACTCCAGAATCACATAGGAAATAATCCTATCTGTCACACAAGGGTCTTATAAAGATTAAATAACTGTACTCATTGCAGTGTCTAGCATGAAAAAGGATTCTCATTTTGCCAAGATTTCTTCAACAAGTTTTCATCTTCTGATTACAATGAGGCACAGAGAGCATGAGGCAGGGAAACCCTAAGTTTCTGTCTGACTGGTACCTAAAAACACAATAATGAAGACAAACAAGCAGAAAGAGGGAAACAACAGGCTCAGTCTTAATGATGGGTAGGCCTGGGAGGAGAGACAACCACACTGTAAGATGGGATGGGGGTTTGAACACTGAACAGGAGTAAAATGGAGCCTGTGGTCAGAGAGAGCCTTGGGGCAGAAGGGATGGAGAAATGAACCAAACTTTCGGTGAATATAGCAACTTGGTTTCACTTATTTATGAATCAACAACTGATGTAAATTTTTTTCATTGGGAAAATGTATTTCACTGAGTTGACCAATATTCATTTTCTGTTCAAAGACTGGTGTGCCTTTTATGAAGTGACAGAAACCTGCAGCCTCTATATGGATAGCACTTAGTTCACACATAAAAACTTTAGGAGCATTCCAGGAAGCATGCCAGATTTTACCAGGTTTTATCTGGCATGTTCAATTTACACACTCATAAAAATGCACCCATTTTTTGGAAATGTAGAAAAAAAATCCTTTATAGTATGATGACCACAGGCAAAAACTTACTGTTCTGTTTTGCTTTTAATGAAAAAGAAAAGAACACATTATTCTGAAATGTCCAGAACTCTCAGCACCAGGACCCTGGCGTTTACTGTGATGGCAGATCAATAGTAAGAGTCTGCTGGGCATTAGTAAAGGAAAGTGGGAGGATACTGAGAAGGTTGTAGCTCAGAGATTGGTCTCTGAAGTCAGAGGAGAAAAATTAAGACTGTCAAAGCTTCTGTTTCTCCAAAACCTACATAAAATGAATAGTAAAAACTGGTCACTATCTAAGGTTGAAAGCACAGCACCCTCACACAGGAATGTCTCTATTTCCCCAGGACACCCGTTCTAGAGAGAAAACACCTGCTGGCAGCTAACTGGAAGCTAGGCCTTTGTAGCTACAATCTGCCTTCCTCTCTGGAGAACTTTTGTCATTGTCTTCAAATCCAAAGCCCTTCTTGTTTTCATACCTTACCCCATGTTCATCATGTTTCTATATGGAGCTCTGCTGTGTTGAACAAGTTTGTAATAACTGTATTAACATTCTTATTTGCTAATTCTGTCATTTCTGGAAAGTCCTGTGCACTATTCTTTTTTTTTTTTTTTTTTTTTTTTTTTTGGTTTTTCGAGACAGGGTTTCTCTTGTGTAGCTTTGCGCCTTTCCTGGAGCTCACTTGGTAGCCCAGGCTGGCCTCGAACTCACAGAGATCCGCCTGCCTCTGCCTCCCGAGTGCTGGGATTAAAGGCGTGCGCCACCACCGCCCGGCTCCTGTGCACTATTCTTAAGCAGTCTTCCAAACAAAGTTACAGAACTGGCGGGTTCTGACTTTCACAAACCCATAACCTTTTATATATGCTTCCTGTAGACATTCTTTCAATCCCACAACCAGCAGGATGTTTCAGAAACATAAATGTGGTATTGTCATCTCCCTACCTTTAGAATAAAGACAAAAGAATCTGCCTTCTACAACATCTTCCACTGTGCTGTGCTGCCTTCCAAGTTCACCTCCTTCCTGCCTTCTATTCTAGAGCACATACCTGGGGCTTAGGCACACCCTCACCAGATGACCTGTCAGTCTGACCTCTGTGTGGACTATCAGCCTGGAGGTGTCATGCTCTTAGTCAAGTCACTAAAATTTAGTTCAAGCCTCATTTTTGCTGGCAAGGTTTCCCTGACTTCCTCCCACTCTAGAGCAACATGGGGCTCCAGACAGAACTCAAAAGGCTTATTCTCATGTCCGTAGAACTCTCTGGATGTTCACTGTTCTCAAAGTCTCAATGATACTGAAAGGGGGCATGTATGGTTTGGTATCTGTCTAGACCATAGACTGAACCTTGAGACTACAGACTGATTACTTGTATCCTAGTGTCCAGCACAGGGTCTGGGATGACATCAACAGTATGCAATGTTTGAGGGGAGGCAAGTAGGCACGGAGGGATGGCAGAGTCTCTGTTATGAATATATTACGGCATCTATTCATGATGCTGCTTTAATTTCAGCACTTGGGCAGCAGAGGCAGGTGGATGGCTCTCTGTGAGTTCAAGGCCAGCCTGGTGTACAGAGTGAGATCCAGGACAGCCAGCACTACACAGGGAAACTGTCTCAGAAAACAAAAAAAGGAGAAAGGAAAAGAAAGAAGAGGAAGAGCAGCAGCAGCAGCAGCAGCAGCTTCATTTCTTTGTACAGAACAGTTAAGAACAAAGGAAACAGGCAGCTTTAGTTCAAACCTTGACTTAGGATCTGCATCCTTCTCCCTCTCCACTATACCACTCAACAAAACATAGGGAGCTTGGGAAATGACTTAACTCCTAATCCTCAGTTTCTCTCTAATGAAAACATTATTTATGACTTCCAAAGCTGTCACAAGGAATAAGATAACAAACTAAGAGTGCTTTAGCACATGTGGGACACCCTGTCTTATCTATCAACCATCATATAGCAGTGGGCAACCCTGGCCATTTGTAAACTCTGAGTATGGGCTTGCTTTCTCTTCTACTCAGCAACTACAATGTCTGCAGTATCTCTGTATCTATAATTTAAATCAGGACATGGAAACTAGAAAGATGGCTCAGCAGTTAAGAGTACTGGCTGCCCTTCCAGGGGACTGGGGTCCTAGCTCCAGCACCTGCATAGCAACTCACAGTTGTCTGAAAATCTAGTCTCAGGAGATCCTATGCCCTCTTTTGGCCTTCATGGCACCAAGCATGTAAGTGATATGCCAACATACATGCAGATAAAACATCCATATACATAAAATTAAAATTAAAAAAATAAAATGGGGAAAATGGTGAGGGGCTATAATTAGGGAGAGAAAAAAGATAAATACAGAAGGAAGAAAGAGGGTAAAATAACAGTAAGGATGTCTGGAAAAGTCAAAAGGAATCATACTACTAACTATCCTACCTAAAAATAACTATTCTATACTTAAGTTACTATATAAATATAGATGTATAGTTTAAGTGAAATTTTCTTACCTGGGCTGACAATGTTCCCTCCCTCCACTTTACAAAACAATCATAATTCCTAACTACATTGTAAATATTTGTCCAATTCTCACACATAAGTGTAGTCCTCACCCCAATCAAGGAAATTTTTCTTTGCAGCAGATAGAGACCATTGCAGAAAACCACAACCAATCAAAATGCAGTCTGTGGAGCCCAGTCCCAAGGGATATATCTACCACTCCTGTACTTAAGGCTTGCGGATCACTGCCGCAGAGGGGAAGAAAGGCTGTAAGAGTCAGAGGAACAGGATTTTCCTGTGAGAGTGTCAGAATGTCAGAAGCTAGACTCATAAAGTCTCCACGACTGCCTAAACATGAGCTGAACAAGAACAATACCAACAGACATGGCAAACTAGATGGGACAGGGGATAAGACCTCAATCCCACACAAAGAACTACCTAAAGAGTGCGGAGAACAGGAGAAATACAGTTTTGCCCCGGAAGACCACACCAACTGGTTATCTAAAATCAAACAGTCATCCCAAAGATTTAATATACAAGAAACATTATATGGGCTGAGCAGGTTGAACTTACATATTTAAGAACACATGCACACACAACAATAGTTTAAGAAAAAAGAGGCTATGAATTTGAAAGGCAGCATGTGGGGGAGGGGTGGTGGTGGTCTAAGGGGTGTTTAGAAGGAGAAAAGGGGCCGGGGGGTGGTGGTGGCGCATGCCTTTAATCTCAGCAATTGGGAGGCCAAAGCAGGTGGATCTGAGAGTTCCAGGACAGCCAGAGCTACACAGAGAAACTCTGTCTCGAAAAACAAAACAAAGGAGAAAAAGGAAGGGGGAAATGAGGCCATTATATTATAATCTCAAACAATAATTTTATAAAACTAAAACAACAACAACAATAAAAGCAGGACATCACCACGTTGACACCATTCAGTTTGGTAGTTTCTAGTGAGTACAGGTCTGTGACAGGCAGAAGCTTGCCCTATCAGACACCTGCAGAAGGTCTCCCTTGCATGGTAAGGTTGAACCATCTGTCCAGATGTGAACATCCCCATCCGTCCCCACAAGTTGACCACTCAGTGCACTGGGTTTTGGGCTGGGGTACAAGCTCATAAAGATCCAGTGCAGACTCTAGCTCAGCCCCGCGCTGCTGCTCTTGCTTCTCCTGGGTGCTCTCTGAGTAAGCTCAGTCTTTCACCCCAACCTGGGCTCCCCATTTGCCCTACCTTTAAACCTCTTTGTTTTCTGAGACCCCTCTGTTTCAATACAGCTCTTCAGTGGCCAATTTCAAGGCCTTTCTCTTTTCTCTAACCCATGCTGCAGGTTTCAAAGAACATCTCCACACAGAAGTCTCCCAGATTCACACTCCCAGTTTGTCTCTCTCCTCTGAACTCCAATAACCAAAAGGACCACCAAATTAATAGGCAGAAAGCTAAACTCACACTATCCTATCCTTGGGAAGTCAAGCAAGACAGACTCTTCCAAGGCTTCCTATCACAACACAGGGTACCACAGCACATAAGGCAACCAAGTCTGAAATGAGGGGATCATCTTGGACTCTGTTTCTCTCCCCCACATTCTGGGAGTTCCACCTCAAGTCCTTTAGAAGCTGTCCACTTCTCTTAGTCTCATCCATTCTCTTCTTCATGCCTTCCCTTATGCTCCAATCATACTGCTTCCACCTGCCTTGGGTCTGCTGCCACACTATTCCATCTGCAGGGCCTCTCTGACCCAAAGGCTTCTGCTGCCCATTTCCACAGAATCTCCCTGACTTCAGGCTAGGCACTCATGAATGGTGTCCTTTCCTTCAAAGCACTCAGCTTCATTATCTGAAAATTTTTTCACTTATTTGCCTACTTCCCTTATGAGACTGTTGAATTCAGGAAAGAGAGACCATGTCTGCTGTACTCAGCACTTGTACAGCAGCAGAATGCCTGAGATACAGCAAAACACTCAATGAGTGTTGGGGAAATGCATGGATGAATACAAATGGTAAATGAAATGAGCCAGACACAGAGTACTATTACACTTGATAATTTCTTCTACCAAACACACTGTAAATTTCTGAGTGAAGTGATGGCATTTCTCTTGTTCTCCATTTTATCCTTCTTTAATATCTAGGGCCTAGCACTCCAAAACTATTTGCTGAAGGAATGGAGGGTAAAATCTTTAAATGTTAGTGGCTGCCAAAGGTGAGGAGTACAGATGCATAGGTGACACACAGGATCCTGGAGATTAGGCAGATATCCAGAGAAGAAGGCAGAAAGGCATATCTGACTAGAGAATAGTAGGAATGTGTAAGGTGTTGCCAGCTTCAAATGGGAGCCTTAACATACACAGGAATGCAAAAGGGGAAGGGCAACTTACTAATAATATGTTTGAGCAAATGGTTCTTAAGGAGGACTCTAATGGTGACCCAGAAAGGGGAGAATAGATAGAGGGGTGCACTCAGTGTGAGAAGAGACAGATAAAGAATGGACCAAAGACATCAAACAGCAAAACTAGATGGAGACATCAAGGAAAGTCCAACCTGCCTAAATACTGGGACTCATTTACATGACAGCAGAGTATCACACCATGGCAAAATCAATCACTGCTGTGGGATGCTCTGTATGCTGTGAATGTGTTGCTCTGAGTGACTGATACATAAAAAGCTGATTGGCCAGTAGCCAGGCAGGAAGTATAGGTGGGATAAGCAGACAAAGAGAATTCTGGGAAGAGAAAGGCTGAGTCAGGAGACGCCAGCCTGCCGTCCAGGGAGCAGCATGTAATGGCACACAGGTAAAGCCATGGAAAACGTGATGACATATAGATTAACAGAAATGGGCTTATTTTAAGTATAAAAGCTAGTCAGTAGTAAGCCTGAGTTAATGACCAAGCAGTTTTAATTAATATAAGCCTCTGTGTGTTTATTTGGGTCTGAGTGGCTATGGCACGGGCGGGACTGGAGAAAACACTAGCTATAAATCACTTGTAATAAGAGTACTAAATCATACTCCTGTGTTGAATGAATGCTAGAAATTTGTAAGTGTAGCTGGCTATGGTAATGGTATGTAGCAACAACAGAAACATGTTTACCATGGATTATCTCATCTTTTTTTTTTAAATAATAATCTGTTACAGTGTATACAACATTTTATACACAAGAACACTATACTGCTGGGAATCTAAGGAACACATTCAAGAACATGCTGTTCCAGTAACACCAGATTTAGAACCAAGGCTACAACTCTGTACTTTATACTTTTAACTACTATACTGTACTCTGACAAAGAGAACAAAGATGCTAATATGTTTCCAAGCATCTATGAAAAATGATGATGTTTGATGCTTACAGAAAACCACCAACTTTCCTCAAGGGCTGTAGATGGCTGACACTGAACACGGTGAAGCAAGTCTACCTTAGGATGGTGGTCTGCACCACGTGGCTAGACCACACCTTGGTATATTTGGCACTGTCCAGTTATAAGTTACAAGTGGCTGTTATGCATTTCTCAAATGGCATGTCCAAGTGGAGTCTATTTTAAACTGCACTAAACACTAGATATTAAAGATTTACAACCACAAGATTTATACGTGTGTATTTTGTGTATAAAAGTTTTTATAAAGATGACAGATTTTTTTAAAATTTTTTTAAATTTTTTAATTTTTTTTGCTATTTTGAGACAGGGTTTCTCTGTGTAGTCCTGGCTGTCTTGGAACTTGCTCTGCAGACCAGGTTGGCCTTGAATTCACAGAGATCCACCTGCCTCAGCTTCTCTGAGTGCTGGGATTAAAGGTGTGTGCCACCACCACCCGGCTTTTTTTTTGTTTTTTGAAAGACAGGGTCTCATGTAGCTTGTCTGCAACTCCCTATGTCATCAAAAACGACTCTGAACTTGATCCTCCCCTTTCTACCTCCCAAGGACTGGGATCACAGGCATTTGCCATCATGCCTGCTTTTATGGAGTGCTAGAGATGGAACTCAGGGCTCCCTGTATGTTAGGCAAACAAGTTCCCAACTGAGCCATACCTCTATATCCCCACCCACTGCATGCTGAAATGATACTATTTTGGATACAATAAAATAATTATAAAATTTAAGTTCATCTTTTGCTAATTTTAAAAATGTGGACTACCAGAACATTGGAAATGACCAACATGCCTCAGACTTTCAGCTTACTTTTTACTTCTTTTGAACATTGTGGGTGCAGCTTGACACTTCCACTACTGGGCATAGCAGTAATCTCCACAGGCACACTGCTCCAGAGTACCGCAAACTCTTCAGGGTTTTAGTAGCTCACCTATCAGTAGCCTGATAAACATCAACAGTAGATAAGAGACCAGAGAAATGATGAGTATCTAAGGGACTGCAGAAAAAAACAGGAAAAGGCAGGAAGGGGAGTGTTCTAGTGTACTTGAGAGTCATGATATATGACCAAAGTCTGTGCATAAGAAACGGGAACAGTCAAAATTACCCTTGAAAATCCCTCAATTATCTATAAAGCAGAATAAATGTGGCTATGTGTGAAGAGCTGGTGTATATCTCAGGATTCTGATGGGGTAAACCTCACCAAGTTTTCTTTTTCTTGCACAAATGAGTGTTATTCAAAAGCTCCTGCTCCATTCTTGGTCTAACGGAGTAAGATCAATTAAGGACTGTGTTAGCAGACCTTACAGGACAGAAGCAGCTGAGGCAAAGGCAGTTAATGGAGAAGAACAATTAGTTCCTAAATGGTGCTGGAGCAACAAGCTATGCACATAGAGACCAGGTGACCAGACCCAGACCTCCCAGCCAGGCTCAATCCAAGGCATATTCTTTTCTCTGTCACCTTCTTGTAGCACTGAGGATTGAACCCAGGACCCAACTCCTTGTGCATGTTAGGGAAGCACCCTACCACTGAGACATCCCAATCCAGGTTTATCCATCTAAACATAAAGCACATAATCACACAACTTCTAGAAGAAAATGTAGGAGAAACATTTAGGTGACCCTGGATATAATGAGGACCTTTTAGATACAACTCCAGGACCAGCGAGATGGCTTGGCAGGTGAGGGTGCTCACGGAGCCTGAGGACCTGAGTTTAATCCCTAGAATCCATGTGGTATAGCAAGAAAACTGACTCCCCCAAGTTGTCCTCTGACCTCTACATGAATGCTGTGATACATGTACACATACATGTGCATGCACAAACACACACACACACACACACACACACACACACACACACACACACACGTAAACAAAATGGGAAGAACACCAAAAGCAACATCTGTGAGAGAAAGAACAGGTCAGCTGATGTCACCAACATTTAAACACCTGCTCTGTAAGAGATGCTACTACAAGGAAGAGAAGACAAACACACATTGGGAGGAAAGTCTTGCAAAGCATCTGACAAAGGAATTGTATCTAAAAATACAAAGAGTTCTTAAAACTCAACAATAAGAAAACAACTCAATTTCAAAATGAGAAAAAAAAAAAAAATCCTAACAGCTCACTCAAGCAGCCAAAGAGCAACCAAGTATAAAATGTTCAGCATCGTCCATTAGAGGATCACAAGTCAGCACACGGGATGACCACTGCACACCCATAAGAATAAAGTCCAAATGCCAACCACATTGAATGCTGGGAGGGTGTGGGACAACAGAACTCTCACTGCTCACCAGTGGAATATCAACTGCCAGAAGCCTTCTGAAAGACAGCTGACAGGGTCTTACAACACAAGCTCACCTTACTGGGTACTCGGCCAAGTGAGATGAAAACTGCCATGCACACAAACCTGCATGGGAGCTCGGACAGTCTGTGATGGCCAGAATCTCAGAAGGAAGAGATACTCTTCAGTGGAAACATGAAAGTGGGGAAAACAGTGTCATGATATTCTGTGAAAAAACAAGGGAAGCAGCTGGGCATGGTGGTACATACCTACTGTCTCAGCACTCAGGAGGATGAGGCTTGAGACTGCTTGAGCCCAGGAGTTTGTGAGCAGCCTAGACAGCATAAAGAGACCTTGGAGTGGAGCTTTACTCTGTGTCTCTTCATCCTTAAACCAAGGCATCAGCAAGTGATCAAATGCATTGCTGTAGTAAGTACATACTGAGATCTACAAGCTGGAAGGAATTTTTCCCCCTCAAAAATCATGGACTATGTACAAAGAAATTATAATAAGCCACCCAAATCTAAACAAAACTTTATAAGCCATATTTTCTGAGCAAATTCAATAAATGTGAATAATGAAGTCTAATTAGTTCAATTTAGTCATGTAGAAAGACTGAAGTTGCTTCAGTTAGTGTCTTCCCACTGTTTTTCTCAGAATCAGTACATCAAAATAACCAGGAAATCAAGCTAAATCCCATAGTCCGATCTTACACAAGAATTAACAAACACAAGAAAGAATCAAGGATGCCAAGAATCCCTGCCAAATCCTCCATTCCTTCCCTTGGGCCATTCGGCTGCTGTAGTTTTCACAGCACAGGGGCAGTTGAACAATACTCTTGTATAAATGATTTTCTTGACAATCAAACCAAAATTGGAGGAAAGCTCTTACATGCATCTAGCAATTTGGCCCCAGTGAATGAAGTTCTCTTCCACAGACCAGCCCACTGGGGAAAGACCAAATAAGGATCTATTCCAGCACATCAACACTAACAGGCTGAAAAGAAAATCCTTCCCACACTACCCGACAGGCAGGGATTTCAGAAATTTGCTTTACAGACTAACTAGCTTACACCAAACAGGACTAAAGAATATAGTGTTACAGACAAACTGCAAACACCTGAAAGTCATGCCTAACTTGGCAATTCAAAATGCACTGATGGGGTGACTACTGAAATGTGAGCATGCGGAGTTCCTGAAGGAACACACCATTGAAAGTCATGCTCAGTTACAGAGGAACACAAGAGATCACCCTAGCAGGGTCCCAAGCTACTCAGAGCCTAAACTGACCACCTACTGAACCTTCCTTTCAAGTTTCTTTTTTAAAAATCTTTTAGTTTGTCATTTATTGCTTAAGAAAAAAAAAAGAGCAAAAGCTTCTTCTCACCAACTATGAAAATAAGGAAGCTAAATTATTCTAGATCACCAAATGAAATATACATATATCTATAAATACAAAAAAATTTCATTATGTGTATTTTGCAATTTAAATTCTCTAAATATGTATGGCAGGAAAAGGTGTTCAGGAATGCCAGCCTGGACCATGAGTTTTGCAATTTTGAATTTAAAAGGTTTCTCTTTTTTATTCTTTTAATTCGTGGTAAGACAAATTGAGACATTTTAACATTCTCCTATTTAAGCATCAATGTGAATAAGTCAGTGTGTAGTACTGGTTATTAACCAGTGATGTGAGGGATGATGAGGGAGAGATGAAGCTAAAAACAGATGATTTTTAAGTCTAGTGTTCTGTATACGTAATAGCTTAAGTAGACAAAGGATTGTGATCCCATGTGCTGCTCCAATATATTTTTTTGTCTTCTTTTCTTAAATAATGTATTGTGACTTATTTATGTGCTTCAAACTATCTCCCCCAACTCCTAATTGTTCTTACAAATTATCCCCGGTCCATAGAATCCTTTTTGTTTTTTTTTTGAGACAGGGTTTCTATGTACAGTCCAGGCTGTCCTGGAACCTTCTCTGTAGGTCAAGATATTCTCCAACTCATAGAGATCTGCTGGTCTCTACCTCCCGAGTGCTGGGATTAAAGGCATGCATCATCACTGCCCGGGTAGTATCCTTTCTTTTAATGCTGCATAACATTTTTATTTGCTTTTTAGAATTAGTACATAAAGCAATGGGGTTGGCTGTGTGCTTTTCATTATACTTTGTTCGGCAGACGCTCATCTGGCCCCTGACCTGGCTGACAGGCTTTGGCAGGAGTGTACTGAACCAGCCTGTTTCACAAGTGCATCACCAAAGCCTTGGTGGTGCTCTCTTCCTTTGATGCATGTTGCTAGTTGAACACAGGATTATTATGTTACCTAGACGAGTCATTCCTCATTTCACCATGAACTTTGCCAAAATGGGTATGTTTTGTCTTAAATTCTACTGTCTGAAGCCAGGCGTGGTGGCTTTAATCCCAGCACTCAGGAGGCAGAAGCAGGTGGATCTCTGTGAGTTCGAGGCCAGCCTGGTCTCCAGAGGGAGTTCCGGGACAGCCAGAACTACACAGAGAAACCTTATTTGGAAGAACAAACAAAACAAACAATTCTGTTTGACTCTCTCAGCTCCCCAGCCACTTCTCCCATTCCTCCTGAAAGCTGAGCTGAACACCTGTTGACGGGAAGGGACAGGGAGAAGGACTCACAAGCAAAGGAAGAGAGGTAACTTCTAGACTCTGTGCCATGAGGAGAAAGCATTATAACACTAAAAACTTAAATTTAATTTCATAAGTGATATATATATTTAATAGGTGAGTTTCTGTTGGCATTACTATCGTTAATAATTCATCTGAATAAACATATCATTTTATGTATGTTTCTGAGACAGGGTCTAACACTAAGGCCTTGAACTCACTATGCAGTGCAGGCAAGATCAAAGTTTCCAGCAATTCTTGTGCCTCTATCTCCACGTGCCAGGAGCATGGGCACCACCATGCCAAGTCCTTTTGCTTCTTTATTTTCTTCCTGTGTTTTGGTTTTCTTTCTTTTTTTAAAATCTTTATTTATTTTATGTGTATGGATGTTTTACTTGCATGTATGTTTACGTAGCATGTGCATTAAGTGTCTGCAGGATACAGAAGAAGGCATCAGGTGCCCTAGAACTATAGTTATTTTGAGTGCCATGTGGATGCTGGAATTGAACCAGGGTCTGATGGAAGAGCAACCATTGTGCTCTTCTTAACTGCTGAGCCATCTCTCCAGCCACTCTATGTTATGTTTAACTGATAAGCTTAACTCTATTTCCCTGGCTATTGAGAAAGCTGTAGATATTTTTCTGCTTTTAGTGGCATTTATTTATGTATGTGTGTATGTGCTATATGTGGTGTGTATGTGATCTATGGCAGACAGAGGTCAACATCTGGGTTATTCTTCTACAAATCTTTACCCTACTAGGGCCTCTCATTGAACTGCCTAGGTAGACTAGCCAGCAAGACCCTGGGATCCTTCTGTCTCCACCCTCTAGCACTCAGGAAAAAATCTGGGTACATCAGTACATGCATGACATCCCAGCTCTAGATAGGTAAAGCCAGACAAGACTCCTGGGGCTGGCTGGCCAATCGGCCCAGAGTAATTGGTGAGCTCCAGGCGAATGAGAGATGGTTTCAAAGAACAAGGTGGACAGCTCCTGAGGAATGACACTGAAGGTTGTTTTCTGGCTTCCATATCCACTTGGGCATAGGTACAAGCACGAGCATGTATATGTACAAGTGCGCGCGCGCGCACACACACACACACACACACACACACACACGCGCGCACACCCCTAATAACAATTTCATCTAATGTTCTTCAAGAAGAATGTTTTATAAAAAAATAAAAATGTGGCCAGGCGGTGGTGGCACACGCCTTTAATCCCAGCACTCGGGAGGCAGAGGCAGGCGGATCTCTGTGAGTTCAAGGCCAGCCTGGACTACCAAGTGAGCTCCAGGAAAGGCACAAAGCTACACAGAGAAACCCTGTCTCAAAAAACCAAAAAAAAAAAAAAAATAAATAAATAAATAAATAAAAATGTATGCCAACATGCAGTCTATTCATTTATAAGTTATTTTAAATTGAGAATGTTTTAAATGTTTTAAACATATATCTAAGTTAAGAGTTCTACTACAGAAAATACTGGTAGACATAATGTACCTAAATGAGGTTTTTTGAGGTCCTCTATAATTCTTTGTTTGTTTGTTTTTTGTTTTTCAAAACAGGGTTTCTTTGTGTAGCCTTGACTATCCTGGAACTCACTCTGTGGACCAGGCTGTCCTCAAACTCACAGAGATCCACTTGCCTCTGCCTCCCACGTGTTGGAGAGCACTCTGAGCTCTATCAGTATGAAAATCTGGTTCTCTGGCTAATGTCTAGAGAGACTGACATGCCCAAGGATGCAGATTTGGTGGCTAGGAACTAGAGTAGGTGAGAAGAGAAAGGATTACTTGAGTTTTGGCTCCCGTCCTTCACTTGTATACTGCCAACAGATGAGCCCAATGAGGTCTTGCACCCTGGCACTGGCCATTGTCACCACGGTCATTGGCAGCAGTCTGTCCTGGCTTGAATGCAGGGGGAGGTAGACATCGATCTTCTTAGTTGCAGTTGTACCCACATGGCCCTGTGGAGGGAGCACATGCATGAGAAAGTAAAGCACACAGCTGTGATCTTGCAGGCACGATGAGTCCTAGCACAACTCTGCTAGTCTGGGTCAACACAGCCATTTCCTACCCTACACAGACCTGCATAGACCTACTCTGAGCCTAGCTAGTCTCAAGGTGGACAAAGTCTGTGTTCAGAAAGGTGAATGTGCTCTAGAAGACAAGTACGAGCATGAGCAGAGCTAGTGCTTGGACAGACTGGGTTTGTTATCAAGTCTCTCCCCCTGGAGGACATACTAACAGACCCTGGCATCAGTTGCCTTCCCTGGTATAGCCATGTCTCTCCTGGAGAGGTTGAAGAGGAGGCACTCACACTGGGACCAAGAGCTTGTCTATGTGTCTGAGACTTAGGGTACTAACTCCATTGGGCAGCGCACCTGTTTACTTAAGTGCCACAGAAGTTCAAGGGTCCTTGATCTTCTCTTACTGCTCAACGCATATGACTCTAGGCACTCCCAATTCTTTCCACACACTCAGCCCTCCTTTCTCTGTGTTCTCCTTTTGGCTCTCTGGAGCAATGGCACTAGTCAGCAACACATCCAAGCTGCTTTTCAACGTTCTTCCACTTCTATGCCTTAAGCAAAAGCTATGTCTGGGAGGGCATGCCTCCTCTGCCTTTCTCTCCAAACAGGACTGCTCAGCCTTTCCCCGTGTTCTCACTCTTCCTAGCTCTCCTCTCTTCCCCTCTGTACCTCCCAAATTGCCCTGCTGCCCACAGTGGCTTCAAACTCATGATCCGCATGCCTTGGCTGCAGTTACAAGTACATTCCACCATGTCCTGCTCTTCAGTCTTCTTTTTCATAATCTTCAAGGTTGGGGGCCATGTAGGTAGTCCTTTCCCCACTATTCCAAACTATTATTTCCTCTTTTCTTGAAAAAAAAAAAAATTTCTGTTCCATTAGTTCCAAACGACTCAACTATAGCTTCCTCTCCTGCTCTGTTCCACATGGCCCTGGGCCATCCCCTTTCCACACCAGAGATTAGAGCTCGGCAGTCTTGGCTCACAGTCTTTCTTACTCACAAACATGTCCAGTACATCACAAAAAAAAGAGCGCAGACAATTCAAGTTTATATTGGTGCGCTTTACTGCTCCCCATTCCCTCCTACCCCAAGTTACAACATCAACCTCCTTGTTGCAGCAAGTGGTACCACCACCACAGCAGCTACTCATGTCCCAGATTCTTTCTCCTTCTACTGTCTTTCTACTCCACTAGTAAGTTCTAGGACAACTATTGCAAAACTGTTTCAATGGAGAAGAATGGTCTTTTCAGCGAACAGCAGTGGGATGACCTAAGATCAACATGCAAAAGGATGAATTTGCATTCCTACCTCATAGCATATACAAATATCCAAATGTAAGAGGTAAAAATATAAAACTCATAGTAGGAGAAGTCTTCATGACTTTGAATTAGGCACTAATTTCTTTAAATGACACAAAGTATAAGCAAAAAAATAAATAAATAAATCAGTTGATCAAAATTTTTGAAAAATGTTCCCCAAAGAATACTGTCAAGAACATGAAAAGGTGACCCACAGAAGGGGAAGAGCTGCAATCCATTCATCCGGTAAGGGCCTACCATCTCAAACATTCTGAGAACTTGCACAACACAACATAAAAGATAACCCAATTAAGATACTGGCAAAGGATTTGAGCAGAAATTTCTCTGGAGGAGATATACAAGTGGTCAATAAATACATGAAAGTGCTCCACGCCATCCATCATAATGCAAGTCACAGCCACAGAGAATCTGCTAAATAGCCCCAGTGTAAAGGTAGATACAAAACAATTCCATGTGTATAGACACACATGTACACACACACTTCCCTGAAAGCATGCACACCGGTAGAGTGCTCCTTACTATATCCTGGTTTTGATTTGCAGAATGAGGGAGGGACTTGACCCTGAAAGCCAATCACATTACAATCTTGTCTGAATTTTTCTAGTGAGTGAATGACAATGAATAAAGTCCAAACTCTCACAGCACTGTCTGATAGGTCTGGTACCCACTTCTCCATCATCACCCAATGCCAATTCCCCTTTCTGTCCATCAGGGTTTAGCTACCTTGGCCTGGAAGTACTCCCGGGACGTATGTCTGAACACCCATCTGTGCATATCTTATCTGCATCTCTCATTTCGAAGACCTCACTGGGCACAACTAACTACATCTAGAAGGCTGTGCTCCATCACTTGTCATCCTTTAGTGTGTGCTCTTGGCTTCTGTTCCTTATATGTAAAATGATAATGATAAGACTCTCGTGAGGACTGATGCCGGAGCTCACAGCTCCTTTGCTGCTGATGCTATAGAGAGAAGTGCCTCTCAGTTACTCTCCCACAGGTACCCTGCTCATTTTCTTTGCACCTTTTAACAATTTAAGATGATGCCTTTATTTATGTTCATTTTTAGTACATGCTTTTCCCACCAGAGCAATGACCCTGTCTCTTTGCTTTTTGCTCCATACACAATGCCTAGCACTGTGCTTGACAACCTAAAGGCCCTCTAAAAGAAACTGTTCGTCAAGACATGCTGGCACTGTCTGTAGTCACAGCTAATTGGTAGGAAGATCCTTAAGCCTAGGAATTTGAGGTCTGCCTGGCTGGCATAGTGGAACTTCATCCCCACTTACACTAAATGCCAAATGAACAAACAAAACACATTGAATGGCCTAAATGCCTATTTGAGGCACTCAATAAATCTTCATTTCCTTTCTCTCTCTTGCCCTTTTTTCATGGTTCTGTTTCCTGATCATACAGGGAAACAGATTTAGCCAATCACATGGCTTCACTTTATAATTCTAGCATTCTAAGATAAAAAGAATCAGAACCTGAATAAGGAAAATAAAATAAAGTTGGATTAAAAAACACTTTACATAAATGGTACTTCTCTTACAACGCAACAATGAACAATAGATCAAGCGACTGTCCCCACGTCTAAAGGTATCAAGTGAGTAGTAACAAAGTCAATTCTCAACAATGTTCCCTGTCTTCTTCATAGGCATGGCCTGTCTGTACACATGCATACTCCTGCATGCTTTTTAGTTTAGTTTAGTTTAGAAATAATAACTGCAATGGCTAAGTAAGGTTTTTCCAGCAAATACGCTGATATCAGGGCAGGCAAAGGGTGAATGAACAACAATGGAACCTTTCTGAAGGGGTGTGATGGCTAACCGTGATTGTCAACTTGACTACAGTGGGAACCTGAAGCTGGCACACCTTTGAGGGACTTTTCTTTTTTGGTTTTTCAAGGCAGGGTTTTTCTATGTAGCCCTGGCTGTCCTAGAACTAGCTGGAGTGCTGTGATTAAAGGGGTGTATTACCACAGCCTAGCTGAGGTATTCTTCCCAACTGGATTCTGGGCTCCTTTTTCTAGTGCAGCCCACATAAAAGGACATGGAAGGTGGAAGCCTTGCTTTGCCCAGCCTGTCCTCATTCCTACTGGCAAGTCTATCCCTCTGTTGCTGAGCAGACTCCAAAGTCAACTGAAAACAAGCAGCTCTCCAGGAATCCTCCAGGCTCAGGCAGCAGACTGGCACTGGTGAGACATCCAGTCTCGTGGACTAAACAACTTGTGGATTCTTGGCTTTTCCACCGGGAAAAAGCCACTGTTGAACTATCCTGACCACAGTCTGTAAAACAGTCAAATAAATCCCTCTTACACACACACACACACACACACACACACACACACACACACACACACACATCCCTTCCTTATGAGGCCTAGTCTATTGCTTTACTGTTCTTCTTTTGTACTCACTGAGCCTTCATGCCAGCCCACTGCCTTCCCTTTTTATCCTCACGTATCCCTCCTCCGCCTGCAGAACCACACCTGAGGGCCACAGGGCTGACATCTCAAGATACGGAGGCCCACTGGGGAAGACAGTGTAAATCTGCTTCCAAAACTGCAATGTGCTTCCTAAGTGCAGAGCAGCTTACTAGATGTCACACGGAAAAACCACAGTTCAACCTGAGCCATCATAACTCCAAAGCCACCCTTCATCCCCTTAGTCAGCCACCGACCGCCACTCTCTGCAGCTCACCTTCTCTCTTTTGCTCTGTCCTCCTGAACACAACAAAGGTTCCACCTGGAGCAGCCTCCTACAGAAGGATCTAGATCTGAGGGCTACTCCAGGACAGACAGGGACTGAGACCCCACCACCAACCCCTGGCCCTCTCTGCCCCAAACTGCAGGATAATCACTGAGTTAGGAAACCCAGCAGCTGTTAACCCTGCTCATTTCATATGAAATCAGAATAAACACAGAGATGTTTAGCAAATGAATGAAATACTTCATCATTTTAATCTTCTAATTCCATCCTGGGAAAGTACCTTGTACAAATCTTGAAATTACCTATTTTAATGAGGAGGCTCTTCGGAAAAAGCTCCAGGTGGTGGCAGTGAGCTTAACTAAGAGTCCCTGTGTTGCAAGATTTAGAGAAAATCATCTAAAACATAAAACAATCCATCAACATAATAGAATGTAATTAACTTATAAAAAAATAAGGTGACCAAATGATTAAAAGTATTCATCACACATCAAGAAAGCAATATTCCAGAGACCTAACATCCAACTATTAAAAAGCAACTAGCAATAAACAAAGATCATGTCATACAGCAATTTATGTGCTCCAGTCCAGGATTGGGGAGATGAAGCCATAATTAGAGCACAAGAGAGGGCTTCATGGTGAAAGGGTTCGGCTGTACCTGTCTCCTCTCTCATGCCTTCAACAAACAGCCACCGAAACCCATGCTGGGACCAGAAGGTCAGGTCTAATCACAAGGTGCTCAGCAGCCCTTCAGCAGGCTCCTGGCTCACAGTTGTGAGTACTCTAAGAAGGAAAAGATAAAAGCTGCTAAGAGAGCCCAACAGTCACCCTGGGAGGGCCTGGTAGAGGCACCTTAGGAAACTTTTCAGTCATGCTCCCCCAGAAAGCCGGGAGTCCTGTTTACAGCCAGCACAACATGGATGGGACAGAGGTTCCTTCTGAGACATGGGGATTCTATGAGTGACTGTAATTTTTTGCTTTGTGTTTTCTAAAGTGAACACTATGCTTACAATTAGAAACAAAATGCCCTAATTATAAACAACAACAACAACAAGGAGATAAAGATAGCAAGAATAACTACTACTCAAGACTTAATGGCATTAGGTAAGAGAACAAAGTTCCATGTTGGAAATGCTGCCCCATGTTAAGGCCTTAAGTAACTACTTACTAGGAACATACAACGTGGGCTAGGACTATGGCTCTACCGTAGCACTTCCCTACAATAGGCAAGGCCCAGGGTTAAATAATTCTTTTATTGTTATGTGCTTTATTTATTTATTGGTTTGTTTATTTTAGATCCCGAATGCCATTTATTGAAGGAGGGAGGAGGTCTTAAATACAGGCTTACAGCACAATGGGAGAACCCCGGAGGGCAGAAGTTCGCTACCGATGTTTTACAATCTTGCATCTAAGCTGTTAAAGCCCAATATGCAGGATACACGGATACACAGACAAGGAACTTCCTTTAAGCATTCAGGAGGGTAGAACCTGGCAGGGAATTAGCATAGGGAGGCTATCAAGGTCAAGGTCAGCAAGCAAGGCAACAGTTATCCAAAATGGGGACCAAACCAGATCACCAGAATCGTACGCAAGTATACACTTCACCGACTCACCCTAAGCCCTAACCATCAGAGTCCCAGCGACCAGACAGCTACCTTTCCCTGCTCCCCCACCAAAAAAAAAAAAACAAAAAAAAACCCCCAAAAAACAAAAAACAAACAAACAAAAAACCAAAACAACCCCTACAAACCTAACAACCACTGAAACCATAAGCACACGCTACACCAACTGGGAACAACTGCTCCCAGAGACAGAACCCACTAACACTGATTTGACTAAGCTGCTCCCGAAGAAACAGAGCCCAAGAGCACCAATAATTTTTATTAAAGAAAAAGAAAAAGCAATGAATCCAGCTGTGAGATGCCTCAGCAGGTAAAGGCACTTGCTGCCAAACTGGATGACCTGGGACCCAACCTAGTGTAAGAATGGAATGGACTCCCTGAAATTGTCCCGAGGACCCACTGTAGCACAAGCAAATTCACACACATATAAACAATTAAGTTCTAAATCTGTATCTTAATTCTGTTTTTCAATAATGTCAACAAATGTGAAGCTGATCCATGCTCTCCAGAACTGCCCTAAGCAAGGGAAAGCAGGCAAAGCCTGAGATGCAGATCTGAGGCAACAGAAGAGCACTTCCTCAGCACAAGGGCAGCCTGCATGGGGCAATGCGCACAGGGCTGATGCAAGTCCAGACCTCGGGCCTCCCAAGCGAGGGCTCTGAAAATGCTGGCGAAACTTCCCATTCAGCCAGTGTTCTCCACCGTCAGCTCTCCCATCATCTGTGTACTCACAAGGCTTTCTGCAGCTACTGGGAAACTGCATCACACAGGCTAGGAACTGCCATAACTCTTTGTTGCCCGAATGTCTCTCAAGCCCTGCTCTTCCTTCTTCCCTCATGGCTCTGGCCCAGATGAAAACTGCATCATCTCTTGGCCATACCAGAACTCCAACTGTCTTACCTCAGGAAGCCCACCCTCCACAGCCCGACCTCCTTCCTGCCAACGATGAGAAAATTTCCCTCAAATCACAGCTCACACCAGTCAGAAACCCACTGTAACTCAGCACCCCTGCTGATCAACCAGACCCAGTGCCTCACTGCTACAACACACAGGAACAATGCAGAGTAGAGCTGGACCCAGGTTTGCGGCAGGCACCTCTCCAAAGCTCCACTTCCTCAGTGGAATCCATCTCATACACATCACACCCACATACAATCACTGACCAAGGAATGAAGGCTTTCCTCTGCCCTTCAACTCAAACATCTCTTTCAAGAAAGGAAGTCCAAAATAACCGCCTCTCCTCTGCTTCTTAGCAATTCGATCATCACAACCTTATAGTTCACTGTTCTCTGCATCGACCTCTGCCTTCTTCTTCACTAGCTCAAGTGCCAATTACAGAAAGGGAACAACTCCTCAGGCCTGAAGTACGGTAGAGGTTCAGGGTTAGCCTGCCAAGCTGCACACACTCCTCATGTCTCGCTCTTCTTTCTTATCCCACATAAACGGACTGCCTCTGCTCCTCCAGACCACTCTCTTCTCTGAAATGTCTCCTGCACATAACACAGGACCTGACATATAACCAGTGAGGAATAATGACTGAAAACACTTCATTACACTGCAGTTTACAGAGCTGAGCGTTTTAAACATCCCACTATTGTAAGCTGTATTCTCTCAAGCATTCTTTGATATAAATACGTACATATTTCAGGTGTACATTACTGGGTCAAGGGATATGAGTCTTTGTACCTTATGGTTTTTTTGTTTGTTTGTTTGTTTTTTGAGACAGGGTTTCTTCTCTGTGTAGCTTTGCGCCTTTCCTGGAACTCACTTGGTAGCCCAGGCTGGCCTTGAACTCACAAAGATCCACCTGGCTCTGCCTCCCAAGTGCTGGGATTAAAGGCGTGTGCCACCACCGCCTGGCTAGTCTTTTTACCTTATGATACATTGAAAAAGCTCATTCTTTTTGAAACCATTTTCAGCCTATCAAGAGAATATCAACATATTAGATGGAATTATGAACCAATTCCATTTAATTAATAATCTAAGTAATAACTAGATTTTCCAATCTAAAACATAAAGCTTAAAAATAATTTATCACATGAATGTAAATAATACTAACTAAAATGTACAACATTGAACATGATGATGGATTAGTCCCTTCATACCATATCTTTGCCTATTTGTCTCATTAACTAAAATAAAATATAACCTAAATATATAAATACATAACCTATATATCCATTGCCAATCATAAAACTAATTTCAAGACTTACACTTTATAATTTCTAAAATACAGAAAGTAGAAAGAACAATAGATGCTGCTCAGTTTCAAATAATCTCCCCCCACCCCCCAAACAGGGTTTCTCTGTGTAGCTTTGTGCCTTTCCTGGAACTCACTGAGATTCGCCTGCCTCTGCCTCCTGAGTGCTGGGGTTAAAGGCAAGCGCCGCTGCTGCAGCCTCCTCCACCACCACCCGGCTCAAATAATCTTTTTAAAAAAGAATTTTATGTTAAACTAGGTGTGGTACACACCTTTAATACCAGTGCTCAGGAGGCAGAGGCAGGCAGATATCTCCAAATTCAAGGTCAGCCCGGTCTACACAGAGAAAACCTGTCTCAAAAACAAAAACAAACAAAAACCCCAAAACGAAAAGAAAACAACACCAAAACTCTATATTTATTTATGTGTATGTATGTCTGTGCATCACATGTGTGCCTGAGGTGGCTTTGGATCCCCTCAAATTGGAACTACAGACAATTGTGAGCCACCATGTGGGTACTTGGAATCAAACCTAGGTCCTCTGGGAGAGTAGTCAGTGCAATTAACTGCTCAGCCATCTCTCTAAGCCTACCCCCACCCCAACACACACACATACTTTCTGAGAGAGGGTTTCACTATGTAGCCCTGACTGGCCTCAAACATGTGATCTTCCTGCCTTTGCTTCCTGCATGCTGCTGGGATTACAAACTTGTGCTACATAGCATGCTTAAAATAATCTTCAATTAGGAGCTACCCACATCAAGTGAATCAACTGAACTGAGACTTAAGAACACAAGACTCAGTTAGCAGGACTACTTAACACCAACGTTTCCAATAATGAATTGAATAACAGATCTCCAACTGTGCTAAGTGTTCAATTTCTCTGCCAGGGAAGGAAAGAGGAAGGACAGACGGCTCGGCTGCTGCAGTTACAGAGACAAAGCAGGCAGCACTGCTCCCTCGGGCACAGCTGCACGAGCAGACCACCACCTGTACCTTCAATGCAGAACTGAATGCGTCAGTGTGTCCCGCAGACTGATAACGGGCTACGTGTAGCCTTTGAAAGGAAACACTGTTTAAGAAACGGCTGCTGTGCCATTCTACTGACACCTTTCCCCTAACCTCCTCAACAGACACAGAAAGGACTTGTGTTTTCTAGGTGCCAGATGAGATCTGGTACACTCAAGTGCTCACTTCCCTGGGGGTATTTAATGGCTTCCATTTGAAAAGAAGTAATATTTTCAAACAAAATCCAGCATAAGCTAGATTATCTAATTATGAGAAATAAAGAGGTTCTATATAATGGAGGGAAAACTTCTAAACACCACAATTTTATGGGCTTAGAAAATGATCTCACTTTTTTTACATTCAAAATAGCAGCAATGAATATGAATAGATTTTGTATAAAATTCTATGACAAATCCATTCAGAGCTATGGAGTTGGCTTTGTACTGCTATCTTAACCCTCAATAAATCTGGACTGCTTAAAGGCTATTAAATTAACATTTCCCTGATCTGGCACCTGTAGTCAAGTTAATTTGTCAAAAACATTTCTACAGTTTGTCACTGGACACTGTATTTTCTGACAAGCTTAAAATAAAATTGACAAAATCTCATTAATTCCCTCAGAATCACCAACCTTGGTTCCATTAAGCTTTTATTATCAAGAACGTCAACTGTCACTCCTTCTTTAACAAGGTCAAGTTCTGATCTGGTGTCTCTCGGATCTTTGCCATCATAGAGGAAGCCAGGCAGGAGCACAGTGTATAGTGTTACTGCGAAGAGCATAGGCTCTAGCTCACATCTGCACACAGCGCCACTACAGTCTGGCCTTCAGCAACTTAAGCTTTTGGAGTTAGGATTTCCTCATCGAAAAAGCATGAGGACCTGAGTTTGGATCTTCAGAACCCATGTAAGGTATTAGGTATTGGGCCAGGCACGGTGGCATACAGTTTTAATCCCAGCACTTGGGAGACAGAAGCAGGCAGATCTCTGTAAGTTCGAGGCCAGTCTGGTCCACAAACAAGCTCTAGGTCAGCCAAAGCTGTATAGTGAGACCCTGTCAGAAATAACAACAGAATTTGAACATAGTGGCGTAGTGCAGTATGGTCAACTAATTTAGCCATCAGTGAGTTCCAGGTACAGTGAGAGAGCCTGGCTCACGAAAATAAGTAAATAAAATGAAAAGCAACAGAGGAAGGGACCAGAGTCAACCTCTCGCCTCCACATACATGCATAAGAACACACAATGCATACACTACACTACACACACACACACACACACACACACACACACACACACACAGACTTTAAAAGCATGAACAATAACAGTCCTAATGGGGTTATAGAGACAGCGTGATAAGATTGCACACAGAAGCACTCACTTCTCTGTCTGATCTACAGTAAAGGCTCATGAAATGCTCATTGTCCACTATGTTTGCTATATGTTTTCCTACTTTACAATCACAGACCTAGAAGCTTTTACTGACATTACAGACTTGGAACTCTTAGATACCTTCTGGGTACCCCCCTTTAAAACACCCTCAGAACACAGTGTCCCACATGTTTCTGTGGGACAGCTTCCCCTGAAGACCTACACTGATGTGGTCCTCCAATCTGCTGAAGCAAACCTTCTATTGGATAAAATATTCCTGCAGAGCTTGCCCACTGATCTCAGTTCTAGCCTAATGGCATCTGGACCAGTCTACTGCTGCTTTACATACAGCCTCCCCTTTAAACACCCATGACCAAAACTCCAAACACAAAACCAAACCAAACAAAAACCCAGTGCCACCCTGGCTACTCAGTACTGTAGAGTACACCAGACTGCAACCTTTTCAGGAGGACAAGATAGCAAAGGAAAACAGAACATTAGAGCAAATGTCAATCTATAGTCCTAGATGGGAACCAGGAAAAGAAGTTGTTGCTCTCAGGAAAAATATTCTCTATTTAAAATATTTTGATGCTCTGATCTTTCTGGGGGAAAAAAAAGTCTAACACTACTGTTTTTAAAACAGTGAGTTATCCTATGTGGTTTGAGCAATAAACTGAAATAATTTTTGAAGTTAACAAATGACTCAGTGGACAGGTGTTTGCTGCATCAGCCTGACAACCTGGGTTTGATCTTGGGAACCATGGTTGCAAGAGAAAACTGATTCCTGAAAGTTGTCCCCTGACCTCCATGCACATGCTGTGGCACCTACAAGCTCCCCAGCAACACACACATATAATACCTTACCCACCCACACCAGACAAGGTCTTACTATGTAGGCCTAGCTAGTCTGGATAGCTTTGCAGAGCAGCTGGCCTCAAACTCACAGAGATCCACCTGCCTCTGCCTCCGAGTGCTGGGATTAAAAGCTTGCATCACCAAGCCCAGCCAATAAATCAAAAATTTAAAAATATATATCAACTGGAAAAAAAGCGGTCACTCATGTTCAAACATAAGTTTAACATTGTAAGAATGGGGGGAGCATGAGGGAAAAACTGAAAGTGTTCTCAGACTGGAACAGGAACAGCAGTCATCATTCTCAAGCTGAATGAAGAACACACTTCCTGATAACCATCAATGTCTACCACTCTGGTGGAATAATCATCATGTTGGTGTGCTAGGCCCCTCAGTACAGAGGCCAAAAGACTGGTCTGGACTTTGAACTGTGCAACTATGAGCAAGTCTCTAACCTCTCTGAAAGTCAAATTTCCTCAGCTATGAAACACAGACGAGAATATCTATTTCAAAATAATAGCAGTCTATGCCAGGCCTTTGTGAGGCTGGGTGCAACTCTGTGCAGAGGCCCGAGGTTGGTGCTTGGCATCTTTCCTGCAAGAGTCTGCTCCTATGACTGTTGCAGTTGGTGACCCTTCTTACTGTGGTCTAAGTTGCTGCTAGGGCCAGGCAAGTTTCTGGAAAAAGCATCTCTCTGAGCAAAGGGAGGGACAGGCAACAGAAAAAGGTTGCGAAGAAAAGCCACAGTGTTCTTTTCTTACCTGACGTGGAGATGGTTACACAATGTCCTAGCATGTGTGCTCACAGGTATAAGCCAGCCACCTTAAAGCCATCTTTACAGCTTGGAAAGTGTCCATTTTGAATTTTCATAGCCACTGTGGGATTCTTTGACCATTAAATGCTGCATAGCACTTTGCATTCCATTACACAAACAATGGCTTCCACAACGATGATAATATCAGGAAAAGGTGATCTGCATGAACTAAGTCCTATATCACCTAGCATAAGTTTAGAGACCTCTTTATTATTAAATCATTTCTATAATAAAATCAATATGCTTTAAAAGTAAAAATAGGTTTTTTTATGACCATAAAGAAGAGTTACATGTATTAAACTCTATCAATTTTCACAGTATAATGAGGCTTTTTAAGATTTAATACCAACTTTCAACATTAAAACTTAACAGAGAATGCATGTTTGGTTCCATTACTAGATGGCAGAGCTCTGGCAAAGGTTACAACTGGCCATCACCACAATCTGAACAACAGGGAAACTTTGGCACAACCCTCCCAATTACCCCATGGACAACTGAATTTCAGAGACAGTGAAGCATTTCAGAGCAGAGCCAGAAAAATAGTGAAGGAAATAATCTAGACACATATTTTGTAGAGTTTCAGTTGACTAAACATTGTAAAATTCTTAAATGTAAATATTCACCTTAAAATTATATCATTTCCTTGATTAAACTGGTCTTTAAGACCCACAAATTTCTATGCAGTGCTAGGCTCCTTTATCACTCTGAGACTTGATGTTCTTCATTGATAGAATTCAAACATTTCACAGAATCATTATTTAGTAAGTCCTAAAAACTTTAAAAATGAACCTTTCAAGCACATACAGCTTATCCAAAGTTGGGCTATAATTAGACAACCCTGGCATAAACGGGCTTACTACTTTATTTGCTCAATCAGTGTACGCCTCTTCAGTAATTATAATTAATTCAAGTCCCTGATGCACCTCCTAGCAAACAATGTAAAAACATCAGACAAAATGGAAATAAATAGCCTTCCATTTCTCCAATTATGACATTTACTTTCATCCTCAAAATGCACATGTGAGATCTGGGGGTGGGGTTTCTCTGTGCAAGAAAAAGTCACACAAAGAGCCTACAACTCAGCGACTAAGAAGAAAATACACTCTGCTTTCCATAGGAAACTACAAACACAAGTGGTCAACTGAAGACTTTCATTTAACAGTTTATAAATGCCCAGAAACAGAATGAGCAGGAAAAAGAGAAACCAAATCATTATAGGTAGCTAGAATGCACTGACAATCACTTGCAGTTATACACAAAATTTATAAACACAAAGCAGTACCCCAAACTCTACCACGTCTTTACCAGTCCCCAAGAGGGAAAAAAAATTATGTTTAAAAAGAAGGGGAGAGTAGGGTCCATGAGTGCTGAGGACAGTCAGTACTGAGTACTGAAAGACAACCAAGAGTGTTGGTGCATAACTATAATCTCAGCACTCCAGAGGCAGAAGCAGGAGGATCACTCCAAGTTTGAGGCTAGCCTGGCTTTCACAATGAGGTCTAGGCCTGCCTAGGCTACACAGTGAGACCCTGCCTCTACAAAACAAAACAAAAAATGAATAATAGGAAGTGCTGTTTGCCTGACACCCTGTGAAATCAGGAAATGCACAGTACTGCACAACACAAGCTGAGCCAATCACTAGGCTGCCAGTAAAGACACAGATCTTACTGTATATAGATCTTTGTGCTCCCATTTAGCTCTCTGCCACTGCTTTGTCGCCATTACTTGGGCATCTAGCCAGAGTCCCGTATTTGCCACACATGAAAATTAGTTCACCCCAAAGTCCGATGAAGATCGTCTGGGAGCTGAGGAATATCATCACGTAGGCTGCTCCAAATTCCTTTTGAGACAGAAAGCATTAAGTTCTCCTCCCAGGCAAAACCCCTATCCCTGGGTGAATCTCACACCTGAAGGCCAGAGTATCTAGCAAAGGGTACAAATTCTGCAGCCACAACTTCAAAACTAGGGATCACCACTGGAAAGGGAGGGAGAGGGACAGAGGAAGGGCTGCCTCAGTTATCCAGGGGGTGGAGAGGCTTCCCGTCTCCCTGCTGTTGGGCACACAATGGAGCTTGGTAATTCTGTTTCTGGGGTTAAACTGCAAAGAACATTCAGCTCCTTCACAAGTTGGCAGCACATTCTCTTCAGTTTTCACATGTAGTAGTCAACATTCTCTCACAGGCTGCAGGGATAGCTACTCTTAGACGAAGACATAAATCTGTAATTGTGAGGTCTTTCTGTTGTTAAGTCTCACTACCCTAGTGGCAGTACCCCAGTGTGCTCTCATCCAGGGAGGAAAATAACAATTTGGCCCCTGGAGGGAAGAGCCAGCAGCATATGGCATCAACCTCCCTCTGGCTAGGGGCCTAAGGAGGCCATGGTACTTCTCAGGTTGCAATCCTCTGCAGAAAGGGGCAGCCCAGACTTGCTGGCTTGCAGAAACTGAAGAGTTGCTGGTGCACCTGGGTCCCTAGAGTGTCTATCTTAGCCCCCTGGCATATTTCTTCATGTTCATCGTGAGGCTCAGTCAGTCTGATCTCCTTTGAGGTCCTAACTAAACCAGATGCAGGCAGAGTCGGGATTTTTATCTTATTAAAATAGATATGGCTAATTTGTCTTTTCAAATTCATTTTAAATGAAATTGGATTTCCTCGGAAGGCTGCTGGGTCAGTTCCCCTGCTGGAAGGCAGGACAAAGGTTAATTGCACACCCTTCACCAGCTCTTCTGCTCTCCTGGGCAGACTCTGATAACCTGCCCCAGAGGTGGGGAAGGCTTTGGTTTATTGGACAATAATGCTGCCATTAGAACCATTTACCATTATGCCAGGGAACTTCTTCTTACAAAACAAACTAACAAAACCCCAAGATATGATTGCAATAACAAGAAAGAAATGTAATGGTGCTACCAAACTTAAGGCTAGTTCTTTTAAAACACAAAACCAAAGACACCTGAACTCTTTAGTTCCTTAAAAGGTCCCAAATGATGCAAACGTGCACACCCTTCTAGAGTAAACTGTTCACTGGTTTCAGTGGAAAATTCTACTAATGCTTTCACTTAATTTCTCTCATTTTAGACTGTCTACATTCATGAAAATTTAACCCAGTAACTTCCTGCTATACAAAGCATAACAAAGTATGAATACTTAAATACAATGTAAATAAAGCACTTTATCAATTATATTTCTGTATTCTAAATTAGTGACTTCACTTAGCATGTCTGCCTTGCACAGCACCACACTATTTTTCAATTAAAAGTCCAGATGTTTCAAAGGCTCTAGTAGGCAACAGCAGTTATGAGAAATGCTTTCTCTGCATTGTAATCATCACCACCACATCAGCTCCAGGCTGCATTAACATACTCATGTTTTATTCCAGCTCCCCTTCTCACAGAGCAGGGAATTATGCAACACAGCGAGAATCAGAGGCCTAAGATGTGGACAGTCAGTTTCCTCTACAAACATCGCCGAGCTGCACATTCTCACGCACTGGAGGATTTTCTGGAGCAGATTTCACTGTAGGTAAACTTGCTTTTCAGCAGGAACGACGATGACGATGATCACTTTGATTTTTCCTCCCTGGTGCTGGGGACTGAGCCCATGGCCCTGACATACTGCACAGCATTCTAACACAGACTGCTTCAATCATGAGTGTGTGTGTGTGTGTGTGTGAATAAAGAATGAAGCACCACAGACACCAAACTTAGTTCAAATACTAGTTAATGTGTTATGTATGTGCTTGTGTCTAGCTCTTACTAAAAATCAACTAGAACTTTGAGTATATAAAAGGCATCCATTGCTTGTTACCATTAAAGCCATTTATTCTCTTTTTTAATGTCAGTGTCATCTCTTGAACAATTCAGTTTTTATCTTACTATGCAAAAAACGACAATTTACCTGAGCTGAGACCGAACAAGCACAACAATTACCCTTGCTCCCATTCAACAGAAAACAATAACATAGCTGAACAGAATGAAGTTCTGTCAACTGCAAGAAAAATGCTTCTGAGCTTAATATTTCATTAATTAAATGCCTCTTTACTCACAAATAAAAGCAAAAGTCCTCCTATATTATAAGAGATATTCCTATGCTTGGTAAGCAGAGTAATTTGTAGAACATTATAGGTCCTCATCATTAAGAGAAACATTAAAAAATTAACTCCAATTCTAATTTTTTAGTTATTTTACAAAGTTCTTTCATTTGGAATATTCTAGGAGGTGCTGTTCTAATACAGATGCTATTCAAAAGATAAATGCCTTTACAAATGTTTCCACCTCAGAAGGGTCAATCCTGGCAGGTTCCATCTCAGCATCTGCAAACAGACAGCTTCTGCTCCTTCCTGAAGGAATCTTAGGTGGAACATTTTTAATACATCACTATGTCACTTTTTAATGTGCCTCAATCTATTAACCACATGGCAAACTAACAGGGATTTTTAAAATATGGGTTTTATGGCTTTGTGCTGGTGATTAATTAAATAAATAGCCACCATTTCACAAATCATCCCACTAATTAGTCTAAAACAGACACTTTGCATTCACTGGTACTCCTGCCATCTGAAGCTCACAGAAGGGCAGGAGCTGTGCGGCACGGCCACGTCTCTGCACTTTGGCGCCCATTGTTGCGGCTCATGGCTGGCATCCCACCCTGCCACCCAGAGGCAGAGGTGCCATCTTTGCAGGTGCTGTAGTCAGCTGGAATTTGGCTCCAGCTGCTCAGGAAAGATGTTCCCCTTAATTACTCTCTTACCCTAAAGGAAACAATGGAACAACAAAGGACTTAGCACAGCCTCCAGCTGCAAACCCAGGGGCTTCACCAACAGGCTCAGGAGCAGGTGAGGGAGCTGACTGCTGGGTCAAGGCAGCTTTTCTTAGAACTCAAAATATGTTGTCATTATCTTGAATTCAGATATTAAGCAATTACTTCCAAATTCCTATTAAAGACAGAGGTCACTCTCATTTGAAACTGACTGGAATTCAGCCATGGTTGTTTTAGTAGCATATTTTAAAAAGATAGTAATTTCTCTGAAAGCACATTAAACGGAGAAATACTTCTTAGTGCCAGGAAAAAAAAAAAATCAAACGAGAATGTATGGAGACTCTGATTTCCTTCAGGAAATATACTGAGTGGTTTCCAATCTTAAAATTCATTACAGACAGAGTGGTTTCCTTCACTAGGAAAAGCACACTACCCTACCAAAAGGGCTGCCCTCCTCCTCAGCCTTAGCAACATTTCTAAAACTGAGAGGAGGAAGTGGGGGTAGGACAAAAGACCTGGGCCCTGAACCAAGGCAGACCTAGAAGAGATGTGCATCCTATCTGGCCTCAGCCTCCTCTCCTGTACAGGATTGTGCATCTATCCTAAGTAATTCCACGAACAAAGACACAGTCCCAGCACTCTTAGACAGCGGACACTAAAACACAGCAGCCATGGGGAAACTCATGGGGCAGTGAAGACCGGGTGGAGGAAAGACCCAAGCTGACTGAACCTGACACTGCGCACACATGCTGTGCTTCCAACAGGAAAATACAACACAGACACAAAGCAGAACAGAGAACCCACCATCTGGAACAGAGGCGAGAGAAACGACGGTCTGCAGCTCTGTCTGAGCAGTGGGGAGGGCTTCTGAGACTCTCCACATGACAGACTGGAAAGAAGTTGACTGGGTTTGGGAGTCAACAGACTTGCATTAGAATTCTGGAGTGACTACTTACTATATAACCTATGTCAAGGCAAGTCTGCCCACCTTTCTAATCCTCAGTTTCTTCATTCACAAATGGTATGAATAATAGTGCACCTTCAGAGAAAAGGTGGGAAAAAAGAGAAAAGTGTAGACGCATTCTAGCAGGCAGCAGACAGTCAACTGCTCCTCAATTATGAAGCCGAATCACACAAAACTGCTAGCATTAAATCATTTATGACCTATAAAGACTATAATTTCATAAGGCAATAATACTACAGTGACTGAGACAGTATGGATTATGAGTAAGCCGGAGAAATGAGTGAAAGTTCTCAGAAGCAGACTGAATCTCACTCCTACCGAGGGAAGACAGTCATGTTACAAAGGTGTTCTTAAAAGCCTGTCTGACTCCAACAATGCAGCAGCTGATGTTTATTAAACACTGCTGTGGGTCCTGCTACCCCACGAGTGACATACACAATGACTATGTCAAAGTCTCAAATTAGCTCAGTGAGGTAGTCACCAATTCTCCCTACTTTGCAAGGAAGCTTTTAGAAATGATGGAACTTGCCTGAGGTCACAGATGATAAGTTAGGTGGGGTGCAAGCCTGGAGCTAATTCATGGCCTCCCCACAATACAAAATTACTTACTGTGTATTTAATAAAGCTGCATGAAGACAAACAGCAAAGGACTCAGAAATCAATCTTTGGCCCTTGTGAGTGGCCAAGGTGTCAGTGGGCCTCAGGAAGAGCAAGGGTTTCAGAAGTACCTGCAGTGAGTGAGAGGACATCACAAAGCAACACCCCACTGCAGCAGCTCATTCTAGCATACTGCTCCTCTCTGGCCACAGTGCTACTCAAGAAAAAGAAGAAGAGACGCAGCCGGGCGGTGGTGGCGCACGCCTTTAATCCCAGCACTCGGGAGGCAGAGCCAGGCGGATCTCTGTGAGTTCGAGGCCAGCCTGGGCTACCAAGTGAGTTCCAGGAAAGGCGCAGAGCTACACAGAAAAACCCTGTCTCGAAAAACCAAGAAGAGACAGAAAAAGAAAAGAAAAAGAAAAAAAGTTCCTAAGAAAAAGCCTGAAGTTTTCATCAAATAGCTGCTGTGCTCCCAAATGCTACAGGAAACCCTTTTGGCTATGGCAACGGCACCAAAGCTTCTTGTCTGTTTTTTCATTTGTCTATCTGTGTTTTCCTCTCTTACTTCCTGAATCCTTTGATGGTCAACAGAGGAAAAAGGCACTAACCTAATGGTGAGAAGCTAGGTGTGGTGGCATAATGTTTAATCCAGCGCTTGGGGGTTCAAGGCTAGCCTGTTCTACATAGTGAGTTCCAAGCCAGCCACAGATACATAGTGAAACCCTGTCCAAAACACAGGCAGTGAGAATTCAAGTTGGAGAAAACCCAAACACTGTGCTTTCAAAGCCAATGGAAAAGGGCTTCTTGGGCTGCCTTTGAGGCACCCAAAAACTCCCAAAGATAAAGAAGATATCTGTCCTGCTGGACAGCAGAGACACTGAATGCAACTATTCCTTCTGCTCTCCAGACAGCACCTGATAAAGAATCTGCAGTGCTGACACTTCACAGCCCCTGCTCTTCTGAAGACCTGCTCAGGGGTTTCCCTGGGGTTTCCTTCCCAACAAATGCAGCAGAGACTCTGGGAGGAGCCCAAACGAGCAGCTTTAACCTTCCTGTAAACTGATATTTCCATAGAGGATTAAGACAAATGTTTCAAATAAGCCAATTTCCTCTACTGAAAAACCAAAGTGACAATAGCAGTGTCAAGAGAAGCACACAAAGACAATGATTAAGAGGTACCTCTCTTGTCTCTGGACAAGTGAAAAACAGACAGCAAAAGGTTAGACGGAGGCAGGCAATGTAAGCCCTCCTGTTCCCGATAAGATGCCCAACTAAGTAGTTACAGAGATCAGATTTTAACCACTTGCAGCAAAGCATGGGGGAAAGCCTCAACTTCCAGTGTGTATCTCTGCACCTCTGTTTACATGTGTCCACTAGGAAACCATCAATGCCTCTTTTTCAATAGGGTACTTCTAGAACTCTAGTCACTTTCTGAACCAGAGAGAATGCAAATACCCACCTACCTTTGTGGTTCCTGTGAAAGAGGGCAGGCATTGTTGGGCACAGAAAGAGGGAACCCTCTTTGACCCAAAGGAGCAGGGACACCATGCTCCTCAGCTACAGAGACAGCACTCCAAAACCAGCCAAAGCTGAAGAAAATATCCTGAAAGAACATCACTCCCTAAAAGCTCAGAGACATACAGCACCAGGCTTTGTCTAGATTACTCTGGACACTTTGCCCTCTGTCCACTGTGCTGTTCCTCCTTCTCTAGATCACCCCCCAGCACCCTGCCCTGTCCACCATGCTGTTCATCCTTCTCTAGATCACCCCCCAGCACCCTGCCCTGTCCACCATGCTGTTCATCCTTCTCTAGATCACCCCCCAGCACCCTGCCCTCTGCCCATCGTGCCGTGCTGTGCATTCTTTTGTTGTGTTGTCACAGAGACTTGAGGGTGATTATTTGCTGGATCCTGTGAGTCTTTCTAGCCAATTAGTAAACTAAAGGGTGGTTTTGGGAACTGAGAATAGATTTCATTTAACTTCAGCCATCTTCTGCACTGGCCTCCCCAGTGCTGGTGCATGGGCACATAATATGACCCAAGGTAACCAGGAGAGACTATCTGTGAAAACTAACCCAACATAACAAGGAGAGACTATCTGTGGGAACTAACCCAAGGTAACAAGGAGAGACTACCCGGAAACTAACCCAAGGTAACAAGGAGAGACTATCTGTGGGAACTAACCCAAGGTAACAAGGAGAGACTACCTGGAAACTAACCCAAGGTAACAAGGAGAGACTATCTGTGGGAACTAACATGTTCTCTCATCACAGCTAATGCTGCCATTTCCCGCTATCACCTGTCTATGCTTCCAGCAACAGAAACCAATATGGATTCCCCAGCACTGTATCATCTCTCAAGGAGGTCAGTCATTTGGTGGCAAGTTGATGGTGCTGAATCTCATCTCCATTGATGGGCTTGGGCAGAGAGCCCTATATATTCAAACACTGATTTAACTTTCTGACAGTAACACTTCAGCCAGCAACACTGTCTTGGTACTTCAGCCGACAGCCTATTGTGTAACTCTGAAGACCAAGGAAAGAGTGGCAGTAGCATACAGCTGTAGAATCTCCTTGACATATCACATGCCAAACTACCCAAAAGCTGGGCACCCAACAGAGTAACTGAACAACCCCTTGAAGATAAAGATGTGCCACTGACACCCCGTGATTCCAGGTGGCAACAGATAGGGCTAAAAATCAACAATTGCATACTACATCCCCAGGAGACAGAATAGTGGCTCTAGGAACTGAGGGAAAAGTAGAAATGGTTCTACTCACTATCACTCTCCATAACCCACTTGAGGCATCTGTGCTTCCTACACCCTGGGGCCCTTCTGATGGCAGGAGCCTGATTCCCAAGGGGATAGATTATAGGCTTCCATCAGGACACAGCAAGAACTCCAATAAATGTTAAAGCAACTGCAACTGCCCAAGCTCTTTATGACAAAGGACCATGGGCAAAAGAGAAACCACTATCCTGGCAGAAGCAACAGACTCAGAAGAGAACACAGGACTTCTGGCACACAGTGGAGGTAGAAAGGAACACACCTAGTTATGACGGGGAACGTGCAAACAAAGCAGCCAGGGCCAGAGCAAGGCACACAGGCTTAGATCATCAAAGAAAGGGGTTAAGGTCATTTTGCCACAGGAGCATCCTGGACCCGCAGAAGTACTAACCAAGGTTAGAAGGACCAGCATAGACACTTGAAGAGAGCTGAGTATCAGCTGTGCCTTCAAGGTAGGAAGCAGAAAAGGAAACTGTTCATTCTACTAGACTTATGTTTCACACCCACCCACCCCCCAAATAAGGCCCAATATATAGGCCTGAAAGTGTGGTCCAAGAATATATGAGAAAAGTAAACTCAAGCAGTATTTAAAAGTAGATGGGCATAGCTGCTGTTAATCCAGATGCACTCCAGGAAATGAAGATGTATCTCCTTACTGCCGGAGATGGTGCTGGCTGATGGCAGTCGGTTGCTAGTTCTTTCCTAGAAGTGAGCTGGCTAACAAAACCAACCTGACCAAAGTCTTTCCTCCTCAGTGTAGGTAATACCCAAAGTCAGGTCAGAGATACACAGAGGCCAGGCTCTCTCTAGGCTTCACAATGTTTCCTGGAAATCTTCCTGGTCCTGTTCCTCCCCTACCCAATTCTGTTCTTTCTTCCCTTCCCTTCTCTTCCCCCGCTTTGTCCTTTTCTTGGAAACCAGGCTCCTTGTGTTCCCTCAGGATCAATACCTGAGTTTGAGGGATCCTGCTACCTCAGCCTTCTATGTAGCTGTAACTACAGTTGTGTACCACCATACCTGGCTCAAACCTAAGAGTACAAATAATTACAGGTCAGGTTGTCTTGAGAACAAAAAACCACAAGTTCTAAAGAACATACTCACAAACCATCCCAGTATTTAGAAGGTCGAGTGAGGCAGGAGGATTATAAGTTTGAAGACAGCTAAACTACAAATCAAGATCCTGGGGGTGGAGGGAGGAAGAGGAGGAAGAGTAAGTAATTGGCAAACCAAGAACACATTAAATAAAACTAGGATACTTGATGACCAAAGTTAAGCTTCTCTTTCCAATTACTGTGCTGTTTTAGCACAAGAAAATAAAATAATGCAATCAATCAGATAAGAGACGAAAGAAGAAAAGTCTACATAAATGTAGCCTATATAAATATGGAAAAAGCACTCAGCACATTGAACATTCACTCATGACTTCAAAAGTAATTATTATTTGGGTAAACTAGCAACTCAAAAGACCTTCCTTAACTCAACATGGGCCATCTACCAAAGTAGCAAATACTAGAGTTAATAATTCAATGTGTTTCTTCTCAGTGCAGTATTGGAGGGCTCAGCCAGCTCTGCAAAGCAAGAAGACATAAAAGTACAAGACTGGGGTTGAGGGTATCATTATTTGAAAATGGCTAGTTCCACAGAAAACAAAAAATGGAAAAATTAACAGAATAAAGAGTTTATTAAAGTCCTTGAAGTTAAATCTATGTGGAAAATATCAACTGCATTTCTGTTCATTAGCAACAAACAGGAAGTCATTTCTGAGTCTGAAGATACTAAAAAGAGAATAAATTCTAACAAGCTGAGCATGGTGTCCTTCCCCTATAACCTTAGCACTCAGAAGGCTGAAGCTGGAGGGTCATGCTACCTACTTAGCCTAGCAAAACCCTATCTCAAAAGAAATATTTTATATGTGTGTCTATGTGTTTATGGGTGGTATATATGAATCAATTAAACAAAATATTTTAAGACTTCCATGAAGAAAACCACATAATATTATGAAAGACTTTATGGATCCCTTAAATGGAAAGATGTAGCTCATCCAAACTGGTAAAGAAACTATTTGCAAAAACAACAACAAAAATCTACAAATTAAATGCATTTAAAAAAACTGATATATTTTTCTGTGTTCAGATATTTTATTGGCAACATACATTTGTGCACAACATGCATGCAGCCTCCTCTGAAGATACACATGCACCATAACACACAAGGGAACGTCACAGACAGCTTGTGGGACTCAGTTCTCTGATTTTCTCCTTCCACTGCATAGGTTTCGGGAGTCAAACTCAGATCACCAGGCTTGGGGCAAATGCTTTTCCTCACTGAGTCATCTTGCCAGCCCCACCCAACAACTTTTAAATAAAAGATTAATAAAATTTAAAACTCAGTGAGTATTCCTGATTAATAAAAGTAAATATTCTTTCCTGAAATTTTTGTCCCCATTTATCATATACATACACTATTATACAAAATACTAAATTGGGATGTAGAATGCATTTTTCCTATGTGACCTGGGGTTCAGATGTTTGTAAGCTTCCACTTTCACTAATTCTTACACATGTGACATGTCTATAAACAGCATTGTTTCCAGTAGCTGTAAGCTGGAAACAGCCCAGGTGTCCAACAGTGAGATGCACAAATGTCTTGCAGTATGTTCAGACAACAGAACCTCCTTGCCAATGAGGATGAATCAACTATTGCTATGCAATGGATCTCTAGACCAGCACACTGTCAGGAGAAAGCTACAGGTGCATATACCTAGTGCAAGTCCTTTAGGCAAATGTTGGCGATACTGTTCAGGGATACAAGTATCTGGGATGAAAGCATAATCAGCAAAAGAGTTAAAGACACCCTGTGAGTGGGAAGGAAGTCAGAAGAGCCTTCAAAAACAATGTTCTTCCTCTCAAAGTGGGCAACAGACAGATGAGTATTACTGCAGGACTATTCATACTGTGTGTATTTTTAAAATATGTTTCTATAGATACTCAACACTTACTTAAGAAACTTTTAAACAAAAGTATTTGTGCATGAACCATTCCCTTGCCTCAGCCCAGCAGGCTTATTCAGAAGGAAGGCCCTGACACTCCAGGCAGTAGACTCTGCTAAGGACTTGAGGGAGAAGTATATGAAGTCATCTTCTTTCAAATTCTGCAAGTCCCTGCTAAGTTCACAAATCAGAATCACTGTCCTGGGCTGGAGGTACATCTCAACAGTGGGACACTTGATTGGATTTGCCTAGTCTGTGACAAGACCAAACACAAGGGAGAGAAGAGGATGAAGATAAGAACAAAAGAAAAATCCTACATTTAATTGAACTTCTGGAAACCCTTAAACTGATTATAATTGATAATTAAAACGTGGATTTATATTAAGTCAAAGGCAACTTTGTTTATAGTGGAGAACAAATGAATAATTGTCTGTTTACTGTCAAGCATAAACTACTCTCAGAAAAAAACAAAGAATACCAAATGATTTTAAAGGTAAAAAACCCAGTCACTCGAAGTGCACATCCCCTGTGATGTCTTTCAACAATGGCCTTTAAAGCAGCAGCAGCAGCAGCAGAAGCAGCAAACACATGACTACTTCATAAAGCCTCTTGTGAGCACTGCAGAGTCTCACTCAGAGGATGCTGCGTCTGGACCCTGTCTTAAGCTTGCACTCATTAAAACCTGTCACAGTGCTCTTTGCCTGGCCTAGCACGGGCTAGCTACATTGGAGAGAGATTTACATGTTGCCCTCAGAAAGAGAATTAACAGTGACTACACGCCAGCTTGTAGCTCACAGCTGAGCATGATGGTGGTAGGAGTTTACTGCCATCAGCAACCAGCAGAGTCATCCCGAGCAAGAGAAGGCACAGGGATATAGATGAAAGGAAGGAGGCCAAGGCCACTGCTCTATTCTGTGCACTGCACATGCTGACAGTATTCCTATACACAGCATATATAAAGCTACAAAGGAATTTTATAAAACACTACAGAAAACTTGGTGAGAAAAGGAATACGCACAAAAACTTAACAAAAAATAAGCCTATTTTTAACAGCAGAAACTATATAGGAATAAACAAGGTATTTGAAAAACCTTTCATACTAATTAATATAAAAACTAGATGTCGTAAGGAAAATGATATACTTTACTACAATAAAAAGGGGTCAAAAAATAAATCCTTGAACAAAGCCCCAATACACCCAACTAATCTGTCTCATATATAAGGACCATCTAGAGAAAAGAAGATCTCTAGGAACCCAATACATCTAGGAAGTTCACAAAGTGGTCAAGGTTCTTAAGTTAAAAGGAGGCTAACCTCACTCAGACAGAAATGCAAATTTAAAGTACATAGGTTTATTTTTCATCTGTTAGACTGGTAAAACCACAAGCATCTGACAAATTCTGTGGCAGAGCTGTGACTCAGGCAGCTCCCCACACTGCTGTAGGAATATAATGGACACAATCCCTATGGAGAGCAATCTGGTAATGCTTCCAAAAATGACAAGTGCAACCCCTCTGCCCCACAATTCTGATTCTTGAACTTTACCCTACGTTTACAAGTGCACATGTACAAGATGTCTAAGATTATTCACCACAGCACTGTTTATAATGGCAAAAGACTAGAAACAGCTCAAGCCTCCATCAATAGGAACTAGTTTAAAAGTTAATTGCCTGGATACAATGGAATACTAGATAGCCATGTAAAGGGATAAGAGGCTCTCTGGGTGCTGACTCAGACATATTCCCAAATTAGGACTAGGTTTGCAGCTTTGGTGACACAGCATGCACTCACTATTACCACACACAAGGCCCTGGGGTCTACCGCAACGTGATACACAAGCATGCAGACATACAGGCACAACGTTTTGTATAAAAGGAAAGAAATACATATTTATATTATATAGAATGAGACTTTTCATTGCTTAATATATTTTTCTATTCTTGAGCCTAAAAATGTATTATCAGGCTGATGAGATGGCTCAAAGGGTAAAGGCACTTGCTACATAAGCCTGGCAGCCCGAGTTAGAGTCCTGGAACCAAGGTAAAGGTGGAAGGAGAGAGAACACACACACACACACACACACACACACACACACACACACACACACGCACACACACACACCACTAACTAATAAATAATTTTGGGAGGCTGAAGAGATGGCTCAGCAGTTAAAAGCACTTGTTGCTTTTCCAGAAGACCCAAGTTCAATTCCCAGCACCCATGTTGTGGGGCTCAGAATCGCCAGTAACTCCAGAAGGTCCCAGAGCTTCTGGCCTCTGGAGGTATATACACACACAAATAAAAACAAATCTTTTTAAATCATTAGATAATTTAAAAATGCATTATATGCTAAAGACATGAAACCTAAAATAGACAGCAACAACATGATAATTTACTCATTTTAACATAGGTGTGATTTTCATTTAATCCATGTGAACACAGCCAAGCAAATAATAGTAACCCCAATATAAAGACAGGAAAGTGAGCTGTGGCTCAAGTGTCTCACAGGTGTGTAAGGATAATGGAGATCATAGATCTAAAATACTCAGCACAATGCCTTCCAAGATCAGGACTATTTTCAAGGACATTTCAATCACTTGAACCAGATAAACTTTAGATAAAGCCAGATAGAGTTTAGGAACATGCTTTGGTATTTTTATACACACAGGCTAAACAAGCCCTTATGATTGGCCAAAGAGCGCGGTAACAGTGCTCTACCCTCACTGCACAAGTCACAGGGTCTTAACGTGGTTGCTCAGACTCAGTGACTGGAGAGGCTTTTAGGCAGCTGTCTATCTGATACTTGATGAGAAAGACAGCAACTGAAAGTTGGGGTGTGTAAATACCATTTATTCTTAAAGGAAAAGAGGCTATAACTTTTAAAATTCTAAAATGAAAGATGTCATTTCCTGATACTGCCATTTCAGGCTTTAATAACAGTGACTTATAGACAACAGGATATCCCACTGTGAGATTAACAAGGTACTCCACATTGTTCACTAATGTTGCTGCGTGCTGTATGATGTAAGGTGCTATCTGGGTGAAGTTTCAAAAGGAACATCAACTTCATTTGCTACAAACACAGGCCACTAGAAGTTGTTAGTATTCAATCCTGCTCAAAAGATGTGGAAGAGGAAACATGCTGAAGGGTGACAGCTGGCTTTTCATAAACTGACCCCAGACCTTAGCCTGAACTGTCACCTCAAGACTGAGACAAGAGGGAAGGAAGCAGGAACCAGGGAATGTCCTTTCTTTGGCAGGCTGGCCTCAAACTCCTCATCTTCTCCCGCTTAGCATCCTGACTTCTGGGCTAAAATATTTCAGCATAGTTTTAAGTTTTGTCTGTGATGAATCTGAAAACCAGGCAACACGTGGGGCACCCAATGGTGTGGCAAAACACAGGCACATTTTATCCTAAGAACTGAAAACCGAGATTTTACTTTTAGGCAAATGTGCAGTAGTCACTATACAGGAAAGGGAACTAGTGCATCTGGTCCCAGGGTTCCAAATTTTAGCCATAAAATGAGACTTTCTGTGCTTTTAGAAATACTGGAAAGAGCAGTACCAGGAAGAGCAAGTAACCTGCACAGCTCACCTGCTCCAGCCCCCTCAGAAATGCCTCCTCAGCAACTCCTTCTGTGTGCTCAGCACAGGGGGTCAGGACCTCAACAGCCTTCAAGAAGCAGGTCTGGGGGTTCAGCTCTCTCTGACCCCATTACTGGCATGGGAAGGGTAGCAGACAGCAATTCTAGTTAAGCTTGTCTCCTCAGCAAAGCCAATATTCCTCTGGCTGAGTCATGCCTGTGTCTAGACCTGCACTATCCAAGACTGCTGCGCTAAGTTCTGTTAGCTACATACATCTAAACTTTTTATATAAACTTTAAAACTCAGTTCCATAATCACACTAGTCACATTTCAATGGCTGCACAGTCCCATTTGGCTGGTGGCTCCTATGCTGGACAGTACACTCTGAACATTTCCATCATCACACAAAGTTCAAGCACAAACTGCTGGTCTGGACTCAGTAGTCAATGGAGGTATTAAGGAAGCCAGATTAGGTCTACAGGACTTACCCTGATTTATCAATAATAAAGGGGCTCTATCTAATTCCATTTTCCTGATTTCTCCATGTAACTTTCAAGGTTCCTAAGTCAGATCAGGGGATGTATGGTTACAAGCTAGCATGGAATTCTTAATAGCAACTGGAACATAGGGAATGTGTATGGTGTGTTAGCCATTCCAAAAGAGCTTTCAGTTATTGACTTACATGCTCAATTCTCAGGACAATCTTATAAAGAAGGTGCTATTGTGATATCCCCTTTACAATTAAACAGAATAAACAAACAAAAAACAACAAAGGCTGGCAAGGTGGCTTAGTGGATAAAAGCACTTGCTGCAGGCCTGAAGGTCCCGGGAGCCCACATGGTAGGAGGAGAGAAGCAGCTCCAGCAGACTAGTCTCTGCCTCTACATGTGTGACAGGGTGCATGCCCATCATTTATAAACAAATAAATGTAATTTCAACTTTTTTAGAAAGAGCAACTAAAGCTTAGAGAAATGATTTGCCCGCCCTACAAAGCAGGTGGGGGAGCTAAAGCAAACAAATCCACAACACAGTCCTAACTCCAGAAGCTGGGCTCATCCAAAGCCTCCCGTGTCTCTGCCACCAAGAGTCTCAGAAAGTTGCAGAAGTAACAGAAGCTGCTGCAGAGCCTCAAGACCAGCTTGATCTACAACTCCTTCTAATGACTCCCTGAGCTTCACACTTCCCCACAATGGTGGGCACTTTACCACTGGCACGGCATGCTTTCTGCATGTTCCTAAATACCAAGTTATTGAGGCTTCACTTATTTATGTTGTCATGAAAAAATTACTCTTTCATTTCCTTAACACAACATGAGGCTGGTTTTTCAAAACACTATCATTCCTTCCTCAAACACATATCACTACACTATAAACGGATGACCCGTCTAATAATCTTCCCAGTTTCAGGGGTGGGAACAGTGAAGCTAGAAGAGAGTGTGGGACAGAATGGCTGCCCTTCAATGACAGACAAGCTGCTGGAGCTAGGACACACAGGAGAGGTCAGGCCAGCATGCCTTATTTCACCTAACTGTCATGGCACAACTCCTCATCCTCACACACACTGCACACCCAGAGTTTAAGATCTAAAAATACGTGTTCTGAAAAGAAAGCCCTAGGAAGGCTTGGCTAATAATTCCCTCTAAGTGATTGGCACCCCTGTTGGAGCCAGAAGAGACCCTGGAAGGCCATCCACTGCCGAATTTTAGTACTGAGGGACAGAAGATCAGCAAATGACATGTGAAACACACTTCTTGCCTTCCATCAGTTCAGTCTTATCATCATCTTATAGACAACAGTGGTCTTTCAGTCATTTAATTCTCCTAAGTGGCTACATGGTGGAAGGATCTACAGTGACCGCTGGGGTTATACAGACAAACTGGATGCCATCCAGTTTTTCATTCACCCAGTTTTCATTCTCAAAAATCAAAGATACATAAATTACAGGGTAAGATGATCACATCTCTAATCCTAGCACTCAGGAGGCAGAGGCAGGCAGATCTTTTTGAGTTCCAGGCCAGCCTGAGTTAAATGATGAGACCCTGTCTCAAAACAAACAAGTACACAAACAAAAAAACACCTAAGTGTATAATCACAATGGAGTGAGTTTGCAGGCATCAGGAGGTCCCATGTGGGTTGAATGATACAGGACGAACACACCAGCAAGGGAAGTAGTTGGGGTAGAGAACAACATGTACAAAGCTACGACACAGAGAAGGCAGGTGGGGTGATAATGGGGTAAAGGTCATTCTAAATAAAAAGCTTCACTATGGGAAAACCAAGAAAAGCCAAATGACGACTGTGTAGGACATAAGTCTCCACATCCCATTATGCTCCATGTAAGACAAGAATGCGTCTCACCAAAAAATCATTCTGGAAAACTAGATAGTCAAATGTAAAAGCTAAGGTTGGACCCTTATTTTAGATGGTACATAAAAATTAACTCAAGATGTATTAAAGGCCAACATGTGAAATTAAATCCCTGGAGACAATGTAAGGGCTAAGTTTCACAACACTGGATAGATCATAAAAGCAGAGACAGCAAAAGTGAAAACAGATAAATGGACCATATCAAATCAAAACTCCCTATAACAAAGGAACAATCAAGAGAGCAAGACACAGCCAGGCAATGGTGGTGCACGCCTTTAATCCCAGCACTTGGGAGACAGAGCCAGGCGGATCTCTGTGAGTTCGAGGCCAGCCTAGTCTACAGAGCGAGATCCAGGACAAGCACCAAAGCTACACAGAGTAACCCTGTCTCAAAAAAACAAAAAAACAAAAAACAAAAAACAAAAAAAAAAACAAAAAAAAAAGAAGAAGAGAGCAAGACACAGCTGCTTCCAAACCACGAGGGATTAATATCCAGAATATATAAAGAGTAGCTACAACTTAAAGAAACAAAACATCAAACCCCATCCAGTTTCCTAAGGGACAAAGGGCTTTAATAGACACCGCTCCAAAGGCACACAGATGATAAGGCAATGACATTAGAAGGCTGCAAATCAACCTCCTGTTGGCAATGTCCAGGACAAGGGGGGAGCAATCAAGCAAAGGAGGGAGGGGGAAGCAGTGTTGGGAGGGACCAGAGAAACTGCAATTCTGGACTACTGTGTGCTTGATATAGAAAACAACCACAGGGCTGGGGAGGGATGGCACGGACACTGCAGACTGAGTTACCACATAATCCACAAACACTACTTCTGGGTAGTTTTTTAATGTTACTGAGCACCCATGTTCATTATAACATTACTCTCAGTAGCCAAGAGGCAAAAACAACTGAAATATTTACCTACGGATGGATGGATATAGAAACACATACGAGTATTATTTTCTTTCTAATACATTCTTCTAGAAATGTACTGGGATAACAAAGTGGGATGAGTGGGAGCTGCAGGGCCAAGAAAATGTTATAGGTATAAATGTGGCCAAAATACAGTGTGTGTGTGTGTGTGTGTGTGTGTGTGTGTGTGTGAGAGAGAGAGAGAGAGAGAGAGAGAGAGAGAGAGAGAGAAAATATGGTAATGAGCCTATCATTATATATAATTAGTACATCATAATAAAAAGAATATAGAAATGTAGCTACTCCCAAATATCCATGCTAATAGAAGTAGGAAGGGCCATGCATAATACAAAAAATACTTTTAGATTTCTTTGGAGTATAATAAAAGTAACTTTTGTGGCACTTAATTCCTAAACTTTTCAAATAACATGGATTATCAAAATTAGACTGTAGGCTTGAGCTTACAAACTCTCTTTGCAGCAAAGGAGAACAAAAGAGTGTTGAGAGCCAGGTGGTGGTGGCAGCGGCGCACGCCTTTAGTCCCAGCACTCAGGAGGCAGAGGCAGGCGGATGGATCTCAGTGAATTTGAGGCCAGCCTGGTCTACGTAGTAAGTTCCAGGACGGCCAGGGCTACACATCGAAACCCTGTCTTGAAAAACAAACAAACAAACAAACAAACAAACAACAAAATAAAGAAGAGGTGGCACTGAACCTGAAGTGAATGAAGACACAGATCCTGACATTGTAGAAACAGAAGCACTGGGCGATGACTGGCAGCAGTCAAGGGCCCAGGAATCCCAACTTTGCAGGAACTGGAGAGCTCTCCAGTCTGTGCCAGTGCTCTGTGACACTGTCTCTGCCTTCACAAACCACGCGGTTTAGCATTTTACAGATGATGAACTCCTTTGCCAAGGCAGTGTAACAGCTCTGGTATTGTGATGCCAATCTAGGGAATGAGTGTTCTACTGTGCTGCTCCTACAAGTGGCCAACATTGAACAGTTACTCCCCAAAGATAACTGCTCCGAGGGTATGCCAGCCTTGGCAGAGCCACATGGAGCTCTTCTACCTGAGAAGCCATCTACTGCTTGGACCTGGCTGGTCTCTTCCCTGGATGGACTCTGTCTACTCGACACCCTGCCTAACTCCCAGTCTCTGCAGCCTCCGGGTGGCCCTTGCTGAACAGACTATTGGCAGTCCGTTCCTCACGCTTCATCCTCTGCTCTCCCTAACTGGTGACTTCTTCAGACCTAAAGTGTCAATTTCCTACTTCATGTATCAGGAACAAGTGCCAGCCCTTCTGTCAAGTTCTATTCTAGCCTGTCCTACCTGTGTTCTAGGCACACTCAATTTTCACTTGCTCACATTAACAGAGCTCTCTCTCCTCACAGTTTTTATCAGCATTGCTACTGCCTAAGAGTCTCTGGCCAGCCTAAACCCTCCTTCAAATGCATCTTGTCCTTCAGTCCAAATCTCAGCTTCATGAATGTCCCCTCTCCTAGCCTTTCACACTGTGTCATGATAGAGTTCCCTTAAAGCTCACAAACACTGTTAGCTCAGGACTGTCTGTCTCATTCAGCATGGTGTCTTCAACATTCACCATGGCTGGGACATGTGAAAAAACAGGAAATTTCTGAGGAATGAATGGTTACTCTTCTAACCATCTTTGCTAAAGCAGACAAGCTTATGACCAACTGGTTATAACTTCAAACCTTTCCCTTTATGTACTATTGGGTTAGGCTTCACCTCCCCCCTTTCTCCATCATAACTTTCTATCCAAAGTATCGGATCATCTAACTGCAAGGATCATATTGGCTTGTCATGACATCGGTCCCTGGCTTGGCCAATGTACATGCCTGCTATTCTCCTAGATCTGCCTTCACTGTGTGCGCAGCCTATCATCCATGCTAGCTGCTGACAGCAAAGGACTGACACTGCCCACAGCTGACCACAACATTCGGCTTTCCAGTGTGACATAAACCCACTGATCACCACTCTGGCTACTCACTAACCAGGTCAAATCTACCTGACCACAATGCTACTTTTCAACATTTTCCATCTTATCTATAAGAAGACTGCAAATTTCTGCTAAAATAGTTAGGTACTTTATTAAAGTTGAAAACATGATGACCAAAATGCCCTAGTAACTGCCCCATCCAAGAAGGGAACCAAGTCACTCTGCCCTTTCTAACTCTGAATCAACTCATGGTGGCTTCTAGTGGTCATTACTTCCCCTCTGCAAGGTGTAGCCTTGGGCAGGAGAGTTAGCTCAGCATTTGCTGTGCAAGCCTGAAGATCTAAGTTCAAATCTCCAACACCCATATAAGAAAAGCTGAGCATGGCTTGCGTGCATGTAACCCTATTGCTTAGGGGTAGAGGAGATGTAGGGGAGAGTGCCACAGAGAGGAGACTCCCTAGGGCTTACTGGCTGCCAATCTGGCTCCAGACTCAGTGACAGACCCTATCTCAAAGCAACAAGGCAGAGGATGACAAAGCAGGACACCCGACCTTCCTGTCTGGCTTCCATGGATGCACACAGACGTACACATGAGCACACACAGCGCCCCTCCACCCCCCCCCCAAGCCCTCTGGTTGCTAAGCAGACATTTGTAAAGGCAAGAACATGCGTTCCTAGAGTTGAAAAGTGAGTCTACGAATATGGACTGGTTGCTAAGGAAGAGTTCAGGAAAGAAGGCAAGTTTTATGAAAGATTTCAGTGCTCAAGACAGAGGGAGATGTCAGAGGGAGCATAATCAAGCCTCAATATGGATGAGAGGGACAGCAAGCCAGAAGGCCTGGTCCAGGGATGAGCAGGGACTAATAAAAAGGAAGTTCATTCTGACACACTGCCTCCTTGATCAGAAAGGTCAACCACAGTTGGGCCTCTGCCTGAATTCTCACTGCAAATGTAATAAACACATGCTGGATAAAGCAGAGTGGAAAGTAACCCTTATATAAAAGACAGTTGTCAGAACAGCCGATGTAGTTTCTCTAAAGCACTCTCTGATGACAAATCCACACCAGGATTATGTGCTATGGGCAATTTTGCAAAGAACTACTGTGCAACATTTTCCTATTTCTCTTCCAGAAAAATGCAGAGGTAATTATGGACTCATAGCCAGTGTAGCAAATCAGTTAAATTAAACCTGTATTTCATCTAATTCATACAGGATATGAATAACATAACTAACTTTTCTAATTTCATACTCTAGTACTCTCAAGTAAATAAAAGGGGGGAAAAAGTAAAGTTTCCCCCTACAAATAGAACCTGTCACTTCCTGGGATGTGCACTTTTCAGCTCATGCATCCTAAATGCATGTGGAGATATTATATGCACTTTCTATTTAGCAATTTAATTATATCTTTGCATTCAAAGAGTGGCAATGGTTTGCAGTAATAATCAGGTGAAAGCATTCTAACATTAATATGCTGGAATCCGATGTGTTAATTTGATGCAACTTTGCCTTGACAATATGTGATTAATTTGTTCTCAGGCTAGCCCTGCTCCCAGCTCTGACAGTTTAAAATGCTGGGTTTCTTTATCCATATTGCTATTTGACACGCCTTAGCCCACCGCTTTGCTAGGACCACTGTTAATTTGTAATGAACTTGCTTTTCAGGGGGTGCCTTCATTTTTAATTCTGTCAGTGTCACCTCCTTGAGGAAAATTACAAGTTTCCATAGGTGTGATTACTGCCAAGTGCTGTTGATAAGGGGTTTGAGAAAACAGGGCTTTATAAAGAAGTCTGTATTTAATCTGAAGCAGATTTATTGCCTCCAGACAGATAAATATAATACAAAGTTCTCTCATTTAAAAGTCATCCCCAAGTTCTCCCTCACCACCTCCTCCTAAACAAAAACACAGTTTCATTTCCAGGACTCTATAATAATGAGTCACTCAGGGAAAAGAGGTGAACCTGTAATAAATTTAGTAATAACGGTGATTCCTACCATCAAATTAGACTTGCAAGGGAGTCTTAGAAAACACATGAATACACTTCTCACAAGATAGGAAGAAGAAAAATCCCATAGAAATTATTATGATTTCACCTTATCTAACTAAGCAAATGAACATTACACAGAGACACCCTCCCATTTTCTTTGGGCAAACTGAGTACTGACTGGTGAAGCTATGTATGGTTTCCATTTCTCCCTACAATACAATTCTGTAATTGCCCGTCACAGGAAGATAAGAAGTCAAAGCCTGAAAAGCCACAATACTTAACAGTGTGGTGGTCTAGGAGCCAGGGACTCCTGAGGGCGTTCCCCACTACTCTGCTCTCTATTTTACCTTTGTGATGGCCTCCGCCAGTAGGCCTTACTCACTCCACTGTTTCTAGATGAGGACAAAAGAGTGTCCTAGTGAGTTTATCTTAAGGTTTATCAGCAAAAAAAAAAAAAAAAAAACGAAAAAAAGAAAAAAAAAAAAACAGAAAGAAAGAGAGAGAGAAAGAAAGGGAGAAAAGAAAAGAAAAAAAAAAGAACATAGGGATGTAATCTACATCTTTTGATGGATAGCCCTCTACTGCTCACCATCACAGCCTCCAGATGAACTCTTATCCTTTCTCTGACCAAGCACCCGATGTCTGGTTCATTCCCCTTGGCCCTAATACTTACTCTTCCATTCAGTCCGAGGCACACCATTCTCCAGCAATACCACAGTAGAATTAATGAGTCTGTTAATTCTACTCTCAGACTTACCAGATGTTTTAAAATATCTATTTACAGTAAGCCAAAGAGCACCCCCACTCACCTCAAGCATCACTAGTGGCATAAGCCCCTTGTCAGAGGAGGTGACAATCTAGTACTTTGTAAGCTATACTAAAGCTGCTAGACACAATCAACCTGAAGTCCCCTTGTGTCCCAACCACCTTTTTCTCTATATGCTCCCCAACTGCTGCTCAGTGAAAAGTCAGCCAGACTCCACAGCCTCAGCTAACTAGGTCTTCAGTGCAGCTGACCAAGATCATGCTCCGTCCCTTGCTCAGATGCTCCTTGTTTTACCTTCTCCACAGACTGCACATGAAGCAGCCCTGTTTGCAAAAGAAGTATCTAAACTGTAGAATATGTGCTCAAAAACGTCTTATCTTTTGCATTATGTACGAACTAGAACAATTCAAAGGTGAAAAAACAATTCGAAATCCCTACTCCTCTCTGCTCAATGGCACAAACACGATTTAGCATCTATTGAAAAAAAAGGCATGTGAGATTTTGACTGCAAGCTGAGTCTTTAATACAAAATGTTCTCAGTTCTTTATTATGGTACACACACCTACTAGTTTGCAAGTTCTTTCAGAACAAAAACAAATACTCTTATCTGTATCCATGGGGCTTGACAGGTTTTTTATTAAACAAAAATATTTAGAAGGCATGTCTGCATTCACTTTCATATGCAATTCAATGAAAAGTCAGCCAGACTCCAGTTCAGCTTGGCACATGTCTGACCTGCTGGCATCAGCTGTGGCTGCTGTGGCAGGAACAGCTGCTGCTCTGAGATTCCTTCCCCTGAAGAACACATAGGCCAGGGCCAAGACCACATAGGAACTATTCCCAAGTGTCCCTCCTCTGCTGGTGTGTGTCAGAAAGAGCCCTAGGGGACTGCTGCCAAACCACAGCAGCTCTGAGTTAGGCAGACGCTGAAAACACCATTCCAGCAACAAGTGCCAGATCCAGACAGACAGAGGCTGTCAAAAAGGGATGTACAGAAGAGAACAAAAATGAAAAAGATAGAGAAAACACACACACACACACACACACACACACACACACACACACAAACAAAAACAAAAAAAACCCCAACAACAACAAAAAACTGTTCATATTAAAAACACTAGGGGCCAGGTTGTTGTGGTGCACACCCTTAATCCCAGCACTCAGGAGGCAGAGGCAGGCAGATCTCTTAAGAGTTTGAGGCCAGCCTGGGCTACATAGTAAGTTCTGGGTCAGCCAGGGCTACATAGACCTGTCTCAAAACCCTGTCTTAGACATAAAAATAAAACAACAACAATAAAAAGTATACTGGAAAAGGTTAGTCTGTGGTGTGTGTGTGTGTGTGTGTGTGTGTGTGTGTGTGTGTGTGTGTGTGTGTGTGTGTGTGTGTGTGTAGGGGTGGGGTGGGGTGGGGGAATCTGGCCGCTACGACACAGTACACAGTGAATGGGAGGGGAGAAGAGGCAGAGGCCGACCTGGAAGTTGCTGGAACATAGTGGATGTGATAAGTCCTAACACAAGGGCATGAGTGACTGGTGAATTTGGCAGATGCTGAGAGGGAGAGCGTAATAAAAGGAAAGTACATTCTAGAAACAATCCTTCGTTGGATGTTATTGATTTCATAGAACGACCCTATCTGATATACAAACCACACTTGAATATTCTGCTTTTTCTACAAGCTCCTAGTTATGTTTAAACACGGGTCTGTAAAACACCCCATCTTTCAAGCAGAAGTTACTTACTCCCACTCATGTCTCTCAATCACTCAGCAGAGGAAGTAGATCTGTGCCCTTTAATGCTGTAGGACATAAAACATTGTGTCCTGGGCAGAACAGCAGCACTCTATCCTTAAGCACCTCATTGTCTCCTAAATGGCTCCAGCTACAAATACTCCACTGGCAAAAGGACTTTATGAAAACCTCAGGGCAGAATGAACCATTACCACCTTTGTGGCTAAGCCCCTTGGGCAAAGCAGGAGCCACTTACAAACCAGCTGAGAATTCACTTCACAATAACAAGCCTAAGCCGCTGGGAGCCTATCACATGGTAAGTACAACAGAACTCTAAAGCACAGCAATGCTGGGTTTCAAGTGCCGACTCCTCCTCCTGAGACACATGACCTCAGGTAAGCCTCAGTTTCCTGTCCTGTCATGGGTATTACAGTACCATCTCACTGGGCTATGATCAAAATTAATCCATGCAAAGCACTCTGAACCATGACGGGCACACTAGAAAATCTTCGGTGTGTACTTAC